>NC_135313.1:59956053-61156053 GCF_048772815.1 Callospermophilus lateralis | reverse complement strand
AGTATCACCAAAAAAAAAAAAAAAAAAAAATTCTAGCCTAAGAGCCAAAGACCCATGAATTTCTCTCTTATTTTTTGTATTTATTTTTATTTGTTCTAATTAGTTATGTACATGAAAGTAGAATGCATTTTGACTCATTGTACACAATTTCAGCACATCTTTTCATTTCTCTAGTTGTACAAGATGTAGTGTCCCACCATATTGCAGTCATACATAGACTGTACCTAGAATAATGATGTTCATTTCTTCTACCATCTTTCCTGCCCCCATGTCCCCTCTCCTTGCCTCCCTCCCCTTTGCTCAATCACAGTTCCTCCATTTTCCCATGCCCCACCCCCATTATAGAGCAAATCCACTTATCAGGTTTTTTAGAGACCCATGAATTTCAATCCTGACTCTCAAAGCACTGACTCTGTTCCCACACCATTCCAAACTATAAGCTCCCTGAGGGCAGGAACTATTTGTCTTATCCATCAATTCAATAAATATTTGTTGTTGGGCTGGGGATGTGGCTCAAGCGGTAGTGCGCTCGCCTGGCATGCGTGTGGCCCGGGTTCGATCCTCAGCACCACATACAAACAAAGATGTTGTGTCCGCCGAGAACTAAAAAATAAATATTAAAATTCTCTCTCTCTCCCCGCCCCTCTCACTCTCTCTTAAAAAAAAAAAAAATATTTGTTGTTTAAATGATGTAGCTTGATGAACTTGGGTTTAAAATGATATGCAGTTTTCTCACCTAAAAAATTTCTGACCTGACAGCCCAGCAATGGTGGGCCATAACTGTAATCCAGACAAGTCAGGAGGCTGAGGCAGGAGGATCAAGACCAGCATGGGTAACTTAGTGAGGCCCTATGCAATTTAAGCAAGACCCTATCTAAAAAAAAAAGATTAAAATAAAAAGGGCTAACTGATGATGTAGCTCAGTCATCAAGTGTCTCTGTGTTCAACCCCAGTCCCCTGACCCCCCAAAAGTTTCTGACCTACAAAAGCATGTTATAATGAATATTAAAGAAACTCCCATAAATGACCAGCACAATGACTGAGCACATCCTTCCTTCCAGGCTCTCCCACCCCTCATCCAACTCTAACAGTCCAAAGAGTTGTTTCCCCGCTGTCTGATCAAGATGAAACTTTGAAAACCTAAGCCACCTAGCTTGGCAGGAAGCTCAGAGGCAAGAGTGAGGAAGTTGATAGTTGCCTTACCTGCTCCCATAGACAAAGAATCATTGGCCCAGTCTTGGGTCAAGTACAAGGTTGAAAATCAAGATTTCTTCCAGGACTTATATGTCTAGCTAAATCAAAAACCAATCCTACCACCAATTTCCTATTTTCTTATTTACATCTTTCTATTTTCTCAAAATGCATATTTATGATTTTTGTCTATTTTATATCAGGTGATTCTCAGGAGTTTTATATGAAATATTGTCAATATATAATTTTGACAACTCCCAATATAGATAAATATAAAGGTTTCCCTAGAGGAGACCTTCAACAACTAAACTGTACATTAAACTTGAACATGGCTATCTTTCTATAGTCATAAAAGGATTTCTGTTGACCTCAGTTTTTACCTCAGCATAAGGTACAGAATTAAGAACAAAGATTAATTCAGGAAGTAGGGCCCAGTGTGGCATGCCTGTAATCCCAGCGGCTCACGAGGCTGAGGCAGGAGGATTTTAAGTTCGAGGCCACCCTCACCAACTTAGTGAGACCCTGTCTCAAAATAAAAAATAAAAAGGACTGGGGATATAGCCTGGATTCAAATTCATACCTAGCAGGGGTAGGGGGAAATCAGGATCTTAATCTCTACCTAGGAAAAATATTTTTCAACTAAAATAATATATCTAAAGGTCCTTATAATACATTCAAAGGAAGATTTTTATCATCCTAAATCATTATCTTATTTGTGGTTGAATAAGAATAAACCTAGGCTGGGCATGGTGGTCCACACCTGTAATCCCAGCAGTTCAGGAGGCTGAGGCAGGAGGATAATAAGTTCAGAGCCATCCTCAGCAATTTAATCAGGCCCTAAACAACTCAGGGAAACCTCGTCTCTAAATAAAATACAAAAAATGGCTCAGTAGTTAAGTGCCCCTGGGTTCAATCCCGGTATCAAAAACTAAATAAAAATAAAAATGAACCTAGACATCCAACACCTCCAAAGGAGGAATGAAATATGTCTTTGCCCCGACCCCACCCCTTAACACAGAGCCCTATCACCCTCCTAAGTATTCACTGCACAGAGTGAGCCTCCAACCCACTTAACCCAGCTAACATGTGGAGGCTCTGGTAAACTAACTAGTGGCTCTTTGGGAGGTAGAAGAACAGTGGTCAGGAAATGGCTGTCCAGGTTGGCAAGCCAGGTCAACCAGCCCATCACCCCCCAGGAACCAAGGAGCTGGGGTAAGCAGGTCCCCAGAAGGCCATGCTCACTATTTACTGTGACACTTCCCTAGAGCGCTGGGTAAAGTTACAAAGAGGAAAAAGCAACTTAAACTTAAAAGGCTCTTCTGATAGTCCAGGAATGAGGCGATTAGAGCCTTATCTGGTCAAAGGATCCCACCTCAGCTTCATTTCCCCCACCCCCTCTAAAAAAATCCCTTCCTTCTCACTCCCTTAATGTGGCCAGAGTTTCCATGGCTCTCCACCCTGACCCAAAAAATCTGTTCCCAAATGAACTCATCCATGGAAAGGCTTAGTGATTTTTAAAGCCTTCTCTGGGTATTTGCATTTTCTAAAGAAAATAGGAAACCCTCAAGGGGATGAATTTTGTAATTGTGGCACTTTAGGCATCTAACACCCAAATGCCTTCTCTCTGTATTTTCCTTCTTCCATTTCTGCTTGATTGAGCAGATTTCAGGGGCACAGTATATCTTATCAGGGTTCCTAACATCTACCATATAGGCTGTGGTATGTGTACAAGGCCATCTCTGCTGATTACAGAAACCTAGTCATCAGTAAGACAGCATTTTTCCATTTTAAAAGCACAGGCCAGTTAAAATAAAATCAAAGAGCTTCCTGGGACAATATGGTGACATCTCTGGATCAGCGTAATATGTTTTAGATTAATCCAGGCTGAAGAAAAAGGCCCTAGGAAAATATTGCAAAACCAACAACTCCCAGGAACTCAAGAGAATCTACCAACAAAAGAATATGATGCATTAAAACACTGCCGTTTGGGTTCCTTTGTAAACTGAAAGCCTTTCCTGTACTATTTGTAACTCAAGGAGTTCCTTCCGCTAGAAACAAGATTCCCAGTTGCACCCAATGGACTACATATGTACGTGTACGTGTACCACAAGCACGTGGACACACTCAAGCCTGACAGTGCCCAGAAGTCTACCAGATCAAGGAAAGGACTTGATACACATTCATAAAGCTGTGCTGTAGAGCATCATCGCTCAGCCATGAGTTTGTTGGCCATCGCTGGATTAAGTCAAGATGCTTCCATGAACTGGACCCCTTATTGGTTCAACTACTGCTGCATATGGAATCATTATAACTTCAAGTATAGGAGTCTATATTTGCCTTCTTCCACTCTGCCCAGCATATCTAAAAGCCACCCACTCATCCAAATAAGGCCAAGAGGCAAAGTGTGCATTACTAGATGGCTACACACTACTGACAGAGTGATATGAAGTTACAGTGGGGCAAGGAAAGGGGAAAGCGACAACCACTCAGAAGCCAAGTAACTCTCCAAGTCCCTGTCATCATGTACCCTGGGCTCAAACCCCAACCCCACCTCTGGACTCTGGAGGTCATGTCAATGCCTGTGCCTCAGTTACCTCAACTGAAAATGCTGATAATAAGATAACATTCACAGGAGGATAGAGAGAGAAGAATGGCCTGGAGCTTAAAGTAGTGTTCAGCAAATGCTAGCTCTCTTTACTAGTCTTAATTAGGCAAGTGTTTTCTGATCCTTTAGACTCTACATATTGTCTCCCTTTGACTCTATAAGGTTTTTTTTTTCTAGTTTCATATATATTTGCTTATACACTATAGCACTTTCATATTTATAATCTGCAACAAAGTTGGAGAATCTTTTAAAATGAATCTAATTATGATAGCTTATTCTCCCATAAAAACTGATTTAACACAGAAATTTGAGTATTAAGTTATTACTAAATTATCATTTTTATTTTAATCATATTCTCCTTAATAAAACAATATAGTTGTGCCCAAAATAAAACCAAATTAGAAAAATGGAACTTAATTCACAAAACCAGGGAAGTTTTCAAGCCCATATCTATTACATATCAAAAATATATCATCTACTCAGTGGAATAAAGTAATTCTTTGCTAGATTATTTCTATTGTTGATAATAGCTCTGAATTTTGTTGGTGTTGGCTATTTGTGTGTGGGTTGGGGGTGTTGTTTGTTTTTCTTGTGATTTGTTTTGTGGTGTTTGGGATTGAACCCAGGGTCTCCAACATGCTAGGTGAGTTCTCTACCACTAAGCTATATCCCAGCCCTTTTCTTTTTATTTTAAGACAGGGTCTTGCCAAGTTGCCCAGGCTGGCCCTAAGCTTTCAATCCTCCTGCTGCAGCTTCCTGAGTCACTGGGATTACAGACATGTACCATGACAGCCAGTGGGAAATTGTCTCTGACCTGATGACATTTTTTTTTTAAATCAAGCGTGGAGGAAACATAGAACTTACATCTCACAAAAGGAAAAATACTGAGTTTTTCAAAATTTTTTCTAATAGTATTGCCACCACACCAACCATTGAACCAAAGTGATTCTGATATCAATAAAACAGAGAATGAGCAATATTTCTCACCTCAAAATCACAGATTCGGGGATGCAATATATTATATCTGTACTGTAAAGGTCAAAGGTCAAGAAAGATCTTAAAGTCAAATTCAGCATTTCAGAGAGTAGATAGATTCTACATGCCTATAATTTCCTTCCTATGACTTGGAGTCATTCAGAATAAGTTTTATCATTTTTCCATATAATAGTCCCTCAAATACTTCAAGAAAGCTAGCCCTTGTTCTCATTCTTCTCTTCTTCTAAAGAAACATCCCCAGTTTTCACGATTCCTCCCACAACACTGTTTCCAATTCTCCCATCATCCTTGTTTCTTTCCTCCAAACTCTTCAAATTTTCCATGCCTTTTCCAAAATGTGGTATTAAAAGCTGGATTAAAGATGCCCCATGTCCACCTGACCATCTGTGGCCAGAACTAGTAGTAGTATGTCACAACATTCATTTCCCCCTTTCTTTTTAATAATGGAACCCCAGTGTTATTCAGGTGAACAATGCACTCAGCTAGCAGGAAGCTCCACTCCCAAACTTTAAGTGTGGTCCTGGGACTAAGCGTCAACCAGTGAGATCAAATGCAAGCATTGGTGTTGTGCAGGACCTCTGGAAAGTCTTCCTTCTTTTTCCTCCTCTATTCCCACAACCTGGTATAGAGAAAGGATGGCATTGGCAAGAGCAGCCATTTTGGACAATGAGGAAACCACAAACTGAGGGTGGTGATCAGGAAAATAGGTGCTACATCCCTGATAATACCATGGGGGTACCAAACCAGCCTTCTGTTGCTGCTTATGTAATAGAAAAATGAATATTTATCTCGCTCAAGCCAAACAAAATCCCCTTTGCAGCAGGAATCCAGAGTAGAGAATGCCATCCTCCCCTGCGTTTGGCCTTGCTTCACTACAACTCAGGTTGGTCTTTTAAATTTCCATGAAGCAAAGATGTCTTGAGTTCTTGCTTATGCTGGCACTGGGAGGAGCCCAGAGAAGGCACAGATGATACCTAGCATCTATGCTCTTAGACTCCACATACAGAAATAATTATAATTCCTGGTGTGATGATAAGTGCTGTAAGAGAGATTCAGGTAACATCCAGGGGAGGTCCAGAAAGGCCCTTTAGAGGAAGAACCACTTAAACCACAAATATGTGGGTCTGAGGGGAGGGGATTCCTCCCAGAGGAAATGAACTGGAATGAGCAGAGGCAGGAAAGTGCAAGACATGTTCAGGACAGAGCCACATTCTTCTTCTGATGTCACTGACACCTGTCTTCAAGGTCCAAGGATTGTACTTGAGGCAGATTTTCTTTTACATTAAAATTTTTTAAAAAAAAATGTATTTCCAAGATTCATGATATTTTCTAAAGCTATGCAGTACCAACATGGAAACGATTCCTTTCCTTTTAGGCATTTATGAAGCACTAACTGTTTTTTTCACCAAATAAGTTTCTCCCAATCCACAAAGCCACCATACTTTTCAAAAAAATGTTATCAAAATTTTTTTATATTTAAAAAAATAAACACTTGAAGGGGGTAATTTGGCAGCATTCTACTGAACCAGCAGAAATGTTCCCAAGAGGTGTATTCTGATATATATAATACACTAGAAACGCCTAAAGAAAATGCAGTTCTTTTCCTCTTATAACTAATCATTTTGTTAAATCGAGTACATGTTACATAAAAGTTACATGATATTAAAAGTTACGGAATCAAGACAGTAGAGCCTGTGGAAATAATAGAGCACCAGTGGTAAGTATGCGAGACCCAGAGTAAACTCTCCCACCCTGCCTCGGCTTGCTCATCAACAAAAAGGGGATCATTACTGGTATCTACCTCCCTGGGCCATCATAAGGTTCCATAATGTTCTAGTTATGGTAACTGTATACCAAGTTTCAGTAAATGACAGCTCTCAGTACCAATATGACCCTCCTGTCTCTCTCTTCACTCCCTACCTACCAAGATGGGCAATACTGACATCTGTGCCTGGAAAATTCTTTGAAGTGTGGAACTGTCCTGTGTATTGAAGCTGGTTTCAATCTTCATCCTCTGTCCTCTAAATGCTAGTAATGATACTCAGGCATTGTGACAACTAAAAAATGCCCCAGTGCATTTCCAGATGCTCCCTTAGGGAACTGATCCAAGTAAAACTCCATCAACTAAACCAGAGAAAATGGCACTCACTACACCACAGTGGTCAAGAAGCTAGAACTTTCCAGGCGCAGAGGTGTACACTTGTAATCCCAGCAACTTGGGAGACTGAGGCAAGTTCAAAGGCAGCCTCAGCAGCTTAGTGAGGCCCTAAGCAACTTAGCGAGACCCCGTTCTAAATTTTAGAAATATATATAAAGGGGTGGGGATGTGGCTCAGTGGTTAAGGGCCCCTGGGTTCAATCCCTAATACCAAAACAATGAAGAAGAAGATGCAAGAATTTTTCAAACAGGAAGATTTTTAAAAATGCCATAGAGAACTGAGGATGTAGCTCAGTGGCTCAGCACTTATCTAGCATGCACAAAGCCAGTTCAACCCCCAGCACTGCAATAAAACACTAAGTATTTATGCCGCTGAGTATTTATGAATGTTAATTAACATGCACATACATTGAGATAACATGGCTAATATTCCTATCAATAGATCATATTTCTTATAAAAATAATGGGAATTAACAAAAACAGAAACAAATGCAAGCTTTCTCTGCATCCCATGGTGACTCTGTCCCCTTCTCGTCACCTCTAGGTCCACAAGTGGAGTTTGAGCCTCATCATCTGTCACCCAGATAATTCCAGTAAGTAATCCTCTAACTTAACTGATTGCTCTGCTTTTCCTCATTGCAGCAAGTATTATCTTTACAAAATGGAAGTCTGATGACAGTACTTGCCAGCTTGCATAGCTCTGAAGCACACATCCCCCACAATGCACTCCCCAACATCTCCTGCAACACCCTCCTACAAGACACAGTTCTTTATTTTTTCCTTTATCTTTCCTTTTGGTACTGGGGATTGAACCCAGGGGTGCTTAACCACTGAGCCACATCCCCACCCCAACTCTTGCTAAGTTGCCTAGGGCCTTGATAAATTGCTGGAGCTGGCTTTGAGCTTGCAATCCTCCTGCCTCAGTCTCCCTAGCTGCTGAGACTCAATTGTAATAGCAAATCTACACCACCATCCTTGCCCTCAGGCCCCTCATGCCTCCTGCCCATCATCATCCCCTCTCTGTGTTTCTAAACCTCTATTTTACCTCAAATGCTTATTTTCATGTCTCTTCATCTATATATCACAAGTTCCTGACACAACAGGCTTTCAGCAAATATTTGTGCAATAAATACAGCAGAGATAATTTTAACTATAATTACTAGCCCAGTCTAGTTTAATAGCTTTCTCACCTGTAGAATTTCTCACTGACCTTTCTAAGTTTCATTAATAAGGGGCTCTTAAAAGAAAGAAGAAAAAAAAAGCATAAACGATGATTCTTACATGTTCTGTTTAAAAGGGTTCATCTTCAAGTGTACCTTCCCTCTGGAAATGCTTCTCCTTGGCCAGAGAACACCAGTGACTTCTACTCAGACCCATGCTTCTATCATTCTTGTCCTCAGAGTTACAGAAATATCACCAGTAAACTCTGAACAAAGTCAAGTTTACAGGAAACAATTCCAGGGCACATGAAACTCACAGAAAACAGAGTCTGCTGAGAAGTTTGAACTCAGTAACATGACATCAGGGTCTGTGCCTTCAAGACCTGGGAGGTGAAGGACAAAATGTTCTTGGGGTGGACAGGCAGATTACAAGGTCTTGTCTTCTAATAGTGCCTCATCTGATAGTTCCATCTCCTTTAAAAAAAACTGTAGTTTTCCCCCAGCAATTTCTATGAATAGAGAATTTGACAAGTGGTTTCTTTATTTCAAAAGACCACAGCATGCTGGCTGCTCTGAGGCACTGACCCAACCAAGAGCTGGTCAACTATGAATGATTTAGTACCAGGTTCCCATAGGGCCAAATGTTTGCTGAACACTCACCAACTGCCAGGACCTTGCACACGATGTCCTTTAAATAGTCCCAGGAACCTGTGAGGTAGAAATGACTAACATCCACTGGATAGACCAGGAAACTGCAGAGAGGTCAACGGGAACACATCTGGAAAGCAGCAGATCAAAATCTCCAAGCTCTAATTCAGGCCATGTCCCAGTGTCCCAGTATCAAAAAGGGTTTGGCCACAGGTTAACTCTGTCCCTGAAAAACCTGCTGAGATTGGCGATCCTGGGCAAGTGAGAAAGGGCCCTGGGAGCATGACCCAGAACTTCTATAATAGTGGGAGAGCCCAGTTTGACTTGGCAGCCAGAGACTGAAATGTGCATCCCTGAATTCAGTTCATTCCCAAAATGAAGGCCACCTTCCATAGTTTTGAGGAAACCACAGAAATTTTTCTTTACAAAAATGGGAGTGATTTTAGCATAGAATTTTTGCAAATATGAAAATATTTACTAGCTCCTCAAAGACTATTCAAATATTCCTTCCTGGCTGGCACAGTTCTAAACAACCCCATGTCATCTGTCTTTCGACGCAAGTCCTCCAAGTGTTCAGTGTCTTTCAGAAAACGCAAAGGCACACTCAAAGCTATGAAATACAGTTTATAATAGTCTGGTCCATATTTCACTGGAGACCAGGACACAGTAAAGTTATTTAACCAAGGAAGGGGATTATAAATGATAAATATTTTTTAAAGTAACAATTTTTCAGTTGTATATGTGCATGGTATCTTAACAATCAAGATTTAAAGATGAATGCAAACTTACATAGGTACTGACTGATGGCTATGGGTTCAATCCCAGTGCCAAAAAATAAAGGTAAAAATACATAACCCCAATGTTTTGATAAATTCCTTCTAAATAGAGTTCCTAAGTGTCCATTAAAGTTTACTGCTAGCTAAAACCCAAAATCTGTTTCATTTTATTATATCCCTCAATCAGCTTTAATATAGGAAAAGGAAAACATTTAATGATTTAATAATTAGCTTATCCTAGAGTGAGTTGCAGCATTACTTTCAACTCCCATTATCCTTTAATGTTAATAAGTACACGCTTACTTATTAAGTTTCAATTCCCTAAATCATTCTTTCAAAATGTGCTGAGATGAAGGAGCAAAGGTGTCTCTACACTTGACTTTTCCTTAAAACCATATATTAAGCGTTACTCTGGTGTGTTCCTCTCAAACTAAAACTGGCTTAAGGATTCTCATTATTAAGAGTAAGGATGGTAGGGAGGGAATGAGGAGGAGAAATCTCTAATTTGTCATCAACAAAATAAATCAGGAAACAGTCTTTCATCTTAAGAGTACAATTTACTGATTTAGTCATTTATTTACAAAATTGATGGAAATTGTTAACAAGGAGTTAATTGATTTAAGTCACCTGATTACCACAGTTAATTAACCACACTGACTTAATCTGCTTTGAAAACATCAACTAATCATTTCCCAGGTGTCAAGGGGTAAATCGTTAAATAAAAAATAAACCTCTGTCTCCTCTTCCAGGGAAATTTCTTGAGTGTGTTTTCTTTGCAGATTCCAATCTAGCAACAAGTAAGGTTGTGGGGGAAAAAAAATTATATGGCAATATTGAAAGAGCTGCCATCTTTCCGGGGTTTTTTCTCCCATTATAATAAAGGACAGGCAGTCTTGCAAACTTACTAACCATGTCATTTTGAATTACTTCAAAAATGAGCAAGGCACACTTCCTGCATAAAAATGAACAAATGAAAGGCAATGGAGACTTTCATCTGGGAAAGTGAGTTTTCAAAAAAGGAACTTGAGAAACACTGTTTAGATAGAGTGACTACAAAGAAGTAGCACAAGGGAATGGGGGTTACTGAACTGTTCTAATCCTGATTGTGGTGGTGGTGGTGGTTACACAGATACAAACATGCATTAGAACTTACAGAAACAGGGGCTGGGGGTGGAGCTCAGTGGTGGAGCACTTGGCTAGCATGCACAAGGCCCTGGGTTCCATCCCCAGTCCTGCAAAAAGAAAAAGGAAGGAAAGGAAAAGAAATGTACACATCGATTTTAGCCTATGTTAATTTTTAAAATAAAATAAGCACTTCATAAATGCCAATACTCTGTACAACCAGAGAAATGAAAAGTTGTGCTGCAATTGTGTACAATGAATCGAAATGCATTCTGCTGTCATGTATAACTAATTAGAACAAATAAAATAATAAAAATAAGATAAATGCCCATACTCAAAGCTTGCCTCTCTGGGAACTGAAAAATTTTATTCCCCTTTTTACAGACACCTGCGCCTTACAAAAGGCCAGGGGCAGGGGGCAGGGGGCTAAGAAAACAAGCACTGTTAAAGAAAAAAACAGAAATATGTCCTATGTGTCTCTTGCCCATCTAGTTCTCAATTAGTAGATCCACTGCTTCTTGAGAAAAACAGAGCTACTAGTATCTTTGATCTACTAATGTGCCCATGGAACAGGAAGGCCCTGGAGGGAACCAAAGTCCCCAGGTCACTATGACAAGGCACGCTGAGATCTCCTAAAGGGCAAGAATACTGAGGCTTTAATAAAAGTTCATTCCTCCTCCCTTCTCTTTCTCATTCCTTTAATCACAGCAAAACGCTTGAAAAATAAATCTGATTACAGTGAGATTTTGGTGCACATATTCACAATCTGCAACAACTATTAAAGACCCTTTGATTTCCCTCACAGAGAAGTCCAAGTGTTGGATAAAATATGCATCCTTCTCAGTCAAGTCTCTCTGGGTGCCAAGATCTCTCCTGTCTGCACTCTTGGGTTTAATTATTTACAGTGAGAAGCATCTACCTTCCACTGTCCTCCAGTTAGTATCTTCAATTTTTAAGCCATGCATTTTGTTTTTCACTAGAATCTCAACCCTTAGTGATTACTTAGCAAATTCTTTCAACACCTCACTGCACCAAATATTAGGGAAGGAGTAAATTTTTACGTCAGAAATAAACTGGAAAAAAATTCAGAATTTTGGTGCATAAAAATTAACTATTTAAGAGACAGTTACAGTGGTATATCCCTATAATCCCAGCTACTCAGGAGGCTGGGGCAGGAGGATCACAAATTTGAGGCCAGCCTGTGCAACTGAGCATGATCTTGTCTCAATACAAAATTTTAAAAGGGCTGGCACCCCTGGTTCCATCCCTCATATGGTCAAAAAAAAAAATCAACCTTTCATTAATTGACTTGGGACATGTATGTATTTGACTTTATTCATTTGTAAATTCTTTACTAGACACTAACATAAAAGAAAAACAGAATTTCCTATCAGCAGCAATCATTGTGATTTAGAAATATAAAAACTGCCATTGGCATTCCAATCCAAGATCTTCCTCTCAAACTTATACAGGTACTGACAGATCCCTAAGGGATTATTAATAGAGTCTTCAATTTTATTGCTTCCAGGGCTGATCTCTAATTTTCTTCTAACAATTCTATTTCAATCCAATTAACTAAGGAAAGCCACGCAGGTGGAAAAAACTTCTCTTTGAGGCCCACTTAATATTCACAGTAGAAACTTCCCCTAAAGCCATCCTAAAGAAAAGGAACACTACCTTTTGTCCCCAAAAAGGGCAGGTGCATTCCTTTTAAGACTACCTCAAACCTTCAGGTACCTTATTTAGTCCCCATCAAAACGTATTAAACTCAAGTCTCATTCTCTCTGAACCCTTCTCTGACAAGCACTGACTATGCATTACTATCTCAACCAACTATTTTTCCCGATAGGAGAAAAACTTTCTGCTTTGTAACTCGAGTTTCAGGGGGCTACACTGTCTTACTCTGAATAACTGACTCTAGCAATGACAGAACAGACATCTTTGACAACAATGAATGGTGCTTTGGGGCCAAGAGACTTTTAAACATATCCAGCCCACAGGAGATGCCTTCTCTAAATCTACAAAGCAGACTCCTCTGGGATGTAAAGAGACTTAGCTCTCATTTTGGTTATTCAGACTTTCTTCTAGGACTTTAAGAAGACTTGGGAATTTTTCCATCAATATGAAGCAACAAAAACCTTTAAAAATCTATACATCACTGCCATCCCTGATGAGAAGTTTGGAATAGAACTTTGGTTAGATAAGGGTGCTCTGAATGAAAAGACATGTAATTATAGAGAAAAAGATGTTCCTAGATAGAATGATAGTATAGGAGAACCCCAGCAGGCAAGAATCAGACTGAAGCTAATGAGTGTAGAAGGAAGAGAAATGGACACTTTCAACACACAGCTATTTTGGACAGGGCCCATATGGAGGTGATTCCTAAAATTTATAGTACCTCATTACCTTATGCCTGGAACATGATAAGGTCATGATCAACACGTACTCAATGAACTGCCAAAAGTATTGATGAAAATGCCCAAAAGTTGAAATTGAAATGAGAAGGTACCAGCCTCTGAAATGGCGTTGACTTATCATTGTAGGAGTCACTAAGTAAAGGTTTACAAAGAAACTATCTTCCACTTGCTCTTATTTATCCACAATGACAACCTTGGTTTTCTGGAGTTCAAATCTTAGCTCTACCACCTAACTGAATGGCTTTTGGCAAAGTATCCCACCTGTCTTTGCCTTGGTCCGTTACACATACAATCTGGACTGTTAATAAAGAAGCAGGTAGATGAATAACTGAAAAATACCTAGGACCTGGTACACAGAAGATTGAGTAATTATCAGAGCTGGGGATGTAGCTCGTTGGTAGAGTGTTTGCCCCGCATACATGAGGCCCTGGGTTTGATCCCTGGCATCACATACACAAAGGCAGATATTACTTTAGCTCATTCCTCCATCATCTCTACCCGTACATGCATGTAACCCAGCACTCCCCTCTAACTTAATTGTTTCATATGGAATCCTCAAGAGAATGGGACTGACATGAGAAAGTCTGTGCCCAGAGGACAAACAGCCACAGGCCTTTTTCCACAGTCTGGGGCCCTGTTTGGTTGGGCCATTTTTCCTTCATTCATCAAGAACAGGACTCAGGAACGCCCTGACTGGACTCGTGGTGTTCTTGCCACCACTGTCCAAGAGGCCCCCCTGAGTTTGGAAGCCCCTCCCCTCTCCAAAGAAGGCCTTTTGTCTCACCAAGGCTGTTTTCACTGTGCCATGATCTCAGAAAGCTTTCTTTTGTGTTCTGTTTAAACACAGAATGACAGTCCACTAACATAATGTCTAAAAACTTTGGCTTATCTTTTTGTAAAAGCTACTGTATCAAATCTGTCGTAAAAATAGCAGAATGACCCATTCTGCAGCATAGGGAAATTCTCACAGGGTAACCAAGAGTCTGGGATGGAAGTTACAAAGACTGATGCAGAATCAGCTACTCTCAAGTGCACTGGGAGTCACCAGGGGGTGGGGGCCCATGGGCACAGAGGTGTACAAAAGCTGGGAGTCAAATGAAGAGAAACAGCGTTGCTAAGCCACTTGCTTTCATAGAGACAGCAATTTTCTTTTTTTTTTTTCCATCAGGATCTTGATGGGGCCTCCAGAGGCCTGGGGGAATATAGGGCTGGCAAGACCAGGAGCATGGTGATGAGCTGAGGATGCCTGTTCTTAACATCCATGGTGGCATCTATGCACCACCCTTCAACTTTATTTAGCCCTATTTGGGACACTACAGATAAAGTAATGAATAAAAGAGATGAAAATCCATCTCATCACAGAATAGAAAAGACTTATTGGCAAATAAACAAATTAGGTAATTTAATTAACATACCTTCTCAGATGGTGAGAAATGTAATGGAGAAAGGAAATCAGGAAAGAATCAGAGAAGACCACACCCCAGCAGGTATCCATGAGCAAATACCTGTAGGAGGCAAGTCATGCACAATCTGACAATCTGACAGAAAGCAAATGGAAAGGCCTGAGAGGGCTCCCTGTGCTGGGGGAAAGCAATGCATCACTGTGCCTGAAGCACTGAGCTGGGGAGACGAGGACTCGAGGTCAGGGAGGTAATGCGGCGGCCAGATGGTTGGAATCTTATAGACCAATGAAAGGACTTAGACTCTTCATGTGATGCAGCAGGGCAGGACACCTGGAGATGCACAACTCAGCTTCCCCTTCAAGGTAGGACCAGCTGCAGGGAAGGACTTTCTACCTGCAATCAGCTTTTTTAAGGGATCTGCCTCAGCTGGAGAAGGCCACCTGCCCAAGGTCATGTCTTCCCAGGGCAGGCCATACGCAGTAGCTGAGCAAGGATATTACCTGGGCCTGAAACAGAACTCTTTAATAGGCAACTCTTGCTCCAGGACTTCTGCGGTATTGCCCAAGCCCTTGTCCCAGTTCAAATTCTTCTTCTGCCCATCCTTTTTCGCTTTCCTCTCACAGGCACTGGTCATAGCAAATATCTCGTGCTCCAAGCTCTGTCTCAGTGTCTATTTCTAGACCAACCAGCCTGTTTGTGACAGAAACCACCAGAGCTTTTTGAACAGAGAAGTGCCATGATCTGACTGATTTTAGGAGAGGGCTCCTTTAGCTACTACAGACGGTAGAGAGGAATGGGGCAGAGGAAAGCAGGTGACCATAAGGAAGCTGTTGCCATAATCCAGGCAAGATGGTGGTCACATGGCCCCAAGTGATGAAGCCAAAGATGGTGAAAGTGACTGGATTCTACAAATAGTATGAAGACTGAAACAATGGGGTTTTCTGAAAGAACAGGTAAGGGGTGGAAAACAAAAAGAAGAATCAATACAGAATCCAAGCTTTGGGGACTGAACAAGAAAGGAGCAGAGAAGACCACACCCCAGCAGGTATCCAGGAGCAAATACCTGTAGGAGGCAAGTCATGCACAATCTGAAAGCTCTGGGGCCTGAACAAGAATGGAGCAGCCATTTCCTGGGGTGAGGAATTCCAGGTGGAAAACAGATTTGGAGGATTAGTGGAGATCAGGAGCTTCCTCTGGGATCCATGAAGTCTGAGATGGCTATTGGACAACCAAACAGATAAGTCAAATGAGCAGACAGAGATATTGGTCTGGAGTTTAGGGTAGTGGTCTGGATTAGTACATAAAGTTGAAAGATATCAGCATGTAAGTGAGACAGGATGAAGCCACCAAAGAAACAGAGCGGCTAGAAGAAAAAAAGAAAAGGAAGAACACCGGGAGAGTGTAATTTCTTGGAAATCAAAGGAAGAGTTTCACTGAAGAAGACGGGATACATTGTGTCTAGAACTGCTCCTGGGTCAAAGAGGATCAGAGCTAGAACAGGGCTATGACTCAGTGGCAGAGCATTTGCCTAACATGTGCAAGGACCTGTTCCTCAGAACACCCCAAAAAAATAATAAGACCAGAGCTGAGAATGAATCGGTGGATTTAACATGGAGTTCATCAGTGACTCTGACAAAGAAATATGTGTCAAAGGTGGTGGCAAAAACCTGAAGGGAAGAGATCTGAGGAAAAAAATGGAGAGAAAGTACAGTGAATATAGTCAAATTGTCAGTGTTTTGCTGTAAAGAAGAACAGAGAAGTGAGGGTAGTATCTAGAAGGGAATGTGGAACAAAGAGGATTTTGTAAAAGAGAAAGGATTCAATTACTAAGAGATGAGAAAGAATGGGATCCAGAACATGAATGAAGCAGTTAGACTTAAGAGCAGGGACTGTTCTTCCAGAATAATAGGAGGAAGACAGAATAAACAGGCCAAAGAGCAAGAGATGATGGTCAAGGGTTTCGAGCTCCTGATGGCTTCTACTTTCCCATTTACTAAAAACAAAAAAAACATTTGAGCAGACAGTCTCAAAGGTTGAAGGAAACAGGAGGTGTTAGTGGGTCATAAAATATAAGCTAAAGAAGCAAATTAATGAGTAATTTGAGGGACGGTGCAGACAAGGTAGGATCAACAAACTGGAAGTCCCAGTGAGGGCCACAGACAAGGTTAAGACACAAAGAAAATGAACTATCAGGTTTTACAATATTCCCATTCCAACCATGGAATCCATGGCTGTCCTAGAAGCTCTTGGGCACTGTCAAGGATGCTCTGAATAAATCTCTACCTTAGGTGAGAAAGGAAAAGAAGACCTCTCACTCACACTTGTTTACATCATGTAGTGAGAACAAGAGCTTCAAGTATGCCCAGGGAAAGGCAAAGAACACAATTAAGACACAAACAGTGGCAGAGATTTAACATGGAGAACCTGTTGTTCTGGCCAGGAAAGGAGATGGTCTTACCCTCAGACAATAAGAGTAGTTATTCTTGTAACTCTCCCATCCAGAGCAAGCAATAGATTTAACCAAGTACACTAACCTGCCACTCAAAGGACCCTGCAGTGACTGGTCACCTATCTCTAAGTCTCAGTTTATAAAACTAAAAAAATAAGAGGTATTACCTAGCTCAGTTGTTCCCAAATTGTCTGGCCCTCAGAACCACCTAGAAACTCTTCAAAACAAATTCCCATATCTTTGATTTAGTAAGCATGGGTTTTGACCTAAGAATATATATAGTTTATAAAGCTCCACAGGTGATTTTTATCATATGACAACTTTGGGAAGCTAACTGGCATCTATCTAAGGTCCTTAGAAATTATAACATTTTAAGTTCCTGTGATGAAATAATGCTTTTAAGAACATAACTAAAACCTTTTTCAAGGCTGAATATTCCTCTAAGTGTGATCAAGGAAACAAGCAGCCCCATTTGCCCTGGCAGCAATATTACAACCATATGGGAAACCAGACTGAAAACAAAGCTGAAACTTAGAGGGGAGTTGAGTCAAAAAAACACAAAGAAAGGGAACCAGAGCCCTGACTACACCTCACCTGAACTCCACTCTGTCTCAGGGTTTTTCACCTACATGAGCCAATAAATACCCTTTGTTCTTTAAGCCAATTTAAGTTGGGTTTTCTATTTCTGGTTTCTTGAAACAAGAAATGTCCTCCAAACCCTTCCCCAAACCAAAATTAAGCTCATGTGGAAATAATAGCATTTTCCTCTTATAGTAAGGTTCAAATGTGGGTGAGATTGACATATTTCAGATAAACTATGTCAATTCTGCAATTCAACTTTATGGATTATTCTATGAAATAAGTGGTTTAATTTTTTTGAGTCTTTATTCAGAAAAGTACTCCTCGTTAATGAGATAAAAACCAAAGAATTGGGTCTGAAATGACATACAAATTCCTGACAGGATATTTTAATATAAGAATATTTTTATAATATTTTTATATAAGAATCCAAGAAATTGTAGCATAACAAAATTGTGGCTACTTTCTTCTTCCTCTTCTTCAGGTTTCCTCAATACCCACTGGGCCCAAAAAGCAGATATGTTGACACTTTAATGTCAATCAAGAGACAAATGAATTAAGGCTTATTTTCCAAGTTACGGGGAATCTTCATGTGTTATTAGCTGGGTTGCATAAATTTAAAAGAGACCTTTGGGTATTGCTTACAAACTTGAATCTCAAGATCTAAACAATACACAGGTCATTGTATCCTTGATAACAGTGGCTTAACTTTTCAATGCACAGAATGGCAACCCTCCTTTCACTCATTTCTCACTGTTTCCTACAACCTTGAGGTCAGACATGACCCAAGGGCTAAGGACCAAAAAGTATCGAGATTTCAACATGAAACTTTAAATGATCTAATATGTCATTTTTCTAGGAAAGATGTTTCCTTCATTGTGTGTCACTGCGGTCCTAAATCAGAAGTGCCCAAATATGAAAGTTAACCACCCTAGTTTAGGAAAAATAATGTTTTTGTTTTCTTAGCACTTGCTATTCAAATTAAGAATTTAAATTAACCACCAACAAAATAGCCATCCGCACAGCGTGCATATATTTGGCTTTTGAAAACTACTCCAGTGAGGTAGAAAAGATATCTGTTCTACCATCTGTGGAAGAAGTCTCTAGGTTAAATGTTAGGGACCCCTAGACATGCACCAGGGTATATTCTATCTCCATGGAAGCATCTTAATCTATCTTCAGACTCTTCTCTCTTCTTTCCATCTACCTCATTCCCATAGCTGAGATCCATATGTGGAAAAGGAACAAACAAGGGAGTGAAATAAGCTGGAGAAGGAGTTAGGGGTCTCGGAGTCACAGAAAAAAAAAAAAAGAAGAAGGAAGACTACAATGGACTCAAGAGTTCCTATATTCTGCTTCTCCGCTCATTTTCTAGAATTTCCCTGTCCATCACAAAGGTCCGCACCAAATAAGAAAATATGGGGCTCCAAATAAACCTTCTCAAAGTCTTTCCTTCTCCTGTTCTCTCCCTAAACTTAAAAGTTGCAGCATGATTCTAGGAACACAGAGCACCATGTCTTTTAACATTTCTAATAAATATTTTTCTCCCTTCACCATTGAGTCATCTGAGGACTGTCAGCCTTTTCAAGTCTGATTTCACATACAAAATAAAAATAACATCATCAGTCAACCTTTTCTGTTAAAGTATACTGGTCATTTTTGCAGCTCAGCATCTGTTCATCCTTCTCCTGGTAGCCTTACCCCAGATCCCCTCCTAGGTCCACACTTAGTCCATGACCTCAGGGACCAAGTAAGAGACACATGCCTAAGTCGTAGGAACACTTCATAACCCGGGATATGGCAGTCATTTGTCCCAAGAGCCTAAGACCTTGCAAAGTCCCTGTGATCCTCTGAGACATTTGCTGAAACCAATCAAACTCTTGCTCTTTCCCAGTGGAGATGATCTGACAGCATATGACTGACAGCCATTTTACACTAAAAGAGAACATGTTTGGGAGTGGCTTCATATTAGTGACCACTAAACCATAGTGATAATAATATTTTACCATTCTGTCAACAATTTTTATAAAGGAGATGATGAGAAAACAAGAATGATACAACATAGGGCAACCCTCTATTTTGTAATTGATTGAACCAAATGAAACTGCCAATATCTGACTATTTCCGCCCGGAAAAAAACGGGCAAACTCAGATAGCTCAGCCAAATATCTGTACCTTTTGGAATATGTATTTCAATAATTTTCCTTGGCTTCAGTTGGTTTAGCATAGGTTTCTGTCATTTACATACATCTTGAAAAACATTAAAATTTTTGCAGTCACTAAGAGGACACATCAATCTGCGTGGGTGTGTCCTTCTCGGAACTGACAACAAAGAAGATACCTAGATACTAAAATGCTCCACCCCCAGGTTATAAAAAATCAAATTCTTGAGGAAGATGATAATGTTGGATAGGAATCTATATGAGACTTTACAGTCATTGCCTCATTTGAGCTGCATAAAACCATCCTGTGAGGTGGATATGGACCCATTTTACAGAAAAGAAAACTGACCCAGAGCACTAAGAGTCATTGTACTGGATTTCCTAGATAGTGAAAAGCAGAGCTAAAATTCAACCCCAGATCCTCTAATTCCAAAATCTCAAATTCCTCATATTTCATAATAACAAGATTGCCGAGAAATTATTCAGGGAACATTTCCTTTTAATTCCAAATATTTTGTCAGAACCCTCTACTTTCTATGTACTCTGTTCTAGCTGGTAGAACTTAGCAGACACACCAAAGTCATTATTACCATGTTTCTAGTAACATGGAGGAATACATCTAGGTTCATAATATCATTATTTTTAATTATAATAAAAATTCTAATTTAAAAACCTGTCAGTATTCTTAGAGTGCCACCTGGACAAATGATTAACCATAACCTAAAAAGTACCTTGAACAAGACTAAAAATCTAGTTTTATCGCAGTCAGCACTACAAAATCCAAAGAATGTGTTTTGATGACCCAAAGATTTACAAAATGGATCTGGAGGCATGGTCCTTGGGAGTTGGGGGCTCCATTCCAATGTGGCAGAAGCACTGGGTCAGACTGAAAGTACATGCACATGGTTGTACTGACCCACCACAGGATTCCTCTTTGGCCTGGAGCAAGAGACCTACCCAGTTTTTTTTAAAGATTCACGAAGGTCATCTACTTGTCATACTCTGACTCATCTGATAAGTGAGGATCAACTGAAAGGAATTAGAAATCTCCGGGACTAAAGAGGGTGGGGACTTTCAGATGACATGTATCAAGAAAAAATGGTCAAGTGCAAAGACCGGGAATGAGATGCTCAGATGCGGATCTTAGCTCTACAGTCTTCATACCCTCAGGCCAGGTACTTAATTCCCTTCCCTTTCACTCCTTTCAGCCCTCCTCCCTCCCCTCTCCTGGGTTAATTGCTTATCTGTAAAATAATACAAGCAGACCAGTTGATATCTAAGGCTCCCTTTAACAGCAAAAATTCTTGTTTCCACCACATGGTTGAAGAGAGTTCAGGCAGAAGCCCTATAAAGAACAGAATAGAGGAATCTCAAGTAGAGAAATATAAGCCAATTGCTGTGAAATAAAAGCATTAATCAGGTATAAGTGAGATGTGACAAAAACATAATTCTTTGAAACATACAAACTTCACTCAAAGACGCAAATGTCATAAGGACATCACCAAATTTCACTAAAGATATAACTTTGTTGAAGGCCAATACTATTAAAAAAATAAAAATAAAAATAAAACTTCCGAGTACATCCTCAGATCTGGGAATTCCTTAAAGACCTATTTGCAGAAAATGCTTAAAGAAGACTTTTCTACATGCAGTTGAAAATTGGAAATATGAACAATAAGTAGGAGTATATTACTTTAAGTGTTGATAAATATAAAAATAGTACTTTCCTAACAAGTGCAAGTTCCTGGGTTCAATCCCCCAATACCTCAAAAAATATAGACATATACAAATATAAAAATAGCTACTAATTTATTTTCATGATCTATATACCATATATCATGCTAAGTACTTTACAATTTTAGCGTTTCGTGTTCATATAGAATGCCACGGGATAAGTTCTTATTATCATGTCAATTTTGCAGTTGAACACCTGAGCCATGCAAAGTTAGGTGCCTTCTCCAAGGCCACACAGCTAAAATGTAGTGAAGCCACTACTGCAACCTAGAGAACTTAACTCCTGAAGGCACTCCTAAGTTTTTTTTTCTTGAAAAGCATTATGAAAAAGATGAAGAAAATGCAAATAATTTTTACAGACATGGAATTTTTAAAACAGAAAAACTAACCATGCAACACTCAACATTCTGCTCTTCCAATTTCTAGTGGCACAAAGTTAGTTCTGGTTTTTTACCTAAAATGCAATGCTTAACTAAAGGCATTTACAATTTCATCATATTTTATTTTATATTTTATTTCATATCATATGACTATAGAGTCATATGATAAGGCAAAATCAAAACAAGGGGAATATAGAAGTCTCTTCAACCAACCAGGCTCAGGACATTTAGAGGACATATATCTAAAAATATATCAGATATGAAGACTAGGAATGAAGAGACTTGGGTTCAGATCTTAGAAATCTGAAGTTTCTGAAAAAAATATCCACCATCCATGGTTATGAAGCAGCAGGTGAATTTTACCCAGTAGGGACTTGCAAAATGCTGCTGGGCTTCTTTAATAACCTCACACATGTACAACATTTTTTTAGCTGTTGATAGATCTTTTTATTTTATTTTTTTATACCCAATGCTGAGAATTGAACCCAGTGCGCCTCACACATGACAGGCAGGTGCACTACAGCTAAGCCACAGCCTCAGCCCCAACTTACCACAACACTTTTAGCACAAAACAAAAGAGAGAAACAGAGAACCACATACCATAATGGTTAAATTATGGACTCTATGGAGTCAGAATTCCCTAGGTTTGCCTCATACCTTTGCCATTTTCTAGTAATATGAACCATGGGCAATTCTTAATTGCTAGATGCCTCCATTTTCCCATCAGTAAATTAGGGATAATAACACTACCTTCTTTAAAAGGATATTATAAAGGCAAAATGAATAGATAACTGTAAGATACCCAGAACAGGACTTGTCACATATGAACAAGTGCAAGTGCAAATGCAAAGACTGTGTTATTACTACTATACATATTGTTACAATATATTATCATAGAATAGAAGATACATGGATGTCAACTACCAAGAAGAGAAGAAACTTGGTTATTTAAAGACTAAACCATCCACCCAGGGAAAAGGATATATGTTTTAGATGTACAGGGACTTTGTAAATTAATCAGGGCAAGATTTCCTTCTGCCAGGCAGGAACAGAAAAACATGTAGTAAATCCTATTGCTATATTTAGCACATAAGATATATAAAATGCATGATATTATCTCCACCCCTTTATATTTACTGAGGGTTGCCCTATGGCATAATATATGGTCTATTTTTGAGAAGGATCCACGTGCTACTGAGAAAACAGTATATACACTAGATGATGGTTGATATATTCTATATATGTCAGTTAAGTCTAGGTTATTGATTGTGATATTGAGTTCTATAGTTTCTTTATTCAACTTTTGTTTGGAGGATCTGTCCAATGGTGAGAGAGGTGTGTTGAAGATATATATATATATATATATATATATATATATATATATATATATACATATATATACATATATACACATAAATATAATATATACATATATATTTGCACTGTGCAAACTTCCCACAATAAAAATAAATTCTTTCTGTTTCCAACACTGAAAAAGCTGTCCAAAGAAAGAATTATTAACAGTCTCACCCTGCCTTCCCTCCCTTTCCAAAAGATTTTTTGCAAAACCAGTGGGGTTTGTTGGCATTTCCAAACTTCTTCCCAGGAAGTCTGAAATGGGTGCTGCTAGGAGTTGCTGTATAATTACTTACTTGATTCTCTCTAAGGAGCTTACGCTAAGAATTGAAGAAAGAAAGCAGATTAACCATTTGAATACATGCCACGGCCCATCCACAAGCCCTCCCCTCTCTCCTCCATAAATGGGGGCTTCCACAGTACCCACCCGTCAACCCCAATACGTGATCCAGGGAAATCAATTTATTGCTTTGGCTAATCCTGCAACAATAGGGGTTTCATTTTTATTGTAGGGCAATTAAGATGTCCGACGGGAAGGAGCAGGAGGGGAAAGGGGGGACTCCCCCATCCCCACAGACAGATTAGTCCCTGCAGTGGCAGCAGTGTCCGCTCTGTCTGTCTGGTGGTCGGTCACACGCAGCTCGCGGCTGCTACCTAGCAACGGAAAGCCAGGGAGAGAGCTCGCGGGTTCTCCTGTAGCCTCCTGGCCCTTTCCATTCATCCCTGCTCGCTCTCTCTCGGGCGCTGGCGCTCGCTCTCTCGCGCTGGCCCCCACCCCCAAGACCCCCATGCTCTCTCGCTCTTCAACTTCGCTCTTTCTCCCCTCCTTCTCTCCATGCCTTTCACTTGCTTGTCTTTCCCTCTCTCCTCAGCTCCTCTTACTGTTTTTATTCCCTCCACTTCTCCTCCCTTCCCTCTGTTTCTGTAAAAACAACTCTCCAACAACTTGAGAAGTTTAAAGCCACACTAGAAACTTTCTGCATTCGAGCCCCAAAACTGGCGGCGCAAACTGGCCCCATTCATGCACACAAAAGCCCCCACCTCCCTGTTGGAAAGCAAAACTCTTCAAGAAAATACTCCAGTATCTCAGCTGCCCTCTCGGCCAATCCCGCCTCCCGGTCTTATCTTGGCTCGTAAATGATCTGTATCATGAGATGCGGTCTCTTGGGGGTCACCGCGGGACCAAGTTTCGCCGGTGATGGGAGGGGGAACCCTGGCCTGCGGCCCTGAGCGCGCTAAGCGATCTCCCTAGCCAAGCGCTGCAGGTGGAAAATTGCGCTCAGAGCTGCGAGGACGCTCAAACTCCAATAAAGAAATCCTTGGTAGGTGCAGGTGGCAGATCTGCAAAAAGATCCTCTTTTTCCCGGTCCCAACTCCAAAATGTTTTCCAGAAGGGTCAAGACAAACCCGCGTGGGAAGAAAGACGGGGATCCCTATGGGTTGAGCTGTCACCAAAACCGGTAGAGCTGCGTTCTCAAGTTGGCGGCTGCTGAGTTCCCGGGCCAGCGTTGGGGCGCTAGCGCTAGTCCGCTCGCAGGGCAACCTCAGTTCCCCCCGAAGAAGAGCAGCTGCCGCGCAGCCGCCCTACCCTGGTCGCTCCTCTCCGCTGAACTCTACCCTGCCGTGCCCAAGGAAGTCCATAGCCCCTGCATGGCTCTGGCCAGTGGGTGCTTACCTTGACCACTGACCCGCACCAGGCAAGCGGCGAGAGCCAGCAGTAGCTTGCACCTCACCGCTGCCGCCGGGCGCTCCATCCTCGCGAAAGTCCCCGGCCTCGCCGTTCCTTCCCGGGGAGGTGGGCGCGCGTCCCTCACAGCACCAGCAGCGCCTCCTCTCGTGATTGCTCCTTGCGGTCAGCACCTCAGCTCGCCTCTAGCAGCAGAAAGCCTGCCCGGAGGCCTGAGGCATCCCGTTTTCTACCCGCGCCAGACCCCACCCTCCAGACAGTGCATAAAGCCCTTTAGACCCGACCGCCCCGGAACTAGCATGCGGGAATCCAGCGGGGCAGGCCCCCTGCCGCCCGGCCCGCCCCCTGCACTTTGCAGCGTAAGGAGGAGTGGGCACTCGAAAACAAGCGCGCTCACACATGCATACTCCACACACGCGTACACTCATGCACGAACTAATTCAGGCACACACACTTCTCACTGCCACACAAGTTGATTCAGTCACGCAAGCGCGCACTTTTCACAGTCACACTAAAACACTGACATGGTCACTCTTAAGCATACTCATACGCCAGCGTTTGCGCTGCCTTGGCCTCTCTGCAAGATTTGCCTCCGAACAGAAGCAGGCTAGGCGTCCCACGGGGAAATCGGCCAGGGACATAAACTTAGAAACTAAATGAGCAATGCAACGGAATAGAGAAGGCGGGGGAGGTCAGGAACCAAGGAGAGAAAAAAATAAGCGATAGAAAAGGAAAAACGAAAAGATAGCCGGGGGGGGGGGGGGGGGAAGCGGGGAGGGAAAAGAAGGAAAGGGAAGGGAACACCAAGAAAGGTGAAAGGGCAAGAGTCAGTTGGAAAGATCTGCGACCTTCAGTCCCAGACCTGAACTCTCCCGCCTCCCTCAGAGTCCCTGACTTCCCCAGATAGGGTTCAGGCTGCCCAAATGGAGTCTTCGTGTTTTTATAAGTTTGAGAGTGTTTGGATCATTGTTGAGGAAACCATTGGCACGTTTAGCCTTTCAGTGCCGCGTCTACAGGTGTCGCGGGCAGGTTGCGCTTCTTTACAAGTCTGTTCATTTTGAAACAAACTGAAAAGAATGTCTTCTCCGTAGTTATTAAGAAGAAAAAGCACTAGGGGTTTAGGAAACTCCGAGATTCCCTTTTGGGGGGCCACGCTGAACAGGCAAGCGAGGACCGGGCTCCCAAGAGCACTGAGAGTGAGCCTTACACGCGACCTCAGAGCCGGGTCCCCAGCCTGTACGCGTTACCATAGCACAGAGAGAAAAGGAGAACTGGTGCAACTTATTGCCGCCACTGAGAGCTCAATATGAAGAGGGGTTGGTTCCGGACTCAGGTTTTCCCAGAATCTTCTGCCCGGACCCCTGAAGCAGCGCGGCCAGCACAGGATCCTGGTCCAAGGAGCCCTTTCCCTCAGCTCCCTCAAGGGAACTGTGACGCGTGCAGGCTACAAGCTCTATATCCACGTGGTCCCTGGACAAGGTCCCGCTGCCTCCCCTCTCCACAGGGGTGATAATGTGCCAATTCCTGCTAGCCCCTTTTCCCAGAGTACTGCCCACCTGGGGCTCAGCTGACCCCAACAGTCCGGATCGTATAGCTTGGGTAGACTCTGGTTGGAGCAGCTTTGGCGATCAGGGGTGGGATAGGTGTATTCAAACAACTCTTAGAGTCGTGAAGAGTAGTTTCTTAACAGGGAATTCCAGAGTTCTGTGCTCTGGCCACTGGAATTCTATTTGCTTCCTGCTGTGCCCTGCCTAGGAGGAAGCACAGTTGGGGACCGGCGGGGCTAGAAGGGGGACTGGAGAGGGAGAGAGATGACTCCGGTGGGAGGAGGGAGGCGGTCAGGGGGCGCGTTGTTGCACTCCAGTCTCCGCGGGTGATTTATGCCGGTTCCGGGCGGCCGGGGCGATGGTACGAGACCGCGCAGGGGTCAGGCTAGCGCGACTCCCGCAAGGGCCATGTTGCATAGTCAATGAGCGTCCCCGAACCTCCAAGTTACAAAGAGCAGCCGCGCGTGCTGGGGAGGCGCGCGCGCCTGAGCGAGCGGATGGGAGGGAGTACCGCGTGTGGGAGGGGCTGGGCTTCCCCTCGGTGCGCGCGTGGGTGCGCAGGCGCGAGTGTGAATGTGAGTGAGTGAGTGTGTGTGTGTGTGTGTGTGTGTGTGTGTGTGTGTGTCCTTTCAATGTAGCAGTCGGGGCTCCAAACATTCCTTTCTGCACTGAAGGGTTTTCCTCATTGTTGTTGTCTTTGTGCTCCAGTGTTGCCAACTTACTGGAATTCCTGACGTGGTTGCACAGCAGGGCTCAGGCGGACGGTAGGAGCCAGCTGCATTTGTATGTCGGGCTGACCCAGCCGCTAATCCCAAAATAACGCAGAAGGGGAAAAGAAGAGAGGAGGGGAGCAGAAAAGGGTAGGGATGGGAGACCGAAGAGGATCCGTCTATCCTCACTCACTTTCTTAAAAATAAATTTTTAAAAGAATATCTTTGTAATCCCAAATTCATGGCACTTGGAAATAGCCTGCACCATGCACGTGTTTATCTCGGGTATCTATTCCTTACTGAGAATGCGTGTTGCTAGATTTGGAGAATTAAGACTATGGAACAGCATCTGAGAAAGCCCAGACTACTTCACTTGTTATGTAAAGCACCACCGTTTCTCTTTAATGCAAGTTCAAATTATTTTTCACACTTTTCTTTCTCTGCATCTAGGACTGTATAGGGCAAAAAATCAAAAAAGCATAGGGAAAAGTGCTGAAAAGTGAAATTCCTTCTAGCAAATTTATGCTAATTAGCTTCCTTGGTATATTTTTCACTTGATCATACCAAATTACAGGAAATATTTCCAGAAAATTTGTTTCTATCCCTAACTAACTTCATGCTTCCTGCTGTGGGCATGGGGTAGTAAAATCTCTGTAAGTAAAATCCAACTTCAGTTTGCTAAGATTCCAACCTTGATTTTCTTTCTAAGTGACACAGACCCAGTTGCCCAATGGACAGCTCCAATCCAACATTCTAAGATCTCAAATTCAACACCATGGTATCTCAATAAGAAGAACCACAACCACCATCCACCCCAAAGGCAACGCCAGAAATTTGTGTCAGTCTTGATACCTCCCTCTTTTCTCCACACTCAAATGCCTTCAATCATGAATTGTTTCAACTCAAGTTTCTCAACCTATTCACTTCTCCTTTAAATATAGCCACTTTTCTCAACCTGTTTGTCAGTAGCTACCAATCTCTCTCACCTGAATTATGGCAAAATTTATTATAGGCTCCTTGCTATCAGTTTTACTCCTCCCATCTATTTTCCAGATGATTCAAAGTGATATTTCCATCAGATTGGTGTTTTCTAGTGGAGCTCTTCACCCATTAGAGAGGGATTAAATCAGTTTAGTAGGCCATATTTCTCATATGCTTCTCAGTCAAAAAAATTTTGAGGTACCATCCCACAAATTACTTATTAATTAGGGAAAAGAGTGACTTTAAGCAGGAAAACCTGGAAAGTGTTCTAATAGGTTCAATTATTATTTGTGTATGTAAGGACAACAGATCAAGAGACACTTGCCATTAAAAATAAAGTTTTATGGGACTGGGGTTGTGGCTCAGTGGTAGAGAGCTGGCCTCGAACGTGTGAGACCCTGGGTTCGATCCTCAGCACCACATAAAAATAAGTAAACAAAATAAAGATATTGTGCCATGTATAACTTAAAAAAATGTCTTTTTAATAAATAAATAAAATAAAGTTTGTCAGCCAGGCACAATGATGCATGACTATAATCCCAGTGACTCAGGGGGCTGAGGCAGGAGAATAGCTAGTTTGTGGCTAGACTCAGCAACTTAGCGAGATCCTGTCTCGAATTTTTAAAATCAAATAAAAAGGGCTGGGGATGTAGCTCAGTGGTAGAGCACCTCTGGGCTCAATCTCCAGCACCAAAAGAAAATATAATGTGTCTATATGCTTTCTAGTTGCCATGTCATGTCCTGAGTTACTTTTTTCTACATGCCCTCCTGCCATGATGTTCTACCCCTCCTTGGGCCCAAAGCTATGGATTTGATCATCTTTGGACTCAGATTTCTGAAACCATAAGCCTCGAATAAAAGTGCTCTCCTTTAAAAGAGAAAGAAAGAAAGGAAAAAGAGAGAGAGAGAGGAATTTGTAGTGAGGACACCGTATAAACAAACATGGCTGCTTCCATTATAACCCTTTGAATGGAAGAAAGTAACAACCAGAAAGAAAAGGGCTTAACAGAAAACCAGGTGACTCTGACAGACCACTGAACTACTGTGCTGCTAAAGGCCTGCATGGGTCAGCTTCAGGTCTGCTCTTAGCTGCAATTATTACCATCTTCCCCTAGGTCTCCAACTATATCCACAGGATCAATTCAGTGACTGCAAATAATTAAACAAAAAAAAAGTCTCTGGGACTGGAATATACATCACGCCATAGGAGACTACACAAGAAGGCAGAAGAAAGAGGAGGAACTGTGGGCAAGTACATTTACTGTGATTTCCATGGGCAAGTAGGTTTAGGATAGACCAGATTTGAGTTTGAAAAAGAGGTAGGAGGCAGAATGTCAAGGCAAGGTGACTCAGGCACATTATCAGGTGGTCCAGCACAAGGTATGCCTGGCATGTGAGAGAGATGTTAAAGCATTAAGTTTACAGGAGCTAGAAACATAAACACAATAACCACCACATTGATCAAGGAATCAAAGATAACACAAGAAAACTAATACAGGACAAACTGACATCATGTGACACACAGTCAAGGACACAGCAGCACCTGACAAAAATGGTATTACTGACAAAAGTGAATAAACTAAACCTGACTGTGAAAAAAAAAAATTAGACAATCTGGTATTTTCTCATTTTATAGACTATCAAACTGAAGGACATTCTATAAAATAACGACTTTATCATCAAAAGTGACATAGCCACAAAAGACAAATAAAGGGGAAGGAAAGGGGGAGATATTGGGAAATGAAATTGATCAATTTATGTTATATGCAAGTCCAAATACGTCCCAATGAATTGCACTATAATGTATAATTATAATGCACAAATAAAAACTTTAAAAAAAAAAAAAAGACAAAGGTGGAGAAACTATTTAGAGACATGACAACTGGAATACACAACCCTGACGTGGATCTTGGAATGGGGAGAAAGAATAACTCAAGAATATTGTTGGCACGCTGGGGTTGTGGCTCAGTGGTAGAGTGCTTGCCTAGCACGAGCGGGGCCCTGGGTTCGATCCTCAGCACAACGTAAAAATAAATAAATAAAATAAAGGTATTGTGGCCAACTACAACTAAAAGTTAAATATTAAAAAAAGAATATTGTTGGCCATAATATAAATGATGATACACACTCATAATTCCAGTGAGGCTGAGGCAAGTGGATCACTTGTTCAAGTCTGGGGGACGAGGTCTGGGGGTGTGAATTAGGAGTAAAGTCCCTCTGGATTCTATCTCCAGTATAAGGAAAGAAAGGAAGGAAGGAAGGATGGATGAATGAACATTATAGGTAATATCAGAGGTGTCCTCGGAGCACTTTCTTTAGTCTACCACACGTAACACTTGCATTCCTGTGGCCTTCCCCAAACTCTTCTCTCTCTGTAGTCAAAAAAATCATCTTCTTGTATCTAGGTATCCTAATGCATGTCTGAAATTCCAGCTACTCAGGAGGCTGAGGCAGGAGGATGCCAAGTTCAAGGCCAGCCTGGGCAATTTAGTAAGACCCCTGTCTCAAATAAAAATTAAAAGGTCCAGTGATGTAGTTCAGTGGTGGTACTTGCCTAGCATGTGCCCTGGGTTCAATCCCCAATACCACAAATAATTATTATTATAATATTTTTGCAATCATTATATATACCATATTGCTTGTCTTCAATGTTTTCCCAGTATTTCTATAATAAATTCCCAAAATTTTTGCATAATCTGTGATCCCCTGCATGAGCTTGCCCTTGCCTGGCTCTCAAACCTCACAGTCAAGTCACACCAGCCTTCATTTGGTTCCTCAAAGATACTATCTGCTTTCCCAGCCTTGCATGTAAGCTTAACAGACCTAGAGTTTAGGAGAGAAAGGCAGAGGTTCATGAAGTTGCCTAAACTCCTGGCAGCTCTCCAGGTCTACTTTATCCTAGTGTATCCTTTCAAAAGTTCCCTTTTGCTTGAATGAGCTTAAAAAAATCTCTGACCCCTGCAAAACAAAGCCAGACTGATTCCATCAAAAACTGTTAAAAGCAAGGATGATGGAGCTTAGGCCCAGTATGCCTGAGGCCCTGGCTTCCATCCCTGGCACCAAAAGAAAATGAAAAATTGCCAAAAAGACATCAAAAGGTATCTCGCCTACTAGAAAGCCCCTGAATTCATGACAATTTTTGTTCCTGAAGACTTTTTACCTACTAATAATTTTGGACTTGCCAGTCTCAAGACTATATCATGGGCCAAAAATTAACTGCATGTTCCTGATGGGTAGCCAGGGCCAGGAAAACTTCAGCAAGACTTAAAAGGGACAGCCAGCATAGCAGCCATATTTTCTGCACCAAAAATGAAGACCCTAAGTATAGTATGACAATAAAATCCTCTTGGTTTGTGAATAAAGTCACATGAAGTGCCTTGGCAAAGGTTTAGAGAAAGAGCAGGATCTATCAAGTCTCACTGATTAAAAATAAGTTAAATAAAAATAGACTTTCCTGGAAAAAGCTCAAGATCTAAAGATGCCATCACAGGTAGTCCTGGGAGACACCTGGGACTAAGGCAGGCAGAAGTGTTCCAGCTAACCAGTGCCCTAAGCACCTGAGTCAAGGTCCTGTGCCATGAGACTTTACAGTGCAGAGTGAAAAGGCTAGCAGTCCAGCAGCAGGGTCAAAATGGCCAGATACCCTGCTTTTAAATTCTTCTCTCTCGAGAGCAATTTCTGCAGGTAAAGGTCAATGAACACATCTAGCTAATGAGTCTTGAGGGCCAGAAGACTTATGTGATTCCATCATCCCCACAGTTTCTATCTTATCTCAGTGATTGTGAAAGGGCTGGAGTTCGTAGAAAAGTCTGTGATAAGGAGTAGGAAACACACACACGAAAAAAGAACTATATGAATCAAGACCTGTACCTGATCTCTGGAGAGAAATTAATTAGGACAACTACTAGGGATCACCATTACAAGTAAATATGATCTTCATTGTTCACAGATTGGGGGACATGCAATAGAATTCAGCCAAGGTCCCTGTCAAAGGAAATAGGCCTATCAGGTTCATCACCAAATCCCCAGTACCTAGCAAAGGACCTGATACATGGCAGGTCCTCAGTAAATGTTTGGTGAATGAATGAATAAAATAAAACAGCAGAAACACTACCTTCGGCTCCTGGCATTTCACCCAAGTCAAGATCTAATCATTGGAGTGGACTTATAAACTTAAGCTGAAGAGATCTTGAGATCCCAAGAGATGCAACCTCGGGCGGTTTCAGAATCTTAATTTCTCCTTAGCCACACTTGCCTTTAAGGCCTACAATTGACTTTGCAATGTGGGCAGAAATATAGCAGTATTTCTCTAATGTCCGGAAGGGATATTTGGCAGTATTTGGAGACCTTTCTGATTGTCACAACTGGGGGGTTCTACTGTCATCTAGAGGGGAGAGGCCAGGGATATTGCTAAACATTTTACAATGCACAGGAAGTCCCTCACAACAAAGAATTATCTACCCCCAAATTTGAACAGTGCAAGGTCAAGAAACCCTGAAATAGAATAATCAGATCTTTAATTCAGACCTTGAGGTCAAGAACAAAATCACAGGATTCATTTAAAAAGCATTTCTGCTAATGGTATCTTTCTATTCTTGTACTTTATTTATTTTATTTTTTAACAATAACAGGAATGGAATCTGGGCCTCACACATGCTAGGTCAGCACCCTACTATTTATGCTATGTGCCCATCCCCCCTCTTTTAGGATATCATTCTGTAGATCAAATTCTAGTCAAAAGAAACAGACGTTAAGATGGGACATACCAAGAAGTACTTCAAAATGGGAAAAACAAATACATGTTCCTATGCTTCAGTGCAGTTTAAACACAAACTAAACACGAAAAATACTTCTTTCTCCTCTTCTCTTTGGTTCACTAACTGCAAATAGCCCTAGTTCAATATGTTTCCTCCTTTGTGGGAAAAGGTTTCCCCCTCTCTTCTTTTTTCTGTAATCCTATCCCACCAAACACTTTCATTAGGATTCTCACCTCATGGGTATAAATTATTTGGTTATATTTTATTGTCTCCCCCAATAAAGTTTATACTCCTCAAGGTCTTGTTTTTCTAAATAAAATTTTCAAATGTAGAACTGACTTACAGAATAACTGCAAAGACAGTGTAGAGGATTTCCATACATCCCACGTGAGTTTAGCCTCTTATTAACATCTTACTTTGGTATGGTTCATTCATCACCATCAATAAGCCATTACACTATTATTAAATAGAGTCTATACTTTATTCAGATTTCCTTAGTTTTTACCCAATACTTTTTTTTCTATTCCAAGATGCTATCCAAGATATCACATTACATTAATCATCATGCCTCCTTAGTTTCCTTTTGGCAAGACATTTCTTGTTTTTGATGATTTTGACAATTTTGAGATATACTATATAATATTCCTCAGTTGGGTTATAGGTTTTAGGGGCAAGAACACAGAGATAAAATGCTGTTCTCCTCATGTTGCTTCAAGGGTAGATACTATCAGCATGGCTTATGATAAGTCATGACTTAGGCTAAGCTGATGTTAACTTTGTTCACCTGGTCAAAGTACTGTTGATCAGGTTTCTTTACAGACATTCCTGTTCCCCTTTATTTTCTGTACTCTTTAGAAAGAAGTCGCTATGAGCAGACCACACTTAAAAACATCTTCTACCTCTTTGAGGGATAGAAAGAACTGTCAGTCCACTCCCCTTTATTTATTTATTTAGCCAATCTATTTATATCAATATAGAATTATGGGTATTTATTTTCTAGTTTGGATTATAATTAAATAGTGCATTCTTTTGTTGGTCAAATTGTTCCGGGTTTGGCCATTGAGAATTCTTTGGCTTGGCTCCTTTTTCCTTTGACTTATCCATCATTGTGAGGGCTGGTTTTATTTTGTTTATTTTGGTTTGGTTTGGTTTTGAGCACGTCCCTAGATTTTAACACTACAAGATGTTCCAGGCTCATCTTGTACATTTCCTGTCCCAGTCAAAGAATCACTCAGGTCTTCTTTTTATTCTTTATTTTATGCTACAAAACTGAATACTCACTACGTGCTGAAAACTCACTACGTGCCAGAAATGAAAAATAATAAAAATCATACATTGCATATATACACCTACTTACTGATATTAGGAAAAATTCCAGCTAACTAGTATGCAATTGATAAAACTTGCAATAACACGTTGCATGGGGAGATATTTTATTTCTGTAATCTTAGAATGGGAAAGCCTACCTATGTGAGGCATGAAGGCTACAATCCAGAGTGGAAAGTATTGCTGATTTTGTCCATTAAAAAAAAAAAAAAAATCAGGGGCTGGGGCTGGGGCTCAGTGGTAGCGCACTTGTCTGGCATGTGAGATGCACTGGGTTCGATTTTCAGTACCACATATAAATAAAGGAGAAAACATGCATCTAAAAAAAAAAAAAAAATCAAATGAAGCCAGGTATGGTGGCACATGCACATAGTGCCAGATACTCAGGAGGTTAAGGATAACTTGAGCTTGAAATTCAAGGCAAACCTGAACAACTAAGAGAGATCATGTCTCAAACAATTAAACAAAACAATTTTGTAAGGTAAAAAAGCAGAATAAACAATGCTGAAAGACAAAACTGAGAAAAGTATTTTACATGCATAATAAAAAATAAAGGTAAATATTTATTATTATAAAAAACTTCTTAGAAACTATTAAAGTACCCCAATAGAAAAAAAATGATCTGCAAACACAGTAAAAACTAACATTTATATGATTCCTACAATGAAGTTGACAGTTCAAAGTTCTTTATGAACACCACCTCGTTTATTCCTTGCATCAATCCTATGAAGTAGGGGTCATAATTACTCCTATTTTATAGATAAGGAAACTGAACCCAGAGAATTTAAGTAATATTTCCCCAAGATCACGTAGCTAGTTAGTAGCAGACCTGGAATTTTTCCCAAGATTACGAAGCTAGTTAGTAGCATACTTGGAATTTGAACCCAATCTGATCAGCTCCAGAATACCTAAGCTTGTACTTTCCCTGAAAGCAGATCCATGGTCTGAAGACTTAGGGGTATGTAATTTATTTGAGAAATTACTGCAAGGAGCAATAGGGATAAGATTGTGTGAGATAAGGAAGGAGGAGAGACTAGATAGGGGTGATTTATCAAGGGCACTTAGTTCTAAGGAAGGTAGAGAATTCTCAGAATTGCCTTCCAGAGGATCAGCCAGAAGTATTTATCCTTCAGCTCCCATTCCCTGCTGGTTAAGGGTTATCCTCAGGGCATCAATTCTCTGTAACCTGGAATGAGAGCTGTGCTTGCTGAGCCCACCAGTGTCTAGAGCAATGTAGAAGCTCTAGAGCAGAAGGTAAAAGGAAAAGTATAGCCCAACTGGACCCGAACAATGCTTCCAGCATAAGGCAAGTTGACATCCATATGAGAAGCTAAGTGACCAAGCAGTTGTCCTACCCCACTGCTCTGCAGTCATCTTACTGCCAGTAGTAATCAGGATTTCTAATCCAGCAAAGCCAAAGAAGACAGAAGGGAAGCAAGTTCTTGAGGTGATGGTGAAAAACACTGATCTTTCTACTCCTTAGGACTAGAGCATCCCATACCTTTCATAGACCACGTCCCGAAAAAGCAGTTTTGTCTTTGAACTGCTGATTTTTTTTTTTTTCTTGACAGTGCTGGGGATTGAAGCTGGAGCCTTTGCATGCTAAGTGTGCACTCTACCACTGATCTACACCCCCAGTCTGATGATAGGAATCTATCATTCGGTTGTTCCTTCAGGTGTTTGCTTCTAGTTATGAGGTATATAACAGGACCAGGCATTCCAAGGTCACATAGCTAGTGTTGCATTTCCTTCACTATGAGTAAGTTGTTTCTCTCACACTCAGAGAATCTGTCCGTTCTAGTAAAGACATATTACTTCTCCCTCCACATGGAAAGGGTCAGTTTTTGTTTTAGTTTTAGTTTTATGTGTGTGTGGTACTGGGGATTGACTCCAGGGGTACTTTACCTCTGAGCTACATCTCCAACTCTTTATGTTTTTTGTTGTGAGACAAAGTCTCACTAAGTTTCTGAGGCTGGCCTCAAACTTGCAATCCTGCCTCAGCATCTCCAGTCTTTGGGATTACAGGGAAGTGGCACCACAGCAGCTGAAAGGGTCTGATGTGATCAACATACCACCCACCATTTCTTTTCATGTCAGTGCTGGAAATCTATGCATTTCTAGGAAATTTTCCATTTCACCTAAACTTTCAAATACATTGGCATAAATTCATTCATTGTATCTTCTTATCATCTTAGGGTCAGCATGATTTGTGGTACTGTCACCTCTTTTCATTGCTGTATTGGTTGTTTGTTGCCTTTTTTCCTTTTTCTTTCTAAGTATCATCAGTTTTGTTTGTCTTTTCAAAGAACCAATTTTGTATTTGTCTTTAATTAATTTTTTTTTATTTGAATTGTTCCACAGCTGGGCGTGTAGCTCCAATGGTAGAACACTTGCCTAGCATGCACAAGGCCCTGGGCTCAATTCCCACTACCAAAAAAATAAGAAAAAGCATTAAAATTATACATATTAGGGCTGGGGCTGAGGCTCAGTGTGTGAGGCACTGAGTTCAATTCTCAGTACCACGTATAAATAAAGGTCTACTGACAACTAAAAAAATGTTTAGATTTTACATATTAATGGAGTACCATTTAAAGTTTTGATACATGTATACATTGTATAATGTGTAAATCAGGCTAAACATATCTGTCTTTTCAAATATTTATCATTTCTTGGTGGCAAAACTTTCAAAATTCTTTCTTTTAGCTTTTTTTCCTTTTTGGTACTGGTGCTTAACCACTGAGCCACATCCCCAGACCTTTTTTTATATTTTATTAGAGACAGGGTCTCACTGAGTTGCTAGGTGCCTTGCTAAGGTGCTGAGGCTGGCTTTGAACTTGTGATTCCCCTGCCTCAGCCTCTCAAGCTGCTGGGATTACAAGCACATGCCACCTCACATGATTGTATGGCAGCGTTTTAATGAGCTTTTCCATCACTGTGGCCAAGACTCCTGACAAGAGCGACTTAGAGGAGAAAAACGTTTACCTGGGGATCACGGGTTCAGAGGTGTCAGAACACATATGGCAGACTCAGTTACTCTGGGCCCAAGGTGAGGCATCCCATCATAGAGAGGGGCTCAGCAGAGGAAAGCTATTCACCTGAGGGCGGCAAAGGGGCAGAGCCAGAGCCAGAGACAAAAAGAGGGTGGGGCAAGGGGCACTGGGATGAGGCACCCTTCCAGGGCATAGCCCCAGTGAACCACATCCTCCAGCCATGACCCACCTGCCCACCATACGCAGCTCTTTTAGCTTTTTGAAATGTACAGTACATTTTGTCATTTAGAGTCACCCTACTGTGAAATGGCACGCCAGAACTTCTTACATCTAATTGTAACTTAGTACACATATTTTTGTTTTACATATCACTGAAAATCTTCTCTTTTATTCTTTTCTCCTTCTTACTTACTTGGGGTTTTATATACTCTGCTATCAAACCCATCTATTAAACTCTTATTTCCGTCATTATATTTTCAGTTTCAAAGTTTCTACCCAAATCTTTTTTAGAAGACTTTGTGAACCCCTCTCCTTTGGCATGGATTTTCTTGTACTTCTCAATCATAATTATTTTATTTTTTATTTTATTTGGGGGTAGATACTAGGGATTGAAACTGGGGCACTTTACCACTGACCTACATCCCCAGTCCATGTTATTTTGAGACACAGTCTCCATAACTTGCCCAGGCTGACCTTGAACTTGAGATCTTCCTGCCTCAGCTTTCCCAGTCACTGGAATTACTTGAGTGCACCACCATGTTGGCATGATTTTTTTTAATGGATTTTTCCTCATGCCACCTCTCTCTTTAAAAAAAAAAAAAAATGTTTTTAGTTGTGCATGAACACAATGCCTTTATTTCATTTATTTATTTTTATGTGGTGCTGAGGATTGAACCCAGTGCCCCATACATGCAAGGCGAGCACTCTACCACTGAGCCACAACCCCAGCCACCAGCATGATTATTAAAGTCTGTACCCAGTAACTCTAATGTTTAGATTGCCTCTGTTGTTTGTCTTTGTTTACAATCATGTCATCCCATCTCCAGGTATGCCTGGCAAATTTCTTTTTAATATATATTTTTTAGTTGTCGTTGGTTGGACACAATACCTTTACTTTATTTATTTTTATGTGGTGCTGAGGATGGAACCCAGGGCCTCACACATGCTAGACAAGTGCTCTACCACTGAGCCACAACCCCAGCCCTGCCTGGCAAATTTTAACTAAATAATTTATATCAAATATGAAAAACTATGCAAGCTATGATGTTATTTTCTCCAAGAAGGATTTCTTTCCTTCAAGGAAGAAGCTGAAATAGAAGTAAACCCTGGAGCCGAGCAGTTCATTTCGCGCACTCTTAGCCCGCTGTTTCTCTTTTGGGCTCGCTTCGCCTCACCCGAGCCTTGTCGTTCCTGGAGAACAACCCAGCGGCTTCCTCTTTGCCCAACGGTGACTGCGGCGGTCCCAGGGCGCAGCCCGGAGGGAACCGGGTGACGAGGGCAAAGGAAAGGTGGTGGATCTGCTGGCTCAGGACGCCGACATCGTGTGCCGCTGCCAGGGAGGGAATAATGCTGGCCATACAGTTGTTGTAGATTCTGTGGAATATGATTTTCATCTTTTACCCAGTGGGATAATTAATCCAAATGTCACAGCATTCATTGGAAATGGTGTGGTAATTCATCTACCTGGATTGTTTGAAGAAGCAGAGAAAAATGTTCAAAAAGGAAAAGGTCTAGAAGGCTGGGAAAAGAGGCTTATCATATCTGACAGAGCTCATATTGTATTTGATTTTCATCAAGCAGCTGATGGTATCCAGGAACAACAGAGACAAGAACAAGCAGGAAAAAATTTGGGTACCACAAAAAAGGGCATTGGCCCAGTTTATTCTTCCAAAGCTGCTCGGAGTGGACTTCGGATGTGCCATCTTGTTTCTGACTTTGAAGGCTTCTCTGAGAGGTTCAAGGTTCTAGCTAACCAGTACAAATCTATATATCCTACTTTGGAAATAGACATTGAAGGTGAATTGCAAAAACTCAAGGGTTATATGGAAAGGATTAAACCAATGGTGAGAGATGGAGTTTATTTCCTATATGAGGCCCTACATGTACCACCAAAGAAAATCTTGGTAGAAGGTGCAAATGCAGCATTGTTAGATATTGATTTTGGGACTTACCCTTTTGTAACTTCTTCAAACTGTACTGTTGGAGGTGTTTGTACAGGTTTGGGTATGCCACCTCAAAATGTTGGTGAAGTGTATGGAGTTGTGAAAGCTTATACCCACGAGAGTTGGTATTGGTGCCTTTCCTACAGAGCAAGACAATGAAATTGGAGAATTATTACAAACAAGGGGTAGGGAGTTTGGTGTGACTACAGGAAGGAAAAGAAGATGTGGCTGGTTGGACCTTGTTTTACTCAAATATGCTCATATGATCAATGGATTTACTGCGTTGGCCCTTACGAAGTTGGATATTTTGGACATGTTTATGGAAATCAAAGTTGGAGTTGCTTACAAACTAGATGGTGAAATCATACCTCATTTCCCAGCAAACCAAGAAGTCTTAAATAAAGTTGAAGTTCAATATAAGACTCTCCCAGCATGGAATACAGACATATCAAATGCACGGACTTTTAAAGAACTACCTGTTAATGCACAAAATTATGTTCGATTTATTGAAGATGAGCTTCAAATTCCAGTTAAATGGATTGGTGTAGGTAAATCCAGAGAATCCATGATTCAACTGTTTTAAGGATTCCAGAAACACTCCTTGAGAGAGGGGGGGAAAACTTTCTTAAATATTTCTTTATGACCTGCAAATTCAAGAATAAAGACATTGATGTGAGTTTTAAGCCCTACCATTGTTTCCAGTCTTTTAGGAAGAATGGCTATTGTGGAGATTGACTTTGGCATATTCCAGTGTAGTCTCTCCTGAGCTGGCATAATTGCCGAATCATTTGTTGCTCCTGCTGCTCATGGTGCCACATTTTCTTTCAGTGTTTAGTAATAGTAAATCCATGTTGTTTGAAATCTAAAGAAGTTACTTTAAATGTAGTTTTTCTTCATTATTGTCATTGTAGGTTCTTAGGTTTTACCATGGTAAGAACAATTAATGCAGTTTTGCACAAATATTTTTACATTCTGATCGTTCAATTCTGTCATTGTAATCTTTGCAGTTAGAAAAAAAGGATGAAGAGATAGGATTCTGTAAACTTTCGAAATGCTATAAATGCTATAAATTCAGTTTAAATTGTGAACTGTTCACTTTCTGCTAAAACCATTGCAAAGTTGAGCTATTGGCAGGGGGAGGGAGCTTATTCATGGGTCCTTTAATTTGTACAGAATATATGACTTATTTCTTTCTGTAAATTATTTAATACATTGAACATTTAATTAAATATTCAAAGAGAAAAAATGTTCCCCCAAAACAACAATCTTAATGTTAAAAAAAAAAAGTGGTCATTAAAAGATGTTGTGATATTTGGTGGGTATTTTTCTTGAGTTTTAGACATTAACTGAAATGTATCTTTCCTTTTTTTTTTTATATACATATCATTATTTCTAAGTCTAGTGGATTGATTTTTCAACATCGTGCCTACAAATATACGTAGAAACGCATCTACAAGTGTCTAAATGAACCCAGATTTTTGGCCATAATTTTGATCATGCCTTCATTTCTCCTTTCTTGAATAAAAAAAGTGTTATTTTGGCAACTAGGCTTAGCATACTGTGTTGTAGATTATCCTTCAGTGAACTATAAATGTTTAAATTAGGTGCCACTTTATTTTATTATACCATCAATAGCTGATTAAAAAGAATCAAATATTTCTAGTAAAAAAAAAAAAAAAAAGAGTAAACCCTGACTTGATCTGAGTGATCTTAAGAGTAGATTTCAAAATAATGTAGAGTAGAATAATGTAGAGTAAGGGGATCCTGGGGGAGGGAGGAGGTGAGGGCAAGGAGAGGTACTAAGGAATGAAATTGACCAAGTTATATTTTGTGCATGTACAAATATGCCACAATGAAACCCTCTATTCTGTATGATTATTATGCATCAATAAAAAGGGTTTTGCTTTGTTTTTTCAATTGGATTTCTGTCTTCTCTTCTCCCTTGCTGTGGAGATTGAATCCAGGGCTTTGTGCATGCTAGGCAAGCACTCACTACTGCTCTCCACCTCAGCCCTGGACTTTGGTCTTGTCCCTACTAACAGGATGTAGTCCTTCAGACATCTCAGTGGCAAAATGGGGGGTTTTCCAGGCCTTCTCTTCCAGCATCAGGATAGACTATCAGAAGCTCTGATTTTTTAAAATATCTTAATTTCCAGTTTGTATCAGATTCCTCCATGTAACGTCTCTTACAAATTAAAAATTCCTTAAAGAATAAAAAAAAAAAAAATTCAAACTGATCTCAATATTTTTCCTTCCTATCTTGGGTCTTTGTCTCTCGTGTGCTGTATACCTTGTTGTTCCTGTGTCTTTAAACAGTTGTTTTGTAATTTAAATTTTAAAATATATTTTTGGGTAATTATGGGTATTCTCTAATACTCCATCAAAATTCAATTTCTTAAAGGTTAATTGCAATATGGAATCTGAAATTATTATCAAAATTAACTATTCACCCTCAATTACATTAAAACTACTAGTATACCTTTCACTGTTAGTGGGTTTTATATCATTATAATTTGTCACTTGGAAAATATTTCTTCACTGCTATTTGGTTCTTCTAAAATTTGATATGTTTTATTGTAGAATATTTTTAAAATCACACTTGCAAATATTACCACCAAATTCATCCCAAACAACTTAATTGTATAGCTATCAAGATCTAAGTGTCAGATACAAATTTTCCAAAATTCTAAGTTTTCAGTTGAAAACATAATATGTTATACCCAAGGATTACAATACACCTTATTGTTACAGGAATCTTTCCTCCCCACCCCCACCTCCCACAAGAACCTCTTTAGTAACATGTATAACAAAACAAAACAAAACAAAAAAACCCTATTTGAATATAATGCAAGAATTTGGATGGCATATAATAAAAGGTCTAAATAAAAATTTACTTATATTCCTCAAAAATTGTACATCATATCAGCATGAATGTAATAGCTATTTAATCCTAAAAGTACCTCAACTTGAAAGGCAAATTCGGTTAAATAGGAAATTTTTTCAAGTTAGAATAAAAACAAAATACCACGTGCCATCAACAGTGAGTGGCAGGGTAGACAGCACAGGACACAGCAGCTGCTGCCATTTTACTTCACTGACCATGGAAATTGTGGGTAAAGTGACAGAAAACTTTTTAACCAAGTGGCTCAAAAATTATTCTATAAAATTGATTTACTGTTGATGTAACTCTTTTGGAGGGGAAGTTTGCTTTCTTTCTTTTTTCCCATATTCTTTTTTTAAAAAAATTTTAAAATTATAGATGGACACAATACCTTTATTTTATTTATTTATTTTTATGTGGTGCTGAGGATCAAATCCAACGCCTCACGTGCTAGGCAAGTGTTCTACCACTGAGCTACAGCCCCGGCCCCTCTTATAGTCTTTATTATGCATTATAATTATACATAATGTTCTATGTGACTCTTTGTAGTCAAAATCTTTTTTTAAATTTTATTTTATTTATTCTAATTAGTTATATATGACAGCAGAATGCAATTCAATTCATATTATACAATTAGAGCATAATTTTTCATGTCTCTGGTTGAACACGAAGTAGAGTCACACCATTTGTGTCTTCATACATGTACTTAGGGTAATGATTCCACCGTCTTAAGAAATGAGTCTTTCACAGGACATAGAGAGAGAGTGATATCTGTGATTTGGGTGGGAAAATCTTTATAATTTCTTAAGTTGGAAAATTAGAGTCACTTTACAACACAGGTTTTAGAAAAGAGCTCTGCAAATTCTTTTCTTCCAGCCCTCTTTGAGTAGGTGGATAAAGATAAGGTTATTTTCCTTCCTTGAGTGCCTTTCCCTCCCCTGCCTCCGAGTTGGCTGGTTTTCATCTGGATTTCTGTCTTCACTCCCCAGCCAGAGGAACCTTCTCTCCACTGTTCCTTCTTGTTCATATAATTGTTTCGACAAGTAATTAGACAACTGCCTCTAACTTGGTGATCCTCCTGCCTCAGCCCCAATAGTCATCATGATTACAGGTGTGTGCCACCACACCTGGCAGCATTGTTTTCCTGTCCATTATGTTTAAGAAATCAGTTTGCAAAGTAGCATGGATTACATGCCATTCTGTTAAAATTTGTGTGTGTGTGTGTGTGTGTATGTGTGTGTCTGTGTGTGTAAAAAGGTGGATGAGATCAAGGCCAAGGTTAAGATCAAGCTTGACTCTGAAGAATAGTCACTAAAGCCGATATTAATCGTGGTATTTGGGATGACCATTTTTAAATTTTTTTTTTTTACATTTTTGTTTAAATTATCTTAAATTACCTATCACTTTTATCTTTATGAAAGGGGTAAAAACTATTAAGTTATTTATATTGTCCATTACAGATTTCCAAAGTCTATTTCATCATCTTTCTTACTCTCCATATTTCAAGAACACATAGGTAATTTCCTAAAGCCACCAACAAGCTAGTAACATAGCCACAGACTTTCTGACAGCTAAGTTGGGGGTCTCACTATGTTTCTAATGGGTTATTTTCACTCGTTTGTTTTAGGCTTTCTAATGGTGGTGTTTGGTGGTTGGTTGGTTCTTACACTGCAACAAAAATAACTACAGAAAGGACTTCCCAGGACTCCTTAACTCCTGTTAAGTTCCTCCCTCAAAGACCTTGGATTGACCCTTTATGAAATTATAGATCTTTTCCTCAAAGATCCATATGATTAACATTTTCTCCTTAAGAGTCTTTATCTGAATCCAACTTAGGCTGAAAAAATAGGGCACCTTAATGGAGAGAAGGGTGTTAACTTTTTCCTCATCGGATAACAGACTGGCACTTGTTTCAGCAATGGACATGTTAGAGTGAATGCAAAAAAAAAAAAATGTGACCAGCAAAAATATGAGTGCTCCATTTCATTCTCAACTGGCTGCCACTGATCTGCACTGGGAATCCTATTCCTTTCTTCACCTATTTGATGATTGTCCTGACTGCACAATCCATAGCAGTAGCAAATGCTAGTCACCAGTGGCGGTCACCTCAACAGCATGGACTGGCTTATGACTCTTTGGAAACATACTTTCAATAGGAAAAACAAAGACTGTTTGCATTCATGATGTAAGGATAAATTTTTAAAATCTGAGGTTCTTGAACACATTTGCTAAGTGTTTGTTTTCCATCCTACCTCTATGAACATTTTCTATTTTCTTCCTGAGAAACACCTTATTTCTTTTTTTTTAAAGAGAGAGAGAGAGAGAGAGAGAATTTTTTAATATTTATTTTTTAGTTTTCAGCGGACACAACATCTTTGTTGGTATGTTGTGCTGAGGATAGAACCCGGGCCACATGCATGCCAGGTAAGCACATTACCGCTTGAGCCACATCCCCAGCCCAACACCTTATTTCTTACAGAAGGAAAAAAAAAATCTTGATTAAACTTTCATGAAGCACAAAGACAATTTTTCACAGAACACACAAATAAATCCTGAAGGTAAGCTAGGAAGGACTTTTTGGATGGTTAGTTATCAAGCCCTGAATTTAGCCTAAAAAGATATTTACTAAATATTTGTGTACAGCAATAGCTAAGGTAAGGAACTAACCTAGGTGCCCTTCAAACTAAAGTGCTTCTTCACAGCAAAGGAAACAATCAAGAACATGAATAGAGGGCTGGGGATATAGTTCAGCTGGTAGAGTGCTTGCCTCACATGCACAAGGCCATGGGTTCAATCCCCAACACCACAAGAAAAAAAAAAAAAAGGTGAATAAAGAGCCTTCAGAATGGGAAAAAACCCCAATTAATAAGTGGGCAAAGGAACTGAACAGACACTTCACTGAAGAAGAAATACAACTGGTCAACAAATATATGAAAAAATGTTCAACATCTCTATCAATTAGAGAATTGCAAATTAAAACAACACTGAGAGCCAGGCATGATGCAGCACACCTGTAATCCCAGAGGCTCGGGAGGCTGAGGTGGGAGGATCATGAGTTCAAAGCCAGCCCCAGCAATGGCAAGGTACTAAGCAACTCAGTGGGACCCTGTCTCTAAATAAAATATAAAATAGGGCTGCAGCAATCCCTGGTACCATGCCCCCCCCAAAAAAAAAACCTACCCTGAGATTTCACCTCACTCCAGTCAGAATGGCAATTTTCAAGAATACAAGTAGCAAAAAATGTTGGTGAGGATGTGCGGGGAAAGGTATACTCATACATTTCTGCAAATCGGTGCAACCACTCTAGAAAGCGGTATTTCCATTCCTCAGAAGGCAGTATTTCCATTCCTCAGAAAACTTGGAATGGAATCACCATTTGACCCAGTTATCTCACCCTTCAGCACATACCCAAAGGACTTAAAATCAGCATAGTACAGTGACTCAGCCAAATCAATGTTTTTAGCAGCTCAATTCACAATAGCTAAGCTATGGAACCTAGATGCCCTACAACAGATGAATGGATAAAGAAAATGTGGTATATACACACAATGCAATATTACTCAGCATAAAGAAGAATGAAATCATGGCATTTGCCAGTAAATGGTTGGAACTGGAGACTATCATATAAGTGAAATAAGTCAATCCCAAAAAAATAAAGGCTAAATATTCTCTCTAATGTGCAGATACTGTGGGGAGGGAAGAATAGAAATTCATCGGATTAGACAAAGAGGAATGAAGGGAAGGGATGTGGGATGGTAATAGGAAAGACAGTAGAATGAATCAGACATAACTTTCCTATATTCACGTACATGAATACATGACCAGTGTAACTCCACATCACGTACAACCACAAGAATGGGAAGTTATATATACTCCATGTGTGTATAATATGTGAAAATACACTCTATTATCATGTACATCTAAAAAGAACAAATAAAAAAATTGAAAAATATTTGTGTGTCAGGCACTAAGGTTAGAGAGATTAATAAAAAGTTACCAGCCCCCGCCCCAACTTCTTTTTTTAGGAATTTATGGTTCATTAAAACAATATGGTCTGATACATATTATTAGCAATGTATTTGCACCAATTATAAGAAGCATAAAAGCGGGGCTGGGGATGTGGCTCAGGTGGTAGCGCGCTTGCCTGGAATGCGTGCGGCCCGGGTTCGATCCTCAGCACCACATACAAACAAAGATGTTGTGCCCGCCGATAACTAAAAAATAAATATTAAAATTCTCTCTCTCTCTCTCTCTCTCTCTACCTCTCTCTCTCTCTTAAGAAAAAAAAAAAAAAGAAGCATAAACTTTTGGGATCCTCTTTCAGTGTGTCTTATCTTTAGAGGAAAGTGATCATTGTCCTTTTGTTTGGTGGGATTCTCCTCATCCCCAATCAAACGAAACTTGGGGATCAGATTGTGAAGTCCCTGATGTTCATACATAATTGATAGGTCCCATGCATCAAGCTAGAATCCAAACTGGACCTGTTGGTGTAAGCATAGCAGTCTGTCCTTTTCCCCATGTGATCAGAGGCATAGGGTCTTGTCATCCTGGGTCTGCTGGAACCCTATATTTTACATAAATTTTTGGAAATGGCTGATGGGAATAAAATGTCTATCCAAAGCAGACGACCAATTGTGTGTATAAACCGTGAGCATAAAACTCTTTTGGGGGAGAAAAAAAAGGACTAGAGGAGAAAATTATATGCCAGAGGAACTTTGAAAAATGAGTCATTTGAATGGATGACAATGGGAAAGAGGAAAAAAATAACAGTCAATTATTTAGTGCATTAGTTCCTACTGCTTTACCTAATAAGTATTTTTATCTACTCAGAATCTCCTTGTTATGTATCATTTATCCAAGTTCTTATCTTGAATATGTTTTTAGAGACCAAGATTATGGATTATCTCAAAAAACATTTTTTATAGAATTATTTACTTGAATTTTTAACAGATCATAAAAAATTACAAATTGGCAGCTGTGTAAAGGGCAGTCTCAAAACATCTTAAATATTTATACATTTAATATATTCTTAGTAAAAAAAATCACCATATCTGGTAGATAATTTTCTTCTCCAGTCCTTTTTTTTCTTCCCCAAAAAGAGTTTTATGCTTACAGTTTATACTAAATATTTATACATTTAATATGTTCTTAGTAAAAAAAAATCACCATAGAATAGGGAGTATTTTTTACACATTATTGGAAAACTTGGAGAATCCTAAAAAAAGATTTTTATATATCATGGTCAAGACAAATGCAGTAGAACACACCTGCAGTCCCAGCTGCTAGAGAGACTGAGGCAGAAGGATTGCTTGAGCCCAGGAGCTTGAGAACAGTCTGGGAAACAGCCTGAGTGAGACACCATTTCAAAAAAAAAAGAAAGGTGCTTGATAGTATCACGGTCATTTTAGGTTGTAGTTAAATTTGGTAGGATTTCTAGGCCTGACAAAAATAATGCAATGAATGAAATGGACAAATTCCTAGAAGCACACAGACGACCAAAACTGACCCAGGAAGAAACAGAAAATCTAGATAAACCTATAACAAGAAAGAAGATTGAATCAGGTAATAAAAACCTCCCAACAAAGAAAATTCCAGGATGGCATGGCTTCCCTTGTGAATTCTATCAAATAGTTAAAGAAGAATTAACACCAATCATTCTCAAACTCTTTCTAAAAATTGAAAAGAAGGGAATATTTACTAATTCATTTTATGAATCTAACATTTCCCTGAAAGCAAAACCAGAAAAAAAACTATAAGAAAAAAATTAGGCTAATATCCCTTATAAATATATATGCAATAATCCAACAAAATACTAGTTAACCAAATTTGGCACCATATTAAAATGATTAAGTGCCTTGACCAAGTGGAATTTATTCTCAGAATGCCAGGGTGCAGTAATATACAAAAATTCATCTGTATGCCAGGAATGATGGCTCATGCCTATAATCCCAGCTACTTGGAAGGCTGAGGCAGGAGGATCACAAGTTTGAGGCCAGCCTTAGCAACTCAGCAAAACCCTGTCTCAAGACAAATAAATTAAAAAAATTAAAAAGTCCGGGGATGTAGCTCAGAGGTAAAATACCCCTGAGTTCAATGCCCATCACCAAACAAACAAAAAAGTCAATCAGTGTTAACACACCACATTAATAAAACAAAAGGGAAAGAAACATGATCATCACAATTGATGCAGATAAAACATTTGACAAAATTTAATCTTTCATGATGAAACATTCAACAAATTAGGGACAGAAAGGAACTTCACCATAAATCCATACACGAAAAAGTCATAGCTTATATGATACACAATGATGAGAAAAAGAAAAGGCAAAGATGCTGACTCTCACTATTTCTATTCAGTGTAGTACTGGAAGATTTATCCAGAAAAAAATAGATAAGAAAAAAGAGGCAGTCAAGTTGTAAAGAAGTAAAACTCTCTCTATATTCAAAGATGACATGATTGTGTATGTAGAAAACTTTAGAGTATGCCGCAGTCTTTTGCTGGGCACAAATCACGAGTCTCCACACAGCTTGTAGATTCAAACAGCAATTCTTTATTCCCGAACTCACACCGGCTGTCTACAAACACGCTCTGGGGGAATCCACGTTCTCTGCCCAAATCCCCTCTCTCAAATCCACTCCTGCCTAAATCCACCCCGCATGGGCTTCTGTCTCTCAAAATATACTGTCTGACCTAAGCACTCAAGAGGAACTCAGCAGCAGGATACGCCCTATTCTAAAGGGGGAACACCCTACTCTCCTATTATGCTAAACTTCCCTATTCTAAAGGGGGAACACCCTACTCTCCTATTATGCTAAACTTCCCTATTCTAAAGGGGGAACACCCTAAACACGGATCCTGCCCTGGTCCTTGAGCAAGGTCACCTTTCAGAAGTCCTTCCACTAGACAGCATGGGAGTAAGCTGGTAAGGAATTTGTCATACCTACTTGGCTGATGGCTCCCAGCATCTCCCCCCTTCTGATTAATTAAACAACAAGTAATGTGGCTTAAGGACCGTGCCTGGTAGGTTGTCCAGTTCAACATATGGCTCTTACCCGTCATCGGAAAACTGACCTTTAGGTAACTGACCTTTAGGCGTCAGCCTCCTGTCTTAGGTTGATACCATTGCAACTGGATCATACCCGTCACTGACTACCGGTCCAGCATACAGCCATACTTGTGGATAGGTCTATGCACCAGTGGGGGGGTGAGGTTCTTTGCCTCACCTCTGTTGGCCCCCAAATTTGGCCTTGGTGCCAGTGGGGGAGTGAGGTTAATGTGGCTTAAGGACCGCGCCTGGTAGGTTGTCCAATTCAACATATGGTTCTTACCCGTCATCGGAAAACTGACCTTTAGGCAACTGACCTTTAGGCGTCAGCCTCCTGTCTTAGGTTGATACCATTGCAATTGGATCATACCCGTCACTGACTGCCGGTCCAGCATATAGCCATTGGCCCCCAAATTTAGACCATCACTAGCAGAAGGGAGGAGGATACAGAAATGCCACGACACCAAGCCAATTGACAGTTCCTTTGGAAAAATTGCATCATTGGTGACACCATCAGCAAAGATCACTGGTGACACCATCAGCAAAGATATGCCAGCATTACCACAATTTGCTGCACTAAACGTAGTTACATAGTCCAGGCAAGTTCTGTAAGCAGTTCAAAGGGGAGGAATCTATCAATCTGTCCGTCTCTTCCCAAAGTCCGTTTCCTCCCAAAGTAAGTTGACTCCTTGATTGAGCATACTTGTTGAGTTATATTCATTGGGATGAAGATAGGAATTCTGGCAATGATGCTAAAAAGACATTAACCTGAAAAGAATTATTAAATATAATGAAAAGGAAAGGTGAAAGTAAACAAACAGATCTGTTAACCTACTTAAAAAACAATCCTTAACAGCTGTTTACCTGATTTAAATTAGTAAACAAGCAGATCTGTTAACCACCTTTAAAAACAATCCTTAACAGCTGTTTACCTAATTTAAATTAAACCATTTAAATCACGTGAATAAAAAAAAATAATAATTTGGATCCATTTTCTCATGAGCGCTCCTCATATATGAAATATGGACATACGCACACACAGACATATAACACAAAACACAAATGTGCAAACAAACGTACAACACATAAGATAATAATAAAGGCCTTGTAGCTTTACCTAGGTGAAATCTCCATTGCAATGTTTAAAAACTCTATAGTCAAAAAATAAAACTGATCAGAAAAACATTAACCTAGGTTTGTATGAGCTCAAAAAATAAAAATAGAACCTTATGATGTGGAAAAATGCAATAATAAAATAGATATTGAAAAAAGCATCCTGGTTAATCACAGTCGCAGATGTAAGAATGGCCAAGCTGGAGTTCTGGATATCAGCTGTTATGGATTTGAGTCAAATTATCTTCTTTTTGATCTGTAGAAATTGCTTTAGTTAGTCTTTCTGGAATCCAAATCGGCTGCTGTTCTCCCTGTGGAAACACACAAACAGAGCCCCGACTCCAGACAATCACTGGGTCTGGACCTTTCCATTGTCCTGTTAGAATATCTTTCCAAAGAACTTTAGGCTTATGCACATTTTTTGGATACATATGCCTTTCCGCAGCACTAAGTCCTGATGAATCCAAATTTAAAAAGTTTAGAGTAAAAAGCGTTATTTTAAGTTTATCTTTGGGGGATATATACCCCTTTCCAATTCCCTCTTTTTGTTTTAGTAAGTACGTTTTAATAGTTTGATGAGCTCTTTCAACTATGCCTTGTCCCTGTGGATTGTATGGAATTCCTGTTATATGAGTAATACCAAATGATGAGCAAAATTGTTTAAAAGAGGTAGAGGTATAGCCAGGACCGTTATCAGTTTTTAACTGTTTAGGAACACCCACAGTGGCAAAATTTTGTAAGCAATGAGCTATAACATCTTTAGTTTTTTCTCCGGCATGAAGGGAGCCCATCAAAAATCCGGAAGAAGTATCAACTGTAACATGTAAATATTTTAATTTTCCAAATTCTGGCAAGTGTGTGACGTCCATCTGCCAAATATGGTTAGGTATCAGTCCTCTAGGATTGACTCCAAGATTAACTTGTGGTAAAAGGGTCACACAATTTTGACATTGTTTTATTATATGTCTGGCTTGTTCCTTAGTTATTTTAAAACGCTTTTGTAAAGTATTAGCATTAACATGGAATTTTTTATGAAAATTCGTAGCTTCTTCTAGTGTAGAGAAAATATGTATGTCATGTGTAGTTTTATCTGCTAAATCATTGCCCAAACTAAGGGCTCCAGGCAATCCTGTATGTGCTCTAATATGTCCTATAAAGAATGGATCTTTTCTGTCCCAGATTAGACTTTGTATAGTGGAAAACAAAGAGAAAACAGTAGAAGAAGGGGAAATCCTACCAGCATCTTCAAGAGATACTATAGCATTAACTACATACTGACTATCAGAAAATAAATTAAATACAGAATCTTTAAACATTGAAAAGGCTTGTAATACTGCATTAAGCTCTACCTTTTGAGCTGATTGTTTGGGTACTAAAAATGTAAAAGTTTGATCAGGGGTAACTACTGCTGCTGTACCATTATTTGACCCATCAGTGAATATATTTGGAGCGTTCATGATAGGGGTTTTTCTTGTCATTTTTGGAAAAACTACAGGATGCTTAGACCAAAAAGACAACAAAGGATTAGATGGTAAGTGATTATCAAATGAAACATTAGATTTACACATGATTATTGCCCAAGTATTTAACTCATTAGCTAACTCATCAATTTGATCCATAGTATATGGAGTAATAATTTTATTGGGAGAAATTCCAAACACTCCCTTTGCTGCTTTTATTCCTTTGAGTATTAATTGTCCTACAGCCTCAGGATACCTAGTAAGAATAGTGTTAGGAGAATAAGATAAATGTATCCACAATAATGGACCTTCTTGCCAAAATACTCCTGTAGGAATATTTTTTGTTGGTAGTACAATAAATAATAAAGGCAAACTTATATCAATTCTATCCAAATGTATATTTTCCATATATGTTTCAATAATTTTCAATGCCTTTCTTGCTTCAGGAGTTAACATGCGAGGTGAGTTTGGATCTGATGGACCTTTTAGAATATCAAATAAAGGTCCCAACTCTCCTGTTGGTATGCCTAGATAAGGCCTTATCCAATTTATGTCTCCCAATAACTTTTGAAAGTCGTTAAGTGACTTGAGTTGATCTACTCGTATTTGAATTTTTGGTGGACGGACCATGGTTGAGGATAATAGAACTCCTAAATAATTAATTGGAAAATTTAATTGTACTTTATCTATTGCTATCTCTAGATTATAATTTTTTAATAAGTTTGTAAGTGTGGCATAACATTCCAGCAATATGTTTTTATCTTTATGTGCCAATAATACATCATCCATATAGTGAAATATTTGTAGTTCAGGATTTTGATTTCTAAGTGGCTGGATTGCTTTATTAACATATATTTGACACATAGTTGGACTGTTAGCCATCCCTTGAGGGAGTACTTTCCATTCATATCTCTGATCAGGACCTTCATGATTTAATGCAGGGATAGTAAATGCAAAACGTGGACTATCCTCGGGATGAATTGGAATTGAAAAAAAACAATCTTTAATATCTATGGCTAAAACATGCCAGGTTTTTGGCAAAGCAGACAATTGAGGAATCCCTGATTGAGCAGGTCCCATAATAACCATTTCATTATTAATGGCTCTTAAATCTTGCAATAATCTCCATTTACCAGATTTCTTTTTAATAACAAAAATGGGAGTATTATGGGGAGATATGGAAGGTTGTATATGTCCTTCCGCTAATTGTTGTTTGACCAGATCATGGGCTACTTGTATCTTTTCTTTAGTCAGGGGCCACTGAGGAACCCACACTGGTCTTTCTGATTTCCAAGTAATTTTGATTGTCTCAGTGGCCCTTTCTGAAAATCCAACCCATGTCTGTCTGTTCCTTGATCTATTTGAATTGGTGCTGCTATACCTTGTCCTTGTTTTCCTAATCTTTTTTCTTTCCTAAAACCTTGTCTAGCCCTAGTAGTGGGCGCATTAGGATTGATGTTATTTGTTAACGTCAAACCTAATTGATCTAGGACATCTCGTCCCCATAAATTTATAGGAAGATGATCCAATACATAGGGCTGTATAGTTCCCTCACAACCTTCAGGATCCTTCCAATCTAATATCATTGCACTTCTATGGGGATTAGTAGCCACTCCTAGGCCTCGAAGCGTTTGAGTGGCTTGTTGTAATGGCCAATGTTTTGGCCATTCCTTACTAGATATGATGCTAAGGTCTGCACCTGTGTCCAGTAGCCCATTAAAGTCGTGTCCTTGAATATTTAGTTTTAACATTGGGCGAGAATCTAAATTTAAAGACAACATAGCCCAATCTACACCTGTGGAGCCTAATCCCCTGGAACCTCTTTCTACACTATGACTAGGAAATTTATTATGTAGGCTGGGTATTATTAACAACTGTGCTATTCTGTCTCCAGGTGAAATTACTGATATACCTCTTGGAGAACTAGCTATAATTTTTATTTCACCTACATAATCGGGATCAATTACCCCGGGACTTATCATAAGTCCTTTTAATGTAGATGAACTACGTCCCAATAATAAGCCTACTGTCCCTTGGGGAAGAGGTCCTTTTATTCCTGTGGGAATGATTTGAATTCCCATCTCTGGAGTTAGTACTGCTCTGGCAGAGGCGCAGATGTCCAACCCTGCGCTCCCTCGGGTTTGTCTGATGAGGGATTTAATGGACAATGTGTCCTGGGCACTACTCTGATGGTGTTGCTGGGTTCCTCCACTGCCCCGTATATTTGTGGTTGTGGGCCCCGGAGCATTGGGCCCGGCTGTCCGTTTTTTGGCAACGGAGCCTGATGCCTTTCTCCACGGTATCGTGGGTAAATACCTGGTCCTTTTCCGTTTTTTGGTAAGGGAGTACCCTCTATGGTAGTTTGAGAACGGCATTCATTAGCCCAATGTCTCCCTCTACGGCATCGTGGGCAAATACCCGGTATTCTATTTCTTTGATACCTAGTTTTGTTAAATCCTCCTCCTATGGGGCAACTCCTTTTAAAATGTCCTGTTTGTTCACAATCATAGCATGTTTTTGGCCTGGTATCTAAAGCCTGTTGTACTGCAGCTGCCAAGACTTGCCCTTGTTCATTAATATCTCTACATAATTTAATATATGTGTTTAAATCTTCATGTCTCCATGGTCTAATAACCTCTCTGCAGCAACGATTTGCTTGGTCATAAGCCAGTTGTTTTATTAATGGCATTGCTTGTTCCGTATCCCCAAATATTTTGGTAGCCGTTTGAATTAGCCTATCTACAAAGTCAGCGTAAGGTTCATTAGCTCTCTGTATTACCTTAGATAGCTGACCTTGTAAATCTCCATGTCCTTGTAAAGTCTTCCATGCCCTAACTGCGTCTGCAGCAATTTGTGTATATATAGCAGGATCATATTCAATTTGCTGCCGTTGACCCTCATAAGGTCCTTTTCCTAGCAGCATTTCTAAATTTCTTTGAGGGTAACCGGCTGCTGCATTTCTCCTAGCTGTCTCTGCACAAAATTCCTCATTGGCAACCTTCCATAACAAATATTGTCCTCCATTTAGCACAGATTTACACATGCTAGCCCAATCTGCTGGCGTCATGTCCAAGTTAGTAATGGACTCGACCATGCTCACCGTGAAGGGAGCTTGGGGACCATAGGTTGTTACAGCCTCCTTTAACTGCTTCACTGTTTTAAAATCTAAAGCACGATGAATTCGCTGCCCTCCTACCTGTTCAAGTACAGGGCATGCTAATCTTTGAGGTCCTGTCTCAGGATCCCATTTATCAACTACGGGGTTTGAGGGCCACTCAGCTGTCTCTATCGGTGGGGCTGTTGGTTGAATTAAACCCTCTTGTGATAAAACGGAGTTAGTAACAGCCTCCTGTTGTGGCCTTTTTCCTAACAACCCCTTTTCCTTTAAATTTTCTTCCTCTGTCTGACTAGCTGGAGAGACCTTCTCTTTTGCTTGATCTAAAATGTCTTTCACCATGTTCTGAACCTCTAACAATTTACTTAACATCTTTTCAGTTTGTTTTAATCTACTATAAAGATAACGCAACCCAATAAGATAACACAAAACAAAACCGAAACTGAATGAAGCAAAAACAGAATAAAAAATCGTTGTATCAATTTTCTCTTCCTCAGGGCCGACAAACTTCAAACCTTTAGTCAACCATTTTTTCCAGTTTGCCTGAGAAATTTCTAGGGATAGGCAGCTTGAAAGAAAAACAAAATAAATCAAAAGAAGAACACATTGTTTTCTGAAATGGTCACCCATTCTCTCGCCTTCCCTCAGGGGCGAGCAATCTCACTTACCTCCAAGTTTCAGACGTTCCGCGTACGAGCCACCAAATGCCGCAGTCTTTTGCTGGGCACAAATCACGAGTCTCCACACAGCTTGTAGATTCAAACAGCAATTCTTTATTCCCGAACTCACACCGGCTGTCTACAAACACGCTCTGGGGGAATCCACGTTCTCTGCCCAAATCCCCTCTCTCAAATCCACTCCTGCCTAAATCCACCCCGCATGGGCTTCTGTCTCTCAAAATATACTGTCTGACCTAAGCACTCAAGAGGAACTCAGCAGCAGGATACGCCCTATTCTAAAGGGGGAACACCCTACTCTCCTATTATGCTAAACTTCCCTATTCTAAAGGGGGAACACCCTACTCTCCTATTATGCTAAACTTCCCTATTCTAAAGGGGGAACACCCTAAACACGGATCCTGCCCTGGTCCTTGAGCAAGGTCACCTTTCAGAAGTCCTTCCACTAGACAGCATGGGAGTAAGCTGGTAAGGAATTTGTCATACCTACTTGGCTGATGGCTCCCAGCAAGAGTACACACTCATACAAATATATAAACATGTATGCATGCTCACACACACATATATGTGCTAATCAGTGCTAATAAATGTGTTCCCCAAAGTTGCAGAATACAAAATCAACATGAAAAAAAAAATCACTTATATGTCTGTACACTACAATGGACAATCTGGAAAGGAAATTGTTTTAAAATTCCAGCTAACAACACCATCAAAAAGTATAAAATACATATGAATAAATTTAACCAAGGAGGCAAAAGACTGGAATTGAAAAATATTACAGAAGAAATTAAATGCATAAATAAGATGGAGAGACATTCTGTGTTCAGAAATTGGAGGATTTAATCCATGTGATACCTCTCAAAATCTCATTGATACATATAGAAAAGCCAACCCCAAAACTCATGTGGCAGTATACCCCAAATAGTAAAAAAAAAAATCTTGGAAAATAAAGTAGGAGGACTCAACTCACACTTCCTAATATAAAAACTTACTACACACAATCCCAGCAACTTGGGAGGCTGTGGTAGGAGGATCACAGCCCCAAAACAAAAAAGAAAAGATCAGGGATGGGGGATGTAACTCAATGGTAAAGTACCTTTGGGTTCAATCCCCAGTATTAGTTTAAAAAAAAAAAAACTTAATACACAGCTTTAGTAATCACAGGAATGTGTTACTGGTATAGGTGTACACATACAGATCCATGTAAAAGAATTGGAAATCCAAAAATAAACCTACACGTCTATGGTCAATTGGTTTTCAACAGGAAGTCATGGCCATTCAAATGGAGAAAGAACAGGTTGTTGTTGTTTTTTCAACAATTGGTGTTTAGACAATAGTATATCAGCTTGGAAAAGAATGAGATTGGATCCCTGCCTCACATCATATATGAAAGCTAACTCAAAGTGGATTAAAAGATCTTTCTAAAACCCCTTAAAAGAAAACAGGCCAATCTCCATGAACTTGAATTTGGCAAAGGTTTCTAAAATATGACACCAAAGATACAGCAATAAAAGAAAAAAATGGATAAATTGGAATTTATCGAAAAATTTATCAAGAAAGCTTCTGTGTGGGCCTGGGAATATAGCTCAGTGGTAGAGCACCTGCCTGGCACACAAGAGGACCTTGAAAACATTGTGCTGACTGAACTAAGCCAGACACAAAAGGACAATATTGTAGGATTCCACTTAGATATTTAGAATGGGCAAATTCATAGAGATAAAACAGAATGGTGGTTACCAGGGTGCGTGGGGAAGGAGGAATGTGAAGTTATTGCTTAATGGGCACACAGTTTCCATTTGGGATGATGAAAAATTCTGGAGAATGAATAGAGATGACAATTGCATATCAGTGTGAATGTGCTCAATGCCACTGAATCGTATGTGGAATTCAAGTTTTATTAGAGCCCATCTACATCAATTCATTTAGTACTAACTGGGCCTGTGATGCTAAAACAGCAGAGTTGAATCATACAACAGAGACCGAAGAGCACACACAGCCAGAGCTATTTACTGTGAGGCTATTCACAGAAAAAGTTTGTCAACCCACAATCAAGACGATGAAGTGAGCATACCTGTCATCCCAGCAGCTCAGGACGTTGAGGCAGGAGGATCACAAGTTCAAAGCCAGCCTCAGCAGTTTTGGGAGGCCCTCAGCAATTCAGTGAGACCTTTATCTCTAAAGAAAAAAATAAAAAGGGCTAGGGATGTGGCTCAGTGGTTAAGCATCCCTGGGTTCAACCCCTGGTAGCACAAAAAAAAAAAAAAAAAAAAAAAAAAAGAAGAAGAAGGAGGAGGAGGAGGAGAAGGAGGAAGAGTTGAAATGAAATGTATATGTATATATGCAAACAACAGCAAATTCAGACAGGATGGGGTAAACACCATGTGAGTGACACCCACCCTTTTTTGAGAGTTCACGAACCACAAAGAATGGGGTGATCAAAGATGGCAACATGAAGCTGGTCCTGCAAGAACTGCAAAATTCCATTCAGAGATGGTTCAGGAAAGAAGCTCTGAACAAAAGGGAGAGTTTTCACAGAAAAAGAAGCAAAGGTAAAAAGCCAGAAGAGACTTTGGGCCTCAGATACCCTAAGTTGGCAGTAAAAAAGAATTACTGGGGAGTTGATGGTGTAGCTCAGTGGTAGAGAACATGCGTAACAGGGGTGAGGCCCTGGTTTCAATCCTAAGCACCAAAAAATTAAAAACAAAAAACAGAAGTATTGGGAGCAAAGAATGTGAATAGCCCACTTGCTGTCCCCTCTTTATCACATGCTACAAATTATTAAAACCCACAAACACCAGATTTTTTTAAAAAATAGTAGCACTTTTATTCTCACTCAACACTAGTATTGAGAATTTGGTGCATCCTCTGAACTATTAGAGCAAAGTGCATTGAAAATTGCATAGTCTTAAGCAAAATAAGTCAAATTCAGGAGGTCAAGGATCATATGTCTTCTCAAGGATCATATGTGGAAATTAGAAAGGAAAAAGAAAAATTAAGGTGGGGGTGGATTTCCTAAAATTAAAGGGAGATCAGTAGAGGGAAGGGACCAAGGAGTCGGGGAAAGGGAAGAAGTGCTGGGGAGTGATATTGGCCAAATTATATTATTGCATTATGTGCATGTGTAAATACGTAACAACAAATCCCATAATATGTACAACTATAGTGCACCAGTAAAAATGTGGGAAATTTTTAAGATTGAAAATTTTTTTTAAAAATTGCAGAGTCTGGGAAATAGAATATGCTTGGATGGAATTAGTCAATAGCCACATTACTGGTGATTTGAATAAAATGTATATGAACATCTATGATTTTATTCTTCAGATATAACACTCACCCCCCCTATAAAAGTCCACATTTTATTATTGCATTTTAGTATGTCAAACCCATAGCTTTGTGTCTAGTGGCTTAACAGACAGTTAATAAGAATGTGCTGGTCCCCAGAAATCCTATATGACTGCCAAAGTAGATGACCTGTGTCAGTGGTCCAAAGGTTATGAGCCTCCCAGCTTGATGGTCACTGAGTAGTCAATTTTTTACCTCTTTGCCAAGGTGTTTTCTCAGTTAGAACCTTCCCAGAAAATCATCTCTTAGGAAAAAGCAAAGTTGCAACCCTTGGACCTGAGATGATTACGGTAACTGTTTTACTTGATAAACCGTGAAGGAATTTAGAAAAGGCAATGTTTAGCTCTTGGTGCTGCCTCTGTACACACTTTTAAAAGTGTGCATGGACACTTCCTAGGCTTCATGGACCAGTGTGGTTGCACAGCTCCTCCAGGGCCCGGAAAGCACTTCAGTGGGGAGACTTATAGAGAGGTGGTATTTTCAACCACTGTCCCCAGATCCTCCCAGTATTAAAGTTAATAAGCCTATCATAGGCAGCCATCACTATTAAAAGCTACACTGCCTTAGTTCATATCCCAACTCTATTCTCCCATTTATGTATCCTTGCCAACAAATTTGAGTTGTCACCTTCCTGTGATTCAGAATCTTCAGCCATAAAATGGAACTAATAAAAGTGCTTACCTACAACAGGGGGTTTGTAAGGATGAGTATCAGCATCAGCTTATTAGTATCAATGTCGCCAAAATGAGTCTTTTGGAAGATCAAGATGCCCACTTTTCTTTTTCTATTCTCAGTCTTCTCAAGGAGTCACTATAAATGACCCTGAATTTCCCACCATATAGTATAAACTTCCATTTCTGTGCAGTGTGTTCTGATTACCATAAGACACTCCAAGATCCTTTGTGAAATATAATAATTTCAACCTCAGGAAAGGCTGCTCTATACCTTTCCAAGGATGAACAGGCTTGAATTCTATTGGAAGTGTCTACCTGCTACTAGAGAACTGAGCTAGACACCATCTGAATTGCATTATCATTTACAGCCAAAGTCTCCACAGATGCAAGTGAGCCATGGCTGCCCTTAGATCTCTCAAAAATCCCCCAAAGATCTGTAAGCCCTTGTTCAATAAACTGAAATGCTTCTGGCTCAAGAACTAGATACGTGGCTGTTAGAATAAGAATCAGAGACAAAGACCAGTAACTGTTAATGCTCAAGAAGTCTTGTAAAAACAAAGTAATAAGTGGGGCAGGGGTGTGTTTGTCGAAGAATTATCCATGAAAAGTCAACTGTTTCAGAAGAACTTCATTAGATTGAGGTTTAGGACTGGAGCTCAGTTGTAGAGTGCTTGCCTAGCATGCACAAAGCCCTGGGTTCAATCCCCAACACTGAAAAAAAAAAAAAATAGTGAGGTTTGAGGTTTTGTCCTTACTTATCAGAAATCTGATGCAGTGTTTAATTTCAATGAATGTGTCTCTTTTTTCCCAACTTATGACATGTCAAAGACCCATGTGGGTGAATGGATTAATTCTGATGAAAAGAGAAACCTCTCAGCAGTTTCACTTCCTTTGAACACTTTCTAGCATGCATCAGAGTGGATTATAAATAATTAATTTGTGTCTTTGGGGGTGATGTGTTGCAGACCAATCAACAAAATGTTGTTTCTGTTTCCCTTTTAAGAAATACAGTCAGGTCTTTGTATTCTGAGATTGAGGTTCTTGGTCCCAGAAAACAACTGTATTTTTTATGGTTCCAACACTTTCTTTGGGAAAGCTCAGCACAGCTAAAAAATGATGTTAAGGTTTCTAAGCTTCCAAGGAAAGAAGTTTCACCATGATTCTCAAGAACCATTGGATCCTTAAAAGACTGAGGGAGTAGAGGAAGGAGGTTCTATTGGAAGAGAAGCCTACACCAGTCTCTCTGCACCACCCTGGATGTGGAAAGGGGGCTGGAAGACCAGCACATTGGGAAGAGCAATGAGGCTTTCCATGGACAAACTTGCAGAAATTAGAAATGACTATGGTGAAGCGTCCCTCAGGTCCACCTAGAACTGAACAGTGAAGGACCAAGGCATGACAGGGCATCAAGTATCAGAAGGGGATTAATAATGGTGGCTTCCATGTATCAAGGACCATCCTTCCCTGTCATGTCCATAAGGTTCTTGTGCTGGCCAATAGTAGGTGACCTTGAATAATTGGAATTTAGAAACAGATTCAATTTTATTTTTAAAAAATCAAAACAAGGGGCTGGGATTGTGGCTCAGCGGTAGAGCGCTTGCCTAGCACGGGAGGGACCCGGGTTCGATCCTCAGCACCACATAAAAATAAAGGCATTATGTTGTGTCCATCTACACCTAAAAAATAAATTTTAAAAAATCAAAATAATATGACAAGCTGTTATGGAAAAAAATTCATGCCCATTATAAATTCTTTTACTCTTCCATAAAGTGAGGATAATAATAATATCCAAGGTATGTTGAGAGTGTAGCTCAGTGGTAGAGCACATGCTTAGCATGTTCAAGATTCAATCCCCACCACCAAAAAATAATATTAATAATATTCAAACCAAAAGTTATTGGTGTGATAAATGATAAACCATGCAAAAGGTAAAGTGCCCTTCAAATGTCCCTTGTCTATCATAGATACCCTTAGACAAGTCTAGCACAGATTTTCTGTCCCTTGCTGGAATGTTGACTAGTTGCTTGCCTTAACATTCTTCCTTCCCACCCACCCTGCAAAACTGAAGGCTTATTTCACTGCACCATCTGCCCTTTGGGAAATTACCTCTCCTCCCCACACCAGCACTCAGTGCTAACATGAGGCTGTGCGGCAGAAGCTCATATTGATGTCCAGGCTCCATTTCCAGACCAGTTAAATCAAAATCTCTGGGAATAAGGCCGAGGCAGTACTGAATTTTAAACTCTTCCAGGTGATTCTAATGTGCGGACTGGTGGAAAATACTGACCCTTGGGGTGCTATTGCTTAAACAATATTAATAACTTAATGGACCTGTACAGACAGAATAATTAAAGGAAGGATTTGAAGCAGTTTGAATTGCAGTTAATTCCTGTTGGCTTTGGTATTAGTTTACTTGTAAAATATGGACCTATAAATGTTTTTTTAGGTCAAGTCTATTTTTTCCAGTCAGGCAAATTAATTAACCCTATTCTTGCACACACAAAAAAGATTCTTAGTCCTTCCCGGTGGTTTTGTTTTGTGGGGTATGTATTGTGTGTGTGTGTGTGTGTGTGTGTGTGTGTGTGTGTGTTTTAATTTCTCATCCACTCCAGGAATGACCTCTGAAGCTTCAGTGATTGTAAGCATAGATTTAGTGAGTGAAAAAATCCAGGCAAACACTGTAGGAAGCATTATTCAGCCTGAAAGTCACCACTGTGACTCTCTTGGAAGACTTATATTAAAGAGGAAATACTTTAAAATTCTGACTCCACCAGGTGCAGTGGCACATGCCTGTAATACCAGAGACCTGAGAGCCTGAGGTAGGAGGATTCCAATTTCAAGACCAGCCCCAGGCCCTAAGTAACTTAGCAAGACCCTGTCACAAATAAAAATGGGTTGGGGATATATCTCAGTGGTAAAGCAATCTTGGGTTCAATCCCCTGTTTCAAAAAATAAAAATAAAATAAATTTCTGACTCCACAATTAAGAAGGACAATCCTGAGTTACTTAATAGATTATAACTAATCAGGTAAATATAGATAACATTTAGATGAATATCTAAAATATGCTAACGGCTGAGTGCAGTAGCACACACCTGTAATTCCAGCAAATGGGGAGGCTAAGGCAGGATGATCACAAGTTCAAGGCCAGCAGCTTAGTGAGACTCTACCTTAAAATAAAAAATAAAAAGGCCTAGAGATATAGTTCAGTAGTAGAGAGCCCCTGGGTTCCATCCTCAGTACTGCAAAATAAAAAATAAAAGAATCTAATACAATATGCAAATGTACCTCACTCAACAGAATTTTATTAAGTGTGCTCTAAACAATTTATTAATATTAAAGTAGCTAGAGGTCTTTTTAATGAGTGAAATTTTTTATACTGAAAAAATTACTCTGATCGTCCACATCAATCTCTGAGGTTATTAGCTTCAGTTACACAAGAGGCAATAGCTAAAGAACATTTGCGTAATTTTCCCCACATTTCAAGGTGTAGTAAATGGCAGAACAGGGTTTGGAGCCCAGATTTGTCTGATCCAAAGTCTAGATTCCTGACCATGAAACTCTAAGGTCATTTTAGCCTTCTGACAACAGCACCACACATTTTTGCTCCCTAAATCTGGTCTTATCTTGCCCAACCCAATCCCAGCCTCAAATAGGAATCTCTAACTCAGAGGCTTAGAGGGGCCAGTCTGGTAACAGGAATGAGTTAATATAGGTCATATTTAGGATGAAATCCTACACTGCTCACTATACATTTTGGCTATTCCTCGGCTTCAACCCACTATTGTCCTGGGATATGTGAGACCTAGGAATACCAGTTCTCCTAATTTTGTAACAGAAGACAGAAATCTATAATTTGGGTGAGAAACACTCTAATTTTTTAATGTTGGCCATAAATGTACTTGTTTCTTAAAAAGACATGACATGGAACAGATAAAGTATGTGGCCTGTAGTTTGAAAGAAAAAAAAGGGGGGGGAGATTAATTCAGTATTCTTATCTTTTGGTTTCCGATCCGTTATCAGTTGGTTTAGCTACAAGTAAATGAATTTCTAGACAACACAGTAAGAGAAAGGGCAATGTCCGCAAGTCATCAGTAGGAAAACAATGTTGGCTCATTAATTAATCAGAGTCTCACTTTACATATACTATCTTTCATAATCTTAAATAAGAGTTTATGCCTTGATGACAAGGGAATACTGCATTCCTACAAATGTAGATAACAGGTAAAATTTACACATATTTTCTTTGATTACTGCAAATATAGATATCATATGAAATTTACACATACCTCCTTTGACTAGCAAATGAATTCGATACAGTAGTTTAAAGCTACCTCAAAATCAACTCATTCCTTTAAGGCAAAAGCTCTCTTATCTGCAGTTGACCAAAGAAGCATTATCAGGATTGGAGGTAGGTTTTTGTTTTTCCCCCAGGAATGACAACTTAAATGAAAAGCCCTCAGGTTGAATTACAGCAAAAAGAGAAAAATTCCTATTTTCTAAAATCTCTCTTTAACTCTGGCTCTCAGATCTCTGAACTAGAGATAGGGTTGGAATGTGGATGCAGACTGCGGGGAGTAGTGCCATAATCTACTCAATGGATATGCTGCTAAGCACACAATTTTTAAAAGAAGTTTCCCAATATCACTCAATTAAAAAAAAGATTTGTTATTTAACCTCTTGGCCTCAAAATAAGTATTGAGCCAATACTTGTGTCTCCAATACTTTTGTCTCCATTTTTATTTGCACCACACTACTCACGTTAGTAACTATAGCATTTTCTTTGATCTCTTTTTGTTTTCTCCTCTCAGCTACATACAGGTTTTTTTTTCATATTTATTTTTTAGTTTTAGGCACAATACCTTCATTTTATTTTTACATGGTGCTGAGGATCGAACCCAGTGCCTCACGCATGCTAGATGAGCACTCTTCTGCTACAACCCCAGCCCCTACATACAGTTTTTAAACCTCTAGTTGTATCTGAAGCTTTGTACCTTAAATTATTTTGGATGCTTCATTGCATTTATAAAGACACAGAATTCAAAAATATACACTGAAAGATCAGAAGAGTGAAAATGAAGAACCAAAAAGGTTTGGAGACCCATTTCCATTTGCATTTTTGTCTGATACAATGATTTATTCTGAAGTTAAGGAAGAATCACATCTCTTCTACCCGAAGGCAGATTTGAGCCATTATTCTGTATAATGCCTAAGTTGGAGCTTGATATGTAACATCCAGTTCCATGAGTAGGAACTGCTGGACTGTATGACAAAGATTTTTAAAAACCTGAATTTTAAACAGCATTCAGTCCAAGTTTTTGGTCTTTTGAGTGTCTATTTGGTTTTCTTTACTCCTAAGTGTCTTTGGTGTGCCCTAAGATACACAGAGCAGGGACCTAGGAGTTTTGGCATACATTAGGGAACAAAAGGCAGGGAATGATTACATGAACCAAATAAAAATTGTTGACAAGGGCTCCTGCCACTTCATCACTTCAGTGATGAAAGGAAAAAACTTATTTCTAAAATCAACCTATGTATTAAAAATAATAATTTTTTCATATTCCAACCAAAAAATGGAAAGTAAATTTTTAGAAATTTCCAAAACACTTCAAAAGAATTTTGAGCAATTCTGGGTACAAAAAAATATATATATAATATTAATATATAATATTACATTTATATGTATGCATATATTGCATATATAAAAGAAAAGTTGTATGTGGTATTTTATCATATCTTCCCCCCCCCCCCAGAGGTGCTTAATCATTGAGCCACATTCCCAGCCTTTTTTTTTTTTTTTTTTTAAGAGACAGAGTCTCACTAAGTTACTCAGGGCCTGCCTCATTGAATTGCTAAGACTGACTTTGAACTCATGGTCCTCCTGCCTCAGCCTCCCAAACTGGGATTACAGGTGTCTGCCACTGTGCCCAGACTTTTAAAAAGTAGTGAATTAATGGGAATACAGAATCCTGAGATAAATATAAAAATGTTTCTAGAAAGCAACAGCTATTTTAAATATAAAATAGACAAATTTTTCTATAATTAATTTAGCTTTTTACACTCTATTAAACTGCAAGAGATGCATGTACCCTGGTGGCCTCTAAGGATGCCATATTTTCCATGGCAAAGCCTTAATTGAAACTTTTGAAGGCGGAGAGCATGGCAGAAGATCAAAGAAAGAGAAATAGGTGGTAGGCAGTGGTCAGTTCTACATCAATAGCATGCAGCCGCCTCCTCCTCCTATTGCTTGATAAAAACCCATTAATTCCCACTCCCTCCTGTGCTAACATTCATTTCAAGAAAAATATGCCTGGACCTGCTTAGCACATACATGCCTTTCCCACTGTGAGGAATGGAAGTATGGAAAGAGGCTGAACATCTGAAATAGCTCTGTTCGACTGGGCTGTGCATCTGGCACCTCTGCCCCTCCTCCACCCACCTATGAGCTCCTTTCAAGCCAGGAAGAGGACTTATCATCCCCTTTACTGCCTGGGGTGGAAAGAAGATCAGATAAGGGCACATAAAAAGGTTATACAGTGACCAAACAGAGGACAAGCATCTACTCTAGGTTCTTGGTGAAAACCAGAAACCTATAAGCCCTCTGTTATTTTTTTCCATACAGCTGAAGCAAAAGACTCCCATGGGGTAGATTTTTATCTGTTACATTTCTTAAATAGATTTGCTAATTTTGGAGAACATGAATTTCCAGGAAAAGAAGGCAAAGACTGAGGCACAGGATTAAATATGACCATTCTGAAATGTAATTTTCTGTTCTGCCACTACTTGTTAAATCCTTCCTTTAAGGTGGATAAAACATGGCACCTCAGTCTCGCATATAGATAACACCTACATACTTATTATTATTATTATTATTTTGCAGTACTCAAGATTGAACCAAGGGCCTCATGTGTACAAGGTAATCACTCTAGCACTGAGCTATATCCCCCACTCTCCCATATATATACTTTTAAGTACACTTTTTAAATTAAAAAGAAAGATACAGTGTGTGTTACTTAATATTGGAGACACATTCTGAAAGATGCACAGTTAGGCAATTTTGTTGTTGTGCTAACATCATAGAGCGTATTTACACAAACCTAGATGACACAGCCTACCACACACCTAGGCCATAGGTGAATGTAGAGGATAACCTGTTACTCCTAAGACTGTGATGCATAAGAGACTCAGTAAACTCAAAATGTATGAGATTGTTGCTGGTATAACACAGAAAACTATTTTATTAAACTTTTTTTTATAAGTAGAAGGTGTACACTCTAAAATAGTGATACAAAATATAGCATAATTAATACCTAAACAGTAACATAGTCCTTTATTATCATTACCAAGTGTCATGTACTATACATAATTGTATGTACTATACTTTTCATAAAATTTATATTTTTATATAATAACTTTGTTTATACCAGCATCACCACAAACACATGAGTTAATATGATGGCTATGATGTCACTGGGAATAGGAATTTTTCAGCTCCATTATAATCTTATGGGACCACCCTCATATATGTGGCCTTTTGCTGACCTAAAACTTCCTTGTGAGTTTATATGCATGATTGCATATACTCTGATCATGAAGTATACATTTAGAACCAGGCGTGATAATGAATGCTACTCCAAAGGCTGAGACAGAAGGATGGTAAGTTCAAAGCCAGCCTGAGCAACTAAGCAAGACCTTGTCACAAATTAAAATGGCTGGGGAAGTAGCACAGGGATAGATTGCTTGCCTTGCATATCTGAGCCCATCTGTTCAATTCCCAGCACCACAAAAATAAAATAAAATAAGATAAAAATCATACAGCTAGAAGAATTTTTCACAAATTAATACATGTATCCAACACTATATCAAGAGACAGAATATCACATACTTGGGAGGTTGAGGCAAGATTGCAAGTTTGATATTCACCTGGGCAACTTAGTGTCTCAGATGTTTTTTATTTATTTACTTATTTAAAAAACAATGGTCTAAAGAGGTAGCTCAAAGGTAGAATGATTCTGAGCTCAATCCCCAAACCACCAAAAAACAAAACAAAAAAGAGAAAGAAAGACTATCACCAGCATCCCTAAAACTTTCCTCATGACCTTTTCAGTCACTCTAATCCCCCAAGGGTAGCCAATATTCTGACTTTTAACCACATGGATCCATTGTAGGAAATACTTTTTTTTTTTTTTTTTTTTTTTTTTTTGGTAGTAGGGATTGAACCCAGGGGCCCTGTATCACTGAGCTTCATCCCCAGTTCTTCTTATTTTTTATGTTGAAACAGTATCTCACTAAGTTGCTTAGGGCCTTACTAAGTTGAATTTGTGATCCTCCTGCCTCAACCAGGAACAGTGACCATGACTGTAATCCCATCAACTTGAGAGGCTAAGGCAGGAGGATTGCAAATTTAAGACTGTGTTTCAAAATAAAACAGAAAAAAAGGGTTGGGCTGGAGATATGGCTCAGTAGTCAAGCAACCCTGGCTTCAAATCCTAGTACCAAAAAAAAAAAAAAAAAAAGGAAAAGAAAAGACTATATCCTTTCAACTATATATCACCTTCAATTATATTTATATAATACTGTACCTCTATTTTCCTTCAAAGACAAATATTTATTAAGGCACTGAATATGGCATGGTAAAAACATATCCGGGCCTCCTGCCCTCATACAGTTTCCAGTCTTGTTCTAACTTAAGCAAAGAAATGAATGAATGGCTAACATAAAAGGAGAGAACCATGGACTTAATATACATTGGTCATTAGAAGACACTACTTTCCAAAGGTACACAGATCCAAGGAAACAGAGGGGCTCACTGACCTTACTTCACAGCCCAGTCTATCATAGGAAGAACTACAAAGTAGAGAGAATTTATCTTTAGTATCCCAAGCCTTAATGATCTTTGCTTTTTCCTCTACTCAGTAGGAACACTCTCTTCTGAAAGTGCTCAGTGCCCTTCTCTCTCCCCATCAAAATCCATCATTAAGATTAGTTTAAGTCTCATTAACATGTAAATGGTGGACAAGCCTGAATGCTTGCACTGACCATGACATTTCAATTTTAAGAAGTGAATCTCTAGTTACAGAATTTTATATCAGAGTTGGGAGAGCAGGTCACCTTTTAGAAAAGGAACAACTGCATTCATCCTATACAGGTAACCATGAAAACAACCTTCTCTCCTAATTGTAGTTAGCACCATTTACTGAGCACTTTCTGTGGCCAAAGTCATGCCAAGCCCTCTAAGAACATCCTCTCATGTATTTCTGTAACAGTACAGTCCTTATCCATTTTTATTTCAAGGATAAAGAAACTGTTAGTTGGGGCTGGGATTGTGGCTCAGCGGTAGAGTGCTCGCCTAGTACACATGAAGCACTGGGTTCAATCCTCAGCGCCATATAAAAGTAAATAAAGATATTGTGTCCAACTATAACTAAAAAAATTTTAAAAAGAAAAGAAACTGTTGTGACCAAGGGGTCACAACAAAAGGTAGCAATCCCATCTTTGTCTTCTGAAGGGCTGTCCTGACCCTGGATGTAGCAGCAGTTACCAGACAAAAACAAAAGTAGAAACCAAAGGCCAAAGTTCCCCAGAGCAGCCCCAGGAAAGGACTCATTCTTCTGGATCATTGGTGGCAAAGGTCTGAGAGGCAAGAAAATAACACAACTACTCTTTTTTGCGCTGCTGACATGCCCACCCCTCCTCCTGGTGGCGGACACTTTCAGATGCTGCACTAATGTTCTCAAGGCCTGACTGAGTTAAATAGCAGCCAGGCTGTGAAGGTGTAATGAAAGGCTGTCTAGAAGCCCTGCAGAGCAACCTGCCAGATCAACTTGAAGTCATGCCTGGCTAAGATGTCACTGAGGCTTCAGAGGCCAATGAGGACTTCAACTGTAAATCAAGGGCAGCTTCTAAACATCCTATCAGGGTGTCAAGTATCCACCACTCCCCTCTCTATGAAAGCACAGATGGTTTCTCCTAACTCTCAAAGGCAGTGCTTCAGAGTTGCTCTAAAGGGCCTGTTTTATCCCTTTTGTAGAATTATAAAATTCTGAGGTTTTTTGAAGGGCCACAAACTGGCCAGGAGTTTTAAATACTGCACAGAGAAAGAGAACCCACAGCTTGGTAACTGGTATGCCCGAGCATTTATCTCTGGGGTATCATTTATAATCTCCAGCGATATGGAGCAATACTCTGAAAGTGTTCAAAACCTAATCATAGCCTCTAACTGTGCTTGGGATGGGAAGGGATGTTGAAACCCAGCAGTAGAATGCAGCAACTCCAGGAACTTTGGACTCCACCTACCTGTTGAAGATATATCTCAACACATCGTGATTACATTGGTTTTAGAAAGATTACTGGCATTTTGTCCAGAACAGTTTCAATGTCATTCTAACATAATGGAAGGGTGAATCTGGAGCCAGAGGAACCCATAATAATCATTGAGACTTAATAGAGGCATCACTGTTTGTGGCATTAGAGATGCAAGTCTTAAACTATTAAATTTGAAAATATGTTCAACTTGATTAAGTAGCTCAGAAATGAAAAAACTCAGTCTACATTGTTTTCATCAAGGAAAGATTTCTTTAAAAATATTTCTTAGTTGTAGTTGACACAATACCCTTATTTTACCCATTCATCTACATGTGGTACTGAGGATCGAACCCAGGGCCTCACATGTGCTAGGCCAGCCATCTACCCCAGCCCCAAGGAAAAATTTTTAAAAGTTGATTTGCAAATATGTGGCCTTATGTAATTTTATGGAATGTTTTCTTCTGGGCCCTTACAGTGCTACAGTGTGTCCTGGGAGCCATGATATGGCTGTGGTATGGCTTACATGGACCATCAGCTTCTAAGAAGATTTATCAGCAAGTTTTAGATAAACAGAAGTCAGAGGTATGTTCAAGATTATTGGAGGGGTTTTGAAGGAGGAGGAGGAGAAGGGGCATCAAAGACTTGCAAACTGTCAGAGGTGAGGATGTCCAACTTCTCTGCGTTCCATTTCCTCTAATCTGGACTGGCATGTCTGACAAATTCTTACTTTGTTGCCACTTCTAAAAATCCTAAAGGATGAGAACATCAGAGCATTATTCATTATCTTGTAAAAGTATGGTCTCGATTCGGTATGAGGCATATCTATATTAACTTATACAAAGCAATGTCCAAGAAACATTATTAAATGTTTTTAAAAAAAGTTTTAGAATGACATGTTTACCCTACTAGTTGTGTATAAAACTATAAAAAATAAATTGTTTTAATTGTTTAACTAATTAAAACAAATAAAATTTTTTTAAAAAATAAATAAAAAGCTGCGTATGCTCACAATCTGTAGTCTCAGCCACTTGGGAGCCTGAAACAGGAGGAGCACCTTAAGCAGGAGAATTACTTGTACCCACCCAGGAGTTTGAGGTCTGCCTGGACAACACAATAACCTGTCTCAAAAAGAGAGAGAAGAGGGACTGAGGTTGTGGCTTAGCGGTAGAGCTGTCACTTAGCACAGGGGAGGCCCTGGGTTCAATCCTCAGCACTACATAAAAGTAAATAAGTAAAATAAAGGTACTATGCCCAACTACAGCTAAAAAAATAAATATTAAGAGAGAGAGAGAGAGAGAGCGAGAGAGAGCAAGAAGAGTTATATATACATAAATGCTGATGCACATGTAGAGTATACCTAGATTCCAGAAGGACACACTAAGAGATGATGATAAGGGGACTATAAAGCTAGAGGTCCTCCTATACTATACAACCTTTTGTAGATTGCCCTTTTTCCTAGTTTGAAAAGGCAATCATAAACTAAAATATACCATGTCTGTGAGAGAGCTAAGCTTTCAAGACTCATATTTGACCTATGGGACTTGGAGATTTCATATATTCAGTAAACTGCACAGAAATAAAAGTCACTTGATGATATCTCACAAAGCCAATCAAGCTCAGCTCAGAAAGATTTTTCAAGTACAAATGTCAGCCTGCTTTTGTTACACATGCTTCTTTTGCTGCTATTTTCAGTCATTTTTTCTTCCTCTGATTTCTAAAGATTAAAATGTTCACGGTGGTGAAAGAGAATTCACGAAAGACATTAATAGAGAAAATGCATCCAATTAGGTACTAAATAAAATCACTCTCCTAACTCTCTGGAGAGAGAGAACATTATGAAGAAAAGCTAGAGCCATGAGATATTTTCCCCGCTAACTACCTGTGAATATGGATCAAGATTGACACCCAGTGGCCAAATTGATCCTCTTTTTCAATGAAATTGCCTTTTTGTGTAATTAGCCATTTTCCAGACTATTCCATCATCTGTTTTAGATGGAAAATATTATTTAAATATATGACTTGAGGACTGAGCATGAACTGTATCTCAGAGAGATAGATAGGTTAAATTAGTGGATCTTGTTTCACATAATTAATCAGCTTATTTTTGTATTCACTTGCACTTTTTAACCTAACATTAAAAAGCATTTGGTGATGGTAGAATGAAACAGATATTGTTACTTTATGTAAGTATGTGACTGTATGACCAATGTGATTCTACAATATGTATAATCAGAAAAATGAGAAATTATATCCAATCTATGTGTGATATATCAAAATATATAAGTGCATTCTACTGTTATATATAACTAATTAAAACAAATAAGTTTTTTAAAAAAATAAATAAAAAGCATTTGGCTTTGGTTGACAAAAAAACATTCAATTTCTAGAACTAATGGGACGAGCTGGAATTAAGTAGCAAACCTAATTTGACAACCAGATAATTTATATCCACAACTTTTCCCATATCAAATAGTAAAATTATCTATTTCTGATAACTCAGCCACTCATAACAATTAAATGCTTTAATAATTTTAAAGCTTGGAGGGTGAAGCTTGGAGGGTGATACAATTGTTCTTTAAATATACTAATTAGAGTTGAATTTTAGTTCCCTTTAAAGAGAACGAACAAAACATTTATAACTATATAATTTTGTAGAATGAGCTCTTACATGAACACTTTGAAAGTTTGTGATAAGGTTGGCTGTGGGGATGCATACCTGTAATCTCAGCAACTTGGGAGGCTGAGGCAGGAGGACCTCAAGTTTCAGGCCAGTCTTAACAATTTATCAAGGACCTAGCAATTTAGTGAGATCCTGTCTCAAAATTTAAAAGGCTAGGGATGCAGCTCTGTGATAAAGCACTCCTGGTAATCCCCAGCATAGGAAAGGAAAGGAAGAAAGAAAGAAAAAGAAAGTTTTGTGATAAGGTTTAGATGAAATGTGTGATGTGGCATACATTTTAAAGGTTCAAAAGAAGAGAAAGGAAAAATAGATTTTGAAGAAATTAATATTATATCAATATTTTATCAAATGCATCTAACATGTTTAACACAGACTACCAAACGGAAAAATAGTGACATTTATTTATTTATTTATTTATTTATTTATTTATTTATTTTTGTGTTTTTGTATTATTTATTTTATTTTATATTAATCTATTATCTCTTAACCACTGAGCTACATCCCCAGTTTCTATATATTTTTTTTTTTTATTTTGAGACGAGGTCTCGCTAAGGAGCTCACTAAATTACTGAGGCTGACTTTGAACTCATGATCCTCCTGCCTCAGCCTACTGAGCTACTGGGATTACAGAGTGTGCTCTACCACATCAGGTTTATTTTTTTTATGGCACTGGAATGGAAACCAAGTCCTCCTACATGTTAGGCAAGCACTCTACCACTGAACTATACTCAGAGACCCATAATGAATTTGAGTTAGATCAAAGTCCAAATGCTAGCTGGGTAATCTTGAGAAAGTCTCTAAATTTTATTAAATTTCAATTTCTTTATCATTATAAGTATTAAATAAGATGTAAATTTAAAATGCTTATCATAGTTCCTGATACTTCCTGGCCTTTTGAACTGATCAAGTATAAAATATACACAGTTAAATATTATTATTGCAAGAATGTCAGGGGAAAAAAAAGTTTACAAAAGTCAGACGCACATGCAACCATTTCTTCTTCTTCTTCTTCCTCCCCCTCTTCCCCTCCTCCACCACCAGCACCTCCACCGCTGCCTTCATCCTTCTCTCCTTCTCCTTCTTCCTTTTTTGGCCCTGGAGATTGAACCCAGGGGTGCTTTACCACTGAGCTACATCCTCAGACTGTATTGTTTTTTATTTTGAATTATTTTTTATTTTGACACAGGGTCTTGCTAAAATGCTAAGACTGGCTTTTGAACTTGAGATGCTTCTACCTTGGTCCTCAGCCTCCTGAGTCAGCTCAGACATCTTTTATTGACTCAGCTTTTTTTTAAAATTTTAATATCTTTTTTTTTTTTTAATGTGGTGATGGGGACTGAACTCAGGACCTCATGCATGCTAGGCAGCTGCTTTACCACTGAGCTATCTCCCAGCTCTCTTATTGACTCAGCTTTACAGTACCTGCTTTGATGCAGAAGAACAGTGTCCCATATAATCTGAGTGTAAATAATCCAAACAATAAAATAATCATATAAACCAGGCATGGTAGTGTATGTCTGTAATCCTAGCAACTTGGGAGGCTGAGGCAGAAAGATCACAAGTCTAAGGTCAGCCTCAGGAACTTTGTGAGACCCTGTCTTGAAATAAAATTAAAAAGCACTGGGAATATATCTCGGTGGTAAAGTGTCTCTAGGTTCAATCCCCAGAACAAAATAATAATAATAATAATAATTTTTAAAATCTGAATAAATTCTTCTGTATTTCATATATTTCTGCATTTTCCTTCCTACTACATAATTTGAAAACAATTTGGGGCTGCGGATGTGGCTCAAGCAGTAGCAAGCTCACCTGACATGCGTGAGGCCCGGGTTCGATCCTCAGCACCACATACATACAAAGATGTTGTGACCGCCAAATACTAAAAAATAAATATTAAAATTCTCTCTCTCTCTCTCTCCCTCTCTCTCTCACTCTCTCTTTAAAAAAAAAGAAAGCAATTTGATTGTTATTCTAGCTTCTTTCTGATACAAATACTTTAAATTTAAAAAGTTCATTTGAGTACTGTTTCATCACAGAAATCCCATGTTTTAAGCTTTCATTATCACTTAATTCAAAGCACTTTTTATCTGCTTTTCTTTTGCTTTCTTCCTTGACCTCTGAGATTCTAATAAATGTGCCATTTAATTTTTTTTCTTTTTTTTTATTGATTGTTCAAAACATTACAATGCTCTTGACATATCATATTTCATACATTTGATTCAAGTGGGTTATGAACTCCCATTTTTACCCCGTATACAGATTGCAGATTCACATTGGTTACACATCCACGTTTATACATACTGCCATACTAGTGTCTGTTGTATTTTGCCGCCTTTCCTATCCCCTTTCTATCTCCCCTCCCCTCCCCTCCTCTCCCATCTTCTCTCTCTACCCCATCTACTGTAATTCATTTCTCTCTTTTTTTTTCCCTTTCCCCTCACATCCTCTTATATGTAATTTTGTATAACAATGAGGGTCTCCTTCCATTTCCATGCAATTCCCCTTCTCTCTCCCTTTCCCTCCCACCTTTCGTCCCTGTTTAATGGTAATCTTCTTCTCATGCTTGTGCCATTTAATTTTGAAATAGTTTATATATTGGGGTGGGGTTCTATATATATTAAGGTGGTTGATTTATAAATCATGCAGGAACACAGTCTGCATGATTTCAAATTTTAAAAAAGTAATGGAAATACTTTTTATATTGACTGTATTGGTTACATACGTATCAAAATTGATCAAATTGCATACTTCAAATATGCGCATTTTATTGTACTTCAATTTTACCTTGATAAATCTATGGAAAAATAAATAAATATCTCAATAAAGTCATTTACAACTGAATTTGCATTAATAATATTTTTAATGATCAATTTACATTCATAATTATGTTTTTACAAAAAATTAAAATTAGATCAGAATCTAGAAGTCTCCAAACTCTTCCCTTTTCAGTACATAGTACATACTTTACAAACCTTCACATGTGATTGTTTTAAATTAGTTTATTTACAAACCATATTATATCACTTTTTTTTAGTACTGGAGATTGAACCCAGGACCTTCCACATGTTAAGTAAGTGATCTACCACTGAACTATACCCTCCATCCTAATTACACTATTTACTATGTACATGGTAAAATATAGCCCCATAAGGGATTTTTTTGCTTGTTTTTGTTTTTGTTTGTTTTTATATGGAGCTGAAGATCTAAACCAGGGTTTCATGCATGCTAGACAAGGGCCCTACCACTGAGCTATACCTTTAGAGATTTTTAAAGTGTGATATATATATATATATATATATATATCATATAAGTCAAAATGGAAACAATTCTCTCCTTCCTGATAGTGGAGTATTTTGCATATGACTGAGGTTGCTGAGGCAGTTATCCTAACAGTTCTCTGACTCTTGACCATCAAGGAGAGAAAGACAAACTGATCAGTGCTCTGGCACTGCGGCACAGTGGAACAAGCCCAATCCTGCATTTGAAAACTGTTCTTCCATCTATGGCTGGTATGGTTCCCTGGCAAATATCCTAATCTTGTTGAGCCTCAGGATCCTCTTCCATCAAAGGAGGGTGATTATATCTACAAATGGCACTGTCTATAATCACAGTGCTTGTATTATTATTACTTGGAGCTGACAGAAGCTTTGAAAGGTCACCTAGGGCTCTGTGCCTAGAAAGATGTAGACTTCAGGACTTTTGAGTCTGGGAGACTTGCCAAAAGCCACAGGGCTGGCTAATGACAAATTTAGGATCATTTTGGTCACCACTGAGGTTGACTGCCTCAAGAAATATGCAGTCAGATAAAGTTTTCCTGGGACTGAGAATATAAATTCCACTATAAATTTCCTACACACATGGTTGCTCTGTGTGTAAATTACATAGAGGTACAATTAGAAGTTACCCATATCTTATCTTACTAAATAATTTTTAAAAACACACACATAGAGAGCTGAGCACAGTGGTGCATACAAGTCTGTGATCCCGGCAACTCAGGAGGCCAAGGTAGAAGGATCACAAATTGAAGGCCAGTCACAGCAACTTAGTGAGACCTTATTTCAAAATAAAATTAAGTCCTTCACTGCCATCCTTCTGCCATGGTGTTCTGCTTCATCTTGGGCCCAAAACTATGGAGTGGGCCCACCATGGACTGAACCTCTGAAACTGTGAGCCTAAAATAAACTTTTCTTCTTCCTAAAATTTTTTTTTTAATTAAACTAAATTTAAAAGGGCTGGAGATGTAATTCAGTAGTAGAACACTTGCTTAGCATGAGTGAAGCCATGGGTTCAATCACCAGCTCTAACACACACACACACACACACACACACTTCCCACATAGTAAAAACATGTCCTATTATCAGTACCAAAAATGAAATGTATGTATTCAGTGGGGAAAGATCCAGTCTAGATGGAATATTACCTATATCTAGTCCCAGTTGTGACATGGACAAGTCATTTGATCACTCTATATCTTATTTTCCTCATATGTTAAGCAGGAGTGATATTATTTACACTTATTACAAGAACTACATGCAATAATGCATATTGGTGAAAGGAGTCTACAAATAACAATCATTATTTTTAATGCCCCTCAACAAGAGCAAAATTACACAATACACACATTTGAGAATTCAGTATCCTCCCAGCCCCATCCAAAAGGCCTGGTTCCTTAAGAGAAGAAAACAAGGAACATTCCACCTATTACAGGTGGTCTCACTAACAAAAGCACTTACATTTTCTGTCTTCTCTGACCCCAAGAGAAGGACTGGCCCCAGGCCTAGGTCTGGTCTGAGCTATTCCTTATCTGCAACCCCAGGGCTTCTGGCCTATGGCCCCAGCTGATAGTTTGCTCAGGATGAGCCTTGGAATTCCAGATGGCAAGGTCACAGTATTTCCTATCACAATATTTCCCGTTTGACCTGTCCCTGACCTAGATGTTTTAGTGCTTAAGAAACCATCTGCCTTGACTCAGCTGTTTGGAGCTGTAGTCCTTTACTGGCACTGATGCCTTCTCAGATAAGAATAAAGACCATATCATAGGCCTACTATGGTGCAAGGTATTTACATACATTTTTTCACTCCTTACAACATCCTGTGAAGTAGGATTATTCTTCTGCTTTACAGTTATGGAAACTGAGAGATCAGAGAAGTTTAGAAACCTCCCAATCCCACACAGCTAGGAAAGAGAAATGCCCTAATAACCAGTTCAGTGGGGCTCAAAATCACTTGTTCTTTCCTAAACACCTCCAATCCTGACTCTTCATTTAGTTCCTGCCTAGGATATCCGAGGATTCTGGATCCTGCTTCCATTTTTGCTTGTGGGGACCTGCCAGGAAACCCCCCACAGTTATCATCCTGCTTCTAGACTTACATCACACCTACATACTAACTACTCATGCTTACATTTCCTACCTGTGTGTACCCTGACTTCCTGCTTGCCTGGCATTTGTAGAAGATCATTAGGAAGCATAAATTCACTATCCTATCCTAAGAGTGAACTTAGAATGGGAAACTATTTCCATCATTAAAAGAATATCCAGAGAAATATGCCAGACTCCCATAACCCATTAACTCTAATTAGACTTTTAAGGTGTGATCACACATGCTTCTCTCTCTTCCTGTCCAAGGATAGAACACATATCACAAGTGGGATTTGTTTAAGCCAGCATTATTCTGTAAAGTGCGAAGGATGGAGAAAACACACGCTCTGTGTTAATCCTTCAACAAGGCACTGTGCGTCACTTTGGCATTATTATTATTTCTTTTCTGTATCAAAACTATGATGGGAAAAATGAGAAGATGTTAGTTAAAGGATACAAACTTTCAGTTATGAGATGAGTAAGGAACTGGGGTGTTGCTCAGTGGTAAAGCACTTGCCTAGTGTGGTCTAGGCCCTGGGTTCCATCCCTAGAACTGGGAAAGAAATTAGTTGGCTTGTAGAAATCTTTCAGGATGTGTATGTGTACCAAAACATCACATTACAGACCTTAAATATACACAATTTTTATTTGTCATGTATGGCTGGGGGTGTAGCTCAGTGGTAGAGCACTTGCCTAGCATGTGCAAAGCCCTGGGTTCAATTCCCAGCACCAGCAGAAAGAAAATTAGGGTCTGGGCAGAGCACATGTGTGCAAGACACTGAGTGTGATCCTCACTTTCAAAAAAATTAAACCTCAGTAAAGAAAATAACACGGCAAACTTCATATACTTATGAGGAACGGTAGCAAGCACCCGACCACTGTGTGCAACAGGCAAATTACCAAGAGAATCTTAAAGAGTAGAGATCAGAACTAATTAGCGTCAGTGCCCTAGCAAAACAGCCAGAATCCACTCAAAACTTCAGACTTCAAAGAGGACAATGGTTGGTTTCCACATAAGTTCCCATCAATGTTGACAGGGTCAGGGATGTCACCGTGTGTTGGCCCTTTTTCATGACTTACTGCTATAATAATGTATGCCTAGAGATTTTCATGCCAAAGAATCACTCTGATTGTTTTTAATTTGCAATCAAGAAACATCAGAAGTCTTTCAGTTAAATACAGAAACTGGCCTTTATATGTTCTTAAGCCTCCAAGGGAGATGGCCCCTATTTGGTGTCATCACATAACTGTTCAATAAATATTAGCTGCAATTATTTACTTGTTGTTGTTGTTGTTGTTGTTGAAAAACTATGGTTTATTAGGCACAGTAGCAGACACTTGTAGTCCCAGCTCCTCAGGAAGCTTAAGTAGGAGGTTTGCAAGTTCAAGCCCAGTCTGGGAAATTTAGCAAACACATATCTCAAAATTTTGGAAAAAAAAATATTTTTTTAAAAGGCGGGGGTTGTAAGTCGGAGGATGAGCACCACTGGGTCCAATACCTGGTACCACAAGAAAGAGAAAGAGAGACAGAGGAAGGAAGGAAGGAAGGAAGGAAGGAAGGAAGGAAGGAAGGAAAATTAAAAATAGCTTGGGGGAAGACCATACATTAAATTTTTTTAAATAAAAAATCCCCTGATTGTTCTAAGAAATTTTGATTAAAAATGAATTGCTCCATACCAAAACTCTTCTACAGTAATCACAGCTTTATATCATTGGTTAACAACACAAGGATTGCTAGGAATGAATATTTTAACAATACACTGTTAAAGGATACTTTTCAAAAAAAGGTAAAATCATGCATTCATACAGATATAAAAATGAACATATAAGAAGACTAACTAAGCAATAAAGCTGGGGAGATGTTACACCCAGCTTAAAAAATAAGTAAAAAAAAAAAAAACACAAAATTCATGTTATTCCAACATTGAAATTAGTGTTCAAACAGAGGCAAAGTAGCATCCTCCCCAGTGGGAGAGGATAGTCAATTAGAACCTTACTAGACAAGACATAATCTGCATGTCTACTGACAAGAATGGTTTTATATTAATTTAGTTTATCAATAGTAAGGTCTTTTCCAATCTCATACATAAAAATATCACTCCATGTTCAACAACAGTAGTAAATACAAGTATAGTACATATAGTTGGTTTCAGAATGCTGATTCAACCATTGTATTGTAGGTTTCCTGAGGAGTTACCACCCAAAATTATTTATTTGAAATATTGCTCTTTCTGCGTCTAACTATGGTTCATTTTTTACCACAAGACTAGGATCTGTAAATCTGGAGAGAAGGAAAGAGAGAGAGAGAGAGAGAGAGAGAGAGAGAGAGAGAGAGCGAGCGCACTCCTGGCACTATAATTAAGGTAATGTTAATTTGTAAATATAATGCCCCAAATTCATATAAGCATCTAAACTGCCACCTGATCAATGATGAAAGTCCTCCTCTAGCATCTGTCTGGGGCCATCTGACTTTGATTTTTACTTTCTTTCTTTCTTTTTCTTTTTTTTTTTTTTTTTAATATGGCTCAACCAACTGAGATCTCATGAGTCTACTAAATAAAGAAAGTGATAATTCTCCTCTAGTCACCCCAGTTGCTAAAATGGAGTCAACTAACATGTCTACACCTACTTGCCTAACTCAGAAATCTGCAGTCCAGAAAGATAGAGGATATTTCAGTCAGTTGGTGGTTACTGCTAGGTTTGTCTCTTCAATGGAAACAAGAGGCAAAAATATTCATTGTCAAAAAAAAAAAAAAAAAACAAAGAAAGGGGCTGGGCTGTAACTCAGTGGTAGAGTGCTTGCCTAACATGTGAGACACTGGGTTTGATCCTCAGCACCACATAAAAATAAATAATAAAAACAAAGTTATAAAACAAAGAAACAAACAAAGCCCAGTCAGGACAACCTTACAAATGGCACCTCACTCCTTTCTTCTAAGCCAATTGAGGTCAATGGAAATATATACCACAGACCTGCCTGATAATGACGTGAGTGAGGAGAATATTTTTAAAATATTAAATTGATGCAGTTTTGGTCTCCCTACTCCTAGTAAATCCTAGTCCCTGAAGCTTCCTATTTACCCAGCCTAGAACAAAGAAGCCACCTGAATTGCTCATGAGCTCACAGAAGACATGCAATCTGAAAGTCCAAGGGGTTGAATTGCAAGTGCTTGAGAAAGTACAATGATTGTTTTGTTTTGAATTGAAATAGGATTTAACTTTAGAAGCTCAGCTAAGGCCTAAAAGACTAAGCACAGTTTTATACTTGCCATAGCAATGGTGCAATATAAAGTAAGGGCAGATTGTTACCCCTTATAAGGAGGATAAAAGACCTTCCTTAAATTGAGGGGGGGGGAGGAGAAATGTTCAATGCAAGTGAAAGGTCTGCTTGTTCCCTCCTTACTCCTTTCACCTTGGATGAAATTCAGGCAATTCCAAACTTTCCTGGTCATTTTTAAATAATTACAAGCAAATACGGTCACATCAAATTGCAAACAAAGTCTCAACTGGGAAATGAAATTGTGCAATTTCAAGTAATTACCAAAATTTGATACAATGGCATACATACATATATTTGTACATATGTGTGTGTATTTAGTTGTTGATGGACCTTTATTTTATTTTATTGCTTTATTTATATGCAGTGCTGAGAATCAAACCTGGTCCCTCACACACTGCTAGGCAAGCACTCTCCCACAACCCCAGCCCAGCTAAAACTATTCTTTCAAATGGAGTCTGTAGGTCATAATCAAAGAACAGAACATGGTCCAGTTTTCCTTCCCTAGGTTTCTACCACTTCCCCTAGCTTGGTTGCTTTCATCCCATATTTTCTGACTCCTCAAGGGTCAAAGCAGGAGGGGAAAAAATGGAGGAAAGGACCCAGGAAAGAGAGAGGAAAGTTTGGTGTGTGTTTGTTAGTTTGTTTTGGTTTGGTTTGGTTTGGTTTGCTTTGAGGCAGAGTCTCACTAATTTGCTCAGGCTGGCCTCCTGCCAGGAGATTCTCCTGCCTCAGCCTCCCAAATCACTGGAATTACAGTTGTACACCACTGCACCTGACAAAAAGTTACTTCTTGGTTGGGAATGTCAGAAGATAGTCTCACACATGCTTAAAGCTGCCTTTGAAATTTTTCTGAGTCCTTTCAGAGATCCAGGAATACTCAATTGTGTTTCCAGCTGCTCAACCCTGAGTATTCCAGAGTTGTTGATTTTCTCTCGGGTTCCCATCACTCAGTCCAGGCTTGGACAAGATTTCAGAGGCCCAGTCCTGCTCTTTGTCCCAAGTGGCCACATCTGGTCAAGGAAGCATGCATGCTTCTTTTTTTTTTTAAGGAGATTATATTTTTTAGATATACATGACAGTACAGTGTATTTTGACATATTATACATACATGAAGTGTAACTTCCCATTCTTCTGGTTGTCCATGATGTGGAGTTTCACTGGATGTGTATTCATACACAAACATAGGAAAGATATGTCCAATTCATTCTACTGCCTTTCCTATTCCCATCCCACCTCCATTCCCTTCATTTCCCTTTGTCTAATCCAATGAACTTCTATTCTTCCCTCTCCCTTATTGTAGGTTAGCATCTGCATATCAGAGAGAATATTTGGCCTTGGTTTTGGGGGGATGGGCTTATTTCACTTAGCATAATAGTCTTCAGTGCCATCCATTTACCGGGAAATGCCATAATTTCATTCTTCTTTATGTCTGAGCAATACTCCATTATGTGTACATTTTCTTTATCCATCTGTTGGTTGGTTCCATAGCTTAACTATTGTGAATTGAACTGCTATAAACATTGATTTGGCTGCATCACTGTAGTATGCTGATTTGAAATCTTTTGGGTATGTCCGGAGGAGTGAGATAACTGGGTCAAATGGTGGCGTTTTCTGAGGAATTTCCATACTGCTTTCCACAGCAGTTGCACCAATTTGCAGCCCACCAGCAACTTATGAGTGTATCTTTCCCCCCACATCCTTGCCAAAATTTATTGCTACTTGTATTCTTGATAATTGCCATTCTGACTGGAGTGAGATGAAATCTCAGTGTAGGAGTTTTTGTTTTTTGGGTTGTTTGTTTGTTTTGTTTGTTTAGAGGGTGGGTACCAGGGATTGCCCCAGCTCTATTTTATTTAGAGACAGGATCTCACTGAGTTGCTTAGCACCTCACTGTTGCTAAGGCTGGCTTTGAACCCATTATCCTCCTGCCTCAGCCTCCCAAGCCACTGGGATTACAGGCGTGTGCCACTATGACTGACTTTTAACTTGCATTTCTCTAACTGTTAGAGATATTGAACATTTTTTTCATATATTTGTGACCAATTGTATTTCTTCTTGAAGTAACTGTTCTGTTCCTTTGCCCACTCATTAACTGAGATATTTGTTTTTGGTGGTGGTGGTGGTGTGTGTGTGTGTGTGTGTTTTTTGAGTTCTTTATATATCCTGAAGATTAATACTGTATCTGAGGTACAGATGGCAAAGATTTTGTCCCATTTTGTAGGCTCTCTATTCATGTTCTTGATTGTTTCCTTTGCTGTGAAGAATCTTTTTAGTTTGATATCATCCCATTTATTGCTTCTTGATTTTATTTCTTGTGCTTTAGGAGTCCTATTGAGGAATTTGATTCCTAAGCTGACATGATAGAGATTTGGGGCTACTTTTTCTTCTATTAGGCACAGGGTCTCTGGTCTAATTCCTAGGTCATTCCACTTTGAGTTCAGTTTTGTGCATGGTGAGACATAGGATTCTAATTTCATTTTGCTACATATGAATTCCCAGTTTTCCCAACAGCATTTGTTGAAGAGGCTATCTTTTCTCCAGTGTATGTTTATGGTGCCTTTGTCCAGTATGAGATCAGAGATTTTTGAGGCTTTCTATCCTGTTCCATTAGATAGACATGTTCTTCGTGTCTGTTTTGTGCCAATACTACACTGTTTTTGTTACTGTAGCTCTGTAGTATAATTTAAGCTCTGGTATTGTGATGACTCCTGCTTCACTTTTCTTGCTGAAGAGTGCTTTGGCTAACTATGCCTCTTATTTTTCCAAATGAATTTCATTTGGAAAATCTTTCTATTTTTATGAAGAATGTCATTAGAATTTTAATAGGAATTGCATTAAATCTATATAACACTTTTGGTAGTAGGGTCATTTTGACAATACTAATTCTGCCTATCCAACAGCATGGGAGATCTTTCCATCTTCTAAGGTCTTCTTCAATATCTTTCTTTCAAGTTCTGTAGTTTTCATTGTAGAAGCCTTTCACCTCTTTTGTTTGATTGATTCCCAAGTTTGTTTGTTTGTTTGTTTGTTTGTTTTTTGAGGCTATTATGAATGGGATCCTAATGTCTCTCTCAGTTTATTCATCACTGATGTATAGGAATGCAATTTATTTATGGGTGTCAATTTTATATCCTGATACTTTGCTGAATTTATTCATGAATTCTAGAAGTTTTCTGATGAAGTTTTTTTGGGTCTTCTAAATAGAAACCATGTCATCAGCAAATATGGATTATTTGAGTTCTTTTTATCCTATTCATCGTATCTCTTTAATTTCTTTTTTCTAATTGCTGTGGCTAAAGTTTCAAGGACTATGTTGAATAGAAGTGGTGAAAGAGGACATCCCTGTCTTGTTCCAGTTTTTAGAGGGAATGCTTTCAATTTTCCTCCATTTAGAATGATATTGTCCTTGGGTTTAGCATATATAGCTTTTCCAATATTGAGGCATGTTCCTATTATCCCTAGTATTTCTAGTGTTTTGAATATGAGTAGATGCTACATTTTGTCAAATGCTTTTTCTGCATCTATTGAGATAATCATGTGATTCTTATCTTTAAGTCTATTGATGTGATGAATTATGTTTATTGATTTCCATCTATTAAAACAACCTTACATCCCTGGGATGACCTCATTTGATCATGGGGCACTACTTTATAATATGTTTTTAAATGCAATTTGCCAGTATTTTATCAAGAATTTTTCATGTATGCATCCTTTACATTGACCTTGAGTCATCTGGATGGTTCACATTCCTGCCCTTCACATTTTCCAATCAAAAGTCACCTGCCCACTCTCCCTATCCCCTCAGTTACTAAGATATATATCAAAATTCCTGAGGAGCTCTTCTCACCAAGCTTGATATGAGGGAAAGGAGATAGGGAGCTCACAGCATAGCTCCCTTCAAGGTCGTCCTTTATCCAATCCTCTCTTCCCATTTCCAACCCTATGCTTTAGAATCCTGATATGATGGGTTTAGAAACTTCCTTGAAATCTCACAATCACTCTGACATCTAGAATTTGTCTTCTTGATATCTCAGCTTAAACTTTCATTTACAATGTTTCTTACTATTAGAGGAAACAAGACCAATGAACAAGAAATTTGGTTTTTACTTTCTTCCTTTTTATATTTCTTTTTCTTTTGGTGTTGGGGATTGAACACAGGGCCTTGCATATGCCAACCATGTGTTCTGCCACTGAGTTACATCCAAGAAAGTTAAATGTGAACATCTGAGTTTGGACTCAATTTTGACCCAACTTTATTAGCATTTACCCTGAACACAATACATGTATGTAATATGAGAGAGTCCTAAATAAAAGTTCCTTGAAGAGCCCAAAGGAAACAGAAACAACTCTCCAGCCAAGAGAGGAAAATCAATGGAACAAAGGGACAATCAAGTTGGCAACTATCCGAGAAAAGTTCAGGTTTCCTCTTCCCCATCAATGTCAGATAAATTTGTATACCTGTAGCTCTGCAGTCCAGAATCACGGATAGAAAATAATTTAGTCAGCTGATGGCCAGTGCCAGGTTTGTATCTTCAATGAAATCAAGAGGTAAAATTATCTACAGCCAAAACACAAAGAAAGCAGAGTCAGAAGCAACAGTGAACTTAAGTTGAAATGCACTTGAAAGAATGTTCTGACTTACAATATGAGCTTCTTTCTGGGGCATCTTAAGAAATGCTGGGGCTTGAATACTATTGTGTGACCTATGCTGGGTGACTGATGCACCCAGCACTCTAGATACCCACCTACAAGAGAATTATTTGCTACTGAATAAGATAAATGGGTTGCACAGCTTAGAGTCATACACAATTCTGTGTGAGGCCAATCCTTGTAATGTTTGATATGGTTTCATTTTTTAATCCTCTTAACATAACTTCTCATCAGTTTTACAAACCCTTTGTTTTGGATGTTGCCAAGAGTGTTAGGACAGGGAAGCTGTGTCACCATTCTATGTTCTATGAAAACTGGAGGAACACATGAAAGACCGTACAAAATATGAGAACATTCGTATTTGAATTCTTTTACTTTTTTTTTTTTTTTTTTTTTGGGTTTTCTGTTAAGTAATACACATGAGGGCGAATTCCCAGGATGGTTGGGAATCAAGGACTATCACATGGAGGCTTGCTTCTGGCCTGTGTATTTAGAAATGTTGCTTCTGTTCGACATACCACATTCCCAAGGTCATTTTCTTCCCTGAGAACCTGGTATATCTACTCCCATGATTCCTTATATTTCCGTTACTATTGACATAATCACAGATTACCCCCCAATTTAGCAGCTTAACACAGCCATTGGATTCTACTCATGGATTTTGTGGGTTGGGAACTTCAGCATCCACAGCAAAAAAGACTGTCTCTGATCTTCACACAATATGTAAGGCCTCCAGTGGGAAGACTGAAGGTGTTTGCCCTCACATGTCAGCTGGGACCTTAGCTGGAACTGAGCGCCTGTACATGGCCCCTTCCTGTGAGTTGGATTGCTTCACAACTTGGTAGTATGGGAACTTACATGGTGGTGCCTCGGGGTTCCAAAAGCTAAATCTACATCACCTTTCTGACCTAGTCTCAGAAGTCAACAGCATCACTCCTGCTACTTCCTACTGGCTCTTAATGAGTCCAAGCTGGCCGAGATCCAAAGAGAGTGGACACAGATCCCATTTCTTTCTTTCTTTCTTTTAAATCTTTTTTACATATCGATGGACCTTTATTTTATTCATTCATTTTTATGTGGTGCTAAGAATCAAACCCAGTGCCTCACACATTCTAAGCAAGTGCTCTACCACTGAATCACACCCCCAGCCCTATCCCATTTCTTAATGAAAGACAATGAAAGAACTTGTCACCAATTGAAAACCACCATACTGTCCTTGCCCATCACTGAAGCACATAGAATAATATTCTAAGTGCACATTTGCAAATTCCACTTTTTTTATCTCTTTCCTGTTTTAAGTTCTCTTCAAAGAAAGGTAAAGTTTTTTTTTTTTTTAATAAACCCTCTTGTGCTCGCTTCGGCAGCACATATACTAAAATAAACCCTCTGTTTTCCTCCCGTCTATCACCTCACTTGACCAAGTTCACACAAACACATCCACATACATCCCCACACACCACAATCTCCACAAAATTAATAAAACATATAAACTTTTTTATTATTACCAAGAGTCCTGAGCTGCATTCCTGGCCCTTTTTGAATTTTATTTTGAGACAGGGTCTAATTTCCCTCTCAGGCTGGCCTCAAACTCACAACACTCCTCTCTCAGCCTCCTAAGTAGCTGCAATTACGGATGTGGACCATAGCACCTGGTTAGGATCCTTCTTGGAACAAAAAAGGAGTCAAACATGCTGGAGGAAACTACTCTGTCCACAAATGGGAGTAAAGCAAACATAAACTGCCTATAGTCTCTATGGAGTAAGTCAACAAACTATTCTGTGGTTGCTCTTACCAGGTTATGCAAGAATAGTCCAGGAATTTCAGCCATGCTCTTAATTAACAAGAACTGACAGTGAAATGGAGGAAACACAAAATGCTCCAGGGTTTTCCAGACTGGCTTGAAGTGACTTATCCCAGGGGAATGAATCTGTATCTCATGGGAGAGTTTACATTTATAAGGCTGGCACAGAAGTAACTAGGATATAAAATGAATGCCACGAGAGATTTAGAGTGTTTGGGAAATTAAAAGACTAGAAGTATAGAGGTTCAAGACGTGATGAAAGATCTCAACAGCTACACACAACAGCTGAGGGTTCCACCCTGACATAGAAACAAATGCTCAAGATTTATCAGGTATTTCTGCCTACAACCATCAGAAAAGGGAGAACATCATATATATATGCCATATACACAATGGAATTTTACTCAGCAATAAAAGAGAATAAAATCATGGCATTTGCAGGTAAATGGATGGTGTTGGAGAAGATAATGCTAAGTGAAGTTAGCCAATCCCAAAAAAACAAATGCCAGAATGTTTTCTCTGATATAAAGAGGCTGAATCATAGTGGGGTAGGGAGGGAGAGCATGGGAGGAATAGATGAACTCTAGATAGGGAAGGGAGGGGGCAGGGGATGAGCAAGGATGGTGGAATATGATGGACAGCGTTACCCAAAGTACATGTATGAAGACACGAATTGGGTGTCAACATACTTTATATACAAATAGAGATATGAAAAATTGTGGTATATATGTGTAATAAGTATTGTAATTCAAAAAAAGTACATGTATGAAGACATGAATTGGCATGAACATACTTTATATACAAAGATAAAAAAATTGCACTCTATATGTGTAATAAGAATTGTAATGCATTCTGCTATCATGTATTTAAAAAATAAAATCAATGAAAAAGAAACAAGCAAATAATATGAAAAAAAAGAACGAAAGAAAGGAAAAAAATCTCAAAAACTCAGAGAAGGGCAAGGGGGAGGCGGGACAGGTTAAGGGGAAAAGAGCAAAACTTACCAAGAATTAGATCTGGGCCAGGTGGGGCACACCTGTAATCCCAGAGACTTGGAAGGCTGAGACAGGAGGACAGTAAATTCAAGGCCAGCCTCAGCAAATTATATGTGAGGCCCTAAGCAATTTAGTGAGAGCCTGTCTGGGAAAAAAATAGAAAGGACTATGGATACAGCTCAGTGGTAAAAAGCTTCTGGGTTAAATCCCCAGTACCAAAAAAAAAAAAAAAAACAATCAAAGAATAATCTTAGAGCAAAAGAGAACAGTTGCTATGTAAAACAGATAATCTGAGAATAAGAAAGAACTCTTGGAAATTAAAAATCTATTCATTCAGCAGGATTAGATGGTACACACCTATAGTTTAAGCTACTTGGGAGGCTGAGGGAGGACAATCACTTGAGCCCTAGAGTTGGGGACCAGCTTGGGCAACAGAGAAAGAGCCTGTCTCAAAACCAAAACAAACTCTATGTATATATATATATTATTTTTTTTTAATTAAATAAGCTTGGGAAAATGAAGTCTTCCCAGAAAGTAGAAAAAGGGAAGATGAAAAATATAAATAATAAGAAAATCAGATCAATTTGGTTATGGAACTTGTAATAACTGCCTACCAGGAAAAGATGAGATTTAAATGAAAGGAAAACATTCAAAATAATTTTGTAAAATAATTCAAAAAACTTAGTAGAACCAAAGGACACAACTCTGTAGCCTGAAAGGACTTGCCAAGTGACCAGCACAACTATTTTTTTCCTTTTGCTTTTTTTAAATTGGTGCATTATAATTATATGTAATAGTGGAATTGTTTGTTACATATTTGTACATGCATATGATATGACAATATAATTTGGTCAGTTTCATTCCCTAGTACTCAACCCTTTTTTCCTTTCCTCCTTCCCTTTGGTCCCCTTCCTCTGTTCTAGATGCCCCCTACACTTTTCCCCCCGCTGTGTGAGAACATATATGAACCTTGACTTTCTGAGTTTGACTTATCTAATGTAACATAATACTTTCAAGTTCCATTCATTTTCCTGCAAATGAAATAATTTTGTTCTTCTTAATGGCTTAGTAGGAAATATATATATATATAATTGTCTTAATCCATTCTTTTATTGATGGACATCTGGGCTGATTCATAATTTGGCTATGTGATTTCAGCACAATTAATTTCAAAGGCCCCGTTACAAGGACAGCATTGGGGATAAGGTAAGAACACTTTGAATCTTCAGAAAGGAGAATGAAAGATCACATACAAATGAACATAAACCAAATGACCTTGAATTTCTCAAAAATAACTCTAGAGCTGGGTTCGATGGCACACACCTGTAATCCCAGAGACTCAGGAGGCTGAGGCAGGAGGATCACAAGTTCAAGAGCAGCCTCAGCAATTTTAGCCAGACTCTGTCTCAAAAAGGGTTGGAATGTAGCCTAATGATTAAGTGCCCCTAGGTTCAATCTCCAGTCCTGAAAACAACAACAACAAAAGAAAATAAAAACGACATGTAAGAAACAAAAGATCAAAAGTCTTAAAAATTTTGAATGACCTTCAACCTAGAATTTTATACTAATGTCAAGCTTTAGAGTAGACTAAAAGCATCTGTTAATGCACAAAAGCTAAACAAATTGACTTCCTTTCTTAGAAAGCTAATATGTGTCCAGCAAATAAGCCAGTGAATCAAGAAAAAGAGAAATCATTGATCCCCCAAAACAGATGATGTAATTGAAAAATAGCCACAGGATAATAGGAGACCTAAAGAGCAACCAGTCCAGAGTGAGCCCAGAGGGCTACAGGAAGAAGTTCCCTGGAAAAGTGAATGAACTTAGCAGACTACCTGACATGCTTGGCATTTAGAAAACTATTGAGAGGAATTTGACAAATCTCTCAGAAAAAAACTAAGGGTAAGTACTGTTAAGTTTGCAAGTGAAGCACATGTTGCAACCAATTAATCCACGAGACCTGTAAAAACAAGGAAATTAAGTCGTAATACATGATTTGGCTCAGGAGTAAACATTTTACAGTAGGAAAATGTTATCCACAACTATCAATGGAACCAGAAGTTGTGATACTGTTCTATCATGAGGATGGAATGCTTTCACTTTCTGAATATTCCTGCCTGCCTCCTCCCCCACCCACTCCACCCACCCTCACCTCCTCCACCTACATGTTTATTCCTGTCTGCCAGTTTTTGCCTGCCATTGTACTTTAGGAGAGACTGTTCCAGTCCCAGGGGGTAAATCTGATTAGTGCTAGCCATGACAAGTTCATTTTCTTTACTTACCTTACAATCAGTTCAGGAAAAAGCATGTGACCAATTCTGTTGAGACTTAGAAATATAAGGAAGAGACAGTCTCCTCATCTTCCTCTGTCATATTTGAGAAAGACAACTAAATTTGCTGCCACCATCTAGCACTCAGGAGAATGGTCGATTCGAAGACAAAGTCAACACCCCCAAAGACAGCAGAGCAAAGATTAAAATACCTGGGTCTTACTGCTATTTAATTATCCATCCTTGAGTGCCACTGTTTTCAGATCTTTTTTTTCCCCCCTCACCATGCTGGGGATTGTACCCAGGACTTAGCACATGCTAGGCAAGCACTTTACTAGTGAGCTATATCCCCAACCCCAGATCTGTTTAAATGTAGATAAATTTCCTTGTTAAAAGAATACAGAGTTTTCTATAATCCTCACTTGGAAGCATTCTAACAATCTAATTGTTTGTTTTTGTTTTTGTTTTCCCTTTGCCAGATACTGAACCTGCGTAGTAGGAGAGCTATATCCACATCTACCATAGCAGGAAATATATAGCATAGGATCTAAACCCTTAAATCAAGATAAAGCAGTATAAATTCTACATTAAAAACATAAAGGTACATACTCAGAGAAACTAAAATAGTAGGGAGGAGATGCTTCTAGGGAGCAGGACCAAGAATTGCAGAGGGATAAAATTATATCATTTGATTATTGTTAATTATGAGAGTGATTAATCAGATAAAAATAAATGAGCAAGCAAGCAAAAATACAAAAAGTAACTTTCCAAAGTCACATTAGTCAGGTGCAATGACACACACTTGTAATCCCAGTGATTAGGGAGGCTGAGGCAGGAGGATCACAAGTTCAAAGTCAGGCTCAGCAATTTACCGAGGCCCTTTCACAAAATGAGAAAACAAGAAGGGCTTGGGATGTGGCTCAGTGGTTAAGTGCCCCTGAGTTCAATCCCCAGTTTAAAAAAAAAAAAAAAAAAAAATTTCTCCATGTGGCTATCAAAATAGTTGCTGATATCATTCCCAAAAAAACAAATCAGCTAGGCTTCAAAGCTCTAAAGACTCGTTAGAAACTCATAGGGCTGGGAGTAGGGCTCAGTGGTAGAATACTTGCCTACTATGTGCAAGGCCCTGGGCTCGGTCCCTAGCACTGCCAAAAAACAAAGGAACTAAATCAAATAAACATCTAGATATTGATAGTACTAGACACAGCATAACTCAAAATGGGAATCAAACTGGATCTTTTTCTTTTTTTTCCCCAGGACTGAGAATTGAACACAGGGTCACTTTATCATTGAGCTACTTGACTAGGCTTTATATTTTTTTTATTTTGAGGCAGGGTCTTGCTAAATTGTTGAGGGTCTCATTAAATTACCCAGGCTGGCTATAAATTTGTGATCTTCCTATCCTCCTTCTTCTGCCTTCCAAGTTGCTGGGATTACAGGCATGTGCCACCAATTAGAAAGCAAATTTGAAGTACTCTTTTCCCAGAGGAATTGAACCCAGGAGTGCTTAACCACTGAGCCACATCTCCAGCCCTTTTTATTTATTTATTTTTTAATTAATTTTTTTTTTGAGACAGGGTCTCCCTAAATTGCTTAGGGCCTCACTAAATTTCTGTGGCTGCTTAGCAAACTATTTGAAAATTTAAATGCAAATGCCCTTAAACTAACAATTTCATATCTGTTATACAGTTATACTCTCATTTATATTCAAGGACACGTGTGGAAAGATGTTTATGATTCTACTTGAATAGAAAAAAAGTCCTAAAATCATACAATAGAAAAAATCCAAATAAATAATGGTATACTCATAAAAGAAAATACTAAACAGCAGTAAAATGATGAATTAACCAGGCACGGTGGCACATACCTGTAATCCCAGCTATTGGAGAGATTGAAGTAGGAAGACCCCTAAGTTCAAGCCCAACTTGAAAAACTTAGGCAGACCCTGTCTTGGATTTTTTTTTTAAATTATTAAAGGGCTGGGGATGTACCTCATTGATAGAGTACCCCTAGGTTCAATTCCCAGTATGGGAATTGAGAGAGAGGTGTAGTAGTAAAGAATAATATCCAAGACATGTTAGTAAAGAAAATAAAATGCAAAGAAATATTTATATTATATTCCCATTTGTTGTTGTTTGTTTGTTTGCTTCCATGCTGGAGACTGAACCCAGGACCTTACACATGTGAGGCACTGAGCTACGTTCCCAGTGCAGTTGTTTTTAAATGTTACATACACACATACTAGATATACCTAGGAAGAGCATATGAAATAGATACCACATGTCTGGTTGGGAAGACTAGGAAATTTCAATCTGGGACAAGAAAAGAACTTTCCTTATACTCTCTACCCTTTTGTCCTGTTAGAAGTTTCTAGACACCTTTGCAACCACTATCTGATGCACCATTAATATTAAAAATGTATTAATGCATTAATACATTTTTAAATATAATAACTAATGCTGGGCATGGTGGCCACACCCATATTTCCAGCAACTCAGGAGACTGAGACAAAGGAATGACAATCTCTATGCCAGCTTCAGCAATTTAGTGAGACCCTGTTTCAAAATAAAATATAAAAAAGTCTCAGGTGTAGCCTGGTGATAGAACACTTGCCTAGCATGTGCAAGGACCAGGGTTCAATCGCTAGGACCACATATACACAAAACACAACAACTTGTTTAAAAATCTGGTTCTCGAAGAAACAATTTTCTGGGCCAAATGAACAGACTTTCCACTTAGATCTTTCTTTTCATCAATTTGCAACTACAAACATGTAAGATGACTGAATTCTGTCCAAATTATTTTGGAAATAATCTACTTAATGTTATTTATAATATTTCTCTGTTTAAACGTTTTAAAATAGGGCTGGAGCTATAGCACAGTGGCAGAGTGCTTGCCTCGAACATGTGAGGCACTGGGTTCAATCCTCAGCACCACATAAAAACAAAATAAAATAAAGGTAAGCGATCCACCTACAACTACAAAAAAAATTAAGTTTTAAAATATAACTAATAACTTTTTCTGAACAGAAATGTATATATAACACATGCCTGCTAAGAAGAGTTGCTCTAAAAGAACTATGTTCTACAAAATGGCTTGATTTAATGTATAAGGTAAATTTCTCTTTTGAGTGGGAGCCAATATCCATGCACTAATTATAATAAATTTAATTTATTTCTACAGCCACATAGTTTATAACAAGTGACTATTTTCTGAAATAAATTCCACTGAGTTTTATCATTAACAGTTACTGGAAAAATAAGATTTACAGAAAACACATTTGCAACTACTATCTGATGCATCATCATAGCTGATATTGTTATCATTTTATCAGACCACAAGACAAAAAAAAAGTAGAGAGACAACATCTCGGATGCCTGGAATTCTAATGAAAAGACTGCCAAGCATCATAGGTATGTAACAAAACCCCTGTCAAATTGAGTGAGGTTTTCAAAGTTTAAGTATACCTGAGCATATAGTGTCTCTCTCTCAATCTCCCACCCCCTTTTTTTCCTGGTACTAGGGATTGAACCCAGGGACACTTCAATACTGAGCCATGTTCCCAACTCTTTTTACTTTTTTTATTTTGAGGGAGAGTCTTGCTAAATTGCTTAGGGCCTCTGTAAGTTGCTGAGACTGCCTTTGAATTTGCAGTCCTCCTGCCTCAGGCTCCCAAACATCTGAAATTACAGGGCCAAGCATGGTGACTCATGCCTGCATTTCTAGTGACTGGGGAGGCTGAGGCAGGAGGATCACAAGTTCAAAGCCAGCCTCAGCAATAAGTGAGGCCCTAAGCAACTTATCAAGACCCTGTATCTAAATAAAATATATATTTTTTAAAAGGCTAGGTTATGGCTGAGTGGTAGAATGCTTGCCTAGCATGTGTGAGGCACATGCCTAGAATTGTGAGGTTCAATTCTTAGCACCACATATAAATAAGTAAAATCCATTGACAACTAAAAAAATATTTAAAAAAAAGAAAACAAAAGGAAAGAAAAGGCTGGGGATGTGACTCAGTGGTTAAGCATCCCTGGGTTCAACCCTGGTACCAAGAAAATAAGAATTTGCTATCAAGGAAGAAAACATCAATTAAGCCATTGCCATTTCTAGCTATCTCTACTTCAAGTGATTAATTTTTAAGCAAAAATTAAAAGGTCAGAAATACTTTAATAACAACACTAATTTTATAAGAATACTTTTTTTATGTGTTTGATTAAAGTACTGTAGTATTTTATTTATAGGTTTTAATATATTTCTAATTTATTTCTATAGCCACAAAGTTATTTCTTAAATAGTTATTTCTATGTAACTGTACTATTGATACTATTTATAACCTTACATTGACATTAGTTATAAAAATTCTTTGCCTTTGCTTTTGTTTGGTTTGGTTTGGTATAAGGAAGAAGTTAGGGGTTTATTAAAACTGAATTACATTTTCAGCCCTTTTTATTTTATTAAAATTATCATTTTAAGAAATTAGGGGTAAAAACCATCTGCCTTCTTAAAAATACACTTTTTTCTGAAAATCATGAAAGCACAAATATTCTCACAATTTTTCAACTCAAATCATAGAATTTTTAAAAATTGAATATAAAAATCAGAAAAGATAAATTGAGACCACAATATATATGTACTCCCACAATTTTGTTCCCAGTTGCACAACTAGGCACAGACTACTGAAACAAGCAGACGGCAGCTGAGGCTGCTAAAAGCCATCTCACCTGTGACCTCACAGTTACAGATATACAAAGGGACCCCAAGGGTGGACACATGCACAAGTGTGAAGTAACTAAATCACCAGCTAGTGTGAGGCCACAGACCTATGAGTGTGAAGTGAACCACAAAGAAGGTTGTCGCAAATTTGTGAGTTTGAGGAGAGGCCAAGGGTCAGGAGGGAGCATAAATAAAGTGCCTTAGAAAATGACGACCTAACTACTTCCAGCAGACAACGTTCCCAGTCAGGGAATCCTGGACAGGACTAGTCATTCCCAGCCCTCTCACTGCGCTCCTGCCTCCAGTAGATAGAAATGGTGTCAGCTAAGATTTCAGAAGTCACCCTGTTTTTCTGGAAAGTCAACCAAGAAAGAGTTCTCCTATGGGAATACAACCTAGAGCCCTGCCTCTGCCACAGCCCTCCCCCACCCAGCCCACTCCTCACCCCAGGCTTTCCCACTCTACTGCCAACACACCTGCCAGAGTTCCTCCCCCCCAGAAGGACAGAGCTTGCTGAAGCAGTTAGCAGCAGCACCTGCAGAGCTCAGGATGGCCCTGGACTCTCCATCCCCAACTCCAGGGCTAAGGGAAAGTATGCCCTGTGGGAGCTGTGGCAGCCAGGAAGCTGGGACCATCTTCCAGGCCCCACTAGGCAGTTCTACGCAGGGGACTAAGCCTGGAGCAACCCCCCATAGAAAGGGTAGCACACAAAGGGAGGGGTTACATCTAAAAGGACCTGATAATAATCCTACAACTAGAGGTGAAGACCCCAATCAAGGTTCCTCGGGTCCCTAACCCTCATCACTGGGAATCCCTCTGCACCCGCTGGGAATTCTAGGCTGTACACTGGAGGTTGGTCTCTCCTAAAATAGAGTCCCAAGTTCTGTGCTTTTTTAATGCACAGAGGAATCTCCCCATTAGGTTTATGTGTGAGGTATAGACAATAAACTTGGTTATCAAGATTTCTGAAATAGCATTCTCCTTCCCTAGAAAAGCCATTTATTCCATCACATTTGCTGCTATGAGCCTATAGCTCTGAGTCAACGAGGCCACCTTTCACTATTGAGTGAAGAGTATATAACCTAAACTTTACACACTAACACCAGTGAGTTGGGGGCTGCTTGGGTTTGGATAGAGAGGGATGTATCTGCAGAAATAGGAGGGCAAGGTCTTTGCAATCAGAGAGAGGGCTGTGCATAAACAGAGGCATCAGGATGAAGGAGGCATCCCTGTTGAGGATCCCCAACAGGGCCAAGGGGGCCTGTTTATCACAACTTAAATATTCTTCCAAGGATCCAGAAGAAATATCAGTATATGAAGAATCTTACTGGCTTCTTAAGGAAAAAACCATACAAAAGACACATTCTGGTGCTAGAGCTCAGGGGGGATCATCAGTCAGCAAGCACTAATGCCAGCAATGACCGGTGTTCAGAATCTTCTTTTGTCCTATCTTAAGTTCATAACTGCAAAACTCAGAGGGCCAAAGCCAGAATTTTTCTTGGTGAAGGAAACTTTCAGTACCTTTCAAAGTCTTCTTTACATTTGACACTATGACACCTTATGTTGAAAATGGGATTCCACATTTTCTGTATTTATTTCATGCCAAGCAATGCCTATTCTTGGTGCCCAATAACAATTTAATACTAAGTAACATGTTAGACAGTTCTCTATTTTAAGTTATTTTCCTGTCTAAAATAAATGTAGAGATGTGTTTTGTTTTAGCCAGGAAGATTGGTGTAGAGATCAACTGACTTTCTGTGTAAAAAATTTAAAAAATTAAAAATAAATTACTGGGCTAAAACTAGAGAATTTGCCTTTCAGAAGCTAGATTAGAGTTTTGAACTAGATTGGAGAGTAACTTAATAAATTTAAGCAATTATTTCCATCAAATCCACTCAGAAAACCAGAAACCATGCCAGTTGTTTCAATAGAGAGAATTTAATATAGGGAAATGGTTAAGCAAATTGTAGAAGGGGCAGGGAAGCAAAGAGGAAAGTCTCAGGTAATACAGAGACAATAACTGGAGGAAGCAATCAGCCACTCCACGACTGGATAACAAAGGGAAGAGGTTGGAGTCATTCAAACCCAGAGGAGTGGTCCTATCAATCTCTCTGAGGAGAAAGAGCTGCCTACCTGGTATTTTGTGACCTCCAGGGTTCTGGGAATGTGGGAAGATGATGAAAACTGGAACTTAATGCTAATCTCGGTGTTAAGACCCAAATAATACACCCAATATTAACCATTTAACTGGTCAATTCACAGACAACACCCGCAAGAGGATAACCATTTTGGATACCAAAGTGAAGTCTGCAAAAAAAGACTAAATGAGCAAAGGATTTAAATAGATGCAGATCTAAAATTAAAGATACACAATGGCTAAAGAGTACACAAGAAGATGCTCACTATTATTGCCATGAAGGAAATGTAAATCAAAACCACAATGAGATATTAGCACACCTACTAGGATGGCTACCAAAAAAAAAGACAACAACAAATGTTGGAGAAGAGGTAGAGCACGCTCGCCTGGCATGCGTGCGGCCCGGGTTCGATTCTCAGCATCACATACAAACAAAGATGTTGTGTCCGCCGATAACTAAAAAATAAATATCAAAAATATTAAAAATTCTCTCTCTCTCTCTCTCTCTCTCTCTCTCTCTCTCTCTCTCTCTCTCAAGAAAAAAAAAAAGAGAAATTGGAACCCTCATCTATTTGCTGGTGGAAATGTAAAGTGGTGCAACCACTGTGGAAAACGATTATGACAGTTCCTCAATATGTTAAATACAATCTCTATGACCCAACAATTAGGATTCTAAAAATATTCTAGAATTAATGGTGATGATTGCCCAACTCTGTAATTATACTAAAAGCCACTAAATTATACACTTTAAGAAGGTGAGTTTTATGGTAAGTGAATTATACGTAAATTTTTATTTTTTTAAAAAGGAAGGAGAGATAAAAGACAAGAAAAATCAGAAAATATGAGGATAAATTTGTTTTGTTTTTCAGTGCTAGGGATCAAACCTGGGGCCTTGTCTATGCTAGGCAAGTATTCTACCATTAAGCTGCATCCCCAGCCCAAAGACAGTTTTTTGGATATGATAATAAAGACATTTATATGATACATATGAGCTGTTTCTAGAACATCCTGTTCAGTACCACCCCAGATCAAAATACTGACTTTGATACTTGTAATTCAAAATTTGACTGATTAATCAAGCCCTCAAAATAAATACTAGAACAGTGTAGAACACTTTGATGATTAACCTCTAGTTCCTCCATTCATTCAAAGAATGCAAGGACAAATAACTATAAACCTTTGTGTCACAGCATTATCCTACGTGTGATTGACTCTGGCCACTGTCATCTGCAGACCCTCTGGTTAGGAGAAACTTCCTTTTCACCAGACTCTTCTGGTACCCTATCTGATGTTTTGACACCAATCCTGTACCCCTATAAGACTCCCACCAGCCCTAGGACAACCCCTATAGCACATAAATTAGGAAGGCCATGGACCAAGAAGCTATCTCCTCAACTGGCCTACTTGCTGCCCACCTTTTGTTACCATCACCACACAGAATCCTCATGCCTCATCCTGCCTCAGCTAGAAGAGCATCAAACCTAGAGGAAGCAGGAGTTTTTCCGATGTAGATACCAGTAGAACTGTGCTTTCTTCTCAGTGCTTTCCCCATCCATCTTTTACCACTACCTTCTTCCTAGTTTATGCCTGGATCATTGTAATTTCCTCTAGGGCTCTGTTTACAGTCTCTCTCATTTCTAATCATCTTGTATATAGACATCAAATAATTCCTAAAATATTTTTTCCTTTTCATTTCTCTGCTTGAAAAACTTAATGCCTCCTCACTGCCAACTGAAGGCTAATATAATTTAACTTTTGAATCTGGTTGTAGAGCCCTCGAAAAACTAGTTCCAACGTATCTTTTGAGATTTGCAAAAATTCCCATTTTGTTACACACACTACCCTATGTGCACCCCAAGATTGCCTAATTCTGTGCTCTTACTTATGCCTCCTCTCGGGTCTCTAATTCTTTCTTCAACATTGTGTATCAAAAAAATTTCATGGTCTTTAAGACCATCATCACTCATCAAGGCCTACAAAGTATCGCCCTTCTTGAACCACACTATTCTCTACCATGGGCATCACCAGACACTGCTTTGTAGCAGAACCTTCTGACCTCCCAACTCACTCCAATTTCAGGACAGTGAAGCTTTGGAGGCTGAAGTGCTAGTCAACTTCAGACTGCAGGTCCATTCTGCACAGTGATTTTAAAACTTTAATTAGTTGTTAAAAGTCGTGCATTTTAGCATACTTGCAGAACGTGTGAGGCACTGGGTTCCATCCTAGCACCACGTAAAAAACAAAACAAATAAAAGAAAGTTTGTTGCTTTTTTTTTTAAGTGAACCATAAAATCTGGCTCTTGCTTCTCTTGAAGATTTAGAAGACCTTGCTACACTGAACCTGCACTCCTGCTTAGAATATGCTGAAGCCAGTAGTGGCCACGTCCAGAAGATGGAGCCTGTGTTCTCTTGGCTCAGTGAAGCTTCCATCTTTCTTACCCTGGAGGCATGTAACTTCATGATTCTCGATTCTAACAACCCTACAGAGGGAAGGGCACTCCGTGAATGAATAAATGAATGAAATGAAGATGACATGAACAAGCTGGCCTAGCATATGGCAATATTGGCATCCTTCACGTTTTCTGTTGGCCAGGGAGTTCGACAACTTAATCCTCATAGCTTCTTACTCTAACACTCTGTCCTTTTCTTATCCTCAGCCGTATACAGAAAAATTCTGGACTAAGCTTGAATGGAGAAAAGAAGATATTTCCTTTTAATAAGGACTTCCCATATTCCCTCTCAACTCGTAATGAGTTGTGAGGTGGCAGTCAAGATTAAAAAAAAAAAAAAAAAAAAAAAAAAAAAAAAAAAAACCCTGTGCCTCTGTGTCTGCTACTGGGAAAGTGAAAAAAAAAAAAAAAAAAATCAAGAGGGAACCATGCAAGCCTTTGCTTTGATGTGCCCCTTGGCGACCCACATTGAGGCAACACATGGCTGTGGGTTTCCATTGTTAGAGTAAATGCGACCTTTCTTACACAAGGGGATTGTGGTTTTGATCAATTGAAAGAACCCTGTGGACAGCCAGGGATCAGCACACAGGGTGAAAGGTGAGCAATAAATATGCCAGTGCATTAACACAATTAGGTTTATAAAAAAGGCACTGAAGCAAAATGGAACATCGGGGGCTTACAAAAGCAACCGACGCGTTCTATGTTTTAGAGATGGATTTATGGCTAATTAACTGTCCAGAACCATTCTAACTCCTGTACATAGGAAAACATGAGCTGAGACAAAGAGTGATTGATTTTAGTGGGAAAGTCCTGTATTGTGAAATAAGAGAGAAAGGGAGGACAGCAAAGACAATTATTGGAAAGTATTGAGTTTGCACAGCTTAGATGTAGAATCAGGATTTTGCCAGAGACTGGGTTTTGTTATTACCACTATTGTCTTGTTGCTGTTGTTTGTGTTGTTTTAAAGCATCTTATGGTTAGGTGATAGTTGTATCTGTCATGGGAGGGTGCTGGATGACAAGATTTACCAGAACCTTTTGAAGTTCCTTGCATTGGAATCCAAAGGGAGAAGATATTAATCAACTCTCATTGTATAGAGATTATCATGCTATCATTAGAAGAGAGGAAAGGAGATTTTGGGCTTTAACAGTAATTATGTTTTCCACATTGAGAGTTTCACCATAATTTCAGGGGCCCGAGAAAGTGCCTACAATGGGAATAGGTGTGTTATCACATTTTGAAAACGCAAATAATTGTTGTTTGATTCTTTCTATGTCCTGAAATAAAACATTTCTGCCAATGTTTCATTAGCTCCCTGGGTATCCACTCTGCTAGATTTGAAACACAGTCAAACCAAGGGTGTATATGTCGCTGGTGAACACTGGTTCAATTCTAAACATCTACATTCAAAATAAGGCCTAAGCACAGAAGAAAGCAGCAGGTCTCACCTCTGTGGTTCTCTTTCCCCAGCTCTCTCTTAAGATCAATTGCTCTCACTGCTCTTCTCCACTTCCTCCCACCAGGAGATCTCATAAGAGGGATAAGTGAGACTATGAACCGAGAAAAAATGAGGCACTAAAGTGTAAAACCAGAGAAGAGGTGGTCAATGGAAGATAGGCAATGGTTGCAAAGAGGTAAAAAAAAGGTGGAGGAGGTTTAAATTGGAAGCAAGTAATTAAGATTAAAAATAAAACAAATAGCTTGCTTTTCTAAAAGTGAAAAAAACTAGATTCAGGGGATTTGTTGTTGTTGTTGTTGTGAGTGTTTGGTTTGGTTTGGTTTTATACTGAGGATTAAACTAAAAGGCTCTTTACTGCTGAGCTTCCTCCCCAGTCCTTTTTAGTCTTTGTATTAGCTATCAGCGAGAGACAGGTTCTCACTTAGTTGCTGAGGTTCTCACTAAGTTGATGAGGCTGGCCTAGAATTTGGACCCTCTTGCCTCAGCCTCTGAGGATTACAACTGTCTCGAGCCAGCCATGGGCTGTGTGTGTGACCTATGAGCATTTGAGCATACGGGAGGACTGGCCTGGTGTTGCGTGCTCTTTGGGCCATGCAACATAGGTGTGCACTTTTCTGTCTCTCTGCCTTGGATCCCACATAGCCCCTGAGATGGGCGTGGCCTTCCAAGATGTCCGTCAATCTGCTGATGCAAGACATCATGCAGCTAGACTCAACCCCTGAAACCTGATTCCTTGCCTTATTTGGAAAAAACATTCCATCCAACCTCCTTTTGTGTGTCCTCCTATAAAAATAAAGAATCCAGGTGTAGGCTTTCTCTTTCCAACAGACCCCTAAGGTAGAGAGCAGTCCAGATTTTGAAAAGGTGTTTCTGTGTGCTTGAGTGCTTTCTTTGCCATTTTCTCAGTTATTGGTATTAACTGTTCCTTTTGTAGTCAGATTTTGTGAATCCAGCACAGGTCGCCAGCCTGGTTAGCTGGCGTTATACAAGTGTGTACCATGGTGCCCTCCAAAAAACTGGATTCTAGGTTCTGTCAGTTAGTTGATATCAAATTCTAGACAACATAAATTGGCTTAAATATAAAGTCAGTTAGTACTTGAAAAAATAAACTGGTGATAACTGAGGTCCAGTTTCACAACTTTTCTGCTAGGCTGCCTCCATTGGTAGATCACAGAGAGGTCAGTGATATAAGTCAGGGATTTTTTAAAGTTATATACCAAAGTCTTACATGATAGCCTGGTTGGCAAAAATATAGATATTTGGCAATAGAGAATACAGGTAAGTCTGCAAGGTTATGATGACAGGGGTTGAAACCAACTTGTCAACTGCTTTATTGCCTCTGTGCAGGACAGACCATGGCCCTGGCTCACAAACACCTTTGCTCTAGTAAAGTTAGGCGCATTCCCTGATGACTGAATAGTAATGCCCAGTGCACATTGTGTTCTGGATCTATGTCAACCAACAGGTTTTATTTGCCTCCGTATCTCCAGGGCATATTGTAGTCACTTCATAAAATCTGATAAATGAATGAATAAACATATAGGTCATTTACAACAATCTTATCAGGCTATTTTCTTAGTCTTAGTCAACACTGTAATCAATGACTTGATGGAAGAAATAGTGAAACAAGAGATTGCCAGTTAGTAAAATTGCACACATATTGGAACAATGTGTTCATGCACAGATGAAATACAATGGGTGAGAAAGAACTGTTAATACCAATATGACAAAATTTGACATTACCATACACACACACACACACACACACACACACACACACACACAGCCCAAATGAAGAATAAAAGGGCTTCCAGCTTGAAACAACTTGCTTTTCAAAAAGATATGATAGGAGCTATGGATGTAGTTCAGGGTAGAACACTTGCCAACATGTGAGGTTCTTGGTTCAATCACCAGCATCACAAAAAGAGAGAGAGAGAGAGAGAGAGAGAGAGAGAGAGAGAGAGAGAGAGAGAGAGAGAGAGAGGGGAAAAGAAAAGAAAGAAAGAAAAAGAAAAAGATTGAACAGACGTTTTACCAAAAGAGGATGTATGGAAGGCAAATTAGTATAGTGCAACATTTTTAGCCATTAAGGAAATAAAATTAAAATCAGGATGAAATATACTAAACATCTACTCAAATGGCTAAAACTCAAAATACAATATCAGTACATTCCAGGTTTGGTTTTGTGATCTGAGCTGTTCAGAGGCATGTGCTATGTGGTTCAGGGTACCACAACTTACATCCAGGAAGATACCACTGTGCCTTCCGTGTAGTTTCCCTGGAAAAGTCCACTAGCTACTTAGTAGCTGGTCAGAGTCACCCATATCAAATAAGTAACAGGAATGCATTGAAAATCACAGAATTCTAGTCCAAATCTTGGTCTCTGCACTCTGGCAGTGTTTAGGTATGGGAATAACTGGAGCATGTCTTGGAATGTGGCTAGATGGATTTCATTTTCTATCTAGTCTTTTTTCAATATTCAGACAGCACCATGGGAAAAGAAAAATATAGGCTCAATTTTTACATTAATTTGATACTGTTATAAGTCTATTTTTCCTGAGAAACTTCTTATAAAGTTGGAAGAAAAAAAATCCATCGGGGACAGGAGAAATAGGGGATTTTTTTTTTTTCCTTGAATGTATCTGAGTGATTCTAAAGTTATGTCAACATTTTTTAAGAGTAATCTAGTGGTTAATAAATTGCTACAGTTGCTATTTGTCAGGCAAAGAAAAGTAGTGGTTACTTGTAAAATCCCTGCTTATACCTCCAATCCCAATCCCAGGTTTATTTGTGGGAAGGAATGATAATAAGCAGAGAATATTGTGGTTAGAAAATAGTATATTCTGAGCTCGGTTTTCTGGCTCTCAGACAGCTTTCTCTTTAGCAAACTGCAGTGGATGTAAGAATTGCAATTTCTGGGTATTCTAATGCATGGACAATATTTCTTATGATCTTCTGTTCACAATAAAAAATACAGGGCTGGGGTTGTGGCTCAGTGGTAGAATACTTGCATAGCATGCATGAAGCACTGGATTCGATCCCCAGCACCACATAAAAATAAATAGATAAACAAAATAAAGGTATTGTGTCCATTTACAACTAAAAATATTTTTTTAAAAAATATGGATGTAAAAAAATACAATATCAGGGGCTGGGGTTGTAGCTCAGGGGTAGAGCACTTGCCTAGCATACATGAGGCACTGAGTTTGATTCTCAGCACTGCATCTAAATAAATAAAATAAAAGTTTTTTTTTAAATACAATATCAGGTACTGGACTCCATATATTGCTGGTAGAAATGCAAAATGATAGTGACTCTGGAAAACTTTTTGGCAATTTTTTTTTTTTTACAAATTTAGACTTATCCCAACAATCCTATAAAAAGAAAGATTTATATTTACACAAAAAAAAATGGTTTATTCCTCTTTATAGCAGTCTTATTGATAATTGCTAAAAATTGTAAATAACCATGTCCTTAAGCTAGCAAGTGGATAAATAAACTATAGCACCTCTGTACAATGGAATACTACTCGGCAATAAAAAGGAACAACTAATGAATCATTAAACAACGTGAGTGAATCACAAAAGCACTGTGCTTAAAAAAAAGGCTGATTTCAAAACTTATTACAATACAGTAAGAAATACATATTTGATAATTTTCCTTGGTTCTCAACACAGAACTCCTAACACCCTTGTAATTTCTTGAGTGATAGGAACATCTTATGTTATAGAACATCTTATGTAATTCATAACAAGCTCCTTTCAACCATACCTGAAATTTATGCTAATGCAATGACTCTTGGTGAGACCCTAGATAACTACAGGATGGAGACTGGTTGCCAGAGGAAACAACCACATAAAAAGAGAATTGGAACTTTCAGCCCCACTCCCAGACCTCCAATGCAGTAAGGGGGCTAGAGATTGAGTTAACACGTTAACACCAATGGCCAATGATTTAATTAACCATGCTTATATAAGAGAACCTCCATTAACTCTCTGAACAATGGGGTCCAGAGAGCTTCCTGGTTGATGAACAGTTAGAAATACTGAAAAGGGTGGTGCACCCAAGGAAGACATGGGAGCCCTGCACCTTTGTCACCTCACCTTGCCCTGTGGCTCTTCCGTTTGGCTGTTCCTAAGTTGCAGCCTTAATAATAAACTGGCAATAGTTAAGTACAGCACTTTCCTGGTACTGTGAGCCATTCTAGCAAATTATCAAACCTGAGCAGAAAGTTGTAGGAATTCACCTTGACTTTATAGCCTGTCAATCTGAAGTACAGTGCCTCAGACTTGTGATTGGTCCCTGAAGTGGGGGCAGACTCTTGGGACCAGACGAATCCCTCAATGTGTGGAGTCTTCCTAACCCCAAAAAGCTAGTGTCAAAATTGAATTGAATTAGTGTCTAGAATTAGTTTGAGGGAAACCATCCCCGATACATTTGGTGTCAAAAGCATAGTGAGTAAAACAATTGAAAACTATATGTCAAATGATTCCACTTATATGACATTCTTGAAAAGACAAAACTATAGTGAAAGAAACGGATCAATAGATTCCAAGAGCTAGGGATCATAGGAGGGTATGACTATAGAGGTGTAGCAGGAAGGAGGTTTGGGGGTGTTAGAGCTGTTCTGTATCTTGACTGTGGAAGTGGTTATACGAATGTATACATGTATCGAGATTCATAGAATTGTACACTAAAAATGTCAAATGTATTGTATATTAATCTTTTAATACACTTATTTTTAATATTTATTTTGTAGTTTTTTAGGTGGACACAATATCTTTATTTTGTTTTTATGTGGTGCTGAGAATCAAACCCAGTGCCTCACGCATGCTAGGCGAGCGCGCTACCACTTGAACCACATCCCCAGCCCCTAATACACTTATTTAATTTATTTATTTGTGTGTGTTGCTGAAGATCGAACCAGGGCCTCACATGTGTGAGGCAAGCGCTCTACCACTGAATCACAACCCCAGCCCTGTATATTAATTTTTAGCTACATTAATTTTTCAAAAGATGACAACTTTGTTGACCAAAACTCAATGTATATGTAAAATGTAACTTACCCATCAAAAGAAATAGTTTGAGTCACATTAATGGAAGTAATCCAGGTAAAGTTATAAGCCCACTAGACTTAGAACTAATCTGACTGCATCCATAGTATTCTGCTCTGTTGGGGACACTGATAAAGTCAACATTCTCTAGAGGAAAGTGACCAAGATGGTTAAGGTATGGTGGAAATAAGTGGGCCTATTAAGCCTGGAGAAGAGAGAATAACATGATAACTACCTACTGTATTAGAAAAATTGCCCAGTAGTTCACTGAACCTTTTTCAGCATTATCCCTGGAGAAAGAACTGAGCTCATTCTACAGTTACAAGAAAGCAGACTTCCAATCACTAAAGAAAAGCTTTTAATAATTCAAGTTGGGAATAAATAAAATGACCTGCCTAGATAAGCAGTAAACTTCTCATCATTGGAAATCATTGAAAATGTTAAAGCAGATTCTAAATAATCATTTATCAAGGTTATTGTCAGAGGGATTACTTCCCTGAGTAGGAGACTGATCTATTTAACCTCTAAGGTCTCTTTGAACTCCACCTCCTGTATTCTAAATTATAAAGAATGTTGTAAATCACACTCACCCCATGTCTAACTTCAACTCCCTACAACTCATTATACTGTGCATTATATACAGAGTGCTCACAAGATCCCCATGAACTCCTTCTAATGCCAACTGTCTCAAAACAGCCTTCAAAGCTACTTTAATGATTTCCAAATAGCAACAGGAAAGAAGATGTGCAGAACAGTGAAAAAAAAAAAAAAAAAAGAACTAAAAATTGTGCAAAGAATGGATAAATTCTAATAAGGATGCATAAGAACTCTTGACCTTGGTATATGTTTGATGAGTCATCATATCAGCACCAAAATAAATTAATAAGAAGCTTGAGATTTATTTTGACTTCTCTGGTCTGGGATGTGCTCTAGCTTAGACAAGGAAACCAGGCAGCTCCACATCTTAAAAACCACACAGCAATTCTGAAGGCTGAGGCAAGAGGATCACAAGTTCAAAGCCAGCCTCAGCTATGGCGAGGCACTAACCAACTCAGTGACACCCTGTCTCTAAATAAAATACAAAATAGGGCTGGAGGTGTGGCTCAGTGGTTGGGTGCCCCTCAGTTCATCTCCAGTACCAAAAAAAAAAAAAAAAAAAAGAATGACTAGTTAAGGTCACAGTGGGCAGGATCAGAGCAGGGAATAGGTTTAGCAGATAACAAGCCAGCAAGGATTGGGATGAGGCACTAGCTATGGAGAGAGTTTTGTCTGGCAAGACATGAGTCGAGGTGACTGATCATTAGTGGGACATCTGAAGTTGATCAGCATAGGTTAGACAGGACTTCCAGCAGAGGCCACATAGCACCCCAATGATTCCAAGAGATCCGGGTGCACTGCTTAAGTCCAAGGCTGCGATGAAGGCTTTCCACATTAGATCCCACAGGCCTACCTGCTTAATCATGCCGTCTCCTTGGTGGTACTCTGGTTCCAAATTAGTTACATCAGAAGCAACTCTTCCTTTTTTTAGAGTATTCATGAAGACATTATAGCTCCCTTTATCAAGTCCATTGTTGAATCTAAAATTCCATTTGGTAGATGAAAGTAGTCTATGGTGTTAGAAGTCAGGCTACCTGTTGGAAGGGAGCAGAAGAGGATTTTGGGGTGCTAGCAATGTTTCTTGATGTAGGTGGATCCAGTTTGGAAATTTTAGTTGTGTTCTTAGGACTTTTACAATTTTCTGTATTTATATTAAGTAAATAAAAATGTCCCAGAGATAAGGAGAGACTTATCTGGGCAGAGACTTTGTGACACCCCTCTAGTTATAGCAGCCATCAATGCAGTCACTAAGCCTCAGCCCTTGACTCTCAGTCCTCTTTTCTTTCCCTCGGGGTATGTGCAGTTCACACACAGACAAGTCAACAGGCGCACCTCAGAGGACAGTGTTTGCCTTCCCTCCCCAATGAACCCAGGAGTTGTTCCTGAGCTTGGCTGATGTCATTTATATAGAACAGGATTTAATATTCTATTCCTCAGTGTTTGAAAGGGGATCCCACTCCCTGAGGCAGAAGAAATGGGAAAATTTTAAACATCACTTAATTAAAGACACAAAGATATGTTTATATAAACTTACCAAAAAGGGGAAAAAATATACCAAAATGTCAACAGTTACTTCTGCTGATTGATGAGATGAATTAGAGTTTTTCCTTTATATGTTTCCTATTCCACTTTATATTTTATGTGATTGTGTATTGTTTTCAAGAAAAATTTAAGTTCTATAAGTAAAAATTTTATGTTTGTATAGTACATCTGTTATTTCTAAAAGAAAGTGTAAGTTTTCTCAGTTGGTTCTTTGTATATTTTTAATGCAAGACCTTTGTCAGACGTGTTTTGCAAGTTTTTTTTTCTCAGATGGCTTGTCTTTTTTTTTAATTTATATATATATATATATATATATATATATATATTTGTAGATGGACACAATAACTTTATTATTTTATTTTTATGTGGAACTGAGGATCAAATCCAGGGCTTCACACATGCTAGGTGAGCGCTCTACCGCTAAGCCACAATCCCAGCCCCTTTTTTCTTCTTTTTAACAGTTTCTTTTGCAGAACTGAAGTTTTTAATTGTTTTCTTTTTTTCTGGTACTGATGACTGAATCCATGGGCACTTCCCACTGAGTTACAACAGACTTCTTATTTTTTTTATTTTGAGACAGGGTCTTGCTAAATTGCCCAGGCTGACTGTGAACTTGCGATCCTCCTGCCTCAATCTCCCAAGTTGCTGGCATTATACTACATGCCACTGTGCCTGGCAAACTTTTAATTTAATTTTATTTTTATTTTTGGTACTTAGAATTGTACTTTATCCCTGAGCTACATGCTAGGCCTTTTTATTTTTTATTTTGAGACAGATTCTTTCTAAGTTGTTGAGGCTGACCTCAACTTGTGATCCTCCTGCCACAGACTCCCAAGTGACTGGGATTATAGGCATGCACCACAGAAAGTTTTTAATTTTACTGAAGTCTAACTTATCAACTTTTTCTTTCACAAAATGTATTTCTGGTGTTGTACATAAAACTCATCACCATCTATTGATCCTCTGATATTGTTCTCTGATATAATCCTACTTGAATCAGAGAAACAATTCTGTGATATCATTTATCTCCATATTTTAGATGAAGAAACCAAGACTCAAAGGTTAATTTGACTAAACTCAGACAGGCAGCAACCACTGGGATGGGTTTGGGACTGATTTATATTTCACTGCTCTTTCTACATTATATAATGTAGCAGTGTTACCTAATTCTATTCTTCCTGTTTTTATTTTACTTGACTTTTTTATTTTGTCTCTCAAGGTCATTATTTTAACCTAGGGTGAACATGCCTGGCCAGAAAAAAAAGTGGCAACTTCTGGAGAAAAAAAGATTAGTGAAGCTAATCCAGAGTCTATCCTAATGGCACAGTTAGAAACATGCTCTGAGACAGTAATGTTGAGTTTGTGAGTCTCAGAACCCCTGGAATCATGCTATAAAAGCAAGGACTCATTTCCTTAACCATATGCGTACACATAATATTTTCCGTACATATTTAGGGGTTTCAGATAGTATGACTGCTCAACAACATAAATACATGCAGAATTAGTCTAGCCTCTGATCATCTGGTGAAAATATAAAATGAGAAAAAGTTATCTATGAAAATATCAGCATAGTTTCTACACATAGCAGACACTCAAAAATTCTCTTAATTTAATCTAAAGTCTGATTAATGTAATTTTTGCTCTAAGTAGGTAATCCACAATCATTCTGCTTGACATCCTCTGTTCTAACAACTGGCCACAAGATGTCACTATTGTTCAAGAGAAAACTCAAACAGTTCCCCCACCCCACCCCACCCCCGCCCCACCCTGAACTCTCAATTTATAAGTCCTTTTAAAAGGACTAATTAATGTCCATGTGGTAAGGAAAGGTGTGGGACAGGGCATTACTTCTTTATGGTTTGAAAATAAATGTGACATTAACGTAATTCAGGGTCAGGCACAGTGGCCATGCCTGTAGTCCAACCTACTCAGGTGGCTGAAGCCAGGAATGCTGGACCCTAGGAGTTTGAGGCCAGCCTGAGCAACATAGCAAGATGCCACCTCAAAAAACAAACAAAAACATTGTAATGAATGTTCTACAAAAAAATTGCATCAACGTATTTCAGAGTTGCTGCTGGTATTTTTTAAAAAACTAAGCTAAATTAAAAAGCATTCTTTTAAAATTCCAATTTGTTATATATGACAACAGAATGCATTACAATTTATATTACATATATAGAGAGCACAATTTTTCAGATCTCTGGTTGTATACAAAGTATATTCACACCATTTGTATCTTCATACATGTACTTAGGGTAATGATATCCCTCTCATTCCACCATCTTTTCTACCCCCCTAAAAAGCATTCTTTAGGTTCAGAGACAAATTCCAACCCAGACAATCTAGGGGCATCTCAATCATTCATTTACTCATTGTCAACACCTGCTCTGTAATGCACACTGTGCAAATCACAGTCTGCCAAGAGATTTGGGCATATCTGGTCACTCTTAAAATAGTTGTAGATAATCAGGGCACAGCTTAGGGCAGCAACAAAATAGAGGTTTGTTTCAAGAGTACTATAGAGAACTTGGTCACCCCAAAGAGCCTTTTGCAGTTACTCTTGTGAAAATGTCATAAAAATCCTGGGTCCTGCAGGGCAGCCTGGGGCCCTGACTATCCATCACTGCTAAGGAGAGTACTAAACAGCTATCTGTTCAAAGTCCACCTGGATTGTGTGTGGCTTCCTCCTTCTGGAAACCATGAAGACACAAGAAAAAAGCCTACAACATTTACATTTTGTTTTTGTTTTGTTTTGTTTTGTTTAAATAATAGTGTTTTTGAGATAAAATTCACATACCATAAAATTCACCCTTTTAAAGTCTACAAGTAAGTGTATTTTAGCATATTCAAGGAGAACACCACCATCCAGCTTCAGAACATTTTCAGTACCCCAAAAAGAAATCCCATGCCCACTAGAAGTACTAACCTAATCCCACCCTTTCACTAGCCCCTGGTAAACACCAGTCTTTTTTCTGACTCTGTGGATTTGTTTAGTTGAAACTCACATAAATGGAATCATACCACATAAACTGTTTTTAAATGGCAAAGGAGGCCATGCATGATGGCACACATCTGTAATCCCAACTACTTCCGAGGCTGAGGCAGGAGAATTGCAAGTTGGAGGCCAGCTTGAGCAAATTAGAAAGACCCAATATCAAATTAAAAAATAAAAAAGGGCTGGGGATACAGCTCAGTCATAAAGTGCCACTGGGTTTAATCCCTGGTACAATAGATAGATAGATAGATAGATAGATAGATAGATAGATAGATAACAAAGGAAATAATTCTGTCATCTCTACTCCAACTACCATGGCTTGAATAGATGGGTTTCTGCTTTCAGAGTAGTGCTTAACATGTAAATTCCTAAAATATACAACAGGAAATTTTTCAACTTGGCTAAACAAGACAGCTAAATTAAAATGAAGTAGTTAGTTTTAAGACAAAAGTGGCTGAAATTAATCATCTTCTGAAATCATTACTTTTAGAATATGTTCTGTAAGATTGTGGCTTCTATTAGAGTATGTTCATTATCTATTATAATTTGAAGTAGGAGACAAGAAAAACGAACTACAGTCCTCTGGCTAATCTATCTTAATTAATCATTAAATAAACATGCAAGTCCTCTACCCAGGTCCACAGGGTAGAGTGGCCTATTACCAACCTGGTGGAGAAAAATAACATTCATAGAAAGAAACCATGCCAGCTATTTGACTAGCCCTGTGCCTCCTACCAATCCTACAAGATAAAAAGAATTAAAAATGAGAAAATGAGGGGCTGGAGTTGTAGCTCAGGGGTAGAGCACTTGCCTTGCAAGTGTGAGGCACTGGGTTTGATCCTAGCACCACATAAAAACAAATAAAGGCATTGAGTCCATATACAACTAAAAAAAATTTCTTTAATGAAAAAATGAGACTCAGTGGGATTCAATAATTCAACCAAGAAAGATTGCATCCCTTGTATGTGGAAGTGTTAAGTAATGGCTAAAAGAAGCAGAAGCAGAAGCCAAGCTTTCTGGTTTCAAATCTTGAATTCTATAACATACTACCTGTGTGATCTTGGACAAGTTCCTTAGCCTTTCTGTGTTTGAGGCTAGCTCTGTAAGAAGCGATGGTAATATATACCTTATATGGTGGTTGTAAAGTTCAAATAAATTAGCACCTAAGTACTTAGAACAGTACTCACTGTTATTAAAATTCAGATTTGTCTGAATTTAAAGTCCTTGACCTTGATGAAAAGTCATGTCTAACCATGCTTACCCTATATTCTTGCAGGCTAAAAATAGTGGTTGGGAAGGGCTAGCCTGAGCTGAACAGGCAGGCCATACTGTGAACCAAGGCTCCTCCTGTTCACTGCACCCCATTTCCTCCAGCGGACACACAGATCCCACAGCTCTGATCTGCATTGCAATGCTGTGCTCTGTGAGGAGGTACAAGAGTTGGAAGAGCTGCTGCCTCCTGCAACAGCTCTGTCACGCCACTGTAGAAACAGACTAATGAGCTTCTCTACCATTTCCCAAACAAGGGAAGTGAAACTGGGCCAGTGAAGTGATAACAAGAACTAATGACCAGAAAGACATTTTCCTGCCACGACTGGAAGCTACAGGGACAATTAAGCTGATTTATGGCAACAGTGGTAATGATGCTGTTCTTGCCACTACTGGCTTAGTCAGCAATGTCTTTATTGTTAGAGGGCCAGGTCCTTCCTTCAGGTCCTTCAGATCCAAGTCTACCCAGATTTCTGAAAGAAGGAACTGGGGACCAGGGGTTGGATAAAGTTGTTCCCAAACATAAATAAAGATGCAAATTTAACATTTAAATTTTCTGGGAAAAGTGGATTATCTTTACATTTGTATAACTGCCTGCCTATCTCCCTGGAATTGCTTTGGGCAAGAATTAAATAAATAAGTAAACAAATCCCTGCTGTGTGTGTGTGATCTTGGAGCTGCTGTAGAGTCCATATAAGCAAAAGCTCATTAACAACCCAATACCTGCCATTTGGAACACCTGCTACTGTGTGTATTTGAAATCAGTTTTTTCTCTAAATATCTAGAATATATTTTTCCTAATTGTTGAAGTTCCCATGAAAATCACACAGGGAGCTTTAAAAACCACGTGTTCCCAAGCTGCGCCCCCAGATCTGATGCCATTGGTCTAGGATGCAGCTTGAACATCAGGAATTGCAAAGACTCCTGAGTTATAGCCCATCACATTATGAAAGTTGGTGTTTGGCTGGTGGTCACGTGGCCTCTGCTCCTATTGCAGTTTCAGCTCTTTTGGAGGATGACTGCCTATATTTTGAGGTCTTCGCTACAGACCCTCCACTACCATGTGAATTTAAATTTTCTACTTGACCCGTGATCCATATATCATACTAGACCATCCCAACCTGAACCTTCAAGGCAAACTCCCTAAATGAGCATGAATCAGTGAAAATTATCTTTCTCACAACCTCAAATGAAATGAACCCTGATAGATAGTCAAGGGTCTGGTCAGTTAGTACTACAATAAATCACCATAGACTGGGTGTCTTGAAACAAAGATTTATTTCTCCCAATTCCGGAGGCTAGTAATCCAACAACAAGGTTTGGGCAAATATCGTGTCTGGTGAGGACTCCACTTCCTAATACCATCACACTGGGAGTTAGGACTTCAACATATGACTTTGGGGGAGTGGATAGGCGAAGGAGACACACAAACATTTAGTCCATAGCATCAAGTAACAAATTAGCTCAAAGAAGAGTTTGAATAAAAACTTAGAAAAGAACAGGGGAGGGGCTGGGGATGTGCCTCAAGCGGTAGCGCACTTGCCTGGCATGCGTGTGGCCCCGGTTCGATCCTCAGCACCACATACAGACAAAGATGTTGTGTCCGCCAAATACTAAAAAAAAAAAAAAAAAAAAAAAAAAAAAAAAAAATTAAAATTCTCTCTCTCTCTCCCTCTTTCTCACTCTCTCTCACTCTTTAAAAAAAAAGAAAAGAACAGGGGAGGCTGCAGCAGGAAGAGTACAAACTGAGGTCAGCTTGGGCAACTTAGCAGGACCCTGTCTCAAAATAAATATAATAAGGACTGGAGATGTAGCTCAGTGGCAGAGTCCCACCCTGAACTCCTACCCGAGGTTCAATCCCCTATAGGGGTGAGGGGAGAAAAGGAAAAATGAAAATGCTTACCATAAGTATGGATTATTTTAAATTATATTCAATTCTGGTCATTTCTATTGCTTGTTTTCTTTATAAAATAAGCTAGAAACATGTTGCGTGATTAAAGTTCGTAATCTAACTGTAAAGCAGTGTATATCCTTTTTTTTTTTTTTTCTATCAAATGGGAACCACCAACCAAGCAAAGAACACCTCATGATTGAGCCAAATCTCAGCTCAATGATTTTTGTGTCACTTTACAAGTGACCTCCTCTTTGCCAGAGAGAAGAAAACAGTGCTAGAGAAAAACTCTGATTTTTCAGCTCCTTATCACAATAATGTTGTCAATGCTTGGAAACTATTTCCTTTGAAAATTATAATGATTAATTTTTAGAGATTCACTTTGCTTTGCTTAATTTATAAAATGTCTGCTAATTTAATTTTTACCTTTAATATTGACATTCCTCATGGCATGACATGGAATAACTGCAACAGCTACCATATCTCAAACTCCCAATGATGGACTCAGTGGTGTCTGCAGTGTGTGACTGCAGGTGGATTCAGTTACAAATGTGGTTTTTGGTTTTGTTTTGTTTTTTTAATATTTATTCTTAAGTTTTAGGTGTGGGGCTGGGGTTGTGGCTCAGTAGTAGAGTGCTCGCCTAGCACATACGAGGCCCTGGGTTCGATCCTCAGCACCACATAAAAATAAATAAATAAAGATATTGTGTCAAATTAAAAATAAATATTTTTTAAAAAATAAAATAACAAATAAATAAAGTTTTAGGTGGACACAATATCTTTATTTTACATTTATGTGGTGTGAGGTTTGAACCCAGTGCCTCGAGCAAGCTAGGTGAACACTCTACCACTGAGCCACAACCCCAGCCCCGCAAATAGGGTTTTTAAGTGCAATGAAAAAGGTACCTTGAGAAAACTGAGATACTCAGCCATAATGAGAAATAAAATTATGGCATTTGCTGGTAAGTGAATGGAACTGGAGAGTATCATACTAAGTGAAATAAGCCAACCCAAAAACCTAAAAGCAGAATGTTTTCTCTGATATGCAGGTGCTAGCTCATAATAAGGGGGATGAGGTAGAATAGAAGAATAGAAGTACTTTGGATTAAACAAAGGGGAATAAAGGGAACGGAGGGGGAATGGGAATAGGAAAGATAGTAGAATGAATCCAACATTACTTTCCTGTGTTCATGTATGAACAAAGGACCAATGTATTTCCACATCATGTACAGAAGAATGGGAAGTTGTATTCCATGTATGTATAATATCTCAAAATACATCCTACTGTCATGTATAACAGAAAAGAACAAATAAAGAGAAAATATAACAAAAAAAGGAAAGAAAAAACTAAGATACTAAGAAATCTTTTCTTACCTCTATAAACTTACATGTTTTTTACTTCAGAATAACCATTATAATCATTTGGCCATCTAAAAAGTAAACATGGCCTGAAGTGATCAGATGATAAAGTTTGGTTTTATAATGTGATTTCAAAATAGAAATTATAATTAATATAACTAAAGAAATGTGATTTTTTTTATAAAACTTGTAGATTTTTTTCAGTTGATATTTTTCACTTTTGTCCAAACCAATAAAAACATGCAATTTATTGGTTATTTGAGTCTAGTCTTTGAAAGAGGGAAGTTTTTATAAAGTTGCCATTTTATTCTGTAACCTGATTATTTCTGGGGCTTTTGACCACGAACAGACAACAGGGACAAAGTCATCCATCTCGTTAATAACTATGTTTGTTGTGGGATGTTGAGAAGCAAATAGAGATCCAGTCAGTTCCCCGGGACCAGGCCCTCTGAGATAGATTTGTAGTCTCAGACATGGCTCTTGACTACCTGACACTCTTGGCATCAGAAGGCAGAATTTAAGTCAAGATCTCAGAAACTGAAAGCATAAATAGAATCCTTTTATACCTTCTTGTCTTTCACCTACGTCTAGGGTAACTGAGTGCGTGAGTGAAAACACATTTGAATTTGAGCAACTAAATAAATAACCATAGTATCTGATGATAACCTGAAAAATACAATAAATATCTGGGGGTTCATACCTGATATAAGTAAATGATTAAATGAATAAGTAAGTGGAAGAAAAGGAAAAATATTTCTTACAGAATTCTAAGTAATACATGCAGGTATTTCTTCTTCCACAGTACAGAGCTTCATTCTCCTTCCCTTTAGCAAGAGTTGGATTCAGTAACTGGCTTCCAACAACAAAGAATCAAAAGAAAAAAAAAAAACAGTAATTTCTCTGTGGAAGAACTTGGGGTAGATTCCACCTTAACAAAGTGATCTAGGTTGATATCATCGGTAGGAAGTCATGTTGGTATTATGCACCCCTAACTTGACACCTGCGTTGCAAAAGAACATATATAGCACGTTCAGTTTGCTTCTATATATTCTTGTCTTTGTTTAGAGATGTGTGTGTGAGAGAGTATATTCAGGAATATGTCAAAGAGGTCTGTAAGGAAGCAGACCAAATTCTTAACAGTGGTTACTTCTGGGAGAAAAAGAAAGAAAGCACACTTTTTTTTTGGTCCTTTTTCTTTTGTTTAAGAAAAGGTAGGCGGTTTAGGGTGTTTTGTTCTTTTCTTCTACATATTTCTATATCACTTTAGTTTTGTATAGAAATCACTTTTTTAATATTTATTTATTTAAAAAAGGAAACTATACAAAGAGGAGGAAAAACTGGGGAGGAATTTGCAATTTATATTCCATAGCTCTGATTTCCTCCCAAATATGAAGTTCTCTCTTAAAATGTTTTTTGAAAATCTTTCCAGAGTAGTTGTTCCTTGCTTTCATTTATTTTCAAGATACTTGTCTCACACAAACATAATTTAATGCTAGTTTTAAATTTTGAGTTCAAATTTCTCAACTCTGAACTGAAGCATCTTTTGCAGTAGGAATATTAGGTGGTGAGTGCCTATACATCACCCAACTATTCCAAAGGCCTCTTGGCAAATTCAAAATGAGGAGACATTGATACATCTCAGATGTCAGTATGTCTAAGACCTAAATGACATCAAATGAAAGAAAAGTGAAATATAACTGAAACTTTTGTATATGTCATTATATAACACCAAATTCTATCACCAAGTAAGTGGTTAAGAGCACATTTACATTTTCCTCTGATGTCATGTAGATGGGCATCTTTGACTGCCTTTCCCCACAAAGCTGAATAAATATTAACCAATTAATTGAAGGATACCAATGAACGCAAGATTCAATGTTACATAGCATATGAAACTGCAAAAAGATAAAGTGGTTCTTGGGGCTCCAATGAGGGATCCAAGTTCTAGTCCTTGCCCACCCCAACTGATGGAAGCAATGTAGTATGAATAAATAAAAGAAAGCATGTCTTAAAGACCAAAGAATCATTGGAGTTAGGTTATGCAGTCTGTGAGAATGAATATAAGAAGGGGAAAGAACATGTTACATTACTATTGAATCTCTAAAATGTCATTATTTTCTTTCTTTCTTTCTTTTCCTCCCTCTCCACTCCCAGTACTGGGGGTTGAACCCAGTGTCACTGTACCTCATCCCAAGCCCTTTCTGGTTTTGTTTTGTTTTTAAATTTTTTGAGACAGGGTCTTACTAATTTGTCCAGGGTGGTATCAAATTTATAATCCTTTGGCCTTAGCCTACTAAGTAGCTGGAATTACAGGCATCATTGTTTTCATATGTGAAAACAGGAATTAGTTTACATGAACTGACATGTCAGCAATATCCCCTTGTTTCTAATAATGAGACAAGAATAGCAAGAGCAGCTGGAGGTGTAGCTCAGTGATAGAGCGCTTGCCTAGCTCATGTGAGGCACTAGGTTCAATCCTTTGCATCACATAAAAATAAATAAATAAAATAAAGACATGTTGTCCGTCTACAACTACAAAAATAAATAAATGAATAAGATTGGCTAGACCATCCACTTCCTATTCCATGGAAAATTTTAGTGTCCCCAAGAGGTCAGTGTCTCAATTATCTTTTTATAGTTGCCTCTGGCTTCAGTCTTGGACTTCTTTGGAATTAGTTCAGAATTTACCTTCATGGGTCCTGTCCCTCTTCTGAGCCACAAAATTTAGCTCCTCTTTCTGATTTCTACAGGGAGAGAATACATTCACACAAAGCTTTTGTAATGATAGCAGAATTTACTCTAAAATTTTCTGAGATGAATGGAATAAGCTCACAAATAACTTAAAATTGAAACTCAGATGTCTGTGACACTCAAATGACCCTCTTCCATATTTGGGGGGTTTTGTTTGTTTTAGTTTTGGTGGGGTTTTGTTTGTTTGCTTGCTGGCTTTTGCCTGCCTTCCTTCCTTCCTTCCTTCCTTTCTTTCTTTCTTTCTTTCTTTCTTTCTTTCTTTCTTCTTCTTCTCCCCCCCACCCCCTGCCACCCCAGTACAAGGGCTTGAACCCAGGGGTACTCTACCACTGAGCTACATCATCAGTCCTTTTCCTATTATTATTATTTTCACACAGTGTCTTGCTTAGTTGCTAAGGCTGTCCTTGAGCTCATGATCCTCCTGCCTCAGCCTCCAAAAGTAGCTGGGATAATAGATGTGCGCCAAGGTGCCCAGCTCCACCATTTTTTGAAATTGCAGTTTCTACTTCATCCTCCCTCAAGACCACAAAGTTTTTCTTTTCTTTTTTTTCCCTTCCTCTCACAATATGATGTCCTAAAGCTATCAGCCTTATGCAAGCATTTTTTATCCTGTTCATCTTTTTATTAGTATAGATAATATTATAGTTTACAAAAGAGATTTTCTAAACTTTACCAGTTATGTTATAATCGGCAGATACCAGAAATTCCAATAAAAAATGCATCTTTGTTCTTCTTTCTGCAAACTCTCCCATCTTTAAAACTTAACCAAATGATTAATGTACTGTAAATAGTTCCAACATCATCAGATTATTTTTGTGCTTTGGCTTTGCATGAAAAAATAATAATGATTAAATTCATTCTATCCATAATGTTGATCTTGAATGCTGTGAGAAGTTGCACTTTCATCAGCCCATTGAGCACTAAAGCTCCATTTGAGTATACAAATCATATTGCAAGACAAAATAAGAAGCTTCTTAATGTGTTGCTATGTACTATTAATGGCATGCTATTACAGTAACTGGGATCCAGGCCCTGAGATTGCACCTAGAGCCCAGCTACTCTTGAAGCAGAGGCAAGATGATCACTTGAGCTCAGGAATTCAAGGTCAGCCTCGGCATCATAGTAAGACCCTGTCTCAAACAAAAATTAAAAAATAAAATCTGCAATGCAATAAATCTATTCTGGAGAGAAAAGTTGAAAATGTTTGTAAAATGTTTTATAAAATGACGAATAATGAAATATAAATACTTACAGACATCTTCTTTGTTCTTTTTTTATTCAGAAGATACACAAGGTAGACCAGCTTAGATCAGGCCATGCTCTGCACATAGTACAATGGTACTATGATATGGATATAAATGACCAGACTTAGTTTTGGTAGAGTGGCTGCCACATAAATATCACCACATTGCCAGTGAAGATCCACGTAGGATGGCCTACCCATTTTCTAAAAGGAGGTTGGGGTAATATTATAAATATGAATTTAGGAATGTAACTTGACTCTCCAATGGATTTAGATAGGGGAGGAAGTTGTATCAGGGAAAGAACAGCATAAAGAACAGCATAAGGGGTATACGTGAGTCAGGATTCAGTAGTTCAGGATACTTAGTCATAGGTAGATAAGGAAATGAAAGGCTATAAATCTGGGGTAACTTGGCCTGATAAAGATAAGGATAATTATAAAGAGCATTCAGTCTTTTAAAGTTTAGGGAAGAGACATGGAAGTATGGTGAATAGAACTGAGGTTCACTTAGGAGTCAATGGTTTGTTTCCAATTTGACCAGATTGGAAGTCAACGGGTCTGTTAAGTTGGAAAGAAAATGGGGGTCTGGTTCTTCTCATCAGTAGTCACATCAAAACACAAGGACTATAGCTACTATAAGAATTAGGTGTCTTGTAGTGGCCAAATTACATTGTTATATTGTGTGCATGTACAGATATGTAACAACAAATCTTGTCATTACATATCAGTAAAGATGTGTTGAAAAAATAATTAGGTATCTTGGTAGGAAGACATGAAGTGACAAGTACCTAGCTTTCCTCTCTTCCTCACCCTACACCTCACTGTCCTCGACAAACATGGAATTCACTTCTACATAATCACTGCTAACTAAAAAGTCACACTCCATATCAACTCAGTCCCCCTGACCAAGAACAAATCTAGTGTGGATGTAGTACTTGAAGAAAAAGAACTTGTTCTTACAGCAATGCACACTGTTCTTTAAAGTGTATATTAATTGCTGATAAGTTTAGTCACAAATTGAGAATGTTTGTACCTTTTTCAACAGTGGATTCTTTTTTCAGTAAAATAAGAAATCATTATTCCTTAAAGCTCTGTACAAAATCTAAGAACACATCCCATGGAACATCTTAGATATAAGTCATAATGCTTTGTATTATTTTTCATAAGCTTAAAGCGTTTAGATGGATTTCACAATGTTGTCCTCCCTGGGGGGCTGGGGTTTCAAACTGAGAGCCTTACACCTACTGGGAAGACACTACCCCTGAACTATACCTTCAGCCCTCTTTTCATATCTTAAAAGTTTGCAATAAGCACTACTCAGGAACTTATGACATGTATTTTTTTTGGTTGTTTTCACATACAGTTAAGGTACAGATCAAACAATTGGAATAGTTCAAATATAATTACTTCACCCCTTAAAGACATTTTCCTTAGTATCAATTTGCTAGTAATTGGACTGGGAAGATTATTTCTAAGTGTAATAATTATGGTTTAAGATTGAGCTGTATATGGATGGAGTTGGAGAATATAATGCTAAGTGAAGTTAGCCAATCCCCCCAAAACAAAATGCCAAATGTTTTATCTGATATAAGGAGGCTGATTCATAGTGGGGTTGGGAGGGGGAGCATGGGAGGAATAGACGAACTCTAGATAGGGCAAAGGTGTGGGAGGGGAATGGGGGTAGAAAAGATGGTGGAATGAGATGGACATTGTTACCCTAAGTACATGTATGAAGACATGAATGGTGTGAATATACTTTGTATACAACCAGAGATATGAAAATTTGTGCTCTATATGTGTAATATGAATTATAATGCATTCTGCTGTCATATATAACAAATTAGAATTAAAAAAATAAAACCACACATGCACAAAAAAATAGATCTATATTACAAAAATTAAAAAATAACTGGTGTTGGTGAAGTTGTAGAGAAACTAGAACTCTTGTCCACTATTGGTGGTAAGGTAAAATAGTGCAACCTCTATGGAAAAAAAAATAGAAATTTCTCAAAAAAATAAAACTACCATATGATCCAGCAATCCCACTATTGGGCATATTCAAAAGAATTAAAATCAGGATCTCAAAAAGACATCTGCACTCCTGTATTCAATGTGGCATTATTCAAAAAGCCAAGATATGAAACAACCCAAATGTCTACTAACAAATTAATAGAAATAGAAAACGTGGTATACACATACAATGGAATATTATTCAGCCTTTAAAAAGAAGGAAATCCTATAATTTGCAACAATAGGAATAAACCTAGAAGATATTATGCTATGTGAAATAACCTCTATTTGTATATGGATTTCACAACGTGAAATGCATAGTCTGTATTGTTCAGGACCATTGCCCAATGCTGAGACAGAGACAAGCACACAGCTAACTTTCAATAAATATCTCTGTTTTAGTCAGTTTTTTTCATTGCTGTGACTAAAAGACCCAACCAGAACAATTGTAGAGGAGGAAAATTTACTTAGGGGCTCACGGTTTCAGAGGTCTCAGTCCATAGACAGCCGGCTCCATTCCTCACGGCTTGAGTAAGGCTGAACATCATGTTGGAAGAGTATGGTGGAGGGAAACAGTTCACATGATGATTAGAAAGCAGAGAGAAACTTCACTCACCAGATCCAAAATATATACCATGAAGGCACTCCCCCAATGCCCACTTCCTCCAGCCATTCTTTACTCATCTTCAGTTATTCCCATCAGGGGATTAATTCACTGATCAGGTTATGGTTCTCATGACCCAATTGTTTCTCCTCTAAACCTTCCTGCATTGTTTCAGACATGAGTTTTAGGGGGACATCTCACATCTAAGCCATAATGATCTCCTTCTGGAGATACTTGGTATATTTGGGTGAACCATGTTTTGGGGGGATTAAACAAAAATATAGCCTGCCATGGTGGCACAAGCTAGTATTCCCAGCTACTCCAGAGGTTGATTCAGCAGAATTGCAAGTTCAAGGCCAGCCTCAACAACTCAGCAAGATCCTGTGTCAAAATAAAAAATAAAAATGGCTAGGGATGTGGCTCACTGATAAAGCATTGCTGGGTTCAATCCCCAGTGGTGGGAAAAATACTTTTCCTTGAAAATTTAAAATAAAAATTTTGTCATATATGTATTATATACATTAATCCAAGTCACATTAAGAAACAGGTTTAAGCCTTAGTAATGACAGCAATTTTTTTCTTTTTTATATATTAACTTTATTTCAAAGGATACTATCTATCTTCAAACATATAGATTAATATTTATGCTATGTTACATATTGTAATTTATGTTCCATAGGATAACAGTTACAGATATTTCAATTCAAAAAGAGGGATTGGAAGAAAAAATAAGCGTCACCAAGCTGGGTATGGCAGGCACACCTATAGTCCTAGCTACTTGGGAGGCCAAAGCAGGAGGATCACTAAGACTAGGAATTCAAGGCCAGCCTGGATAACATGGCTCAAAACAAATAACTAAAACAAAAACAAACAAACAAACAAAACCCCCAAGTCATCAATATATAACAATTTTGACACCCATTTGGGCAAAATGTTTTTTAAATTAAATTTTGAACTCTAAGAATAATCTTTGGTGTTCAGTTTGCCCTTTGGGTTGTTGGTTCTATCCTCTGATGCCTTCTCACCTTTTCATGAAAGGTAGCACATATTTACAGATGAGACACTTGTCAGCCTGCTTCCTGTTGGTAGAATTTTGTAGGATCTGAAAGCCTTGACATACTACCCAGTTCCAAAGCCAATCCCACATTTGGATTAGTTTTCTATAACTACATGACAAATTTAGCAACTTAAAACAAGACATTTTCTTACCATTTCAGAAAGTCAGAAGTTCAGGCACAGCTTACCTGAGTCAGATCAGGTGTTACCAGGCTGCAATATACTGATTTTCTGGGGCTGCATCCTCATCAGAAGCTCACCTGGGAAAAGATCTGCTTTCAACCTCATTCAGATTGTTGGCAGATGTCACTTCCTTGCACCTGTAGGACTGAGACTTCTGGTCCTACAGTCCATAATAACATCTGGCTTCCTCAAGTTAGGGTTAAGCAGAAGAGTCAGGCTCCCTTTATTCTTCTGAGACCAAGTTTTATAACAAACGTGACATAGTCTTGGGAATGACCTCCCGTCATCTGAGCTATAGTCTATTGGCTAGAAACAAATTGTGAGTTTTACCCAAACAAAAAGGCATGTCATTGGGGGCCACCTTAGTATGCATCCTCTATGTGTTCCTTTGACTCCACTGTACTCTTCACCCTGACAAAAACCCTCATGGCATTTCATATTAATATCTTCAATACTTTTCAGAATCTGACATAGCTCTAGATAAAAATTTAAAGCTGCAGTTTTCCAACTTTTGTTCTCAGGACCCCATTATACTCTTAAAAATGTTATCCAGCTTTTGTTTATATGGTTGTTCAGTGCCAGAGCTGCAAACACCCCAACATACAGTTAACTGATCCCAAAGAAAGAATTTGGAAGACTCAATGTAGAGGTTTTGAACATTTTGTTATTCAACATTTTGTTACTCACCATTTTGTTACTCAGGCACTCCTCATCAGCCGTAGGCAGAGATACAATGGAGGGCTGCTCATGTCCCTACAAGCAGCATGCTCACTGTGTAGTTGGATTTCTTCAGATATTTTATAAGTACATTATTTTTTAAAATATTTATTCCTAAGTTTTGGGTAGACACAATATTTTACATTTATGTGGTGCTGAGGATCAAACCCAGTGCCTCTGGCATGCTAGGCGAGTGCTCTACCATTGAGCCACAATCCCAGCGCCTATAAGTACGTTCTTTTACTTCATAACCAGAGGTCACTCTGCTTTGGTTCTTACCTGAAGACTGGAGTCAAGGGAAAGAAGCCAGCTTCCTTTCCATTTCCTTCTTTAGAGTCCTTATCTCATTGCAGCCTTGCCTAGGCACTAATTAGTGTTTAACCCAACAATGGGCTACATGTATTTATATTTACTTTTTAAATAATTCATTTTAAAATAGTTACAAGGCAGGGGGTGTGCCTCAGTGATAGAACAATTGCCTAGCATGCATGAAGCCTAGGTTCAATATTCCCAGCACAAGAACGAAAAAGAGAAAGAAAGGAAGGACAGGTAACAATAACTTATTACATATTAACATATATAACTTTTTAAATTAGTTACATTTTCCAAAAAGTTCGCAAGTTTACATTTTTGCAAAAATTTTTAAATGTCTGGCTTATTAAAAGGCAGCTGAATTATTTTATCTGCTTTCACATTCAATTACAAAGCTTGAGGCCTCTGGAAAACTCCACTGTACATTCACCATCGAATAAGAGTTAAAAAGGCAGAAGTCTGCTTCACTTTATTATCATGCAAATAGGGTGACCTTGTGGGCCTCTGAAAGGATTTTGGGGGCACCTGCGACCTCAGATCGCTCTTTGTAAATCACTGATTGAAAGAAATGTCATGCGTTGAGAGAAGGAAGACACTTGGGATTCAAGAAAGTATTTACTGGGTGCCTGCTCTGTGCAGGAGTTGTTCAAAATGAACTAAATAGATCAGTGCATGGCCGTAGTTTGCACATGGTAGGACCGGCTGGAGTTGATATTTGAGCTGAGACTTCAGTGACAAAGAGCCGGCTACACAGAATTCTGGAAAAACAGCTTTCCAGACACTGAGAGGAGGCTCTCCAAAGACTGAGTCTGTCCGGTTCGGGTAGCCAGGAGAGATCGGAGAGGTGGGCAGGGCGAGATGGGGCGGAGCCCAGGTAAGGAATTTGGAGTTTTAAGTAAATTTCTTAACGGTGTAGGGAAATAGCGGGAGTGGTGGGATGGCTAAAGGATGTTTGGAGGCCAGGAAGGTCGTCTAGAAGTCAAACACCCTCCCCGCCTGCCTGCCTCAAAACGGCTTAGCGGGGTCAAAGTGTAGGAGAAAACGCGCGTGCTAACTCGCGGAAGCTTGGGTCTCGGCGCCCGCCGTAGACGTCGTGACAGACGCGGCCCGTTGCCTTGGAGTCCGCAAGACGCTGCTAGGCCTCCACCGCAGTGGAGAGGGGGGCCCGAAGGCCTCAGTCACCATGTCTGTGTTGGACGTACTTTGGGAAGACCGGGACGTCCGTTTCGACGTGTCCTCGCAGTGAGTCTCCGAGACGCCCCAGGAATGCACTGCCTGTAGAGGGCGCCGCGGCGCGAATTCTGGACCCGCGAGCTGGGCCTGCGCCTCTGCAGTTATCTGCGCGGGGCGAGGGTGGGGGGACCTTCTGGTCACTGCTGCTCTCCTGGGTCCGGCTCTACAGTAGGGAAGCGGCCAGATTCTACAAGTTCGGCCCCGCGCGGTCTGCGGTCGTGTCCTGGCCGCGGGACAGAACAGGAATGTGAACCCCACGTGGCAGGGACCACCCAATGATTTCAGTTTCGTGTGGTGGAAAGAACTTAGGCCAGGGATTCATGAAACCAGGCTCTAAGACTAGATCTGTGATAATGACACACATTGTGGGCCTTTGGACAAACGACCTCAGCATTCTAACCTCAAGTCTGTAAAATGAGGGGAGTAGGAGTGAACATTTTTCAAAGTTCCTAACTACATAAACTTTATGTATGTAGTAAGAAGCTCATCTAGTTATTCATCTAAGTCACCAACCGGAAGATGGAATTCTGTTTTGGAATCTCTCAAACAGAACCCCTGTTTTTGGAAAATATCATGCTTTAAAGAGAAGATGGTTAGAAACCACCTTTCCAAAAGTCCCGGGAAAAAAAATTCCCATTGGGATATTTAGTGTTGGAAATATTAAAGTAAGGTTCCTGGACTAATGGCATGGAGCTTCTGGCCACTTCCTATGGTTCCTTATCATGGATAGTACCTCCTTAGATGGGAAAATTAAATATTTATATATTTCTCAGGCTTTGTTGTGGCTGAATACAAAAAAACTAACATGCTATTAAATTCTTTACGATGTTGGAGAAAAAGGAATTTGTAAAATTACAAACCATAGTTACATATTACACACATTCTATGACTTTTTCTATTATTCTTGGAGGGCTCTTAATCCAAACAAGTCCATTTCATGAACATTTCAGTTTATTAATGAATTACCAAATGCTTATTATATACTGGTTATTATGCTGATAGCTATACATACAAAATAATAGGAAATGATACTCATGTACCCCTCCCATTTAGTGCAGGAGATACACATAGACAACTATAATACATGTGATAAGTATCATTCTGGAAAAAATGAACAGAAGAGAATAGGAACAGAGCAAATCAATGTGCCTGGGGAAGGCTTCAAAGAAGAAATAATTTGCATTAGACCTTAAAGGATAGCCAGAACCTTGTCAGTGTAGACAGAGTATTATAGAAAAAAAGGCGGGTGCGGGGGGAGGACTAAAAGCAGAGTCTTGGGGGTATATATAACCCTCTTTGACTAGAAGGCAGGTTGTGTGCCGAGACAGGTTAGCTGTACAAACAGAAATGTAGGTTAACTTCAGCTGAAGATTTTGGACTTCATATCTCAGCAGATGGATGACATGGAAGACTTTTAAGTAGAAAGTGATATGATCATATCAGGATTCTGAATAACTAATTGAGTTATCTCTATGGCAAATTTATTAGAAGGCTTTATCCAGTCCGGTAGTCTCTTAGTTCCTTGGGGGTGGGTGGGTTGGTTGGTTGACAGTCTAGAATTTCATCAGTCAGCAAACTATTCTTCATTCTGCTTCCTTTGTCTCATATATCTAATTGCTTGACAAGTACTGAAGATGTTTTGCATACAGCTCTTGAAACATTCCTTCCATAATTGCCTCATGTCCTTTCCTCTACTTAGAAACCTCTATGGGTTCTCTACTGACCACAGAACAAGCTCTGTACCTATTAGGGGATTCAAGATTCTTCATTATCTGGTTTCTTCTGAGTTATCCAAAATGTATTTCTCATACTACTTCTCAATACCTCTTCTTCCCTAGCCAGGCCTGTCTTCTCATATGCCCCAATCTTTTTTGTTTCTGGTCTTTAATTATGGACTATCCTGTCTTTCCCTTCTTAGTTCTCCAAATCTTACTCCTTTCCTTCTATTTCTAGCTTACTCTTAAGTGGCCTTGGTCACTCCAGGCATCACTGATCTCTAGCTTCTTGAAGACCTTATTTTCAAATGTATGAGAACTTGGGTACGATATCATCTATACTGTCAGCTGTTTCATATTCACGTCTCTTCTCCGCCTAAATAGATTTCAAGCAGATAGAGTTGTAGTTATAACACTAAAATGTTTATATTTATTTTAGACAAATGAAAACCAGACCTGGGGAAGTCCTTATTGATTGCTTAGATTCAATTGAAGATACCAAAGGAAATAATGGAGATAGAGGTGAGTATATTTGCTAATGTATTTTATATTTCTGGTTTAATTTACAGGTGTTGATTCATATTAGCTGGAGAATCTATGAAAGAGCATCATATGTAAATGTAATTATGAAAATAGAAGAGTTAAGTGCACAGGATTTTTTTTCAGACTTAAATAGAAGAAAGAGTAGGTATTAAACTTGTAGCCAATGGACAGTTTTCCCACAACTTCAGTCCATCAGTAAGCCCTGGTTTTGATGTCACCTTTATCCTACGTAACTGTTAAAATCTAGGAGCCCTATTTGTAAAAGTCATGGAATAGTTCTGACCCTTGGATCTGCCTGCTTAGATAAGGATATGGGGTAGTGAATGCAAGTAGGTCATAGCTGTGATATCTGAAGCCATGCTTCCTTTTAAGAAATCCAAGAGTAATGCACAGTACTTAAAATTGACACCTAGAGCGGCACACATGGAGAGAATTTAGTTTGCATTGTGAGCTCAAGTACTATGTGACTTATCTTTTAATAAAGAGCAGCCATGTCTGGACTGTAGAGTGCTCCCAAACCAAATTTTACCAAGATTTGAACTTAAAAGTCCAGGCTATATACAACAGCTGTCCATGGAACCAGTAACCAGTGATCAAGTTGTCCTGAAAGCATCAATACTATTTTTCAGTGAAAAAAAAAAAAAGAAGAAGCCTACTGCATCTTAAAAGTCTGGAGGAAAAGAAGCATAGGAGGGAGGGAAACAAACTTCTTCCTGGAAAGAAGAGAAATAAAAAGAGGAATACATCTTGTTGAGATAACAGGATCAGCATATTACTAGGGAAAGAACAATAACCCTTGTGGCAGAGCATGCTGATGGCTTTTTGGGTCTTCCTCTGGGAGACTTTCTTTCTTTTGACTTTCTTTCTTTCTTTTGGGGGAGGGCAGTATTAAGGTTGAACCCAGTGGTACTCTACCACTCAGTTGCATTCCCATCTCATTTTTTATTGAAAAATGATCTTGCTAAAATGCACGTGGCTCTCTGAGCCTTTCTTTTGGTCTGCTGTAGGGTAGTATGAGAGCAGCAAGTTTTGCTAAGACCTTCTCTGTGAGGGGAACCTCTCATCACCATCTGCTACTGGCAGCCTATCAGGCTAGGGTTCATCCTTAAAGGAGTGCTTAGAACATTTCTGAAATGTTTCCTTGTACAGTCAGACCTGGGTGAGGATGAAGTAGTAAGATCTAACCACAAGCAAAAAGTCTTGGCTTGTACCTTTGAGAGTAGAGTGACTGTACCTTAATGAAATCTGGATTAATTTATGAAGCCAAGAGAAATTTGGTCATTCTTGTACAGACTGGCAAGAACTCTTACTTGACAGTCCATCCTTCAATACAAAGATTATGATTAATAGAACATTTTTTGATTCATTAAGTACTTATTGAGTACATAATCCTGTACTAGTATTTTGGAGGAGGATGGGCAAAAAGCCTCCATAGTTGGAAATCTCCATCACAGTGCCTGAAATCATACTCTTAATAAAAATAAATCTGTGTGTTTGCACAGACCTCAAAAACCTTTGTTTAAGTAAAAATTTACTGGAGTTTGTAGAGCTTCTGGTTGATAAGGAGGTAGAAAAGGGAAGGTGAATCCTTCTATCCAACCACCTACCTCCCCTTCTTTCACGCAGTTTGAAAATGACCAAGTTAAGACATCAAGTTCAGGAGCCCCAATTTAAAACCGTAAGTACCCCAGAAGATTAGCACATTTAATCCATGTTCAACTGTAAATACCCTGCCATGAAATTATCTAATTAGCTTTGTGCACTGAAGCTGTGTGAGAATAAAATGAGCAGGTCCTCGCTGTTTGTTCCAGACTATGTTAATTGTTCTCTCCTCTTGTCCTTTTGGGTCTGGGCTGGGAGCAGGTCTGCTGGTTTACCCATGGTTCCTAATAACCCTCTCATATTTTTGTGATCAGTCCTTTTGCAAATAAACCTCTGTTATTTTGTTGAGCGTGCCCTCTATTTTCTCCTGAAACCCTCATCATCTTTGATCTTGTGTGATCCCTACACTCCATCCCTGCTGGCTTACATAGTATTTGTCAAACATAGTTTCCTCATCATCCAAATACTAACCAGGCCCAAATCAGATGAGATTGGGCACATTCGGGGTGGTATGGTCGTAGACTTATTTGTCAAACATAAGTCTATAATTTTCCACAATCTCCCTTGAGGAATGCCTTCCTTTAAAAATTTTTAGAACCTCCTTTTCAAACTGGGGATGTAGTTCAGTTGTAGATCAGTTGCCTTACATGTGCAAGGCCCTGGGTTCAATTCACAGTACTGCCAAAATTTTTTTAAATTTTTCATAGAACTTTTTTTTCTATCCCATCCTATTCCAGTATTCATGCAGGTCTAATTTTTCTGATTGTAGCCATCCTAGGGATTTTCAGGAAGGAAAGAGTATGATCTGGCTATAGATTACTCATCAAAAGAATTCTGTGGGCTAGGATTGTGGTTCAGTGGTAAAGCATTTGCCTATTTGCCTAGCATGTGTGAGCCACTAGTTTCAATCCCCAGCACCACATTAAAAAAATAAGTAAATAAGCAAATAAAATAAAGTTATTTTAAAAATTTATTAAAAGAATTCTGTGGTTATAATTTCATGGGTAAATGTTATGTTTAACAAAGTTAAATGAATTTTATTATTTCGGGAAATCTCAAAGCTATCCTAATATGCTAATTACATTGTAAATTTCTAAGACACATGGTTTACTATGCTTGGATTTATTTAACTTTTTTCCCCTTGAGGCATCTATAGGAATTACTATTCTACAGGACATACTTTGATAAATTAAATATTTCTAACTTTGTATTTCAGTATAAAAATATCAGGCTGATGTTCACTTCAGCCTATTCATCTCACATACAAAAAATTAGGTATATAAATGTGGCTCATTAAACGAGAACTAGTAAGAGAACACTCATTTGACAGGGATTAGTGTGTATATCAGAGTTCATTGAAAAGTGGTTTTTGTTTGTTTGTTTGTTTTTGTTTGTTTGTTTTGGTACCAGGGATTGAACCTAGGGACACTTAACCACCAAATCGCATCCCCAGCCCTTTAATTTTTTGAGACAGAGTCACACATAGTTGCTTAGGGACTCGGAATGTTGCTGAGGCTGACCTTTAACTTGTGATCTTCCTGCCTCAGCCTATCAAGATCCTAGGATTATAGGTGTGTGCCAACAAGCCTGACTGAAAAGTGTTATTTCAGTGAATAGTTTTTCAGTTATACTATACCATAACCATTCTTAGTTGTACACATGTGAACTGCTGAGACCCCAGAAAACTTTCCAACAAGACAAAACAAGTCCACAATTCTCATTCAATGTGAATTAAGGTAGTAATAGTGAATACCTGTGTCCCTTCTACAACTCAGATTTTGTTTCTCTGAAATTCTGAATCATACATTGTATACCTTACATAGGATAGATGTGTATGAAAAACATACATAGATGTTGCTGCTGATACCTCATTGTGTACTGCAAAAATGGGTCCTACTTAAACTAATTAATTTTTGTTTGCTTGTTTATTTGTTTCCTTTTAGGAAGACTCTTAGTAACAAATTTAAGAATTATCTGGCACTCTTTGGCATTGCCCAGAGTCAATCTTTGTAAGTATCCTCGTAAGATAAAACTCTTAAGGAGAAGAATTCCTTCTCATGGAACTTGAATGGTAGCTTTTGATACCAAACACAGCTTTGCCATGAAATATGTGGAAGTCTAGAATTGCTAAAAACTTCAGAAGTCCTGGATTATCCACAGATTACATCAAAATACAAAAGAAACAATCCATTCTTATTTTTTAGCTTGTCCATTTTGTGTCTTAGACATGCATAAGATTAGGGATTTTATACTGATTATTTTTTTTCTTTCTTTTTTGCCTTTGACAACTTGGTATATAATCTGTATCAAGAAATCCCAAAAAAGGGAGATGTAAGCTTTAATAAAAGTAGAGTCTTCGTTGTGTTAAATTTGTTTCACTTATTTTAAAAAACTATTTTAGACAATTCAGCTTGTCTTTTTCTTTTGGTGTAGTGGTGTTAATATTTTCACTGAATAATGCTGTATAGGTTTTATTAAAGCAAATTTCCTTTTCCCCATATATTTGTTTATTCAAAGAGGCAGAACCAAATCTCTAGTTCTTTTATAATTTACTTTTAAATTAATAATTATTTCATAAAAATTTTAAAAGTTTTTATTTCTGTTTATGTTTGAGTTTTTAAAACTGTTTAAAGTTTTATATATATATATATGATATATATTTTAAAGTGTTTTTTTCTCAGTTTACTTTATCATACTGCTTAAATTCTTTGGTTTTAAATTTTAGCTATCGGTTACAACTGCATATTGAATATTACAACAAGGACTGCTAACTCTGTAAGTCTGAAAAATCATATTGAAATATATGTATAGTGAAGAAACATTAGAAATGTGAATTCAGTGTTAGTTTTCACTTAATGAGAAATTGTTCTTCAAATACAAACCTTTAAATAAATTTGTCTTTACAGAAATTACGAGGTCAAACCGAAGCTCTTTTTATACTAACAAAGTGTAACAGCACTCGCTTTGAATTTATATTCACAAATTTGGTTCCTGGAAGTCCTAGACTTTTTACTTCTGTGATTGCAGTACATAGGTATAGTATTTGTTTATTGATTTTTGGATATTTTAAGGTAATTTTATGACATAAAGTTTTAAAGGATAAAGTTTAGAAGTATGACACTCTCTTTCTCCAAACTTTATTGCAAATATCCTGAAGATACTTAGAACATTCTTATCATTTAATAAGCATTCTGAAGGAATTTATAAAAAACTTGTAAGGACTACTGAAGACTCATAAAAATTTGTAATGAAGATTCTATTAAATTAGCTGCCAAGGTAAATAAAATGAAACAGAGATTTCATTCAATGTCAGTGAGTTGGATAATTCAATTAAAGAATTAAAAGATCATTTTTATACAGAAATATACATATTAGTATTTTGTTTTGTCATTTGTTGATTTCTTCTCTTTTCACTACTTTGATTTTTTTTTAACCAGCTTTATATACCATGATTTTTGAGAAAAAGTTTGATTAATATGACAGGATAAAATATTGTTTAATTTGTATTTATTTCACTATTAGTGATGCCAAAAATTTTCATATAAATCATATATTTCTGGCTATTTGTAGTTTTTGATTATAAATTTTTTAATTATACCATTATCAGTCATATTTCTTAGTTTCTTTTCTCTCTTCATCCCTCTTCTTCTCTCCCCGCTCCTAGAATCCTCTTTGGAATTTGTTTAGATTCATTCAGTTTTCTGTACAGAAGTAGATGCAAGCATAATGTTTTCAGGTCACAGTAAGAAAAGTTAACTGGACTTCTGTTTATATTAAAAGATGATGATACCTTTGACTAAAATAGGGAAATTAAGAAAGGAATAGGTTAGTGAAATAAAATGTATAAACACTACATTAAAATGACAAGAGTCACTTAAAAACAGCAATACTATAGTAACACAGCCACATCAATGTTTATAACAGCACAATTCACAATAGCTAAATTGTGGAACCAACCTGGATGCCCTTCAGTAGATGAATGGATAAAGAAACTGTGGTAAATATATATATTTTCTATGGTATATTACTCAGCATTAAAATTTAATTTATCATAATAATTATTTGAATGATTTACTTAAGTACTAACAACTATACATTTTAGTAGATAGGTAAATGTAACTGATCAACTTCTACCATTGTATAATATTCATGTGTCATGAAATATATTTCTGTTGAATTTTTCCACCCATTTAAAAATGTTAAAATCACTCTGTAAGGGCTATATAAAAAGAGGTGGCAGGCCAGATTTAGCCCCAAGGCCATAGTTTACCAATGCCTGTTTTAGTTTATAACTTAGATATCACTTTTTGAAATCTTCCTTTTGTATGTTCCTTATGCAAGCCTGTCCTTAAGAATTACATTCCAAAATTGTTACTATTCTAAATTACATAGCTTGTCTATATCCTCCCCCATTAGATTGAGGGCTTTATAAAGGTAGTGATGGAATTATTCTATTCACAGTTAGTGAACACATTTTCAGTGTGGACTGGTCTTTTGTTTCTTCTTTTTTGTAGAGCATATGAAACTTCTAAAATGTATCGTGATTTTAAATTGAGAAGTGCGCTAATTCAAAACAAACAACTAAGATTATTACCACAAGAACACGTATATGACAAAATCAATGGAGTATGGAACTTATCCAGTGATCAGGTATTAAACAAAAAACCAATGAACCTTTTAAGACTTTGTTTTGTAATCTTTTTTTTGTTCATCATTGGGTTTGTGTATTCATTCCACTTTGTTAAAATTAGGCTGAGGTTTTGGCTCTGTGGTAGAGCACTTGCCTAGCATGTGTGAGGCCCTGGGTTCGAGTCTCAGCACCACATATAAATAAAATAAAGATCCATTTAAAACCAAAATAAATATATTTTAAAAAAATAAAATTAGCATTATTGCTCTTGATAAATTAGTATTATAGCTTTTGATATGAAATGATATTCTGATTTTTATATTTTTCTGGACTTGTGCTCTTTTCAGCAACTTTTGTTCTATGTAAAGTTGAGAGCTGGAATGGACCTTTGAGATCATGTTTAATATAGTCTCTCTTAACTCAGATGATAAACTGAGGCCCCAAAGAGTTAAGTGCCCTTGCAGGTGTAGCCCATCCAGAGCCATAGTTTTCCCCCTATATTATGCTACCCTCTACATTTTAATAACATAGGCTGATGGAGGAGAACCATGGTATGGACAGTCATAGAAGCCTTTTAATCTGGTATTTAGGGAACTAAGCATATACTCATTTGGTGAACCCTTTAACTCATCATTTTCATCTGCGCTTAAATGACCAGTTGGAACATGTAAGCAATTAATAATTGTGGAATAAGTTACACATCAATTTATAGAGAAAATTTTATCTCAGAATAGTTTTTAGATTTCATGTATGTTACCACCTAGATTAGACTGATAACCACTGTGGTAAAGTTATAACATTTGAGTGAAGAGCTTCTTGCTAAGAATTAAATCATGCTCAAACTGTGATAAAGTTTCTATAGGACATAGACAGTTTCCCTTCTGAAAACTCTTTATCTTTTAGATAAGAGGCAAGCATACTTTTTCTTTGAAATGTCAGATAATATATTTTTTACACAGTTAAGGGTCTGGCTCAATGGTAGAGTGCTCTTCTAGCATGCATGAGGCCCAGAGTTCAGTCCTCAACACCACAAATAGGTAAGTACATATGTACATACTGATATTTTATGCTTTTCAGGCCATACAGTGTTTGTTGCAATTGCTCAGTCTTGCCATTGTAATGTGAAACCAGCCATAGACAATATATAGAGAACACATGGCTGTGTTTTTTGTTTTTTGTTTTTTGAAAATTTTTTTAGTTGTGGATGGACACAATATCTTTATTTTTATTTATTTATTTATTTTTATGTGGTGCTGATGATCGAATTCAGGGCCTAACATGTGCAAGGCAAGAGCTCTACCACTGAGCTATGACCCCAGCCCATGGCTATGTTTTAATGAGGGAAACAAATTTAAATTTTTTATAATAGTTACATGTCATGAAGTATATTTCTGTTGAATTTTTCCACCCATTTAAAAATGTTAAAATCACTCTGTATGGGCTATATAAAAAGAGGTGGCAGGCCAGATTTAGCCCCAAGGCCATAGTTTACCAATGCCTGCTTTAGTTTATAACTTAGATATTACTTTCTGAAATCTCCCTTTTGTGTGTGCCTTATTCAAGCCTGTCCTTAAGAATTACATTCCAAAATTGTTACTATTCTAAATTACATAGCTTATCTATATCCCCCCCCATTAGACTGTGGGCTTTATAAAGGTAATTATTCTTTTCACAGTTAGTCTTACCACATAGCATTGCACCTGGCATTTTTGATTAATTAAAAAGATGTTCTCAGATACAAAAATGTATCATTTTTATTGAAAAATAAGTCAATTTTGGGGAGACTGAAGTAGGATGATCAAAAGTTCAGGCCAACCTGGGCAATTTAGTGAGATCCTGTCTCAAAAGAAAAAAAGGGTTAGGGATGTGGCTTGGTAGTTAAGTGCTACTGGGTTCAATCCCTGATTAAAAAAAAAGAAAGAAAGAAAGAAAAAGAAAAGAAAGGAAGAAATGCTTATTTTGTTCCAGGTACTGTGCTAATGGCTTTATTTACATGGATTATTTAATGAAATCCCCTTTTATGTTTGACAAAATGCACCAAGAAGAAATTTGCCCAGGTCAGACAACTGCAATGATTTAATGATTAATGATTCCAGAGTCCAGGTTCTCAGTCATATGATTATATTGCCATTCAGTATGTGATGGAGTCATTGATGCCATAGTGATTCTGGTATTAATCTGCTGCTGTGATAAGAATTATTTGGGCATTTAGAAAATAAAAATAGATATTTAGACAAATTATCATTGGTTTATCTCTAATTACTCTCTTTTACAGGGAAATCTAGGAACCTTTTTTATTACCAATGTGAGAATCGTGTGGCATGCAAATATGAATGATAGTTTTAATGTCAGTATACCATATCTGCAAATTGTAAGTACATGTAGTTTGGTAACATTATTCAAGTATAGAATAAATAATTTCTGTTCAACAGTTAATAGTGCCATTGAGATTAGATGCATTCTCTCTCTTTCCCTTTTTATGTGGCATATTTTTAGTGGAAGATAGACATAACTTTATTTATTTTATTTATTTATGTGGGGTTGAGGATTGAACTCAGTGCCTCACATGTGCTAACCAGGCACTCCACCACTGAACCATAGCCTCAGCCCTCCAAACATTATTAAAGCCAGAGAATTCATCAATTCTGTGAATGAACTGCTTAATTTCTGATATAGAATGTAATGCATGCTGGATTCATACTCCAGGTTTAATGAAGAAGTCAAGATGATTTTTAATGGTAATACTTTTAGCTTAAGTTCAGTTAAAGCTATTAAACTTCAGAAAAAGAATTGACTATATCTGATATCAATTTGTGAGTAGGTAGGTAGTTACTTTATGCTGTGATATATATGTGATTCAGTGAAAGAAATAATAAACTCAATACACTTTTATATAAAAGTTCATTTTATATAAACAAACTATTCAATTCTAATCCGAATTAAATGGAACATAAAAATAGTAAATGAAAATCCTGTGCAGTTGCAGTTATCATATGATAATCACCCTTGTTGTAGGATACAAATAGTCTTAAGACTAAGAAGTTTGGGCTGGAGTTGTGGCTCGGTGGTAGAGCATTTGCTTAACATATGTGAGGCACTGGGTTTGATCCTCAGCACCACATAAGAAGATAAATAAATTAAAAATAAAGGTATTGTGTCCATCTACAACTAAAAAAATTGTTTTTAAAAGACTAAGAAGTTTTGGGGCTGGGGTTGTGGCTCAGCGTTAGAATGCTCATTTAGCATGTGTAAGGCCCTGGGTTCGATCCTTAGCACCACATAAAAATAAATAAAATAAAGTGTTTTTTAAAAAGACTAAGAAGTTTTATTAATATTCATTGAGTAGATAAAGAGAATTCTTGGCCTATGAGAAGGATATTTCTTTGCAAATATTCCCAAGCCTGTTTTGCTACATCTTGATTTCTGAGCAACTTTAAAATATCTGATCATTCATTCATTTGCCAAATATTAAGCATCTACTATGTACTAGAGATAGTCATGAGAAATCATAAACCAACACATAGTTCCTGCCATCAGGAGTTCTCAGTCTGGTGAAGGAAAGCAAAACATAACATTTGATACGAAGAAAATGATTTCTGGCCATCTAAAGAAATATGAGAATTTGTAATCAGGGTGGGAAGGTATAACAGTTTATATAGATATTTGATAAACCAGTGTTTTATACTGTTCATTGCTGTTTTATATTGCATTTGTATGTTCTATAGTTTGCCTAACCTAGCCTCTGTTATGCTGAATATTTACTGAGTAGTAAACAACCTTGTGCATTCTGTTCTTCAAATAGGATATTTTTTGTTTAAGAATAGAGTTGCCAAATACAGCCTCTGGAATGAATTCAACTGGCCCAAACAACTTGCAATATGATATCATCACACTTTTTCACTGTAGCAGTCATATTCTAACTTCAGCTCTTTATAAACTTCTTGCCACTTCTATCAGCCCGTGTCATCTAGATTACAGCCAGGGTGCCTGTGTTTTATGGTTCTAAACTGGAACTATGTAATGATGATATATATAAAGTAGGTGGATGAAAAGATTGGTTTTCATAAGAATTTACCATTAAAACCTTTCTCCTTTCTTCTTTCTTTTTCTAAGTCTTTCTCTCAACTTACAGTGCCTGTCTGTCTGAAAGTGTGATATGCCATTACCTGCCACATATGACTAATCATGGGCCTTTGGGCTGTCATAATATTAGGTTCTCTCCACGGTTCTCCCTTTCTCCATCAGCTAGTACGTCTTACATCTCTTTCTGTAGGCCCTATCATTATGCTTCTACTCCTCCTCCTTCCTCTCAAGATTAGTATCTTCCTTCTGATCAATCTTAATCCTCATGTCACATTTATCAACTAATGTCAATTGCACTTTATCTATCCCAGCCTTTCTTGATGGCCAGTGATGAGTGCCCATAAACTTATTTTTTTTTTAATTAGTGGATATGGACATTTTTAGAATTTAGTCACCTGGAACATGAGAAACAGTAGGCACATATGACTTTTAAACTAATCCAGCCTTAGGAAACTACAAAAGACACTGGATCATCATAACCGAAAGATCGATGGATTTTTGTGTAAAATATTGAGAAAAGTTGCTGATTCCATTGAATTGAAGGATATTTGAGTCAGACAATTGAGTACATATTTTAGAGATATTATCTTTGTATTTTCTTACAAGTTTGCCACCTTATATGTGGGTCTTGTTCATTTATGAGCTCTCTGGGGGTTTCATAAAGGAAGGTAAGATATTCTATTCTTGAGATTATGAAATAAAGACATGCATTTTTTTTCTTCTTCATTTTATATCCAGCGTTCGATAAAGATTAGAGATTCAAAATTTGGTTTAGCTCTTGTCATAGAAAGCTCTCAACAGGTAAGATGTTTTACATTTTTATTAATCTTTTGTAGGCTTTTAAAACTATGTGATGCTGTAGGTTTTTAATTTTATGTATATAGTAAGCAGTTTACATCCAAGAAGAATATTACCTATAATATGAAGGTATATCAAGTGTTTAAAGTGTTATAGTAAATTGTCTCCATAGAAGAATCCTATGTTTTTTAGTTGGGACAGATAATCATTATCATTATGATCATCATTTTTATTTTTATTTGCTTGCAGTACTGGGGATTGAACTCAGGGTCTCACACACTTTAGGCAAACACTCTACCACTGAGCTACATCCCTACTTCTTTTTATTTTTTTTTTTGAAGACAAAGCCTCTCACAGTTGCTGAGACTAGCCTGGAACTTCTAATCCTCCCAAATAGCTGATATTTCAGGACTGTGCCACTACATCCCACTCACTTTTATTATTAATGATAGAATCAAGTCACTATGCTAAATGCTTTTCATACATACACCCAATCTAACAACTCTATGATACACTTACTATTTTTCACCACTTGACAGTGAAGGAAACAGGCCTAGAGAAGTTAAGAACCTTACTCATGTCCTCAGATCTGATTCACAACAAAACTTTCTTTACATAGATATATATAGAAACATATATATCCATTCTGTTTGAGAATTTATATTCTCACATATGCCATGTTTTTGCAGGAATTTTTCTTAGGGGGAGGGTACTTGGAATGGAGCCCAGGGGCATTATGCCACTGAACTCCATCTAACTCTTTTTATTTTTTATTTAAAAGACAGATTCTTGCTAAATTGCTAACACTTGCAGTTCTTATGCCTCAGCCTCCCATACTGCTGGGATGTCAAGCATGCACTACCATGTCCAGATGCAGAAATATATTTAAATAAAACATTTAAAATGCATTTTTTTTAAAAGTGAGTGATAAGGGCTGAGTTTATAGCTCAGTGGTAGCATACTTACATAGCATGCACAAGGCCCTGGGTTCAGTTCCCATTTCTGGGGGAAAGAAATTGAGTTATAAAATCACTTCTAAATTAAAATACCAATGTCTACTCACTCCTTTACCATGACCTATATCTCTGTTTACTGAGTGCTTACTATGTCCCAGGAACTGTATCAAGTGTCATATATATATATATATATATATATATATATATATATATATATATATATATTATATAAATAAAACAACTTGATCAGCATTTTGTGTTAGAAAATTAAGGCTTAGAAAGGTTACGGAAAGTAAGTTTCCAGGCATCGTACAGCTTGTAAATTAATTGTAGAATCAGAATTTGACACTAAAAAGCATATGCTCTCAACCCAAAGCAAATGCTCTTACGAGTTATACTATGCTACTTTCTAACATTTCTCTCTAACAACCTATCCTAGTCAAGTTTCTTTCCTAATTTTTTAAGGAGGTAGCCTAAGGCCACTTCTTTTCTTCTTTTAATATATATTCCTTTTCAAGGCCTAGCTCTAGAAAAACTTAAGTTTCCTTGGCCTTCACAATCTATAGTGTTTTTTTTTTAATATTTGAAGATCAGTTTATATTTACAAATGAAATCATGTGACATCTGGACATGCTTCAGAGTAATCCTGAGTGGTTAGGTGGATGGGAGATCAGGTGAGGGAGTAGTTAGAAAGTCAGCCACATGTTGCTACAGTTTGAAGTTCCATGATGACTGTGAGGGGGCTCATTATACTCTCCTATTTTCATATGTATCTGACATATTTCATAGTAAGGAGTTTAATTTTTAAAAAATCAAACTTATCGCTGTATGTGATGACGAATGCCTATAATCCCAGCAACTTGGGAGGCTGAGGCAAGAGAATCACAAGTCTGAGGCCAGCCTCAGGTGAGCCCCTAAGCAACTTATTGAGACCTGTGTAAAAAAATAAAAAGAGCTAGAGATGTGGCTGAGTGGTAAAGTGCCCCTGGGTTTAATTCCCTAGTACCAAAAAAATCAAGCTTACATGTTGTGCTCTACAACATGTAGATGATTACAGCTAAAGTTTTATCATATACTACAAATGTCATTTCTTGGGCTTGTTTTTTTGTTTTTCATTATTTTTTCTTGTAGAGTGGAGGATATGTTCTTGGCTTTAAAATAGATCCTGTGGAAAAACTACAGGAATCAGTTAAAGAAATCAATTCACTTCACAAAGTCTATTCTGCCAGTCCTATATTTGGAGTGGATTATGAAATGGAAGAAAAGGTAATTTGTTCAATATGTGAAATACAGAGTTTGCTGAATTGCCTTCCAACTTCCTATAAAATTCAGATATAAAAACATTCCGTACAGTTTAACTTTAAACTGTTTTAAATGATGAATATACAAACTCTGCTCAAGTAGGAATGGCCCCAGGACCACCTATAATTGGTGACCATTACCTGTTTTCTAGCAGGCTGCCTCCTCATCATTCTCCCATACCTGTCTTTTAGGTGATCAGCCTATCCAGAAAGATCTCTCTGTTCAGGCCTCCTCTGATGGGGACAGATGAGTCTCGCACTCTGTCAGCTTTATTTTCATTCAACAGAAGCCCCCCATTAGCATGGGCAAGCTTTCCATGCCTTATGGATACCATTATATTCTCCCTTGCCCTGTAGTACAGCACCTGCCAGAGTCTGCTTTGTGAACATGGCCTGTATTCATCCCTATTAATCAGAGCTTCTGCCATACTAGCTTTAGTTTTTTATTTATTTATTTTGTTGTTGTTTTTGAGATGGTGTCTGTGTTCCCCAGGCTGGTCTTGAATGCCTGGGCCTGAGCAATCAATCCACTGCCTCAGCTTTCCAAGTAGACTATAATCATGTGCCACCATGTCCAGCTAGTTTTGAAATATTTTGAATATAATGCCTATACATCGGCTCTTTTCCTTTCTCATGATTTCTTATTGCTGTCCGAGTTCCTGCTCTCCAGGTATTTTAACTCTCTCTTGGTGTGATTTACCTCTTCAACTGGGATCCTGGCTATCCAGTCTGTCACTGGTGTCTTCATTGTATACTCTGTCACTGATACTCTTAAAAGAGGCTCTGCCTCTGGTGCCCTTGCTATCTGCTGTACCGTTGGGATCCTCACTGTCCATTCCATCAGAGTGCCCTCACAATCTGCTCTATTGTCACTGCCCTTTCTGTCTTCCCTGTCATGATCCCATCACTGACCACTCTATCACAGGTTCTTTTGCTCTCTGTTCCTTTGCTGGGGCCTTCGCCGTACTCTCTAGTGCTGGTGGCCTTTCCATCCACTCTTTAATCAGTACCCCTGGTGATATTCAACCTGTGGAGCCATATCAGTGGTAAAGCACCCTTGGAATCAATCCCTAATACAAAAAAAAAAAAAAAAAGAAGAAGAAGAAGAAGAGAAAAGAAAAAAGTGAGAGTTTTTTTTTTCTTTCTTTTTTTTTTCTGTTCCTTCTTTCTTTCCTTCCGCCCCTCTCCCCCATCTACACTCACCATCCCACAAAGCCCTGTGATTGAACAAAGGACTCTGTGCATTGGTAGGCAAGCACTTCACCACTGAGCTATGTCCCTGGCCCTGAGAGTTTTCCCTTTAAGAATCCCCCCTAAGGACTGGGGCCTTAGCTCAGTGGCAGAGCGCTTGCCTAGCATGCCTAGCATGCTTGAGGCACTGGGTTTGATCCGCAGAACCACGTAAAAATAAACAAAATCCATCTACCACTATTAAAAAAAAAATAAGGAATTCCCCCTAAGTATACAAATTTGTGTAAATCCCACTCTGGAACTTTTTGATGATGTTGACTAAATATTTAAAAGCTTAGGTTTAACTAATTTATTACTTAAGTTAGTATTAACAACAGAAGAATGTAAGACTCAGTTATAATTGTTATCTTTTTACAAGCACTTATGGCTCTCAAAGTACATTTTTCTAAAATGATTTAATTAATATTGTTTCTGATGCATTTTGACAATTGTTAATTTTTTTTTTTTTTTTTTTTTTTTTAGCCACAGCCCCTTGAAGCTCTGACAGTTGAACAAATTCAAGATGATGTAGAAATAGATGCTGATGATCACACGGATGCTTTTGTGGTGAGCGTCTGAAAGGAGAACTATTAAATTTCTTATGATTTGTATCTTACTCATATTTAATTAAATAATGTTGTGTGTAAAACACTGTAGAACTCGAGCCTTTTGACATGAGTTTGAGGATAACTTTTTTTAGGTGAGGGAATTTCTTTTTGTGACAGTACTTTTAAATTACCAAAGCAGAAAATAGTTTTGAGAATAGTTATTCAGAGGATTTTAGACATGTGAAAAGTTTTTTCATACCTTAGCATAAAAGAAAGTTAAATATTATAGTTAATTAAATTAATTTAAAATCTGTGCTGTTCATAGTTAATTTTTATGAGATGCTTCCCTTAATTTATATTAATTTTAGGAAAGCATATGTATTTGAAGAATAAGCTTTCCTATTCTGAATTGGTATTAGTTAATTAATAGACAATATAATAATAACGCTTTCTCCATACTGTGGTCTATGAGTCTGACCAGAATACCTCTCTGGTAACAAATATTTTCACATGCATTTGCTGACACACAGAAGTATTGATTGCTTTGTTTTGTTTTGCCACCATCTTCTACCAAAAGTAAAGAAGAAATGTTATAGTTCTTATGTTATTCTTTTTATCTCCCTTCTACTTGGCAATGCTAATTATACATTAATTACAAAGCACATTTGTTTATAAAACTTAAAGCATAACTCTTATAGACATTAATATTGATTGACAGGAGAAATAAATTTTGAGGCCAGGATTATAGAGAAGAGAAAACCATTATTATACAATAACAATGTATGTAATACAATGTATGTAACTATTACACAATAACAATGTATGTAATACATTTAGTTACAGAATCATTCTGCAAACTAATTGCCTATTCCTTAGCCCACTGATCTATTTTATGTTATATTGACATGTAATTTTCTTTATCTTTTAGGCTTATTTTGCTGATGGCAATAAGGTAAGAAAATTTTAGCTATAGTATATTTTTTGAAGTTTCTATATTCCAACATTTAGCATTCACAAACTTATGTGAAACCTATTTTTTGTTTTTTTCCTCTTCCTTGCCCACCTTCTCTATTCCCCATCTTATCCTCTTACCTCCCAAAAAGCAACAGGATCGTGAACCTGTATTTTCAGAAGAACTGGGGCTTGCAATAGAGAAATTGAAGGATGGATTCACACTACAGGGACTTTGGGAAGTAATGAGTTGATCTTGAGTTGAGCTGGATTTCTATTTAAAGATATCTCAAGATTACAGACACTAGTCGCCTACTATAAGGCATGGAATAGTTTTTATATTTACAGCTTTTATATTTAAAGCTTTTAAGAGAGTTTTTTAATGATTAAGAAAAAATATTTTTAGAAAACTCTCAGTTTTCTAAAAATTATATCTAAAATTGTAATTGAAATGTATCTAGCTTGTAAAATGTTTATTTTGTATCTAATACTTGTATAAGTTTCCAGATTTTAAATGACTGTATTATGTTGGGTTTAATAAAGAATTTATGCAGCACCATTTAATGTTTTGAAAGTATTATTTTAAAAAATAAGTATTCTTATGAAATAATCAAAAAATTCCTTTTAATTATAAAAAAATCTACTTTAAATGTATTATCACATAACTCCAAATGTAAGCCAACTCTAATACAAATTACAAACTTTGAACATGTCATTTTTAGGGGATCATTTTTGTAAAAACTAAAAAACAATTATAACTGTGGTGTACCTCAATCTCTGTAAATGTTTTGTATGCTAGTTTATAGATAATTTCAATATAGTTTTGGCAAGAGTAGATTGTTCTTATAAGGAAATAGTTTTGTCTACTTAAGGACTTTTTTCTCATTTTGATTCATTGAAATGTTTTTTGAGTTTTAAAAAATAATCTATTATTTTTCTGATTTCTTGGTTAGGTATAATTTGGTGACCTCTCTGGCACCATTCAGTGTTTTTGGCTACTATTTCAGTTTAAAAAACATTGTACAGAACCTTTGTCAAATAATTGAAATTAGCCAAAGTAGCCCTCTTTCCCTAATGGGAAAGGAATGAGTATATAAAAACATTTACAATAAGATGCAACTATGTGTCCAAATATAGACAGACATAGGAGGACATAGTGCTAACCTGAGTTTATTAAAAATCAATGAACAAAAACTTCAAGGGAAAAGACTTCCACATTTTTAAGAAATGTTATAATAACCTATAATAGGGAGTCACAAATAAAATACCACCATAAATATTATTTAAATACTACTTTTTAAGCAAAAGAGGCCTTTATAAAATTGCCAGCTACTAAGGAATTATCTCAAATGTCATATCAAGGAGTTTGCATCTGACTCACTAATCTTTTCAAATGTTAGGTGTTACGTGTAGGGAGAAATAAATGAGTCATTTATTGTTTAAACAAGGGAGCAGCTGTTGGTTTTTTTTCTAGTGTGTTAAAACCTTTAGTGACATCTATAAATGGAAAAAGAATCAATGAGCTCTTCTTTCAGCTGTTGTTTTAGCAGCTGACAGTACCATTGACTTCACTGTGATGTAAAATAAAAGAAAAAAAGCCTTTACTCATGAATAGAAACCTTGAAGATTAAAAATACATAGTTCTCTGATCTGGGGGCATTCATCATCCAACAAATATTTATGGAGCACCCATAAGGCCTAGAGACTATAGCATTGAACAGCACAGAATGAACAAAACCTGTCTTCATGGAGCTTCTGTTCTTTGGGGCACATTTAAGAATACCAACTTTTGAAATTATAGTATTTCTAAAGCTCTACTGAGTTTAGATTATGATTATGTAATAAAGTGTTTTGTGAAGAAGTATATACCATCTATGTATGGGCAAAGGTTCAATTATTTTAAATCATGACTCATACATCCCATAATAGTGTTCCCTTATAATCGATACTTAATATGGGTGTATGTGCATATATAATAAAATACATATTTTACTTTATATAAAATTAAAATTATATATATTTACATATATATTTTTTAAATAAGATCTGTTTTCTAAACCCTATGGCTGATATAGCACTTCATTCTGATTTTGCTGTGTTCTGTTGATGACATTGTTCTCATAGGGTTATATCTGTCCTGTTTCTTAACTTTTACTTAATGAAAGATAATTTCAACACTGGAAATTACAGAATACCTGTAGTGATCACATTTGTGTGTGGGAGTCTTTCTCTAGTGTTGATGTTTGCCTATTTTTCTTCAGTCTGAATGATTTATTCTTTTGCCTTCATTTTAATTAGTATTATTTGCCACATTCAATCCTTTGCACAACAAGGCAGGTGTGAATAATTTAATTTTATAATTTAATTCAGTACTCATTTTAATTTTCTCACTAATGAAGTTTTTTCAGTTTATGTATATATTTAAGACATTATTTTAAAAATTAGTTTCTCTATATTGTGATTTTTGTTTTGATGAAGATATCATTTCAAAGGTTTTATAAAACTGTAATTATAGTACATAAGTAAACACCTTTAAGTTTCTTACTTAGATCTATACCCCACTGTTTTGAGTAAAAGATAAAAAATGTGTAACAGTTATTGGAAAGGGGATCTTGCTTATGAGAAGTCAAATGAACTCACTTCATATTCTTGACCTTTGCATCATTAATTCAGATAGCCAAGTAGCTTGCCATTAGACCATTTTTAGAGGAGTGACTCATTTTTATGATTCATTTTTCTGTTGGTTCAATAAACATTTTCTTGTGGTAGCCTTTATTAGTGAATCTTCTAATACTTTATGCATTTTAAAGCTTTCCACTTAAATGTCTTGTTTCTTAGCTGTTTCCTTAGTGATTAAAAGTTCCAGTTGTTACTATCAATCTATAACAGCTGCAAGAACAACTCTGCTTTCCAAACTAGGTCTCCTAAATTCCCGTTGTTAGAGTTGGTATCTATATTTAGCTGGTGGGATTAAATTGCAAAGGCTTCAAGCTGGGCAAAGCACACTGATCTGCCTTTTTACAGCTAGACCTGTGTGCTGCAAGGAGCTAAGGCCTTCAGTGTCCCCTTCCTTACCCAGGTTACTCACAAAATGGATTCCCAGCGGGAACTCGCAGAGGAACTGCGGCTTTACCAATCCACCCTTCTTCAGGATGGTCTAAAAGATCTCCTGGATGAGAAAAAATTCATCGATTGCACCCTAAAAGCCGGTGACAAAAGTCTTCCTTGCCACAGATTGATTTTGTCCGCTTGTAGTCCTTATTTCCGTGAGTATTTTTTATCTGAAATTGATGAAGAGAAAAAAAAGGAGGTTGTACTAGATAATGTAGACCCTGCTGTGCTTGATTTGATCATCAAATACCTGTACTCTGCCAGTATCGATCTCAATGATGGAAACGTGCAAGATATTTTTGCATTGGCCAGTCGCTTTCAGATCCCCTCAGTGTTCACTGTCTGCGTTTCTTATCTTCAGAAAAGACTTGCTCCTGGTAATTGTCTAGCCATCCTAAGATTAGGACTTCTTCTTGATTGCCCGAGACTCGCCATTTCTGCTCGTGAATTTGTGTCTGAACGCTTTGTACAGATTTGTAAGGAAGAGGACTTTATGCAGCTGTCTCCACAGGAACTGATCTCAGTCATTTCAAATGACAGCCTAAATGTAGAAAAGGAAGAAGCAGTATTTGAGGCAGTAATGAAATGGGTGCGAACAGACAAAGAAAATAGGGTGAAAAATCTTAGCGAAGTGTTTGATTGTATTCGTTTTCGCCTAATGACAGAAAAATATTTTAAAGATCATGTTGAGAAAGATGATATCATCAAAAGCAACCCAGAACTTCAGAAAAAAATCAAAGTTCTAAAAGATGCTTTTGCAGGCAAACTCCCAGAACCTAGCAAAAATACAGAGAAGACTAAGGAGGGTGAGGTGAATGGTGATGTTGGTGATGAAGATTTGCTTCCTGGTTACCTGAACGACATTCCCAGGCATGGAATGTTTGTCAAAGACCTTATCCTATTGGTTAATGACACAGCCGCAGTAGCTTATGATCCTGCAGAAAATGAATGCTACCTTACTGCACTGGCTGAGCAGATCCCCAGAAATCATTCCAGCATTGTTACCCAACAAAATCAAGTATATGTGGTAGGAGGACTATATGTGGATGAAGAAAATAAGGATCAACCTCTACAGTCATACTTTTTCCAGGTAAGAAAGACTATTTAAGTAGAGGTGTAAAGGTAAGGCTGTTTTTCAACATCCAATTAGCTAGTTTGTGAATTATTCAGGCTGTTTGCATCATATTCAACTGATATCCTATTGTATGTAGTCCCTTGCACTTTTACTACTTAGGGAAATGACAAAAATATTCGACTGCTTATTAATATTTAATAAAAGGTTTGGTGCAGAATTGCTTTATAGTCTTACCCAACATATGTTTATAGTTGATGGTAATTATAATCCTTCAAAGTCCAGTAGTTTAGTGAAAACTAATTTTGTATACTCTTCCCTGAAAAATAGATAAGTCTTTTCCTAAATCAAATTATTTCTTTAGATAAAAGTACTTTACACATTATAAAGTGATAACTGGTCAAATTTTCTTTTTCTCCCAGTTTCCTTTTTTCCTAAAGTTGAAGTTTTGAGAGGTTGCATTTCATCTCTTATTTATGGCTACTGCCTAAAAGATAATTTTGTTCAAAATGAAAAGAACTTATATACATATTCTATACACTTTGGATTACCTTATAGAAAAACTGCACAAGTGTCACTGATTTGAGTTATACTTAGAAGTTTCTGTTTATTTTATCACATTTATTTGGATCAGTTATAATCAGACATTATTTCAACTTAATGATCTGTTTAAAAAAAAAAAAAAAGAAAAAACAATCTTTTGTGTTACCACAGAAATTTATAGGAAAATAAGTCTTCCTAAACTAATAAACTCTCTGTGGTTTGTTTGAAGGGAATTTGATTCATAATATCAATACATTATAGTTTGTCAGTTTATGAAGGAAACAGTGGCTTAACCTTTATCTTAAATAATACCAATACCAATACTATGTAGGTTACAACTATCTCAGAAGAGTTTGTTTAGATCATAGCTAATCATGGCTTGGGGCTTCCGGCACTGAGTTGGAAAGGCCAAAGATAAGCAAGTGTAGAATGTCATACCACAGTGACAATATGCTCTCAAAATATATGACATACTATGCATTCACCAAATACTACCTTTGATTTTTCTAGCCTTGGAAAATAAAGTAATAATAATACATATGAATCATGTTTCTTAATTTTCAAAATCCCAGTAAAAAATATCATAAACAGGGAGCTGTAGTCATGCTCAGTGGTAGAGCACTTGCCTAGTATGTGTGAGGCACTGGGTTCAATCCTCAGCAAAACATAAAAATAAATAAATAAAGATATGTGTCCATTCACAACTAAAACTTTTTGTAAAAAAATCATAAACATTTTAATATGAAGCAAACTTCCCAAGCCCTACTTTTAAATTCAAACAAGCTTCAAAAAGGGAAAATTTAGGGGCTGGGGATGTGGCTCAAGCGGTAGTGCGCTCGCCTGGCATGCGTGCGGCCCGGGTTTGATCCTCAGCACCACATACCAACAAAGATGATGTGTCCACCAAATACTAAAAAATAAATGTTAAAATTCTCTCTCTCTCTCTCTCTCTCTCCCTCTCTCTCACTCTCTCTTTAAAAAATAAAAGGAAAATTCAATGAAAAAGACTATAAACATAGCCAAGAGGTAAAAATATCAAAACATAGACAATATATATATATAGAGAGAGAGAGAGAAAGAGAACAAGGAAGGGAGGGAGAGAAAAACAGATAAGTCAGATTCAAGGAATAGTTATAGCCATAGAATAATACCCAAAGTTCCTTGAGGTTTTGTTTTACTCCATTTCACATTTAATTTATGAAATATATCTACAACCCAACCCCTTTGTTTCAAGTGTTCAGTGTAATCTTAATCTTTATTTTCTTCCATCCCATTACTACTCTTACTATTACTCATACAGCTTCTTATTTCGGGCTCAAGAACCTGTTTAATATTCTTTAAAGCTACTAAAACAGTTATACAAAGTTAGAAGGTCAACTCTCTGTCATTACCCATGCCCTGCCACTTTTAAAAGGCACAAATGGTAGAACAAGACGCCACAATTAAAAATACCTGACTATAAAAGAGGGTTGTAACACACAAGAAAGTATTTGTATAAGTACTTCAGGTATTTTTCTGCTTGGTCACATATGTTTAAAGTGTATTAATTCAGTAATAATTTGACCTTTGATTGACTGCTTAAAAAGATTACAAGAATTTTTTGCCTTAGTAAGAGTTTTGTCCCCACCCTCACCCTAATACAAAGAATTAATAGATTCATCAAATTTTTAATACCAGGTTTTAAAGTAATCTAGGTCTAAGCCCTAATTTTAACAATGAGAAAAGTAGAACCAAGAGAGTTTAAATAGCTTGACAGCTCATCCATAAAAGATTGGCAGGCAGACTGCTATTCCATCTGCTACAGAACGTGCCCCATGAGGAGCAATATGGGAAGAGAGACAGTACAGGACAAAGTGGGGACAGAGCCCTCAGCTTAGTAGTGTGCTGACCAAAGTTCCATTTTTTAAAAACAAACTATATATTCCTTGGATTTGAATACTCCCTAAAAGCTTGTGAATTTGGGCAAATTAATCTTTCCTCGTTTGTAAAACAGGGATAATAAAATTGCCTATCCTAGAAGACTAAATGAGATTACCTATCTAAAGCATTTGGTTCAAAGCCTGTCACCGGATCAAAACTCTCTTAAGTGTGTAATTCCAATTACTTAGGAGACTGAGGCAGGAGTATTACAAGTTCAAGGCCACCTGGAGCAATTTAGCAAGACCCTGTCTCAAAATTTAAAAATTAAAGGGAATAGGGATATAGCTCAGTGGTAAAGCATTCCAGCACCAAAACCAAAAATAAATAAATAAAAATTAAAAGAATAGAAAACCTCTGTGTATGTATTATTATTTCTATTATATACCACCTTCTTTTTTGCACATGCAAGGCAAGTATTCTACAACTGAGCTACACCCCAAGACCCATATCACTTTCTTGATCAAAGAATTTTTTTTCAAAAATGAAAACATTAGGGGTCAAAATCTAGATGCTGAAATTAGTGAATGCAAACCTAATAATGTGCATGCAGAGATTAAAACCCCTCATGTCATTGTTTAACTGGGGTTACTAAGCCAGGTATTGAGAGGCATCCACAGATACCTTTCCCTGTCCCATAGCTTTTTATTGTTGTTGTTCACAAGTATTCTTGGTATCCAATGAATCTCAGTTTTATTCGTTTTTCCTCTGCTACCTAGAAATGGCACCAGAGAGAACAAATCCATAGCTATATTCCCTCAGAAAACAGTTTTCTTTTCCCTTGCTGTTCTAAAATGTAAAGTGGAAAATCTTAATAAGTGCTGAAATGGATGCCAGCCATGCCAGTATTATCTACCCTAAAGCATGGGCACTAGCAGGCCATTGTAGGCTTGGAGAAGTGGCCGTAGCAAAATGAGCCAAGGTTCTTCTTAATATAAGTTAAAAAGAGATAGCTATTTAAAATAACTCCCCCAAAGATGAGGAAATTCACACTAATACTTGTCCTTATCAAAAATAATAAAATAGGGGCTGGGGTTGTGGCTCAGTGATAGAGTGCTTGCCTAGCACACGTGAGGCACTGGGTTCAATCCTCAGCACCACATAAAAATGAAATAAAAATATTGTGTCCACCTACAACAATAAATAAATAAATATTTTAAAAAATAATAAAGTAAAACATAGGGAACCTCAAAATGTTTAAAAGAATGAAAAAAGACATTGCCTAATATCCCAGTTGTCTGTAGACTGAGCGACAGGTCCAGCTGTCCCGGGTGCCGGCTTGGGGATCATGTTAAAAATAGCATTCAGGGGTCATTCACATACTGTGACCCTCCCTTCTGTGACAGCCTGGCTTTCCCCAGTATTTTTCTAAAAGTATTAGATTCCTTATTTCAAAGCTGAAGAAGGCAACATGGGAAGAAAATTTGAGGAGAAACCACTGTTTTAACTAACCTCTGCTGATGTAGGGATTGGCAATGCAGCCCAGAAGTAAAGCACCCCGGGTTCAATTTGTAGTATTCAAGATTTTGATACTTTACCCGGGTTCAATTTGTAGTATTCAAGATTTTGATACTTTATCTATTTTTATAGGCTGAGTAAATTTTCTCATTGTTCTTGATAACAGAATGAAAATCTGATACTTTGGGATTATACTTTTACTTGTGAGATCCTTGAATTTTAAACAACATAGGTATAGCTTACTTTTTGGTACACTTGGAACTTCTTTCTACCAAGCTCCACAATTCCTTATTTTTTTTCCAGCTTGATAACATAGCATCTGAGTGGGTTGGACTTCCACCTCTGCCTTCAGCTAGGTGTCTCTTCGGTCTGGGAGAGGTAGATGACAAAATCTATGTGGTTGCAGGCAAAGACCTTCAAACAGAGGCTTCGCTGGATTCAGTATTATGCTATGATCCCGTGTAAGTTGGCATGGCATTTCTGTTCCTACAACATATTCATGTTTTTGGAACCTGGAATTGACAAAACATCAATTCTATCATTTAATTTTAGGGCTGCAAAATGGAATGAAGTAAAAAGTCTTCCTATCAAGGTCTATGGTCATAATGTAATTTCACATAATGGGATGATATATTGTCTAGGTGGAAAAACAGATGACAAGTAAGTACTCTGAAATTTTCTTGTGATTTATAACCAGATGATCTTTTTATTACAACAGTTTCTTCCTCTCTTCATTTGAATCTACATACTGAAATGGAACTTGTCACTTATATTTTGGAAGTAAAATTTCAAAACAATATTGTGAAAAATTATTGGAGGTTATTATACATGATTTCCAAAGGAAAGTAAAACTTATAAGTTGCTAAAGTAAAAATGTAGATACCCAGCATACTACTAGGAATGAGCACAAAGCCTCAATTATAAACATTCTGATGGTGGAAAGGCAGAAACTAGGAGTTTAATCAAGTCTTTTATATAGCTAATTTATAACTGTATTTTATAATTTTCTTATTCAATTATCTATAAACAGATAAAAATTTCAATGTACTCTTTAGTAGTAATATTTAAAATATATCTACTAAAAGAATAGTGCATAGAAAATACCACTAAAAAGCATGGTGATTGAAAAGCAGGCAGTTATTTCTTCAGCAGAATGTCATGTATTTACTCCTTGACAGAAGTAATATTCAAAATATTTAACAACTGTTCCAACAGGCACTAATCAATCAGAAAAAAATACTCCCTGATCTCCCTCTAGTGTGAGTCTCTTATGAGAAAACCAGGACCAAGCTTCACATATAAACCTAACTTGATTTCTAGGCACTCTCAAGGGATAGGTAACCTGAGTTCAGAGTACTTCAGAGGTCAGTCAGTTACTAAACCAGTAGCCTTTCTGGTAAAATGCACACTTTCAGTTTACATTGTGAAAATTAATCTGATGCTCTGGAAAACTCTGCCTAATTTGGCTTGTCATCAATTCTTCAGGCTGTTTAATTAGTACAGATGTCCAATCCTGAAAAATAAACTAAAATTATAAATTGTGAGGGCATGGTTGGACACAGTAAGATGTGCTTTTAGTCCTCGCTACGGGGGAGGCTGAGCCTGGGGAATCACTTGAGCCTAGGAGTTCAAGAACAGCCTAGGCAACATAGTAAGACCCTATCTAAAAAAAAAAAAGAAGAAGAATAAAGTATCAAATATGGAAATGTGTTAGAAGTTAAGAACTCTATATTCTGGTTATTAGTCAAAATTAAAAATATAACAGAAAAGTGTGATTTTAAAAAGCAATTGTTTTTATACAATCTATCCATATGCAAAGATAATAATCTAAAATTTTCATATCCACCTTAATCCTTCTGATTTCCATCAAATGAATATTTAAGGAAGCTGTATATAAACCAATATGGCACCCAATCTTATCTGAGGCATTTTTCCTGAGTAAATGGAATGAAAAATCTCAATTAAGTAGTATTTTGACTTAGAAAACATTGGAACTCTGCCAAATGATTTAAATTGTTTCCTTGAAGTAACATTAGTAAAGAGGAAATTGATATGTCAGTAAGAAGCATACAGGTCTTGTCAGTAAGAATATGAATCTTGAGGATACGATTGATATGACAATATTACTTGTCAAATGTCAAAGTCAAGAACTTTGAAATGAGTTATTATCTAAAAGTAAGGAATGGGGCTAAGGATTTAGCTCAGTAGTAGGGTACTCACTTACCAAGCAGGAGGCCCTGGGTTCTATCTTTAGTATGGCAAAAAACATTTGTTTAAATTTTAAAAAGCAAGGCTGATTGTACTAGTTACCGTTAATGAATTTGAAGAACGTGATTTTGTATCTTGTTCTTGATAAACTCATCATTTTTTTCCTATCTTTTTAATTGTAGATGGACATGTATTTTATTTATTTATTTATATGCAGTGTTAAGAATCAAACGCAGTGCCTCACACATGCTAGGCAAGGGCTCTACCACTGAGCCACAACCCCCTAACCCAAAGCTCTTATCTTTTGCAGGGCGATACCGGGAATTGAACTCAGGGGCACTCAACCACTGAGCCACATCCCCAGCCCTATTTTATCTTAGAGACAGGGTCTCACTGAGTTCCTTAGCTTAGTACCTCGCTTTTGCTGTGGCTGGCTTTGAACTCTCAATCCTCCTGCCTCAGCCTCCTGAGCTACTGGGGTTACAGGCATGGGCCACTGTGCCCTTGCCAAAGCTCTTATCTTGATAAGAGCAAGATAGTCAAATTTAGAGTAAATGTTTCTACTTCAGATATCTGGTCTTTTATAAGATTAAGGAAAAAAATTATCCCCATAAAAAGTTGGGGTATAGGGCTGGAGCTGTATCTCAGAGGTGGCATACTTGCCTGGCATGTGTGAGGTACTGGGTTGGATTCTCAGGACCATGTATAAATACATAAGTAAAATAAAGCTCTATCAACAGCTAAAAATAATATTTTAAAAAGTTGGGTTACAGGGTTTTTTGGGTTTTGTTGTTGTTTGTTTGGCATTACCAAATTATCCAGTTAAATGAATTAGTTATTTCATATTCTGCCTCCCATCGCTCAATTATGAATACTTTAAGAAACCAAAGAACATACTGAGAATAATTTAGCTATCTACTCTATAATCTTAGATTTCTTCAAATAAAGTACTATATACTTTATTTGAAGAGAAGGAAAGCCAAATTATTACTAAAGTTGCTTTCAAAAAAATGGATGAATAAAATAAACATTTGTTGTCTTTTCTATTTACAGAAAGTGTACAAACAGGATGTTTATCTATAACCCCAAAAAAGGAGACTGGAAAGATCTGGCCCCAATGAAAACCCCTCGTTCCATGTTTGGAGTGGCAGTCCATAAAGGCAAAATTGTGATTGCAGGAGGTGTTACTGAAGATGGTCTTACAGCTTCAGTTGAAGCTTTTGATCTCAAAACCAATAAGTGAGTTGACTTGCTACAGCATGTGAATCACTGTACATTTTAATTGTTTAACATCTGGATGAAATTTAGCTTTCTAACCAAAACATGGGGAGAAGACAGAGAGGCACAGATTAAAGAAGTATTATCATCTAGGTTTTTTCCTGCTGTTACTGGGTGTTAAATTCCTAACATTTTGGTGCATTGTGTGCATTTATAACTTGGAACACATGACCCTAATGTTGCCATGTTCTGTTGCCCTGTTATTAATTTAATTTTGTGAATTTAGTCATGCCAAGGTAATACCTCTTAACAGTTATATACATGTAGCTGGATACATGTCTCCAGTAGTCATTTGATTTGTAATATGTAAAGATCTTCACTTGTTAATAATTGACATTTGTAAAGTACGAAAAGTTTAATTACTCTGTGCTTTTTATAATTTTCTTAAATTTTTAATTTTTCAGCTTTTATTGGCAATGTAAAAAGATACTTGACATATTTTTATATACTATTAGTCTTTTTAAAATTTTTTAGTTCACACATCTGAATGAATATAGACTTTTTATACTCTTAGTTTAGCAATGAAAAAAAATTAGAACATTGTTATTATTTTTTTAGAAACTATGTATGCCTGATTACAGAATAGCCTTTGGTTTCTGAAAATAATAAAGAACTTTTAAAGAAAATGATTTAATGGTCATTAAAAATAATGTTTTTGAAGATAGGTAAATACTTATGAGGTAAAAAGTTAAAAGAATCAGCACACAAAATTATAAATATTGTGTTCTTAGTTTCATTAATATTTATGGATGCTTTTATTTAAATGCTTTTTAAATGACAAAATTATACCAAAATGTTGCTTATTTCTCAATTTTTACCATTTGAATTTTAAATTTGGCATTTCTTCAAGTTTTACAATGACTACATTTTCAATAAAATACCTAGATGGGAAGTAATGACTGAATTTCCCCAAGAAAGAAGCTCCATCAGTTTGGTCACCCTTGCTGGATCCCTGTACGCCATTGGTGGTTTCGCTATGATTCAACTGGAATCTAAAGAGTTTGCACCCACTGAAGTCAATGACATATGGAAGTAAGTTCTCCAATTTTTAAAATTGAATATTAAGTCAAATAACTGATAATTGATAAACAATTTTGTGGTAAATAATAAGCTAGAGTTTTTAACATGCAAGCTACATCTTGGTAGTAGACTAAATACTTCAAGCCTAATTGAACTTTTGCACATGCCACTTACTGGGTCAAGTGCTGCTTCTGATTAACTGTGATCTTAGGAAAGAACTTAATTGGGTTTGTTTCTTAATCTTTAAAATGAGAATTGGACTACTGCTCCTTTAAGCTCCATTCCAGCTCTGAAAGCATTTAATACCCCAGGCATACAGTAGAGCACAGACCACTACCTTCCCACCAAGGGGTTTATTAACTTAAAAAACACAGTTCTGAAAGAATATTTAATCTTTTGATTTTTCCATGAATTCATAAATTCATATTTTGAATTTAAATATTCTTCTAATTGTTTGAGGATTCAGTTAACAAAGCCTTTTTTTAAAAAAGAAAACAGTAAAAGCAGGAATCCATTTTACCTCTCAGATAGGAGTGGCTAGCACCCACTCCTCCCATGTATGACACTTGCAATTGTCACTCATTAACCACTTTAGTCAAATGTTTTTTAAAAAGGACACATTTTTACCATCGAGTTTGATGCAGAAAAACTAAGAGATCAAGGTGCATCCAGGAAGTCTCAGGAGCTTAAGTTCATGTCATGGAGTCACAGAGTCCTTGGCAGGGCTTATGGTATATAGATATTTGGTCACCATCAGAATACCATGTGTCTGCCCAGTGGCCTCTGCTGCCCTCAGCCCAGGCACTGCACTTGCTAATCTAAGCTTACAGAAGGTAGATTTTGGGCACCCGAGGTGAGCCTAGTGAGTTTGTGCTGTACCCTCACCCAGAAAGCTCATGCTTTTCCTATCAGCTTAAAAGCCAGCCCCCACTTGCAAGGATGGATGCTTTTCCTATCCTGTTATCATTTTATTCAGAGCTTTCCTATCAAAGTATAGTCTGTAGTTCAGCATTACTGGCATCTCCTAGGTATCACTTAAAAATGCAGAATCCCAGGCTCCACCTTAGTCCTACTGAATCAGAATCTGAATTCTAACAAGATTACAAGTTGATTTGCTTGCACATGTAAGTTTATAAGTACAACTTTGGAAAAGTTCCACTTATACCAAGTTAGTGAAAGCAGACCACTAAGTCTGAGAATGCACAGTGGGTTTTATTTGTTCTATACCTGAAATAGCAGAAGCTTTATTCCCAGCTGGTGAAATGGAAGGCTGAACATCTAGTAGCTTAACTAAACCATTATTTTGTGCATTAAATACCATTTCCTTATCTTGTAATAATTGTGTTGTCAAGGACCAAAAAAAAAAAAAAAAACAAACAAACTGATGGTTTCCAGGGAGCACAATGACTAGAATTAGCAAGAAGGTTAGATGGGTGAAAGCAATAGTTTTTTTTTTTTTTAAAAAAAACGGGGTGGGGAGGTTAGGATTTTTGGAAAACAAGGCCAGATGCTGAAGGTAAACAGGCATTGATTCTCAACCCTGAATGTATGTTGCAGTTACCTGCAATGCTTTTAAAATATGCCAGTGCCTGGGCCTTCACACGGACCAATGGAGAATTTCTGGAGGCAGGACCTGAGCATCACTATTTTTTAAAACATTCTCAGATGATTCTAAAAGTTCATCTAAGGCTGAGAAACACTCCTAGTAAGGAATCATTCCATCAGTAAGCTGAACTTCACATGAGCCACTCCAGTTCCTAATGGTAGTCAAAGCCAAACTGCCTCAGCAGGAGGAAAAATACAGACTCTCCTGCTAAAAATGCCTCTGTTGCTGAGTGGAACCTGAAAGAGGGATCCTGTCTGACTGTGTTTTATTTTCCAATTAGGGTAGTGGTTCCCAAACCTCTCTACACAATTTGCAATCACTAGAGAACTTCAAAAGGTAGTAAGGCTTTTTTTCCCCCTCCCCTGTTGGTTGTGATTTATTTGGTCTAGGATATGGCCCTGGCTTGGAAATTGTGTTTGAACCTTTTAAAATTTCTAAAGGTCCCCAGATGATTCCACATGTGCAGACAAATTTGGGAACCACTGGATTGGGGAAAGAGGAGACATTTGTCACTCTCAATTTTTAAATTTAGAAATTGGTGTTTTCTAATTTGGGGTAATGTCTAGAGCAGTGATTCTTAAATTTGCTGCACGGTAGAATCATTTGTAGAGTTCTAAAAAATCCTCATACCCAGATCAATCACACTCTATACCAATTAAGTCAGTCTCTGGGAGAGGGACTAAGCAGCAGATTTTTTTTTTTTCCTGATGATTGAACCCAGGGGTACTTAACCACTGAGCCATAAACCCAGCCCTTTTTTATATTTTATTTAGAGATAGGGTTTCACTGAGTTGTTTAGGGCCTCCCTAAATTGCTGAGGCCGGCTTTTAACTCTAAATCCTCCTGCCTCAGCCTCCTAAGCAACTGGGATTATAGGTGAGCATCACCTAGAGGCAGCAGAATTTTTTTTTTTTAGTTGTAGTTGGATAAATATCTTTATTTTATATCTTTATTTTATTTATTTTTATGTGGTGCTGAGGATCGAACCCAGGGCCTCACATGTGCTAGGCGAGCACTCTACCACCGAGCCACAATCCTAACCCAAGGCAGCAGAATTTTTAACATCTCCAGAAGGTTCCATTATGCAGTCAAGTTTGTAAATTTGTATCTATTTTTATCTACTTTGGTTCCCAAAGTAGCATCTGCATTACCTGTGCACTTGTTATAATGCAAATTCTTAGATCTCACCTTAGAGCTGGTGAATTGGAAGCTATGAAGGTGGCTCAGAAATCTGTTTCAACAAGTCCTCCAGGTGACTTGGACATGCACCAAAATTGAGAGCCATTGATCTTCACTTGTCCTTGAATCCCAGTGAACTGCTCTCTGCTCTCTATCCACAAAGGTGAAAACTCTCAGTCAGTATTCCATACTCTTAAGCCTATGGACTATCTTACTGTGATATATAAAAATATTAAAAATTTTTTAAAATTACATTTAGCCTCAACCTCTTAATGCTTATATGTGGTCACTTTTTCTTTAGGTCATTTAAAACCATTTTTTAAATTCTTTATATGTTGCTCCAAATTTTATATAATTAAGGTTTTTTTTATCAGCAGTAAAACATTTTTGTCTAATTTTCTTTACATAAAAATCACTCAGTGCCCAGTACTATTGTTGAGAATTAAATTTGTACACTGATGAAATTAAGCCAGATAATGAGTTTTATGTAGGTATCAGCTAATATATCATACATAATATATATTTTTTGGTACTGGGGATTGAATCCAGGGGTGCTTTACCACTGAGCTATCCCCAGACCTTTTTATTTTTTGAGACAGAGTCTCACTAAATTGCTTAGGGCCTTGCTAAATTGCTGAGGCTGTCCTTGAATTTATCTCAGGCTCCTGAGTCGCTGGGATTATAGGAGTGCACCGCCATGTCCAGTAGTACCAGCTAATTTTAATAATTGTTCTAAATCTCACTGATTCATCATAGAATGATTTGGGGTATTTCCTATGTGCCAAGACTTTATAGCTTCTGGAGTTGATACTATGGTAGAAAAATATGTTAGTTGTCCTTAAATACCTTTTGGCTTATTGAGGACACAGAAAGTTTTAAATATTTACTATAATAAATATCATACAAAGGACTATATGAGAAATGAAGAAAACTGCTTGAGGAAGGCAGGAAAGGCTTCAGAGAAGGCAGAATTTAAGCGTTTCTCAGACAAAACTTGAAGAACATTCTAGACACTAGGCAGAGTAAACATGTCACAAACACATTCAAAGGGATTTCAACTCGTATCTTCATAACTTTGACTATTCAGAGATGCAGAGCAGTTCTTAACCTAAAGTCAAATGTGAAGTCTATGTAGTCCTCAAATGAAAAAGAGAAAGAGGAACAAATTTTTTATGGCTTGACCACCTTATATGAGGTGCCAAGCTAGGTACTAGTGAATGGGAACAACTGAAATCATAATTAAGGCTGCTAATAGTCCCTGCTTTACCCCAGTTCTGAATCTTTATATATGTGTGTGTTTGTGTGTGTGTGTGTGTGTGTGTGTGTATAACTTTAGTTGTAGTTGGACACAATACCTTTAATTTATTTATTTACTGTTAAGTGGTACTGAGGATTGAATCCAGCACCTCCCACGTGCTAGGCAAGCAATGTACCGCTGAGACACAACTCCACCCCCAGTTCTTAATCTTAAGGAAGAGTTTGCTTACTGTGACTCATAGAGACCAACCATCTTCATCAGTCCAAAGAATGGTTAACTATGTAGGTGTCCATTACTCCTCTTCTTGGGACAGTTTGATTCCCAGAGATTATACTGCTAGGTATCCAGATTAAATACTGTGGCAGTAGATCAGGCAAATGTTCATTGAGAAAATGCATATTTAGAAAGGAATTAAAGTATTATTCTACCAGTCAGGCTTCCTCCTCCTCTGGGTAAGAGCCATAGGAATTTTTTCAAAGATGCACATTTGAATATGGAACACAAGGAAACCTATAGAACTATCTATTTAATAGCTAGCTGCTTACTGATTTTTTTTTTCCCTCTATCAGGTATGAAGATGATAAAAAAGAATGGGCCGGGATGTTGAAGGAAATACGTTATGCTTCAGGAGCTAGTTGCCTAGCAACACGTCTAAATCTCTTCAAACTGTCTAAACTATAAACAAGGTGACAAAACAGAATAGATTGAGACGTGGTTTGTTTGGATAATAGTGCTTTAATTTATTCTGTTTTTTTAAAGCCTGTACAGAGATTCATGTAGAAATTATTAAATAAGTTATTGTCTAAGAGGTAAAAAGAATATCAAAATCTTGGTCATTGACTCTTTAATGTCATAATAAGAGCTTTAAATCATTTTCTAATAAGAAATTAAATATTAAGTTGAAAAAATGTTTGTTAATTTGTCTCACTCAATGAATTGTAAAGCAGGCTCCTAAATTTGAGTAGTTTCCTAATCCTTTGTATTGATAGGGACCTTTACCCTTATTTTCTATTACAAATTAAATACATACATCCCCAATCTTAAAATGTTTTAAAATATTAAAAAAAATTCCTTATATAAGCTTCAAGCTATGACAGGAATCCTATGCATTATATTAAAGATTACAAGTCACAAAATTATTTGGAAGTTATATTTAAGGAATGTAATGAATGAGTCTCATTTGAAGGGAAAAAGTCTCTTAAGTAAAAGTAGTCAAATCCAAATGCCTTTTTTTCTCCATTCTTTTTGCGACACTGGTATATTATTTGTAATCTCCAAATCAAATTTTAAAAACCTTTTAACTTAAAACCAGTAAATCATTGTCTTCATACCATTAACAACCATCTGCAAAAAGAGGATGAGTGCCAGCAGGAAACAGACTGATTGTTTAAACTTCTGAGGCAGAGGGTGGAAGAGGGTATATAGTCATTGGTTTAAATTTTAACTATATTTCAGATAAAAGGGCTATTTGCTAAATTTCTAATAGTAGGAAAGATGACTGAATGGTTCCATTTTCTGGGCTATGCAACCCTACACTATTTCTTCTTAGAGTATATCATAAATTGACTTCTCAGTCTGTCAAATTCAACTGTGCAAGTCATCAACTAACCATCATTTTTATCCTAGACACACATCTTGTTGACATGTATCTGACTGCTATCTTACACAATATTTTCTGAGATTTGAGACCAATGTGGAGCATCCCATGATCATCAAGCAGCTACAGAAAGAACAGACAGGTGTTCATACAGCTTTATTTTCTCTATCATAAACATAAAAATATATTTAACAAAAACATTTTAGATCTCTGAAGTAGAAGCCTGGTTACTTTTCTGTACTGAAAAATATTGATTTGAATATATACCATGAGTATATAACAAATCCCAAAGGTAGGAGACCCCAGGTTCTTCAACAATAAATTTTAGGAAAATAAAGGGGTGGAGAGAATGTTTATAAAGACAGATATTAAGGAGAAGGGGTAGGGGAAAATTTGTTGTCCAGGAAGGCATACCTGGGAGACAGATAAAACTATAAGACAGACTTACCATAAAATCAGAACACAAGTAACTTTCAGGCAGAGAATACTATCCATGTACACATGAAATTAAGTTGTAAAAAACAATACTTTTTACAGGGCTTCTTTAGGGGAGGATGAAAATGCTCAATTAGATAGTGGTGGTAATTACACAATATACTAAAAATGACTACATTATATACTTGAAAAGGGTGGAAGCCAGGCGCAGTGGCACAGGCCTGTAATCCCAGCAGCTTGGAAGGCTGAGACAGGAGGATTGAGAGTTCAAAGCCAGCCTTAGCAAGGGCAAGGCACTAATCAAGTCAGTGAGACTCTTGTCTTTAAACAAAATACAAAATACAGCTGGGGATATGGCTCAGTGGTTGAGTGTCCTAAGTTCAATCCCCAATACCCCCACCAAAAAAAGTGTGGATTTTATGGTATATAAATTAAATCTCAATGAAAAAAGACTTGTTTTATATATACACACACACACACACACAGAGAGAGAGAGAAAACCATTTCAATCAAGCAGCCTAGTAAAAAAAAGAGTAAAAGATATGGTACATAAGAAGTTAGATTGTGTGTAACAAGAAGCAAAAGACACACCAGAATCATTTAAGCAAGATTTCCATGTACCTCAAATATACAACATTGGATTTTCAATTATTTATATCAAAGGCAAATTTATAGCTCTTATCAGTCTAATCATTTTATTTGAAAAGCTACAGAATAAAAATATTTTAACTTATTCAGGGTTTGGTTCTTGTCCTTTGCTTGAGAAATAGAACTCATTCATGTAAATGGAAAATTAAACACTTAGAATTTAGTATGTCTGTAACTATAAATGAATATCATTAGGAAATTTACGAGGAAGAATGGTGGATTAGTCAATCTGTTGTTGCTATGACCAAAATACCTGACAAGACCAACTTTATAATAAAACAAAAAGTTTATTTTGGCTCATGGTTTCAGAGTTTCAGTTCATGGTTGGCCAATTCCATTGCTCTGGGCCCATGGTAAACTAGAACATCATGGTGAAAGGATGTGACACAAGAATGTTGCTTACCTCATGGCATCCAGGAAGCAGAGAGAAGGAGCCATCAGGGACAAAATATAAACTCTAAAGGCATGCCTGGGGTAACCTACTTCCTTATGGCATGCCCCACCTGACTATAGTTACTACCTGGTTAGTTTGTTCAAATTATTAATCCATCACATGGATCGATCCACTGATTAGGTTATAGTTCTCATAATCTGATCATTTTACCTCTGAACATCCCTGCATTAACATATGAGTTTTGGGGGGATACCTCATATCTAAACCATAACAAATGGTTACAAGGAGTTATCTTTTACTTGCTTACTATTCTGATTGGTTTTCAAAAAACTTTATGAAGTTCACTTCTGCAAAATCATTATATATTGGGACTCAAGTTGTGCAAAGTCAGGAAATATTTTATACATGTATTTCAACTAAGCCCAAGCCAAATATCAATGAAGCAAATTATATGCAGAAAATACATTTGTAACAGAAGGCACTTTGGCTACCAACTATAGAAGAGAATGAATTTAGAGGGTCCAGGAGTCAGAAGATAGCCAAGTTTCAGATGGTCAGTCCCATCACTCATCTCACACATTCCACATGGCCTAAGGGAAGTGCTAGGAATTATATAATATAGTAGATCCTTCATAACTACTTTATTGTAAATGTGTTAAAATACAGAGAAAAAAAATCACTATAACCTTAGCATGTGAAAGATCAGACCAGGCCAAGATTGGACCACTGAAACTACCACCCTATTTCTTTGTTTCCATTTAGAAGAAAACTCATGTCTCCTCCTACTTTCTCTTGGAAAACAGTCAGGCTTTCACACACAACTTAACAAAAATCATTTTTCAAAGTTAGTGATTTTTATGTTGCCATTTTGTATGTATGGGGGTGAAGACAATGCAAACCCAGGACCTTTCTTAGGCTTAGACTCATGTTGTTAGATTTAAGGGGCATTTCACAGTGCTCCATTTACCTAATCTATTAGCAGTATTTGATATAATGTCTCACTTCTTCCTCCTTTAAATGCTTCATCTTTGGCTTCCAGGAAGTATTAATACCTTCTCTGACTTTTCTTCTTACCTCACTGGCCACCCCTGCTCAACCTCCTTTGCTGTTTCTTCTTAAGCTCTTAATGCAGGAGCATCTGGAGCTCAGTCCTCAAGTATCTCCTCACACATTTCTCTACTCTCAAGTGATTTCATCTAGTCTTGCGGTATTAAATACCAATGACAATTTTCAAATTTGTATCTGGAGCCTGGAACTCTCTCTCCTTACTTCCTAACTCATTTACTGAATTGTTTGATATCTCCACTTAGATGTTAAAAAGCATTATAAACTCAACATGTCTAGAACAAATTCATGATCCTTCACCAATGCCTACTTCCCATCTTGCTCATCCTATAGACTTCCCCAGAATGGCAATACCTTTTTAGTTGCTCAGGACAAAAATTTAGTATTATCATTGAATTTTGTTTCTCTCTTCCCTCATATCCATCAGTGAGCAAATTCTGTTGCCTTTACTTTCAAAATACATTGTGAAAACCACTTTTCATTACACTCACTGCTACTACTCTATCCAAGCCAGCATCCATTTCTTGCTTGGAATATTGAAATGTTCTTTAAATAATCACAATCCATTTCTTGCCTGCTGATACATTTGTTCCTTAGTAATTTTTTCTCATCTCAACAGAGCAACTAGTGTGATGCAGTTAAAATGTGAGTTTTCATCATTCCTCACTTGAAACCCTCCAATGGCTTCTCATCTCACTAAGAGAGGCAATGAGGTTGGAATATTGACTGTTACTGCTTACTTTCCTTTTATCATACTCCCACCCCACTTCCCACTTGTTCTGCCACCTCAACATATTTGCACCTACTATTTTTTTAATGAGTCAGTCCACTTAATTAAAATACATACATATGTGACACACCATAAGAACTCATTTTAAATAAAAATTACAATCATGATTTGCCTGCTCCAAATATATGTTCTCTCAAGTAGTCCAACCGAGCATCTTTTTGTGACAGTGCCATAGAGTTCCATTCAAAATGAGGGATCTGTAAAATAAGTAATGTAGTTTGAATGGAAGTTTTAAAGCAGCTACAAAAAACAGCAGGGAAAACTTATAAGCACTACTGAACAAAAATGTACGAACTCTATGTAATTAGATTACAAAAGCATAGCCTTTGAACCCTTTTTGGAAACAAAGTGGGTATGTCTTCTTAGACACTGCCTAGAAGATTTTTCTCCACCTCACAGCTCCTTTCATCTCCCTGTTCCTGCAACACCAACAATGGACATTTTTTTCCTATATTCCTTCTATGTCTGTATATTAGCCTTTTCCTTCTGTAACTCTGTCCATCTCCATAGTGCCTTTATCTTGTAAACTAAATACACAAATCAATAGATCTTCTAAAGACAATAAAAGAATGATGATTTTTATTTTTTTTAAAAATTTTTTTAATTGAAATGGACATAATACCTTTATTTTTATTTATTTATATGGTGCTGAGGATTGAACCCAGGTCCTCACACATGCAATGCAAGCGCTCTACCAATCAGCCACAACCCTAGCCCCTGATTTTTCATTTCTTAGTCTACTAAAGAAAAGATGTTGTTGCAGGGATACTTTAATGTAACTTTTTTAATATAAAAAGATAATTCTAGAACTTTCATGTTAAAAGAAAACACGTGTATAGTCAGTGTTTCAAAGGCTGAGCATTTCATATTAGCATTTCATACCTGAATGACATGATATCCCAAAATTTCCAAATGTCGTTTTTTCATAGCAGATTTTCCTTTTATGTGAGGGACATTTCTACAAAAAGCTTTTGAATCCAAAAATTCAAAAGCAATCCTATATAAAATAAAAATAAATACTTACTTTGAAAATTTAAATGAGAAATTCAATAGTTACAAGACTTTCAGGAACAAGAATGCATCTTTATAAAGTAACAAGAGCCAAGTGAATATAAATGAGTATACCAAGTTATTTTTCTCCCAAAGAAATTAATAACTGATAACAAACTTATTCATTAAATCAAATTATAGTAAATCATCTTCCAGCTTTCATCCATTTGTTTCTTTGTCTAATATACACTATTACATGCCTACTTTATATACATAAGAAACTTATACATAAAGTAGCACAGCTTATAGTTTAACAAAGAACATATGCTATATAGTAACTAATGCAGTGTAGGAGAGGCTAAGTGTTATCAGAAAAGTAGAGCAAAATGGGAATAGAAAAGAAGAAAATACTATTTATATCCAGTTGAGGTCAACTAGGTCAGCACTTCCAAGAAATTCCCAGGCTAGGGACAGACAAAGGCAGACCATTAGGACAGAAGCCACAGGACAAGGAAGGTAAATTGTATGAGATATATGAAGAGCAGATGCAACTACCAATCAGTTCTTGATAACTGAGGCCATGATATACCAATGCCAAATTTATCATTTAGGTAAAATCTAAAACTAGGAACTACATTACCTTTCAGCTCCTGGTGGAAGACTTGATCCAACTATTTGGGTATTTGATTCCCAGTACATTCCTGGTGGTTTTCCCAAAGTTATATTATGGCTTCCATAAGGAAGAGGTTTTTTTCTTTTATCCAAGATACACTCAAAATCTTAAGGAAATACAGGAATCAACAGTATAAGGTAAGTAAATTCTTACAGGTAAAAATTTAAAACAGGGGCTGGGGTTGTGGCTCAGTGGTAGAGCACTTGCCTCACATGGTGTGAGGCACTGGGTTTGATCCTCAGCACCACATAAAAATAAATAAACAAAATAAAGGTGTTAAAACACACACACACACACACACACACACACACACACACACAAGCTTAAAACATTTTATTTCATTTTGTTTTGTTTGTAAATCCAGGGGCTCTCTACACTGAGCTATATCCCCAGTCCTTTTTATTTTTTGAGACAGGGTCTCACTAAATTCCCCAGGCTAGCCTCAAACTTGAGATCCTCCTACCTTAGCTTCCAGAGTAAATGGGTTTACAGAGGTGCACCACCACACCTACCTTAAAATATATTCTAAATATATAAACATAAATACATACATATACACAAAAAATGATAAGCCTAATAACCCACTTATTGCATAAGATCTGGTATAATAGCATGGCCTCAGTTATCATGGCCTCTTTGAAAATCAATCAATAAAAAAATCAACCAGCAATTATTAATAAACCATAGCATAGGGCTACGTTAAAGTTTTATTTTAATCTCCTTAAGTCTCTTGGTCACATTTGAAGAAGCTAAAACAACTCCTCTGAAGACTAGTAAAAGATTTAAACATATATCCTGTCTTTCCTATGTGAACTATACATAAGGTTAACTAAATTAATTGAATGGGAAAGTTCTTTTTAGACATAATAAATGTAGAAGGAATGATAAATGTGGAATATTGCTATTTTTCCATCCCTAATGAATGACAGACTTGCGCAATGAGTGATCAATTGTGGCTGCTAAAATTAATATGTAAAGAGCCGATGAGGGAAGTTTTTTTTTTTTTAATTTTTTAAGTTGTAGATGGACACAACACCTTCATTTTGTTTATTTACTTTTTTTTTAATGTTCTGAGGATCAAACCCAGGGCATCACACATGCTAGGCAAGCACTCTACCACTGAGCTACAACCCAGCTCCCATGAGAGAAGTTTCTAATAAATCAATCAGTTGATAATATACAAACCCACTGCTAAGCATTAATAAAATAAAACAGTGATATAATGGAATAAGTACACATCATGGCCAAAATAAAAGCAACAACCTAATCTAAAATACAATCAAGCCTCTAGCTCTACTACTGTTTAAGGAAATACAAGAGAAACATGAGCAGATTAAATATCACCTCAGTGTCGGTCACAATTGGAGAAGTCTAAATTATGAAAAGAAAATTTTTCTCAATAAATAAACTATAAGAAAAAAAAAAAAAGAAAAGTAGAACTTAAAAAGACAAATCAAAGTCAGGCATGTAGCTCAGTGGTAGAGTACTTACCTAACATGCACAAGGTCCAGGGTTCCATTCCCAGCATTATAAAATAGAAGGAAAACAAAACTAAACTAAACTAAATGCAATATATGGATCCCAATTTGAACAAATAAACTACAAAATAAAACATAAAACCAAAAGGCTATGTGATATTAAGAAATTATTATTAATCGTCATGGGAGAAGTATGCTGATACTGTCATGTTTTTAAAGTCATCCTTGTCATTTGATATGCATTCTGAAATGATAATATTGTCTATAATTTGCATGAAAAGAATCAGATGGATTCTGGTGAATGGTGTTGATGAATGTGACTCTGAATGAAATTCATTATGTATTATTCTAATTCTAGTTTTTTGTTTTTTGTTTTTAGAGATGAGGGTCTTACTATGTTGTCCAGGCTGACATCAAATTCCTGGGCCTCAGCCTCCCAGTAGCTGGAACTACAGGCATGTGCCACCATGCTCAGCTCTAGTCTATCTTTTTATATGTTTGAATTTTTTCCATAATGAAACACAATCCTAAAGTTGGGCAGAGTGGTACATATTTAAGCCAAGAGAAAAGGAAACAAATAAAAGAAACAATGAATTAAAAGGAGAAAAGAGAAAATTGATTATCTATTTCTTACGTATAAGGGAAATTGGGCACTGAAGCATCTTCAAGTCAATTACGAAACATGAAATATAGTTCAATCACTAAGAGACTGAATTCTGGAGCCAGAATGCCCACGTCAAATCCAGGCTTTGTCATTTGCTAGATATATAAACTTGAGCAAACAGTAATGTTTCTGGGCCTCAGTTTCCTCATCTGAAAAGTAGAATAATTTACATGCCTTATGGGACACTAATTTAAGTGTTTTATAGATATAAGTAAGTTCATTATTTAGATATAATAAACAAGTTTATTTATTATAAATATATATATAAGTTTATTAACTTAGATATAATAAATAAGTCCATTTTATCTATAAGACACTTAAATTAGTGTCAATGCTTAGACCAGTAAAAAATTTTATGGACTAAGGGCTGGGGATGTGGCTCAAGCGGTAGCGTGCTTGCCGGGCATGCGTGTGGCCGGGGTTTGATCCTCAGTACCACATACAAACAAAGATGTTGTGTCCACTGAAAAACTACAAAATAAATATTTTTTTAAAAATTCTCTCTCTTTAAAAAAAAATTATGGACTAATTTAATCATATTTTCAATAAAATATGCAAACACTAAAAATGATGTTGGATAAGTATATCTGTTGGCATACGAAAATATTCACAACATATAAATAAAATTACAAATGCTATGATTTGAATGTTTTCCTAAAAATTCATCTATCAAAACTTGATCATCAGTGTGACAGTATTAAGAGATGGGACCTTTAGGAGATGATTAAGCCATGAGGGCAGTGCTCTCTTTAATGGGATTATCACTCTTAAGGGACACAGTAGGTCCTTTATTGCCCTTCTGTTCCTTCTATCATGTGAGGACACAGCATTCAACGTGCCATCTTGGAAGCAGAGAGCAATCAGAATAGCTATTCTTGGTTTTAAAAGTAAGTTATAAATATAAAAACAGACACCAAAAGTAAACAGTGGCTATATCATGGGTAATTATTATTTGTGGTTATCTACGTTTTCTGGTTTATTCTATGGTAAGCACGTAGCATATGACATTTTATTTGTTTTTATTTATTTATTTACTTTTTTTAAAGATTGATGTGATTTTTTATACATTTATTTATTTATTTATTTATTTATTTTTATGTGGTGCTGAGGATCAAACCCAGTACCTTGCACATGATAAGCGAGTACTCCACCACTGAACCCCAGTCCCAGCCCCTATTTATTTATTTTTGTATTGGGGATTGAACCCAGAGGCATTTTAACACTGAGCCATATCCCTAATCCTTTTTATTTTTTATTTTGAGCAGGATCTCACTAATTGCTTAGGGCCTCACTAAGTTGCTGAGGCTAGCCTCAAACTTGTGATCCTCCTGCTTCACCCTCCTGAGTTGCTGGATTTATAGGTGTGTGCCCTTGCAAGCTGCTCATATGATTGTTTTAAGTGTTTATTTTAATATCTTAAATTCTGCTTTATAGTTTTTAATCATACAATATGTTGTCTTAATCACGCCATTCCCCTATACACAAGCATCACTACTCAAATTTTATTCTAAAGATTTATATGCATTTTCACATAAAAATAATTCTCTTGACAGTGGGAGTTACAAATACAAAATGGAAATACAATGGGCCTATGATGTAATAATACTAGTTTAATCATGATGCTTGATTTTGTGACAGGTTATTAGGAGTGATTTTTCCTCTCTCTCCTTTTTTTACTTTTCTGTACTATTTAATTGTTCTATAATGGATATGTATTATTCCTAGTTTGAAAGAAAATTTTTAAAAAGGAATGAGATGATAGAAATAAGGAACTGGCTATAGTGCCTGTTTAATTTTAAGATGTCAAAGAACCCTCTATAAAATGGAATTACAGATCATTTTCATATTTATATTTTAGTACATTTACTTCCATGAGTATTACTTTTACAATAAATAATATGTCTAGCAGAGACTGCAAGTTTTCCCCCAGTACTAATTCTTCCCCTCACTTTTAATGATAGAGTATGTGATCTTTCAGAATAAATACCACATTTTCTAAATTCACTTGCAGCCAAGTATGGCCATAGATCATAACTAAAAATGGTATGTTTAACTTTAGGAAACTGTGCTTAAATATAAGATATATCCTTCCTGCTCCTTCCCTCCTCTTTCTGCTGGGGTCTTAGTGGAGTGGCTGAAGCCAGAGCAGCTATTTTGGACCAGAAATGGAAGTATCGTGCATACCTCATGTTTGTGGAGGTGGCATGCCAGCCCTGGACTCTACATGTAGGGGAGAAGGAAATAAAGGTGTAATTTAAGTTCCTAATATCTGTGGATTTTTGTTACTCATCATCAACCCTAATCCTGACCTATAAAAAAAAAAAAACAGACAAAAGAGAGTATGTGTTTTGTGCTAATGATTATCTGGGTCAGCCTTATACATACACAGGATCATCTGATCATCCACATTCTGCCTCAACGTAAGTTCTTCATAAAGTAGCCCATAATTATTCTTATACTGAATTAAAGTGTGCTTCCATTAATTTTAACATTTTCTCACCCCTTAAATAGAGATATCAAGTTGTTTTTCCATATGACAATCCTGCAAACATTTTATTTTTATTTGTTTCTTTTGCGTGTTTGTTTTGTTTGGTTTGGTTTGGTTTTGGTTTTGCAGTGCTGGGGCAAATATCTTAAAACAGTTATGTTCCCAATGAGACTTCTATTTTCAAATCAAACATCCCTAGCTGTTTTTTTTCCCAAAAAAAATATAATTTACTATGTTCCAAGGATAGTGCTAAATGCTTTAATGCAATACTTGAATTAATTCTACTAAACAGCCATTACTAACCCCATAAAATAAAGAAAAAAAAGAGGAATTTGCTCAAGGATCGAGATCCATGCAGTCCTAGTCCTCTCTACTTCTAAGACATAATTTATAGATCCTTGACCATCTGTTGTTTCTTGACCCTATTTGTCACTTACTGTCATAAAGAGTAACATGAAAAAAAAATTGTCTAAAGGACAGAGTACAGTGACACTACTAACTTTCTTTATTATTAATGTAATTAAAATAATATTTGATTTCTGGCAACCCTTTACATTAAGCAGGCACCTTCCAATCTAATCATAGAAAACTTATGTTAATCCTCTTAAAGCATTATCTTTTTCATTTACACCCAGCACTTGAACTTAGTAATATCTTTGTGAATTTTTTTTTTTTTTTAACAGTACTGGGTATTGAACCCAGGGGCACTTTGCCACTGAGCTGCATCGCTACCCCTTTTTATTTTTTATTTTGAGACAGGTCTCACTAAATTGCCGAGGCTGGCTTCGAGCTTGCAATCTTCCTTCCTCAGCCTTCTGATGAGCTGGGATTACAGGCGTCTACCACCATGCCTCACTCTTTTTGAATCTTATACAATACTACCATCTGACATCATATAATACCAGCTTATGTCATCCACAATTAAATCAGAATGCCTTTTACAAATAGACTACCCGAAAAACAGACTGATCAGATTAGGAACAGGCACAATGCTTCTGGAAATTTTTATCCAGGCTGATAATCCAAGTTAGTTTTTGAGATGAACTTAAAATAATGAATCAAGGTAAGTCATATTATTGATGATGGGGCATTAAGTAATGGAGACAGAATCTTTTACAGATCCAGGACCAGTGAATCTGAATCTGGGTTTTACTTACAGCTGGTGAAAGACTGACCTTAAAAAAATTTTCTTGAAAAACAACAAAATGCTGATTGTTATCAAAGCTGGGCCATGGGAATTTGAGGATTCATTGTATTGTTCATTTTTTTGCTTTTGGAAATTTTGTTTTTAAAACCTTTTGCATATAGGGATTTAACCCAGGGTCACTATATCACTGAATTATATCCCAGCCCTTTTTATTTTGAGACAGGGTCTCATCAAGTTGCCCAGACTGGCTCGCTGTGTTTGGAAATTTTCATAACAACAACTTGCAAAAATATTTTAATTTTTTAAAATTCCAGTTGATGAGATAACTCTATTAAAATCAGCAGTTCTCTATCAATGACTTACCTACTGTGTGGTAATAAGGCGAAAGAACAGAGGCTTTTACACAATTGATTCCTCCTAGTACCTCTGCTAACATTTTATAAATTTGCAGTTGTGCTCCATTCATGCTGCCAGTATCTTTATGAAAACAAAAATGAGTCCTAAGTAGTTAGTTTTCAAATGATAATAATCCCAATTCCACAAAATGAAAAAAATTAATATTTCCAATAAAAATTTCAATGTAATACCACATATGTAATGACAATAAATTCAATACACTCATAATAACCTGTCCCAAATACAAGTTCTTGCTCGAAAGAGGTTTAGTGTCTTATTTAAGAAATTTCTGTAACACAAATTGCACTTACAAAATCTCAACTAAAAAAATTAAACAGGCCCTCTTGGAAACTAATCACATTTAGTTTTAACAGTAGTAACAATGTACTCCCTAATACTTTACCTTAGAATTAAATTTCACTATCTCACCAAAAGAAAACTCAAACCTTTATTATAGTGTTGTTGACAGAAGCGGTCATGAAACCATGGAATTTGAAACTCAGGGCATTCCAAGCGGACTGCTCTATTTAATTCCATAAGACGAAACTGGACCCTTGAACGTAGAGATGATGGTAAAACTGAAATAAAAATGAAGTACTAATAATTTTAATAGTTTAGACAAAAACATCTCATTTTTTCACATCATTTATCCCCACTATTGGTTGATACTTTCACGCATATTAAAAGTCACTTTGTTTATACAAAAACACTTCACATTTTTAAATTATTGTATTTAAGGAGCATGATTAGGACCAACTTCTACACCATTTTCATTAGTTGTAAATTTTACAACTACATTTAAAAAAATACTATCAAGGACTGAGGATGTAGCTCAGTGGTAGAGCACTTGCCTAGTGTGTTTAAGGCCATGGTTCAAAACCTAAAAACAGGGGCTGGGGATGTGGCTCAAGCGGTAGCGCACTCGCCTGGCATGGGTGCAGCCTGGGTTCGATCCTCAACACCACATACAAACAAAGATGTAGTGTCTGCCGAAAACTAAAATGTAAATAAAATATTAAAAAAATAAAATAAAAAAGGTTACAGATCAGGGCTGAGAATATAGCTTAGTCAGTAGAGTGCTTTAAAAAAAAGAACCTAAAAACAAAAACACAATTTCATTGATCTAATACTCCATATTTAGAAATTTATTCTAAGGAAACAATCAATGATTGTAATAATTCACTATGTAATAATTCATTATTTATAATAATGAGGAACAGGAAACAACCTATAACAAGTGAATTTTATGATATCCACATAATGGCATATTATATATTCAACTAAAAAATCAGGGGCTGGGATTGTGGCTCAGTGGTAGAGCGCTTGTATAGCATGTTCGAGGCCCTGGGTTCAATCTTCAGCACCACATAAAAATAAGTAAATAAAATAAAGGTATTGTGTCCAACTACTTCTAAAAAGTAAATATATATTTAAAGAAAAAAAATCATGAGCCAGGTGAGGTGGCTCTCACCTGTAATCTCAGCAGCTCAGCAGGAGGATTGAGAGTTCAAAGCCAACCTCAGCAAAAGTGAGGCACAAAACAACTCAGTGAGACCCTGACTCTAAATAAAATACAAAATAGGGCTGGGGATGTGACTCAGTGGCTGAGTGCCCCTGAGTTCAATCCCCAGTACCCATATAAAAAAAAAATAATAATCAAGACATCAAAAAATATTTCATGACCTGGGGTTGTGGCTCAGCAGTAGAGCACTCACATAGCACGTGCAAGGCCCTGGGTTCAATCCTCAGCACCACATAAAAATAAATAAAATAAAGGCATTGTGGCCAACTACAACTAAAAAAATATTTAAAAAATATTTCATGACATGGAATTTTGCTCAAAATATGGTTAGATGAGAAAGGTCAGCATACAAAATATATAAATAATCCAAATTTGCTTTAAAATACATACAGATATACAAACATTAAAATCAAGAGAAAAACATAAAAGAAATACCCCAATGAAGGAAGGAAGAAATGAATGAACAATCAACAGTTTCACCTGGTGGTAAAATTACGGGTAATTTTTTTTATTTTCTATTTTCTATTTTTATGTTTTCCAAATTTTCTACAATAAGCCTGAAAAATCTAGGGCTTTGTGTTAGGCAAGTGCTAGGTAAGCTATACCTCCTGACAATGTTATAAAATAATTTTATTTATAGGAAAAAAAGTAGCATTAAAATTAAATGATTCAGTATGGATAGAGTTGACAAAGTACAAGTGATAATTTAAAAAATTAAATGTAGATACGTACTTTCAAGTTGAGAATCTAATCTTGCTAAGAATTTGATGTTAAAAATTGTCTTTAGCAAATTTTCTGGAAAATATTCAAGGGTTGCCAAAGAGAAACCAAGAAACACTAACATAACAGGATCCAATGTACCTAAAAGAAAACTTGATTTAATAAAATGTGTAATGTACAGCTGCCTCACATATAGGTAAATATATAATTTATTCAGATAAAGACAGGTTTAAAAATACATATAATTAGCATTGACAAAACTAATCAATACTGTTCTAAGTAGTTAAATGGGTGGGGATAAGAAAGGGGGAAAAGAGAAGAAAGATACTATAATATTCTGTTTCTGATTCCCTAGGTTGATTCAATATAGGTAAATTCAAACTATTATACAAAGTTTATATAAATGTTGTTATAATTTAATTAAAAGTTTTAAAAACTGCCTTGAAAGAAAAAGAATTAAAAACAAAAAAGCACAATAGTATAAGTAAAAAGAGAAGTGATCCTAGTGTCTATGTTTGGTGATAATGATGTAATAGTGCTCAGAATTTGGTAGGTAACACTCTAAACACTTTATAGATGTTAATTCATTTAAACCTCATTTATGTAAATAGAATTTACAGAATATTATCTATGTTTTATATTATCTCTGTTTTATATTAAATGGGAATAGGGAAGCACAGAGAAGTTAAAGACTTGCCCCAGATGACAGAGTTATTAATCAAGGTGGAGATTAACTCAGAAAGTCCAGCTCTATGACACTGTGCTGCTCACTGGGGATCTCAGGACTCCAGGTTGAGTGTACAAATATTTGAGGCCAGTACCCCACCCTACTCCACTATGCTCCATCCTGAACACTCACCCTGCAGTAATGTTCTTGAGAGTACTTCTCACACATGACCATATAGATTCGTCTATGCTTTCTACTAGTATCTCCTCACCAGAAAGTAAATTCAATAAGGGTAACCTACCTGTTGTTGTTCTCTCCCTCCCTTATCTCCAGTGCCTAGCAGAGTACCTAACAATAACCATGTGGTAAAGCCATGAACAGAGGCACATGACTGTAACCCCAGTCACTAGGGAGGAGGCTAAGGCAGGAGCATCACAAGTTTGAGACTGTCTGAAACTAAAAACTTTTAAAAGGGCTCATAGCTCAGTGGTAAGTGCTTGCCAACATGCATAAGGCCTTGGGTTCAATTCCTAGTACCATACACATATACAAAAAATATATATGGAGGGTGTTCATTGAAAAGGTAAGAACTACCAGATAGTTCACTTTTAAAACTTTCACGGATAAGAAGTGGTTAGGATCTGAGAAGAAAAGCCCTATAAAACCCTATCCTTAAGCATTATATTAAGTAATATAAGCAAGACTCAGGAAGACAAGTGTATGTTTTCTCTCATATGTTTAAGCTAGAGAGAAAAAAAATAAAAGAAAGGGAGTAGGAGAATTTCCTGAAAATAGAAGGGAAACCATTAGGGTAAAGGAAGGAAATAAGGTGGAGGGAGGAAGGAAAAGAAAGAAGAGGAGGGACTGTGGAATGAAACCGATCAAATTATATCATATGCATATATAAAATGCTACAACAAAACCCACTGTTATGTGATACTTATTTTATACCAATTTAAAAAAATTTAAACCCTACTCCTTGAAGGCCAACTTCTCTCAAATACAATTCAGAAGCCAAAATAAGGAATAACAGGGAAAAAATAATTTCCTGCCTCTTGTTATCTGCTTCTGCTAATAACTCCAATGACAGGAAAGACCAACTTTACTCCATTTTTCCCCAGTACTGAAACATTATTTTAAAACTTTTTTAGGACACACAAAATAATCAGCACCAGAGCACCAACCTTTCAGACAATTCATAAACACCTAAAGCAGCTAAGAAATATTTACTTTCAATAAACAAACTGTTAAAATGAACAGAAACAATCAAATAGTATGTGTTTCCAGATCTCATATAAATATAAGACTCATAGTACCACAAGCAAGGTATTTTTTGCTGAAATATTTAATCTAAATTTAATTAAGTTTCTTAACTAACTTCTAATTTGCTAGAAATACAGGAAATGGAGGAACAAGCCAAAAGAAAGCAAATGGACAAATCCATAATGTGACACAATCTACAATAAATGGCTGATCTCTATTCTATAAAATAAATATCAAGAAAAAAGATAGGGGGAAAGCGACATAACCACTAAATTCTGTCTTGTTTTGTTTTGTGGTACTGAGGATTGAACCCAGGGCCCTGTGCATGTGAGGCAAGCACTCTATCAACTGAGCTATATCCCCAACCCCTGGTTGTTTTAAAAAAGTTAGAAAGAACAACTGGGAAAGTGTGATTGTGGACCAGGAAGTAGATATTACTTGTTCAACTGTTAATCATTATTCAAGCTAAGATTATAAGTATACAATATACAGATGTCTGTTATTGTCCTTTCAATTTTTCTAAATATTTGAAAACTTTAATAACAAAAAGTTAGAAAAAAGTGAAAAACCTCCCCATGAAATATCAATTCCGAGTTAAAAAAAAAATAGAAAAAATATTGTAGACGACAAAAGACTGAAAAGATTACAACTGTCAAAAGCAAAGCGTGAACCTTGATGGATCCTGGGTCCAAAATAACCTAAAAGGCATTTAGGAGCAACTGGGGAGATTTAAATGTGGACTATATATTAGATATTTGGGAACTATTAATAAGTTTCTTAGATGTGCTAACAGTATGAAGTGTTATTATTCTTAGAAAGTATATAGTACACTGATTAGGGATAAAAGATCACAATGTCTACAACTTACTTAGAAATGGCTCCAAAAAAAAGTGAATAAGAGAGAAAAACAGATAAGGCACATATGATAAAATGGTAACATTACTAAATCTACACATTGAGTATAGGTGGTCCTTATTCAATTCTTTTAATTTTTAATACAGGTTTGACATTTTTCATGATGAAAGTTTCAAAAAGGGATATAAAACATGTTTAGGTACAGAATTCATGACTATTTATGCTTATCCTACAATGAGGGACACCTCTAAGCTCATACTTAGCTCAAGTATCCTCTGATCTACTCATTCAATGCATTACCAAATAATATACCCACCTAAGTGAGAATTAAGGCATTGCATGCATGTCCCCAAAAATTCATTCCTTTGAGGTGGATCATAGTTCAAAATGCTGAATGGAAGAATAACAGCAAGAATTGAAAAAGGATGGATCTGTATAAATAGAACAAATATTTTACAGTTAAACTTCAGTAAACTGAAAGAAAATTTTAACCTAATTATTATTTTTTAAACATTTTTTCAGTTGTAGATGGACCCCTTTATTTTATTTATTTATTTACCTATTTATTTATATGTGGTGTTGAGGATTGAACCCAGTGCCTCATACATGCCAGGCAAGCACTCTACCACTGAGCTACAGCCCCTAATTATTATTTTAAGTCAACTTTTTCCTAACATGACTATAGTTAAATGATAGATGTTATCACTCTGCTTATTAATTTTTCTATGCTGCTAAACTTATTTAACTCCATGACTAATTATTATTAATAATTCCAAAAGTGCTAATGCAGAAAAAATTAGACAATCTACAAATTGATTTCATTAGTTGTAAAACTCTAATACAGATCCCACTACTAATTAAAATAGTAAACAGAATCACTTATTTCCATATCAGTGCATTTTACAGAATCATCATATAAATAAATGTTTCTTAATTTGTAATCATCAACATACTGTTTTCATTTATTCTTTTTTTAAATTTCATTATTCACTCACTCATCCAATACTTAATAACTGTTCGGCACTAAGCTAAGCAAATAAGACTTTTGTTTTCATTTGTTGAGAAATACTGTCATCTAAGTAAAGGCCTTATCCTGATTTTATATATATAATGTATATACAGTAGTGATTATATAAGAGAGATTATTCTCACATAATCCACAAAGCATCATTTTACAGGTTAGTTTCAGAAATAAACCTGTGATCAGATACACTGGAGGGCCAGGGTTGTAGCTCAGTGCTAAAGCACTTATCTTGCATGTGTGAAGAACAGGGTTTGATCCTCAGTGCCACATAAAAATAAAGTATTGTGCCCATCTACAACTCAAAATATTTTTTTAAAAAGATGCACTGACAATTGAAGAATACTGATGTCAGTGTATATCTTACAATTTTCTAAGTTTTCACACTTATCATGCACTTTTGAACACAAATATTTTAAAACAATAAAAGTAATACCATAGGATTATAAAAAAAGAAAAAGGAAAAACAAAAATTCTTCATCCTTTACTACCTTAATACACTCAATGTCATTTTAAGTGTTCCCTTCTAGTCAAAGAATTCTGATTACTGATCTTAACAATACTGTAAGGAAGCAAAGAATGCCACTGATCTCCCCAAATCTGGAGGCAGTGGCTTTAAAGGGAGAAGAACAAATTATTGAACCAGAAACCATAGATTAATTTTTAACCTTTAAATTCTAATCCAAGTTCTCAAAGTACTTATGTTATACTAAAGTATAACATTTAAATTTCACCTTTTCAATCTGCTCAATAACCACTGAGGCTATCTTATCAAGTAGCAAAGTACTGAGGTAGTTAGTTCTAGATATAAAAGATGCAATCTTTGAAACGTTCATACAATTCATTCCATCCATCAAACGATGTAAAGCTGCAATTGTTTCTTCAACAAGAGATTCACGAAACCAGTCTTCTTTTAAAGATTTAACTTCCTCCCATAACAGATCTAAATTGTTACTTTGTTGTAATCTCTGATGACTGTAGTGATCTAATTTTTGAAGTAGTTTCAGTTGTTTCCCAGTAATGCTACTCATATGCATGTGATCATACTGAATCCATCTTAAAACAGATGTGGCAAAATCATTCAAGCCATATAGGTAACACTGTGGTAAAACTGCTTCAATTCGGGATACTGATGCTTCATCTAGGTGAGGAGAAGGAAGCATGGAAATAGCATAGACCAGGATGGAAATCTCACTCGGTATGACACTAACTTTCAAGTAACTATAAAAGAAAGGGTGGGGATGAAAAGAACAAAATTAATACATCAGCAAAACCAAAATATATATATATATCTATTAAGAGTGAATATATTATTATTATTATAATCAACATATGAGGTAAGCTTAAATATTTTAAAAATGACAAGTTTCAAAGGATCACTGAGAAGAGCCTAAGATGTCCCAAAGCATGCTCCGAGTTTTTTATGCAAAAATAAAACCATAGTCCCTGCCAAACAGAAGGTCAGTGTCAGAATAATGTTTCCAGTGCTGTTGCTAGAGGAAGAATTTGGGCTCAGTTTCTGATATGACCTGTCAGGAACTGCTATGACCTTGTATAGGCCTTGGCACAAAGTAATCATTCAATATTAATTCCCTTTCATTTCAGTTATATAGGAAGTCCAACCACAAAACACACACACACACACACCATACAACATCCTTTCCCAAAATCTCCATGCTGAACAGTCCACCAAGGGGACATCAATTGTTAAACTATAAATAAAAAAATCTGGGAGCTTTTAAAAAATCTTCAGATTTAGAAGTAGAAGGAATAATCCAATCTAAGTTTAAAAAAAACTGAGTTGCTTTTTTAAATACTAATTTAGCACAGATAAACAAACACAAGGAACGCAGGCAACATAGCAAGACCCTGTTTCAAAAAATAATAAATAAACAAATCCAAATACCACAAAAAAAAAAACACTAAAATTCACACAATCCAGATAAAAAATAAATCATACTGCATAATTCTGTTTATATAAAAGTATAAAGGCAAAACTAATCACACACAGCTAGAAATAGAAACAGCAGTTAACCCTGGAGATAGGTACAAAGCAATAAGATGGGGGATATGTACATTTTTATGTAGATTATACTTCATTAAGTTAAAAAATAACAAACATAGCTGGGCATGATAGCTCAAACCTATATTTCCAGCAATTTAGGAAACTGAGGCAGGAGGAAAGCAAATTCAATGACAGTCTCAGCAACTTAGTGAGGTCCTCAGCAATTTAGGGAGGCCCTGTCTCAAAATAAAAAATAAAAAGCTGAGCATGTGGCTCAGTGGTAAAGCATCCCTGGTTCAGTCCTCAGTACCAAAATAAACCTCAACCAGATGTTATTTCAATACAAGAACTCTCAAGTTTTCTAAGCCGTTTCAGGAACTTTTTATATAAGCACTTATGTTAAATGAATTAGACTTCATTCCCTCTAATACCAACTTGAAATTGTCTATACTGAAGTGAAGGGAGGTAATTCTAAATCATGAAGCACCTACAATTTTTTATAAATTCTCCCCAAATTTTAAATTACTCAATGACTCAAAAATAGTTTTTGAGCAGGGTATGGTGTTATACACCTATAATCAATCCCCAACTATTTGGGAGTTGAAGATAGGAGAACCATTATTTCTAGGCCAGGCTGGGAAACATACTAAGACTCTATTTCAAAAAAAAAAAAAAAAGGAAGAAAAACATGTAGAGTGGGGGGAAAGCTCAGTGGAGATCACTTATGTTGTAAGCATGAGACCCTGAGTTTGATGGCTAGAACTAAAACAATAAATAAATGAGAAAAAACTTTTTTTGGAGGGTGGATACCAGGGATTGAACTCGGGGCACTCAACCACTGAATCACATCACAGCCCTATTTTGTATTTTGTTTAGAGATAGGGTCTCACTGAGTTGATTAGTGCCTCCCCATTGCTGAAGCTGGCTTTGAACTCTCAATCCTCCTGTTTTGGCCTCACGAGCCGCTAGGGTTACAGGCGTGCTCCACTGTACCCAGCAAGAAAGAAAAAACATTTTTGATAAAATTTTAAACTATAGAGATATATAAGGTACTCTCACTACTCAGATTCTATATTAAACACAGAATGGGTAAAGAAACAATAACCATGGATGTAATCATTTAAATAAGAAAGCTATTTCTTCAAGAAAAGGGTAAACTCTTATACCTAACATGTTAAATTCTCATCTGAAAAAAAAAGTCAATCCTTATTTCTCAGTTCAAATTCTTTTTAATCATAATAACATATCACTTTATTACAATAAAAATCATTTTCAATATATGTCAATGTTTTGATTACAGTATATAATCCCATGCTTTATCTTTTAGAAATCAATATGAGAAATCAAATTAGTAGTGATAAATGGAGGGGAAAAGATTTATTTGGCCTGAACCTCATTCCAGTAATTATTCTCATCTTTAAAATAATTTTTTCCCTTTTATGCTACTAGGGTTTTGATCCTAGGTCCTCAATTATGCTGGGCAAGCATTCTACCATTGAGCTACACCCCCAGATCTTAACATTTTTAATAACAAACTCCTCAATTTCCCCTCCAAAAAGTCTAGTAATTCTGTACATAATTAAGCAATTCAAATATTGCAGATAGATTACAAAACGAAACACTGAACAAATTCATATTTTAATCTTACCTAAGCAGCAATTCTCTGAGTTTCACAAAAAGCGCTTTACTTTGAAAATGTAGAAAAATTAATGCCTGAGTTATCTTCAATAACTCTACTGGTTTATAGTTATCCAAATGTTTATGCAAAACTGAAGCAATTCTAAAAAGAATGACAGAACATATATTACAACCATTTTACTCATTGATTTATGAAACACTGTGCAGTTTTCATGCCAGATACTCTGCTCTGTACTGGAGGAACAGCAGTTAATGAGACAAGATTTTCTGTTTTTACAGAACTATCTCAAGACGGCAATAGAAAGATGTAAACAATTATAATTAAGAGTCAGGTGTGAGCCATGCCTGTAATCCCAGCAGCTGGGGAGGCTGAGGCAGGAAGATCTCAAATTCAAAGCCAGTCTCAACAACTTAGTAAGGTCCTAAGCAACTTAGTGAGACCCTGTCTCTAAATAAAGTATAAAAAAGGGCTGGGGATGTGACTCCGTGGTTAAGTACCCCTTGGTTCAATCCAAGTTACCAAAAAAAAAAAAAAGTCAGGTGGTGTGGTGCACATCTGTAATCTCAGCAACTCAGAAGGCTAAGAAGGAAAGATTAGCAAGTTCAAGGCCAGCCTTGGCAAATTAGTAAGAACCTGTCTCAAAATAAAAAATAAAAAGGACAAGGGGCCGGAGGCAGTGGTGCACACCTGTAATCCCAGCAGCTCAGGAGTCTGATTCAAGAGGATCCAGAGTTCAAAGCCTGCCTCAGCAAAAGTGAGGCGCTAAGCAACTCAGTGAGGCCCTGTCTCTAAATAAAATATAAAACAGGGCTGGGGATGTGGCTCAGTGGTCAAGTGCCCCTGAGTTTAATCGCTGGTACCAAAAAAAAAAAAAAAAAAAAAAGGACTAGGGATGAGCTTAGTGGTAAAACACCCCTGGGTTCAATCCCCAGTACAAGAAAGCAAGAAAGCGGGGTGGGAGGATGGAAGGAAGGAAGGAAGGAAGGAAGAAAAAGAGGGAAAAAATGTAAATAATTAAAATTAGACAATCAGTGAAGTATGAAAGAAATAATATTCAACTATGAATAGTAAAAAGCTAGAAAAGCATAGTTTTACTTCCTAAATAATTAAAAAAAAAATTTTCACAGAACAGGACTACAAATTCTACATCTGCCTCATAACAAAATCTTTACCAAATTAATAACAATTGACAAAAGTGATTTAATTTTCTTCCTTAAATCTACTGGCCCTCAAACAGAGTTGCTTAAGAACAATGGAATCCCCAGCACTACTACCACACACAAAAAAATGGGAGCCATGGGGGTAGGAATAATAGGAGAATGAATCTGATATTATGACCCTATGTGCATATATGGTTACATGTCTGTGTAACTCTACATCATGTACAACCAGACGAATGAGAAATTATACTCCATTTGTGTATGATGTGCCAAAATGCATTCCACTGTCATGTATAATTAGAACAAAAAAAATATATATATATGATATATATATATATCATATATATATATAAATGGGAAATGCTAAGAGGTAACTAGAAGAAATATCAAAAGAAATGCACATATGATAGATAATGAAAATTAAGCATACATAATTTAAAAATACATTTTTTCCTTCAATTTCAAGTTATCAAAAAAGCCAGAATATACGGGGGCTGGGATTGTGGCTCAGCGGTAGAGTACCTGCCTAGCACCAGCGGAACCCAGGTTCGATCCTCAGCACCACATAAAAATAAAAGGGCATTGTATTGTGTCCATCTACACCTAAAAAATAAGTAAATAAATTTTTTTTAAAAAGCCAGAATATGGGGCTGGGGATGTAGCTTAAGCAGTAGCACGCTCGCCTGGCATGCGTGCGGCCCGGGTTCGATCCTCAGCACCACATACAAACAAAGATGTTGCGTCCCCCAAGAACTGAAAAATAAATATTAAAAAAAAAATTCTCTTTAAAAAAAAGAGAAAAAAGAAAAAGCCAGAATATGGTATTATTTTTTCAAGGTAACACTGTAGTATAGATGGATGTTAACTGTTCCTTTTGAATAGTAGGTTCCTTGCTCTGTGCTCTCCACTTGTGTGGATTATGATACTTTGCTCTAGTAGAACAGCAGCAGTAAATGAAATGAAAGATGATATAAAAATTTTTGTTACCTCTATTGTGAAAAAGAAACAAGAACAAAAGCAATGCCTTAAGTGCTGACTCCTTATTTCTTCAAAACAATTATTATAAAAAACAATTATTTTACTCAATTCTTTTACTACTTATGGGGCTGGGGCTGTAGCTCAATGGCACAGCACTTTCCTAGCATGTGTGAGGCACTGGGTTCAATTCTTAGCACCACATATAAACAAAACAAAATAAAGGCATGCTGTTCCTCTACAACTACAAAAAAATAAATAAATTAATAAATAAAAATTAAATAAAGGCATTCTGTCCATATACAACTACAAAAAAAATTTTTGGAAAAAAAAAAAAGGCTACTTCTGAATGACAACACCAGGACTTTCAGTAAAGATTACTTTTTAATCAAATGTGAATTTCTGCTTTCCATATCTTCCATTGCTTTCACCACTGCTAAGGCTTGCTGGCTGGTGAGCTCCTCTGATATCAATAACATGGTTGATTTAAGTCTAAAAGCAAAGAAAAATATTTTTACAATTAAAAACTGATAATTAACCTAATATTTTTTATTTTCTTTCTTTTTTTTTTTTCAGAATTGGGGATTAAACCCAGGGGTGATTTACCACTGAGCTACATTTTCAGTCCTTTTTATTTTTCATTTTGAGACAGGGTCTCACTAATTGCTAAGTTGCTTAGAGCCTTGCTAAGTTTCTAAGGCTGGCCTTGAACTTGTGATCCTCCTGCCTCAGCCTCCCCAGCTGCTGGGATTATAGGTATATGCAACCATGCCTGGCTAACTTGTAATTTTTTTTAAATAAAAGGCTGTGAGCCAGCTGCACACCTGTAATCCCAGAAGCTGGGGAGGCTGAGGCAGGAGGATCTTGAGTTCAAGCCAGTCTCAGCATCTTAGTTAGGCCCTAAGCAACTAAGTGAGAGCCTGTCTGTAAATAAAATATTAAAAAGGGCTGAGGATCTTGCTCAGTGATTGAGTGCTCCTGGGTTCAATCCCCAGTACCAAAAAAAAAAAAAAAACCCAGGTTGTGGGTAACAAATAGAAAAGAAATAATATAGATAAAAATTGAATTCCATGTCTAATTCTAATTTTCTGCCCACATACTTGGGGATAATGTAAAATATTATTAAATAAGGAAAAATATACTGTTTTCTTCAATAATTAAGGCTTAAGTATAATCCAATCTAAAACTCCCTAAAAATGTATAGATAAGAAGTATTATAATGATTTCAAATAAGATAAGGTTATAATGATTATAAAGCACTATGATTCAGTGAAATTATCTATTACTAGAGAGCTAAGGTACCAATTGATATTTTTAATAATATTTATTAAATCTAGTGAGATTTTATAACATCTTGTCGGATGTTTAAAATTGTATAAGAACTAACCTGAAAGACAATTTACCTTCCTATTAACAAAAATCTTATATATTAAGCACTAACTGTAACACTACAATCTGAAAATTAACAAAGATGACCTATTTTTTGAAATGTTTTTTAGTTGCAGATTAACACAATACCTTTCTTTCTTTCTTTCTTTATCTAACCCAGTGCCTCACACGTGCTAGGCAAATACTCTACCGCTGAGCCACAACCCCAGCCCCAAGATGACCTATTTTGAAACTATCCAAAGTGCTGTGGTAATGAAAGAATCAAGATATAAGTGTCTTATATGCATATATGAATATTCCACAATTATATCTATTCCTCCATAATATGTACTAATACAAAAAAGATGAGTCTTTTGGAGTAGTTTAAAAGATAAATTCAAAAGATGAAATCTGAGGAGAGAAGAATAAATTTTCTATTCATAGCTCCATACCATCCTTTCACCAACATTATGGAATGCTTCAAACCCATCTTCTCCCCAAGGCTTTTCTCAACCACTTCAATCTATGTTTCTCTCACTTCTATCTACCCACAACATTTCCAGTCTACAACACTAATTTTAGTATTTAGTTATAAACCATGTTGTGATGCTCTAATATTAAATATTTCAATTATTTACTTCTAATCCTAGCAATGTTGTACATAATAAAAAAATTATTTTCCTCCTAATTAAAATATAAATTCCTTGAAGCAGAAACCCAGTTAAATCCAACTTTACAACTCTTGTATTTCTTTAGCATGAGTTTTGTTTTGTTTTGTTTTGTTTTGTTTTTTTCCTTTTAAGTGCTGGGGATGGAATTCAGAGCTTTGCACATGTTGGGCAAATGCTTTACCATTGAGCAATAGCTCCAACCCTAACATCAGATTTTAATATTTGCTTGGTGACAAAAAGATTACAATAAACATTTTTTAAAATAATTATGTTTCTATATAGATGCAATCTCTTAAGATGTACCCTTAATTTTTAAAATATATTTTTAGTTGTAGATGGACACAATATTTTTAACTTATTTATTTATTTTATGTGGTACTGAGGATTGAACCAAGTGCCTTACAGGTGCTAGGCACGCAGTCTACCAATGAGCTACAACCACAGCCCCCCTTTAATTTTTTTCATATAATTCAAAAATAAAAATTTTCTATAAAGTTTTCCTTAACAGAATAATGATGCAGATTCCTCTGTTACACAACTCCTAGAAACCCCCTGCTTAACTGAATCCATTAATCATACTTATCCAAAAGGGCTGTTATTCTAAATATTCCATATACTTATGCCAGAAAGGGGAATCTTATACCCAAGTGTAAACCCAGTCACATGGCCTAGGAAAGAAGAATCTTACGTACTAGTCATATTTAGCTTATGTATTAATTTCATATTTGCTCATCTTTATATCTCAAATATTTCTCTAAATCAATATCCATCAAAAATGGAAAATTTTAAAAGACATGAGTTAGACCAAATTCACATAGGAAATATGCCAATGTGCATAATATGTGCTTTTGATGATGAATTCAATGACTACAAGAAACCACAAAAGGGGGCTGGGGATGTGGCTCAAGCGGTAGCGTGCTCGCCTGGCATGTGTGCGGCCTGGCTTCGATCCTCAGCACCACATACAAACAAAGATGTTGTGTCCGCCGAAAACTAAAAAATAAATATTGAAAAATTCTCTCTCTCTCTCTCTCTCTTTAAAAAAAAAAAAAATGTACTTAGCTACTCCTGTTCTCTTTGATTCCATTTAGAAGAAAAGAAAAAAAAAAAAAACCACAAAAGGGTTCGTTAGATCCACTATAGTTCTAAGTATAAATACACTTAATTTGTGCCCATATAAACCCATAAACCCAGTCACCTGGTCTAGGAAGGGAACATAAAATCACTTAATGTTCTCCCTCAGTTTTTTCTGTGTTGGCCCAGCACCAGCAATTTATTGGTTCCCTTTTAGAACATAACAGTAGATTAAGAGTTGGAGATATAAATAAGGATAAAGAATCAAGAAGCAGATCATAACAGATTATTTCCCCTTCATGGTTTAATTGGGTAATTTTTGTGCCAGAGGGCCAAGGAGACCTAAGCTTGAAGACTCCATATATTCCCAAGAAGAAAAGTAAAGCATATGACATTGAACTCACTGTTTCTTTTCTTCAGGTCCTGCCACTGGTCCCAATGCAACAAACAATTTCACAAAGCTTGCAGGGTTATCAAAGAGAGGAATCATCTCAGTTAGCCTCTTTTTAGCCACTATAACAAATTCAAAACTATAAAACTGTAGGAACTGATATCCATCAAATATTTTACTGATGGAATCCAAATCAAGGTGGTTCATGTTATCTAAAAACACTTTATTACACCTCTCTAATAGAGGGTAATATCTATATTTAACATTTTGAAGAAATTTTACTATTCTTTTTGCAATGTCGACCTCAGGAGAACTCATGTTGTCAAAAAGAAGCTCTGTTTTATTCACTAATTGTTCTTGAAAATGTTGTGATATTAAAGAAGATATGTTGACCATCAAGACACACAAGGACCTAAAGAAGGAAGACAAATTTTTACATTACTGAAGAAAACAACCAAAACTAAATCATTAGATGTGGAAAGAAATTGGCAAAAATGTTGTTGCATAATGTAAAATTTTTCATTTAAATATTAAAGGGAGTTGAATTCAGATCTCCCAGTAATCACTTTTAGAGAAAAAAAAACATTCAAATTAATATTTTTCATGGAATATATAAAATACCTTGTTCTGTAGATAAAACTAAAACTACTTGTTGGAAAATATTTTTACTCAGAAATCACTTTGGACCAACAGCTCATGAATGCTATCCTATAAGTCTCATTTTGTATTTGTGTGGTACTAGTGATTAGACCCAGGCCCTTGAGTATGCTAAGTAAGTGCTCTACCACTGAGCTATATCCCCAGTCATTTTTTCTGTTTGTTTGTTTGTTTTGAGATAGGGTCTCAATGAGTTCCCCAGGCTGGCCTTGAACTTGTAATCCTCCTGCTTTAGCCTCCTGAGTAGCTAGGATTACAAGGTACAGTGTGACACTACTCTTGACTTCATTTTGTATTTTCAGAAGCTGACTTTTTGCTACTCTTTCCTATGTATCTATGTAATTTATTAATAAACTCCTGGAAAATATTTCTTACTACTGAATGATTTGAATAATTTCATGTTTTTTAGCGTTTCAGGCTAGATTGTTATTAATATACAATCATAAGACAATACTAAAGAGGAAGGAGACTTTTAATATTTCTTCACATAACAAATACTTAAGGAGGGGGGGACTAAGGATTTTGCTTAGTGGTAGAACACTTGCCTACGTGCACAGAGCCTTGAGTTTGACCCTTACCACTGTAAAATATAAATTAAAAATAAACAAACAAATACATAAGGAACATTAGTCACATGTCTAGGCACTATGGGACACATCAAGATTAATGTATGGCATTTGCTTTCAACAGACTATTCTTAATAAATATCAGAAAACTACAAATACAAGGATATAGTATAATGAATAAAGTATGCAAAATGAAAAAGACATTAAAAAAACTATTGGGGATGACAATTAGAAAACAGTCTATAAGAAAGATAAAAATCTAAAACTAAAACCATCTCAATCATTAGGAAAGTAGGGGCTGACTTCTTTTGTTTCCAATTTTCTTTAATTCTTTAAATCGAATAAATTAATATTGAAAAAAACTCCAGTTATACATACTTTGGCTTCAGTTACAATGTTTAATATTAACAGTAATTAGCATTGATAATTAACCTAACATTGCCATTTAAATAAACCTCCTGAAATAATTTTTTTCAAACATGTAAGAACAAATAGTTAAAAAAAAAAATTAGACTCTATTCAGAAGCAGTACAATTCTCTAGAATCAGAAAGCCTAGGTTCAAATCTTGGTCTCCCCATTTACTAGCTGAGAGACCTTGGGTCTCTTATTCTCTTACTTATCCTCATAAAGTCTTCATTTCTGATATAGCAAATGAAGGATGCCTGGGGATTAAATGAAACAGATACTTATATTCAAATTTTTTCCCTTCTTTCGGTTCTAGGTCACTGCTTTCATTTCAGATCCTTATTATAGCATTCTAAATATCCTAAATATCTTCCCGGTCTTTAATTAGCTTTGATTCTCTGTCCTCTTTCTAATTCCACTTCTTATTATACTGAAGACCATAACAGATATGACAGTAATATTATCAATGTATATTAACCCTACTCACCCAATAGTCATAATTTTTTACTGAGATTTCCATTACAGTTATGTTAAATTTTTTTCTTACAATTTCAGCATTTCATAACATCAGAGATAGCCTAACCACAGCAGATACTTAGAAAAGCCAGGCTCAAAATATACCTTCTACTAGCTTAATAAGATAGTTAAATTTCCACTTTTAGTGAATTTAGCACCATCATAGAATATACAGTCAATATACAAAGTCATTTGATGTATTTATATATATTTTTTAAAAAATTGGAAAGTGAAGTTCAAAAACAATTTCAGTAAAACATGTGATAATGAGTCCCATCATTATGTACAACCACAATGCACCAATAAAAATTTAGAAAAAAAGAATAAATAAATAAAATTTAAAAGATTTCATCTCTGCTTTGGTCTGTCTAGGCACAAATCTCAGCACATCTCAAAACATAAATTATTTAGGAACAAATTAAACAAAAGATGTAAGATCTATACACTAAAGAAGATATCTTTCCTAAATAAATAAAAAATTATGTGTTATACAGACATCAGAAGATTTTAATATGACAAATGTTTCTAAACTAATTTACAGATGTAATTCAATCTTTATCAAAATCAAAGCAGACATTTTTATAGAAAGTAACAGGTTAATTCTAACATTTATGAGGTAGGGCTAGGGTTGTGGCTCAGCAGTAGATCCTTTAAACATCTCAACTTTACATATCTTATCTCTAACCCCCATGCAACACTGAAAAGTAGATGTTACCATTCTTATTAGATACATGAGGAGAAATTCTAAGAGGTCATGTAAATTAGCCTTATGTCACATAACTAACTGTTTACATCCAAAGTCCAGGATCTTTCTACCACAACAAAAGGCCCATAAATAAATTTACCTTAAGTCCTGTATGGTTTCCAAGTTCCTATTTACAATATCAGCTATTTTTCCCATTGGTGGACTGAAATACAAATGCTGATCTGCTAGGCAAGTGGAAAATGTGGATAGTACTTTAATATCAAACCTACTAAAGGAAATACATAAAGGAGATCATTAGTATAAACTTTTAATTAAAACAATGTAGTCATAAAATAAAAAAGCAACAAAAATACTAATATATTATTAAGTGAATTTTTCTAAAATACTGATTACTTATTGTCATAAGAATAACAAATCATACAGCTAAAAGTGTGATATTCTAGAAAGATTTAAAAAGAAAAATCACTCAAAATTATTTAAATAACCCTTTTTTTTTTTTTTTTTTTTGAGATGACAATTTTCTTTTCTATTTTTTGGTACTGGGAATTAAACCCAGTGGCGCTTAACCACTAAACCACATTTCCAGCCCTTTGTTGTATTCAATTTAGAGACAGGCCCTCGTTGAGTTGCTTATGGCCTCACTAAATTGCTGAGTTTGGCTTTGAACTTGAGATCCTCTTGCCTCAGCCTCCCCAGCTGCTGGAATTATAGCATGCACAACTACACCTGGCTGAGTTGACAATTTTAACTCAAGTTTGCCTATTAACAAATAACTACTAATACAACAGTTCTGTTTAAAAACTTCATATTTTGACTATAGGAAAAATGACCCAAATTCTTCATCAAATAAATGGTATGACAAAAGCAAAGAAGAATGTCATAAATTTCTATTTTTGTTTTTATTTTTGCAGTGATGGGGCCTTGTGAATGCATGGCAAATGTTCTACAACTGAATTACATCCTCAGCCCCTAGATTTAAATATTTTGAATTTACTAAAAGATAACAAAAGAAAATTCACAGCAGCACAATATGCAAGAGCAAAAACTGCAAACAATCTAAACATTCATGAAGAAAGCACAATGGGTAAATCACATATGCCCATAGACTACTACACAATAACAATAAATAGATTGCTGAACCATACAACATCATAGATGAATCCTTAAAACATACTGAGCCAATTAAATAAAAGGGTACATACCATAGAATTTCATTTCTATAAAAACAAAACTGATGTTTGATGTTAGAAGTCAAAATCCTTTTGGGGTAGGACAGTGATACTAAAAGAACATAAAGGGAACTTCTGGGGAACTGTTGATGTTTCTTGATCTTTATGTTATTACACAGAAGAGATAGATATATATGCACATTAATCATGCTGTATGTTTACCATTTGTGTAATTTTATACAATATTCTCCAATAAAAGCTTTACTTGGAAAAAGAGAAAAACTTAACACAGTGTGAACCTTATTTAGAGAGTCACAAGTTGCCAAAAGACGGATCTTCATAGGCCAATCAAGGAAATTTGAACACAGATCAGGTATTAATACCTGAAAAGGAATACTTTAAAAATATATTTTTTAAATATTTTGGGTATGTATTTTTAGAGTTTATTTTTCTTTTTTGTTAATTTGTTTTTAGTTGTAGATGGACACAGTATCTTTATTTTATTTATTTTTATGTGGTGCTAAGGATCGAATCCAGTGTCTCACATGTTCTAAGCAAGTGCTCTACCACTGAGCTACAACCACAGCCTTAGAGTCTATATTTCTATATTTCTTTTTTTTTTTTTCAAGCAGGAACAAACTTTATTTCTGAACTCCCCTGAACGCCACCCATGTGGTCCTTCCAGCAACACCACACACCAACCGGAACTCCCTCCACTGGAACCTCACCAACCAACACGAACTCCCCGAACTCCGAGAGAACTCCAAAGTAGCGGGGAACCGAGTGGGACAGCAGGGGCCTATAGACAATTGAATACACAGCCTGTTTCAATCCAGCATCATCTTAATGGCTTGCCTCTCAACCATTACTTCTGGCAAAATGCCAGGGGCCATTGTGACTCGGCTGTGGCTCTCAACACTTGTAGAGTAACCAGCATTCAACATTGTGAACCTTAAGTATGCTGCAAAATGGTGGCAAATAGAGTTAAAACTCACGTGCTTCAGAGTACCTAATACCCTAGACCTTCCTGGGGGATATGAAGTTGAGAGTAAGGCAGGTGCTACTCCCGGCTCCGAGAGGCCACGATCTGCACCATCATGATGTCTCACCATCATACATTTTTTTCAGGTCATTTGGACAAGGACATTTCTTATCTCATGGAGGTTCTGACACACCTTTTTTTAAAAAAAGTCAAGAAATTATGAGTCAAGCATCTCGAACCCTAACGTCACAGGCAAAGCCTCATTTTTACGGAATATAAAGCACTCTGTTTCTTCCACGTCCAACAGCTCGTCCAGAGAAGCCACCACCAGGTCATGGTCCTGCAGCATCTCTGGGTAGCGGGAGATGGCGCGCTCGATCCTGGCCGACCGTCACATGGGAGTGATGAGCTTCATGTCCTGTACTTCGGGCATCCCATTTATTCTTGGGATGGGGGCGATCTGTAATTTGATGCCAGTGTGACCATGCTGCTCTGCCTGGGGTATTGGGGGTGCTGCTGTGGCCTGGTCCCTCTCTTCTGCAGGACAGGGCTGTCCAGGATCCATCTTGTTGACCAGCTGTTCCACTGAAGTGATATTAGTTTCAGCAACTAAAGCATCAGAGCTAACACCTTCTGTGGTTCTGGCTGATTCTTGTAAAATATTAAGAACAACTTCCCGCAACTCTTGTATTGGCGTGGCCCCGTTTCTAATGGCCTCTTCGTAGAGCCCGATGACATCAAAGGTGCCTTTACTTGCCAGTAGCTTTGCTTTGCAGATCCAGAATTTAGCAAACTTTTCAGCCTCGGGAATGCTGGACAATATGGTAGACACTTCATTAGAAAGGACACCCTCCTCGATGAGCTGCAGGCATTGGGTCAGAGTGCTGTTGATTTTCCTGGACAGCTCTAACTGGGCTTTCTTTTCTTCCTCTTCTTTTTCAGTGTTCTTCCAGAATGAAATATTCATTTCTTCTATTACTTTTCTTTTTGTTTTAAGTTCCATAGGAGGCCGCTTATAGATTTTCCCCTTAGATTTCTGCCATTCTTCCAGTTGTTTCCTTCGGTCCTCTGCTGTCACCCTCTTTTGGGTGTTTGGGTTAGTTTGGGTCCCCCTTAGGACTTCTCTCCCACGAATGGCTGTGAGTCCAGCTTGAGTTCTGGGAGCTGTCTTATTCAGAAAATGGCTCTGGGGAAAAGCCTTCTTCAACTTGGAGTCCACAGTCCATGCTTTCTGTTCAAAGTTTTTGTACTTATTGTCATTGGTTCCATTTGCTCTTATGTTGGGAGTGCTTGGAACAACTGAATTAAGCCTGCCAGTTATTAGCTGGGGCTTCTGGCTTACAGCTCTTGTTTTGTGCAGTCCACAAGGTGCCTGAAGTCTAGAACAAGGTTGTGTGGACTTCCAGTCTTGCTTGGTGCTTGCAGGTCTGTGTTGAAGTTCTCCCTGGTGTAAGCTGGGGTATGCCCTGGGTTTGGTATGTCTTGCTTCCTGTTCAGTAACAGAGTATGACCGTATGTATTTAGCCCTTTCAGCCTTTACACTCTTTATGTCCTTGACCACTAGCTTCTTTGATGCTTGAGTCTGACAAATGGTCTGCACAAAGTGAGAAGAAACTGTCCTCAAGAGTTTTTCTCCTGGTCTTGCAAGATTTGCTCCCCTAGAGAGCTGCTGTGACTTCAGTGGTACAGTATTGATGTGTTTTTTTCTAACAAACTGCTTATTAACCCTGTCTTTCAGAACCGCATGATTCCCCAAACTTCTTCCCAGGGCTTGCTGAGGAGCCAAACTGCTCTTGGTTTGATCATGAGAGTTGGTCTTTGGCTTACTCATGGAACACAGTTAGGGGTCTGGCTTCTTCTCAGGTACCAATAAGGTGTGTGGCAAGTTCTCTTTGTTCGTCTCTTTTAAAAAGCCACCCTCAGGTTCATTTTCAACATGGGTGCCATCCACACGGTCTGCACATGGAGCATTTCCTTGACCCACTCCCTGCTGCTCTTGTGTGTCAGGTGACCTGGTAGGTTTTCTCGACAGCTCTCCTGCACTGGATGGCCCAGCTTTATGCTGCTGGTGATTCTTGCTGGAAAGTTCCCAGTTTGGGTTAGAAGCAGGACATTTTGAGGTCAGTCTTTTTCCCTGAAGATTTGATGGCTCAAGCTTTGGCTTCTGGGACTCTCTGATGTTGGCTGATCTAGGCTGGAGTTTAGTGCTAATGGGTCTCGTGGCTTTGCCAGGCAGAACGGCATGCTGGGTAACATGCCTCTGGGGTCCAGCAGTAGGTTTAGAAGGTGGAGGTTTCAGGCAATTATTCTTGGCTTTCAGATAAGGCCCGCTGCGGCGGCGGCGGCGGCAGCGGAAAGCCCCGGTCTCACCATGACTTCTCGGTGACAGTTTTCCTTCAAAAGCCGCGCCCGGAGCCAGGGCCGCTGCGCCCGGAGCCAGGGCCGCCGCTCCGCCTTCCGCCTATATTTCTATATTTCTAAGAGACATGTATTTATAGATGAAATAACATTACTAGTGAAAACATACTGAAAGCTGAGTGCAGTAGCACACACCAATTCCAGCAATTTGGAAGGCTGAGGCAGGAGAACTGGAAGTTTGAGGACAGCCTTAGCAATTTAACAAGATTCTATCTCAAAATTGGAAAAAAAAAAAAAAAAAACAGAATTTAAGGGCTAGGGATATAGTTCAGTGGTACAGCACCCCTGGGTTCAATCCCCAGGCCCCAAAAACAAAACAAAAGGTATACTGAAGGGTGGGGAGAGAGCAGGAGGTGATATAGATAAGACAATTTCTGAAGCTAAATAATGGGTACATGAGAGTTCACTATATTAGCCTCCAGTTTTGTAAATGTTTAAGTCATTCAAAAAACTTTACACCAAAAATTCAAATAACTCAATAAATAGGAAAATGAATTAAACAGACACTTCTCAAAAGAAGAAATGTAAATGGCTATCAAATATATGAAGAAATGTTTAACATCAATAGCCATTTGGGAAATGCAAATCAAAACTACACTGAGATTTTATCTCACACCAGTAAGAATGACAGTCATCAAGAATACAGATAATAATAAGTGCTGGAGAGGATACAGACAAAAGGAATACAATTACACTGTTGGTGGGACTGTAAATTAGTACAACCATGGTAGAAATCAGTATGGAGGGTCCTCAAAAGACTAGGCATGGAACTACCATATGACCAAACTATACCAAGCCTCAGTATTTATCTTGAATAATTCAAGTCATCTTAATACAGTGATACATACATGTACACCCATGTTTATAGCAACACAATTCTCAATAGGTAAAACTATGCAACCATCCTAGGTATCCATCAGTGGATTAATAGATAAAGAAAATGTGGTATGTATACACAATGGAATTTTATTCAGTCATAAATAAAAATGAAATCATATAATTTGCAGGAAAACGGATAGAAATAAAGACCAACATGTTAAGCAAAATAAGTCAAACTCAGGGCTGGGGATGTGGCTCAAGTGGTAGTGCTTGCCTGGCATGCGTGCGGCCCGGGTTCGATCCTCAGCACCACATACAAAGAAAGATATTGTGTCCGCTGAAAACTAAAAATAAATAAATAAATATATATTTAAAAAAAAAAAAAAGTCAAACTCAGAAGGTCAAGAGTCATCTGGTTTCTTTCATATGCAATAGTTAAGAGAAGCAAAAGGAGGGCTGGGGATGTGGCTCAAGTGGTAACGCGCTTGCCTGGCATGCGTGCGACCCGGGTTCGATCCTCAGCACTACATGCAGACAAAGATGTTGTGTCTGCCGATAACTAAAAAATAAATATTAAAAACTTTCTCTCTCTGTCTCCCTCCCCCTCTCACTCTCTCTTTAAAAAAAAAAAAAAAAAAAAAGAGAAGCAAAAGGGAAAAAAAGGTAAAGGTGGATCACCTAAAAATCAAAGGGAGATCAATAGAGGAAAGGGACTAAAGAATGGGAGCAGGAAGGTGCTGAGGAATGATATTGGCCAAATTATACTGTTATATTGTGTGCATGTACAAATATGTAACAGCAAAACCCATCATTATGTACAACTAGAATGCACCAATTTTTTAAAAAGTGAATAAATAAATCATCCATAATAGTTTTTATTTTTTCCACTTCTGGCTTTAAATATGTTAAGTGTCCTTGCCATGATCTATCATATAGTGCTAAACCAGAATAATCTATCCCATTTGAATTATTACATATTATATTTATAAAATACAAATCCATAGATATTTTAGCCAGATCACTGATTAATAGCTATTATTATAACCAAAAATTAATATGTGAAAAAGATGAAAAATTCAGAAATTATATTTATTCTATAACTCTATTAGAAGTTCTATAAACATAAATTAGGGTTTTAAATTTTTATAACTTGATATTATAAAAAATATACTTAGCAAAGCACAGTGGCTATAGTCTAGTTACTGGAAGGCTGAGGCAATAGACTCATTTACCCAGGAGTCTAAGGTCAACCTAGGCAATGTAGCAAGACCTCATCTCAATACACACACACACACACACACACACACACACACACACACGATACAAACAGAAACATGATAAAAAAACAGAAAGAAAGAACCACCATATAAAACAAAGCATTATCTTCTGAGTTATTTTGAAGTGAAAATACATTAAAATGTAAAGTCTGATTCACTGGGAAGTATAATGATACATTTGTAATTTAATTGTTTCATAAATAGTAAAACCAAAAAATCTATTTTACAATTGATTTCAAGCTATATAATTCATATAACACCTACTGCTGTTTTAAAGAGGAATAAAAAGGCTTTGACCTAGCACCAACAATGACCAAATTTAACCCAAAACAAATAATAAGCATACATTTCTTATTGTTTGCAAAAAGAATTAAGATTATTCTGTTTACCTTAGATAAAAGATAGTTAAGGTAGAAAGCAAGCAAGAATGGAGAAATGGAATGGGTAAGATGACAACTGGGTTTAAATAATGAAGTTAACTAAAACTACAACTTCATAGATGGATGCAGAATTTCTAAACCAAGAGAACCCTTCTGAACCTCTTTAATCCAGCCCGTATAATAAAGACCTAAAGCATTTGACAATATAAATAACAACTGTAAAAATTTAAGCTTTGAGAAGCAATATACCAAAAAACAAAAATATGAGAATGCTCACTCCTCTCTGTCAAAAAATAGTCTATTTCTCCTTTATCTTGGTCAAATTTGTATCTTTCTATTTGGTTTAGACATAGGGCTGTGCTGCAGTTTTTAAAACCTTCTTGTCTGGGGCTGGGATTGTAGCTCAGCGGTAGAACACTCGCACATGTGAGGCCCTGGGTTTGATCCTCAGCACCACATTAAAAAAATAAATAAAGGTATTGTGTCCAACTACATCTAAAAAATAAATATTAAAAAAAAAAAAAACCTCTTGTCTGTTCCCACATTTTTTCTCTTTCCTCACTGTCATGTGTCCTATTTTACTAACAATGGCCTTTAGCCATCCAAAATTCCTAGGTTAAAAAATTCAAAGTTTTCAGAAATAGCTGAAGCTTTCCTAATATGAGATCTGTTATCATCTCAGTTCTTTTATACATGGAGAACTTTCCACATATTCTTACAGAACAGACATCTCAACAAGAATATCCTGAACATATCTCTTGTTTTTCTAGATTATATCAAGTATGGCAAAATGATAAAAATACACCCAGGTATACTATAGAAAATTGGTCTCAATCAATATTGTCCAGAGCAATGGACTTATTTTCTTCAAAAAGCTTCTAAGTTACCCATAAGTTCTAGTCACTGTCTGTACATAAAAATGGAGTGAAAGGCTGGGCATGGTGGCATGCCTATAATTCCAGCAACTCAGGAGGCTGAGGCAGGAAGATCACAAGTGTGAGGTCAACCTGAGCAACTAAAAGAGACCCTCAGCAACTTAGTGAGACCCTGTCTCAAAATAAAAAATATAAAGGATTGGAGATGTAGCTCAGTGGTAAAGTTCCCCTACATTTAATTTCCAGAACAACAACAATGAAAAAAATGAAGTGAAAGACAAGTAACTAAACAGGCTACATGGCTTTCCATTCAATAAACTGATCTTCTTTATTCTCCTTTTATAGCTCCTGTACTTCTAGGTTCTAATTGACAAATCAAAAAATCTTTTCTTTCTGAAGCAGAACTCTGGTAGATAAGAGTCAAAGCAGCTAGTCCAGTATGCAGCTATGACTCTACCCTATTTATACTTTGACTAATTATATATATGTGGAAAAGCACACTCACTATTCTGGGCTATTAGTTAAAAAGGGAACATCTGAAATACTTTCTTGCTCTATTAAATAACAAAAACACATTACACAATCAAAAACCCTGAAACAATTAAATTGAGTTTAAATACATTAATTTCCATAAAAGCTTGACAGGCAGCTCCCCATTTTTTTTTCCTACAGGATTTCACTGTGCTAACCCTGAAAAGGATAACCCTAACCTTAAAAGATGAACCCAAATACTTGCCTTTCCATCCTTTTCCACGCTTCTGTAACTAGTGCTTGAATTAATGGATCATGGGCCTTAACAGCGAACCTCAATTAAAACAAAAGAAAATAATTTTACACACACACATATTTTTAAATCATTAAAAACACATGCGGTAAGAACCTCGGGGTTACTTTGCTCTTACATAGGCAGTTCTTATTTCTACTCTACTCCCATTTCAGTGTTCTGATTTCTTGGTTCAGCCTAATAAATAAGAATCTTTACTTTATTTCATGACTTCATCCTCTTTATCCACTCATTTCAAAATCCTCCACTGAACAATGTTCAATGCTTTGTTTTACACCAAAAGGACATATAAAATGTATTACTTTGTTCTGATTATAAAAATATCTTATAGCAGAAAATATGTAAAGACACAAAAATGCTAATAGTCATCAATCACCTTAATCTTTAAAATTGTGTTTCCTTCATATATATCAGAGAAAAAGAATATTGTAACCTGAAAATAAAATCATTTTTTTAAATCTAATATCAATACCCAGAATAAGCAAAGGCCCCTTTCCTATTAATTCTGATTTTCAAAATAAAAATAAAACAAATAAATAAAAATGGCATGCTGGGCATAGTGGCACATGCCTGTAATCCCAGTGGTCCAGGAGGCTGAGGCACGAGCATCATGAGTTCAAAGCCAGCCTCAGTAACTTAGTGAGGCCCCTACGCAACTCAGTGGAAAAAAAAAAAAAGCCTGAGGATATGGCTCAGTGGTTAAGTGCCCAAGTTCAAACCCAGGTAACCAAAATAACAACAAAAACTGAAATACCTGTGTAATGCTGAATCTATAGCTACCTAACCAGGAAAGGGCAGATTATCATAAAAGGACTAATGTTTAATTTTAGTGTTTTTACCCCTTGTCCCTGGGTTCCTTTATTCAGGGAATCCAGTTCTCTTGGGCTGAATTTCCTTACAATGTAAAATGTATCTTTTTGAGAGAAGGTATTGATAAATTGCTGAGGCTGACCTTGAACTTATTATCCTCCTGCCTAAGTCACTGGAATTACAAGCATGTGCCACCATGCCTAGCTAAAATTTCTTTTCTTGAAATTTAACTTTGCCAGACATGGTGGCACATACCATCAGCAACTAGGGAGGCAGAAACAGGAGGATCAAAAGTTTCCAGATCAGACTGGACAACTTAGCAAGACTGTGTCTCAAATAAATAAATAAATAGGGCTGGAGATGTAGCTATATTTCCTTTGACATCAAGGAAGCCTTTTTTGCATGTAATAAGCCAGTCAAAGAATATAATTTGTGAAACATTGTTATCAAATATAAATGAGTCCAGGAAATAATTCTATTTTCTTTCTTTCTTCCTTTTCTTTTCTTTTTTCTTTTTTTAAGAACTGCAACTGGAAAACAACTTATTGTACCAATAGCCCTTAAAAAATATATCTGACATCAGTTTAATTACAGGCTAAGAGATTGCAAATAGATCAATAAAAACACAATTTGTTAATTGCTGATTTGTTATTAGCCATTAATCTGAAACCTAATAATTCACCTATCTTCATTATCTTTAGCCAATCAAATTGCCACAAAATTCCACAATAATCCAAAGTTAATCATCTCTACTGTCATGATTGAATATATTCCACTTTTTAAAACTGCAATACTACTAATAGTGTTAAATATCCTCCAAACATCTTTAAAATATAACATTATCAGGAAAACTACCCTCTTGGAGAAATTAAACACATTTTCATCTTTAAAAGATTTTTTAAAAATTAAAATATAAATAACAATTTCCATAAAAGTAACTTACTGTTGTGTGATGTATAACACATTCACCAGAGTATCATCATTCATTAATTTGATTTTATTTGTAGTCAAATTATGCAGAGTAAGAAATTGGGGATGATCTCCTACATACTCAACATTTTTTAACAAGCTGGTCTTCTGCTTTTGAAGTTGCCAAAGATTATTAAATGCACATTCAACTTGCTTTTCTGAAAGTGTCTCTTTGTTTCTTTCTATAAGATCAAATATTTGCTCTTGATCTGTACACTTATTCATCTGAATAATTAAGGGTTCACAACTGAAGGATCGAAACTGAAACTGTCTCCAGGAGAATGCACAAAGAGTTCTCAGACGAAACATATTTATAAAGGATGAGTCTAGAAAAAAGATATCTTTCCATTTACATCACAAATTCTCTTCAGTAAAAAAAGCCATCTGCAACTAGTACTCAAGCTAAATGTGCTGTTATAAAAAATAACTGGTTTGCTTTCATGTATTCTGTTTCCATTATGAGGATTCTAAATCCATTCCAATAAGCAGCTTCTGCAAAAGAATTGGTTAGCATGATTAGTCATATCTTATTAATACTGAGTTAATTCCAAAACTCAAAATAATAAATTTTTTCTGCATTAACTAGAGACTTTGTTCTTAGTCTAAATCATCTTAGGATTTGTTCCAAATCTAAATAGCTAGCCAGGAAAAAGAGTTTCTTTCTGTATTCCTTTAAAAAATGTTTAAGTCTGATATTGCCTAAAGTTTTCAAATCTGACCACAAAAGCAGAAGGGGGAAAAAACTCAAAACTGCTTTTTTTTTTCCTGCTGTGGTGGGGATCAAACCCAGGCCCTTCTACGTGTTAGTTACATGCTCTACCACTGAGCTACAACCCTAGTACTTCCAAATTTTACTTTGAGACAGTCTGGCTAAATTGCCCAGGCTAGGCTGGAACTTCAGATCTTTCTGCTTCAGCCTCCTCAATAGCTGTCATTACAGGAATGTAATCCCACACCTTGCCTTCAAGGTAATTTCATGCTCCTTTCTTCTCATTCCCTAAAAGAACTCAAACAATTTGATCATTATTGTTCTTAGTTAGGTTTTAACCAATAAATGAGATGTTCACAGCACTAATGAGGAAATATTTAAAAGTCAAAATGTGTTTCAAGACCTGTAGGATCAATATAATAACCAAAGATTTTTTCTGAAAAGAAAATTTGTCTAACAAATATATCATAAATTTAGTAATGTTCATATGTTATATTTATTCTTGAGAAGCAATAGTTAGAAACGCTGGGACTAAAATCATATCATCTACTACATGTGCAACAGTTACAAAGAACTTTTAAAATATATCCTAATTAATTTCACTCAATTGACTATCAGTGAAGAGGAAGGGGGGATCAAGGGAAAGTATAACAACAAATATGCCACAAAGAAATCCACCATTCTGTACAATTAACATGCACTAAAATAATAATAATAATCCTATCACCGGAAGTCCTGCCATCTTTGTTCTGTCATAAATGCCTATGAAAATGTAACAGGAGCCTGATGTGGTGGCAAATGCCTGTAATCCCAGCAGTTTCAGAGGTTGAGGCAAAAGGATGAAACTTCAAGGCCAGTCTTGGCAATTCAGTGAGATCCTGTCTCAAAATAAAAAACAAAAAGGGCTGGGGAAGGGCTAGGGCTGTAGCTCAGTGGCAGAGCACTTGCCTAGTATGTGTGAAGCACTGGGTTTGATCCTCAGCAACACATTAAAAAAAGAAGAAAGAAAGAGAGAGAGAGAGAGAGAGAGAGAGAGAGAGAGAAAGAAAGAAATTAAAGGTATGCTGTCCATCTACAACTATAAAAAAAATTTTTTTTAAAAAACAAAAAGAAGTTGAGATGTAGATCAGGGTAGGGTACCCCTGGGTTCAATCCCCAATATAACTCATTAATAAGCATGAGTTATACTATTACTTTAGTCTCATTGGCCACTTAAGGCAAGGTTTCTAGAACTGAATTGAATTTTTTAAAATTCTCTCAACCTTCCAGGAAGATATTATCAGTTCCATTTACACATAAAGTAAACCCCAAAAAGACTTAAACCAGTCAAACATGGTAAAGAATACCCATTATCCCAGCTAAGACAGGAGGATGGCAAGTTTGAGGCCAGCTTTGGCAATTCAGCAAGGCACTGTCTCAAAATTTTAAAAGGCTGGGGATGTAACCCAGTGGTAGAACACTTGTTTAGCACACTGAACACCCCTGGTTCAATCCCCAGTACTGAAATAGAGAGGGGGTGGGGAGGAAGAGAGGGAGGAGAGATTGTAAACAAAACAAATCACTTTAGCACTAGTGCAGATGGGATTACATTTGAGCCTCATTACATGAACAAACGTGCGTGACTAAAAGTATGCTTCAGACCCCTCTCTGGCTATGTCAAGCTGTCTGTTCCCAAGAAAAAAACGATGCCACGATACAGCCTATTTTTTATTTTGTGTTCAGTAAAACATGCCAAGGGCCACCTCCAAAAAAAGAAAAAAAAAAATTCGCTCAAAGCAAAGGTATCCTCGAAATACTAACTTAACCACCCATAACTGAAAAGTGGAGGCTATTCAGAATTTAAAAGTCCCACGTCCCCATCTCTATCCCAGCTAAGTGACCTTGGAGAAGTCGCTTAATTAAAGGAGGGGCCTTGGGACTGTGAGAGGCAGGTACGATTTAACAGGCACAGTGCAGGGTGCACAGGGTCAAGATATCCTCTGTGCGGGCATGCAGAGAGAACTGAACAAGAGCGAACGCGGTCTCCATCATCCAGGTTAGAAATGGGTTCAGCCGGTCCCAATCCTCCGCACTTTGGAGAACCCAACACTCGCAAGGAGGCCGCCTCAGATTCTCAGACGAACCCTGCGCAAAAACGTGCTGGGTGGGAAAAGAAATACCGACGCTGCTACCCGGCCCTGACTTGCCGGCAAATTCTTCCCTCAACGCCCGCCAACTTTTCTACAGGATCCTGGCGGGTTACGTAGCTTAGAAGTCTGGGTTGTCCCTTGATCCCAGCAAAAAACACAACAGGCTCAATTCTCCAGCTCACCCCTCTTGTCCCAGAGTTTTTAGCCTTTCCTTGAGAAATACTGTCTTCCCCCGGTACGGTCGGTCCCCAAGCCGGAGAAAAATTCCGGGTAGACTGCGTGCACAGCGGAAGACACGCACTACACATCCCAGAGGTCTGCGCGGCGCGGCTGGTGGAATGCACGTCTCCGGCTCCTCTGGGGGAATTCTGGGCTTTGTAGTTCTGTATTGGGAGAGGCTCGGGGCTGCGCGTCAGCGACTACTGAAGAAGGTAATGACACAAACGCTTACTTAGGTCAATGTCTCTGTTATTGAGGTTTATTTCCCCGAGTACTTGGAACATGGATATTTTTGTAATGTACACTAACAATTATATTTTAAAAAATGAAACGAGAAAATATTAAACACAGAAAATACCTATACAGATTTTTCTTATAATTTTTCAGGGTACTATATATGAAATAACTGTGAAGCTGCTATAGAAGTATCAAAACTCCTACTCTCGATTTCTGGACTTACGTGTTTCTGTACCTATGTCATGGACAGGTGCTAATTTTCAGGCGATGCTTTTCTTAACAGCTTTCTTAGATATGTATTTTGCACACCATACGATTCACCCATTGAAAGTGTACAATTCAATGGCTTTTCGTATATTCAATGTTCTAAAATTTTAGAAATTTAAGAAATTTTAGAACATTTCTTAACTCGAGAAAGAAACTCAGATTGGCAGGTTCCCCACATCTTCCCACCCTAATTCACCCCCAAATACCCTAGACAATGGATTAGTTTCAGATCACATTTTGAGTAGCTCTGATTTAGGTTGTTTGAAGTTACATCAACTGATAATAGAGTTGAGATTAAGGTTGACTTGAATGCACACAATAAAGGGATGTTAGAACAAATATGAAAAAAAATTTTTTTGAACAGCATCACGAATATTAAAACTCTCCATTCATAGTCCATAAGGGGTTCTGGTAGTGTAGCTCAGTGGTAAAGAACTTGCCTGGCATGCTAGAGGACCAAGTTCAATCTTCAGTATCAAAGGGGAAAAAAAATAAAACAATTACCAAAAAAAAAAAAACTAATACCAAATTGTACCATTTATAAGGACTCTATAGCTGTCAAATTCATAGGAACAATAAGTGGAATGGTGGTTGTCAGGGCCTAAGGAAGGGGAATAATGAAGAGTTATTTAATGAGTTGCAATTTTGTAACATGAAAAGAGGTCTGGACATTTATTGCATAACAATGTGAATGTACCAGACACTGAATGGTACCCTTAAAAAGGACTAAGTTGATAAATTTTGTTATACACATTTTATTACAGTATTATGTATGTATGTATGTATGTATGTATGTATGTATTGCAATGTTAGGGCTTCTGCATGCTAGGCAAGCTATCTACACTGAACTTTACATTCCATAATCATCACCATCCTTCCTCTCTTCTTTTTTTGGGGGAGGGGAGCATTTACTGGGGATTGAACTCAGGGACACTTAACCACTGAGAAACATCCCCAGCCCTTTTTTATTTTTTATTTTAAGACAGGGTCTCACTAAGTTGCTTGAGGCCTCACTAAGTTGCTGAGGCTGACCTTGAATTTAAACTCCTTCTGCCTCAGATTCCTGAGCCACAGAAATTTCACAGATGCTCCACAGTGCCTGGCTCCTTCTTCTTCTAAGACTAACATAGTTTTACTATGTTGTCCAGGCTGGCTTCAAATGATCCTCCCACTTTAGCCTCCTGAGTAGCTGGGACTGAGCTAGGATAGAAAAAAAATTTTTAAATAGTTAGAAGGAGGAAAAAGAAAGAAAAAGACGACTACAACTTGAATCTGAAAGTCTTGTGCTAAAGTTTCACACATACTTTCGCTCCCCAAGCCAGTATTCCTCTCCGTCCTGCCACTCCCAACTTTCTGGGATATCTACAGATCTTCACTCACAACCTTATAGTTGCTGAAAACCCACACACTTATAAAAATTTCCCTGTGCAATGAACTTTGAGAATAAATTAAGCAAAAGGAGATAACAATATTTTAAGAAATGTATACTACAGGGTGCATTCCAAACATTATCTATTGATCAGATAATGGAGACATCAAGAACAGCCATACCACCATGAACCATTTTATGAACACCAGATTGAAATCATCTCACATACCTTCTCATGCCTACCTTTAAGAAAGTCTTTTGAAAAGAAAAGCTAAGACCTCAAAAGTACTGATTTTCACTCTCAAAAGAGCCTACCTTAGCCAGGTGCAGCAGCACATGCCTGTAATCCCAGTGGCTCAGGAGGCTGAGGCAGGAGGATCACAAATTCAAAATCAGCCTCAGCAACTTAGTGAGTCCCTAAAAATAAAAAATAAATAAAGGGCTGGGGTTGTAGTTCAGCAGTAGAGCATTTGCCTAGCATGTGTGAGGCATTGGGTTTGACTCTCAGTACCACACAGAAATAAAATAAAATAAAGGTATTGTGTCCATTTACAACTAAAAATATATTTTAAAAGCCTACAAGGTTCACATAGAAGTCTCCTCTGCCCCTAGAGATTCTTCCTTAAACCCCTTTATAGTGACACCACTGTTTTTCAATTGAAAAAAAAAGGCAAGGAAGTCAATAAAAGAGGACCAACCTCTCTATAGTCAGGAAACTGAAAAATAAGATGATACTGTTCTTATACTATTAAGTTGGAAAAAAATAAATGTTTTAAAATAAGCTCAGTGGGAGGATAACAGCCATTCTCATACAACCTTGAAATGCATTAACCTTTCATAATTCTAATGGGATAGTACACCAATAGTTATGGTTTAGATGTGAGGTGTCTCCCAAAAGCGCATGTGTGAGATAATACAAGGTTTAGAGGATAAATTATTGGGTTACGAGAGCTTTAACGCAATCAGTGAATTAATCACCTTATAGGATTTATTGAGTGGGAATTGAAAGCAGGTGGTATGGCTGGACGAGGTGGGGCATTGGGGGCTTAGCATTATGGTAAATATTTGTATCTGGCAAGTGGAGATCTCTCTCTGCTTTCTGATCTTCATGCCAGCACTTTCCCTCCACCATATTCTTCCACCATGCTGTTCTGCCTCACCTTGAACCCCAAGGAATGGAGCCTGCTGCCTGTTGATTGAGACCCCCAAATCGTAAGCCCCCAAATAAACTTTTCTTCCTCTACAGTTGTTCTGATCTGGTCCTTTAATCACAGCAACGATAAAGCTGACTAAAACACCAATAATCTTACTCTGGCTATCATACCTGATATTTAAATATTAATATTTAAAATGTCAATCATTATATATACATATATTATATATGTATCATTATATATACATATATACAGGATATATGCTGTATGCAGATAAATACTTCTTGCAGTATCTTTGTATTAACCAAAACTTGAAACAACTAAAACATTCAATGGATATTTGGCAAATGGATGGATAAGATATGGAATATATATACTATGAAATTGAATATAGTTATTGAAAGAGATGTCCATAATGCAAAACCCAGCAAATTTCAGAGAGATAAGTGACCCCATTTTTTATGTCTAAGGAATGAAGTAGAGAAGGATATTAAATAAAAGATTTTAGCTAGGAATGTATCTCATTGGTAGAGCACTTGCCTAGCATGTTCAGGGTTCTTAAATAAATAAATAAATGTATTTAATGGTAGTACATATAGGAATTGACACCTAACAGGGATTGTAAGGGATTAGGCAAAATTATTAAATTTTAATCCTTTTTAGAATGTTCAAATCTTTTACAATAAGTGAGGTGTAGGGGTGCACACTTTTAGTTCCAACTACTCAGAAGACTTGAGCCCAGCAATTTGAGCCCAACCTGGGCAACATAGTAAGAGCCCATATCAAAACAACAACAACAACAACAAAAATTTACAACAGCTCATGTTATTGTAAAATATATGTGAAAACAAACATGCTTTTTTTAAAAGTTAAATTATTGATGATATACAACAAAGAAGAAGTTTGTGTGTTGGTCATCTATGTGTAGAAACAAAAAAGGTTCATTATTCTAAATTAAAGGTAAAGTAGAGGTTAACTGTAGTAGCCCAGCCCATCTATACCCCTTCTTTTGGTATCAGACACCATTCCTCACTTTACAAGGACTAAAATGACCCATTCTAGGTCTAAGCTAGCACTTCAGGCTCAGCCTATTAGATAGGTAGTGCTGTCTGCCATGATGAATAAAGCCAAATATCAGTGTTTAACTTGCAGAATTTGATACCTCAGTCATACTGCATTCCAATGGAGATATCCCTGTTTATCCCTGGTAACTAAAAACTTTTTCTCCACATTGAAGTTCTGGCTTGAATATGATTTGTTTCCTCCAAAACTGAGTCTACTATCCACTATAAGATATTTTAAGATCTTTTTTTTAGAAGTTTATTATTTATTTTTTAGTTATTGGCAGACACAACATCTTTGTTTGTATGTGGTGCTGAGGATCAAACCTGGGCCGCACGCATGCCAGGCGAGTGCGCTACCGCTTAAGCCACATCCCCAGCCCCTGATATTTTAAGATCTTAAGAGTGGAAACTTAATCTGATTTTTGTGATCAGACATGGGACCTTTGGGAGGTAATTAGGATAGATAAAGTCATCAGAGTGGAGTCCTCATGATTGCAAGCTGGTGGCATGGTGGCATTGTATATTCCCTCCTTCCCCCCTCCTCCTCTTCCTCCTCCTCCCTTCTCCTCCTTGTTCTTGTTTGTTTTTTTGATATACTGGGGACTGAATCCAGGGCCTCTGAATACTAGACAAGTGCTCTACCAGTGAACTACACCCCCAGCCCTGAATATTAGTGGTATTACAAGAAGAGAGAGACTGAGTGCCCAGAAGATACACATGCATGCTCCACTTCTCTCAGCATATGATGCCCTGCACCACCTCAGGACTTTGCCAGCAAGAAGGCCATTACCAAATGTGGCCCTCCTTAACCTTGGACTTCCAGAAGCATGAGCCAAAATAACCCCTTTTCTTTCAAATCTTCCCAGTGGTATTATGTTACTAGCAACATTAAACAATCTAAAACACAGGCTTCTTCCATAATTCCTCAGGGCCTTAAAACCCACTGGATAGAGCTGACAGAAATAAACATAAAAGACATGGAAAAGCATAGAACTTCATAAACATTTGACCTGGATGTAATATTTACACTTACCTTCCACTGGAAAGAAACATTCCTATATCCTTGCCTAGATTCCAGGAGAGAGCTAAGAAACCTACTTCTTAGACTGTCCTGGTGGCACACACCTTTAATCCCAATGACTCAGGAGGCAGAGGAAGGAGAATCACACGTTTGAAGTCAGCCTTTGCGACATAGAACCTGTCTCTAGATAAAATTTTTTAAAAATTTTTAATTGTAGATGAACACCATAGAATACGTTTATTTTAATTATTTATTTTAATATGGTGCTGAGGATCAAACCCAGTGCCTCACGTGCTTGGCAAGCAGTCTACCACTGAGCTACACCCCCTACCCTAGATAAAATTTTAAAAGAGCTGGGGACGTAGCTTAGTGTTAGAGTACCACTGACTTCAATTACCAATACCAAAAAACAAAACAAAACCCAGTTCTTAGAAGGACAGACATTTCCAGTGACAAAACTCAAAATATAAAAACACAAATTTGGGGGTTACCACTACTGTGCTAACCAAAGACTTTTCTGGTCTTTTATTATTTATTTTCCTGAGGGTACCAAACCCAAGGCTTTGCCCAAGGTAGGCAAGTGCTTATGTGATTTACCACTGTGCTATATCCCTAGTCCTTTTCTGGCATTTTAAATTTGGAGGTGGCAGAGGCTTAGATTTTCTGTTTTCTTCTTTCTTCTTTTTTAGTGCTGGAGATTGAACCACTACATTCTCGACAAGCTCTCTACCATGAACTCACCCCCAACTCAGGTTCATATTCTTAAGAAGTGAAGTCACTTCTTAGAGAAACCAGCCTGAAAAATAAAGCAAATAGTGATAAGTAGAATTAGACAAGAAAGAAGTCCCACAATATTCAGTCTATTCTTTCTTTTCTGTATAAAAAAATCTTCCCGAACTCACTCAAAACAATAGTTGTTATTTCATGGTTTCTGTACATCAGAAATTAGGAAGTAGTTTGGCTGAGTCATTTTGCTTCAGTTTCTCTTTGATCACAATCATAGGTCTACAGGGATGGCAGTGGTACTGGAGGATCTACTTGCATGATGGCACACTCACCTAACTGTTGGTGGGAGGAAGCCTGTGGAGAGCAGTGATTTGAATCATGGTCTGACTCCCTCATGGCTGTGTTGCACTGGGAACTTCTGTGTGAAGGTGCAGGTCAAAATAGACCAGTCGCTATGGCGACGCCAGCCACAGGAGGTTACATGCAAAGGCATGCAGCATTATCAGTCAAGACCTTAATTCAAGCACCAACTCCCAGGGATAGAGGATTCTAAACATAACAAGATGACCCTAAAGTCTCGCCAGTCCTGAATACTTTAGATTGCCCATTTTGTTGAAACTTTCCCACAAATAACCTTTTGCAGATGAAACCTATATAATGAACATGGACCATTTGGCCCCACCTTTTTCTGTTTTTTTTTTTTTTTTTTATTTTTTAGTTGTAGATAGACACAATACCTTTATTTTGTTGATTTATTTTTATGTGGTGCTGAGGATTGAACCCAGTGTCTCACACATGCTAGGTGAGTGCTCTACCATGAGTCACAACCCCAGCCCCTTTTTTCAATTTTTCTTCATCCCACATGGCCCCTCATCTGATTTCTGAATTAAAAGCCACGCTGGTCATGGAATAGCCTGTTTATTGCCACAAGGGTCTCTCAAGATTCTGCTTGAGTGTTCTCAGGACATGGGAGCTACCTTCCCCAACTATGAATGATCCAATAGACAGTAATGAAGAAATCAAGTGCCTTTTATTATCTAGTCTCTGAAATCACACATCATCACTTGTACTTTATTCTGCTCACTAGAAGCAAGTCAAATCAAAGAATGTGTGGGCTGGGGATATAACTTATTGATAGCGTACTTGCCTAGCATGTGTAAGGCACTGTGTTCAATCTCCAGCACTGAAGAAAAAAAAAAGAATTTGTTAACATAGTTTTGAACCATCACACTGTCCATCAGTTTTGGCTTATAAAGCAATATATTTTCCTTTTACCAAGACTGGTTCAACTTGAGTTTCAGTTATTTGTAAACAAGATCCCTCACTGACTGTCATCAAAAGGCATGCATAATAAGAGTGTTGTTATAACCACTTTGGAAAACTCTTTGGTATTACCTACCAAAGCAGAACCTATTTACACCCTAAGATCTAGCAATTCCATTCCTAAGTATATCTCCAACATATGTGAAAAATATATGTGGCCCAAAACAGTAGGTGTAAGAAAGTTCATAAAATTTTATTCATAATTATTAAAACCTGAAAACAACAAAGGTCACACAAGAGTAAATCTGCATAATTCCATTTATGTGAGATTCAAAAGTATGCAAAACTAATACTACTGGTGCTGGGACTCTGAACAGAAGTCATCTTTGGTGGTAGGGAGTGTGGAATAGCAGAATTAGTAGAAAGGGGAAGGAGTGAGACTTCTGGGATGTTGGTACTGCTCTTGCTGTATGTCTTAATCCAGTAAAGTTTACATTTGTTTGTTCACTTAGTAAAAATGTATTGAGATATACTTATGTATATATGCATTTATATGATAAATTTATTTTTAATTCAACATTTTACCTTTAAAAAAGGCATGCAAAGTAAAGGACAAACTAAAAACACCACTCAGAAACCCATGTTTTGATGATTGTAAATATTTTTTTGTGTGCAAAAAACTACCTTTTAATGGTATATGTAATTTATTAATTTTCCCCTAGAATATCTTTTTGTCTTTTCTCTGGGCACATGTCCAAATTACATACCCCAGCATCTTGTAACTGTTTGGGGCCATGTGATTTAGTTTTCATTGATGAAATTAGAGCAAAAGGGGCATGTGCTACTTTCTGATTTATACATTGCCTTTTATTTTCTTTTTGTTCCAGTTGAAACCCAAGGCAACACACTCAAATCACGCAACGACAAGGTCTTAGGGCATATTGGGATAACATACAGGAAAAACTGAATAACTACATGGAGCAGAGCTGGCCCTCTCAACTGGTCTGCTAACTGAAGATATATTATGTAAGAGAGAAATGAATCCTTAAAACTATAGAACTGTTGCAGAATAAAATATTTCCTTTTAAGGCGGGCATGGTGTTGCACATCTGTAATCCCAGTGGCTCAGGAAGTTGAGGCAGGAGGATCCCGAGTTCAAAGCTATCTTCAGCAATTTAGCAAGGCCCTCAGCAATGTAGTGAGACCCTATCTCTAAAATAATACACACACACACACACACACAATGGCTGAGGATGTGGGTCACGGGTTAAGCGCCCTGGGTTCAATACCTGGTACAAAAAAAAAAAAAAAAAAAAAGAGAGGGGCCAGGTTGTGGTGTGTCTCAGTGGGCAGAGTGCTTGCCTAGCATGCTGAGGCACTGAGTTTGATCCCAGGCACCACATAAAAATACACAAATAAAATAAATGTATTGTGTCCATCTGCAACAACAAAAAAAAAATTTTAAAGGAAAGAAAAGACAAGAAAAAAATATTTTCTTTTACTGTAAAATAGCTTTCCTTCCTTTGTGGTGCTGGGGATCTATCCCAGGGCTTTGCACATGCTAAGCAAGTATTCCACCATTAAGCTACATCCTAGCCCTTTTTATTTTGAGACTGGGTCTCACTAAATTACTTAGACTGGCCTCAGACTTTTGACCCCTGTCTCAGCTTCTAGAGAAGCTGGGCTTACAAGTGTGTATCACACTGTCCTGCTAATAGCTTTTTTGGTACTGTGGTTTGAACACAGAGATGCTTTCCCCTTCAACTACATACTCAATACTTTTATTTCTTATTTTGAGACAGGGTCTTACTAAACTGCCAAATGAATGGAACTGCCTGAGCTTCCTAGTGGCTGGTATTACAGGCGTGTACCGTGTCCTGCAACAGCTTCCTTTTTTTTTTTTTTAAATAATTTTTACTTGTCTTTGGACCTTTATTTTACTTATTTATTTTTGGATCTGAGAACCGAACCCAGTGCCTCACACATGCTAGGCAAGCGCTCTACCACTGAGCTACAACCTCAATCCAACAGCTTCCTTCTTGATACAATAAATTCAAATCAAATCAATTTTGCAAGGTTTGGAATTTCACAGACCAATTAAACATATTAGATATATGCTTTGTGTGTGTGTATGAGTGTGTGTGTGTTTTTTCTTTCTTTCTTTCTTTCTTTTTTTTTTTTTTTTTGGTATGTTTTTGAGAGTGGGTCTTGCTATTTTGCTCAGGCTTGCCTCGAACTTGGAATCCTACCTTGTCCTCCTTAACTGGTGGGATTATATGCGTGCCTGGCAATATAGTAGATCTAATCTGTACCATGTACCATGGGGTTACTAGAGACAAAAATGTAAATCAGCTAATTTCCTCCTCTTCTCTCAAATACACTTTGTTCATCACTGGTTTTTCAGGACTTGTATTTTGTCATTCACTGGAAGGTGAAACTGGAAGCTCCTTTAAAAGTTGAACGTCCTTCAAAATAGCCTGGCAGAGCATTAATATATGCTCATTAAATGAAACACTTTATTTCACAAACGACACGGCATTCTGACAGGCAGAGACGCACTCTGTCAATTTACACAGGCGTGAAGCTACTTACAAACTACGAATTTAAAAGGAAGCGAAACCCTAGAATTCCAGGGAGGGCGTGGTGACACCAACCAGAGAACGCCGGGAGACGCCGTCAACCAACCCATGACGTACTTCCGGCGCGACGCTTTCTCTCCACGCCGGGACTGTGCTGTGGGGGAGGGAGGCGGTTAGTGGGCTTTAGCGCCTATTCTGACGGCGGTAGATTTGAAGCGCTTTAAAGGACCGGGCCCAGGGAAGAGGAAATTGTAGTGGTGCAGGTAGGTGGCGCGAGGCCCGTGTTGTTTTGGTGGCGTCATTTGCTGCAGTCCCGGGATACGAGAGCGGGAAGGGCCGGGAGAGAGGGGCGGAGCCGGCGCGGTAGGCCGGGCTGTGTTAACCGTCTTTCCCGGGTGGTATACGGACTGGTAGGGCCCAGAGGGGGCCTCTGAGGACCACTGAGCTCGCTTTGCAGATGTAGCAGCTGGAGAAGGCTTCCGGCCAAGCCTCCAGGACCAGGAAACCGCTCTTCCTCTGCCAGCCCCCGCCCTCCCCACTCGGGCGCACACCTCGCTCCCTGACGCATTTTGCCGCACAAGCTGTAATATGGCGGCAGCGACGGCGGCCTGAACTCTTAGGGAGCTATGTTGATTTTTAAGGCTTCAAAATCCTATGACTGAGCACTACTGCCGGGTAGGTGATATGGTTGGTGGGGAAGGGGGAGTCGCAACTCAGTGTCTTTTCAAGTTAGGGTTAGAGAGGACGGGCGAAGAGCCTGAACCACAAGGATTGAAATTGAATACAAGCTTTTCTCCGACTCCGACCTTTTTCTCTCACAGAACAGCGGCTGTCGTGTACACTCAACTGGCACAGGCCACTTTGTTAAGCATTTTCTAAAACTCAAGGTCTTACCTTAGCTCTTCGGAAGTTTTCCCACGTTTCCGAGGAGCTCTGAGCGTCGCAGGCCTCTTAGGAGGACGATAGCCCTTAGGAGAAAAATGATGGTTTCAGAACTACTTATGCTTTTAGGAAGCAAAGTCAGCTTATGCCGGCAAGGAGTGTGCAGACGTTTTGGAAATGTTTTGAAAGTATCATTTTGTGCATTTAATTTTTTCCCACAAGAATACGTTCTGTGCAGTACCAAATTTTGGCATTGGTGATCACAAATACGTCCTAGAAACGGTTAAATATTTTGGAAATTTGGAGATCAGACATTAACTTTCAGTAGCCAAAACCAGAAAGGTCATTTGTGCGTGTGTTTCCTATTTTGTAGAGGAAAAGGCCAATAATTGCTAGTTCGGAACTGATTGAGGAGGTGGAAATGAACATTTTATAAAAGTTTTGTAATTGCACCATAAAAATTCAGAAAAGATACGTAGAATGACTTTTTTCTTGTATGTTTTTTTATATACCTGAAAATTTGCAGTTTTAGCACCACTCTCCCCCTTATTGTAACTGTTTGGGATGGGATTATTTCTACAATTTACATACCTCTGTCTTAAGCAGAATTCATTGCACATTGCGTAGCAATTTCTTTATGAATTATAATTATTGATGCCCAGGGATCTTATAGGGTGTCAAAGGATACTGTGCTTTTCTATTGTTGTGGTAGCTTCCTAAGGCTTTTTTATCTCCTGCAAGAAGTGATCAGGGTTGCCTTCCCTGTTGGCAAGTGTGTACAAGTATGTAAACTTCCTAGAATATAAAATTTGGACGTTTCTGGCTCAGTCATTTTTTTCCGAGCCTTAGTTTGTTTGTTTTTTTATTCCAGCTGCAAAGTGATATTGTTTTGATTTCCATCTGTCATAAGCTCTGGGCTTGAAAAATAAAACTCAGGTTTATTAAATTGTGTGTAAAATTGGCTTTCAGTGACAACTTAGTGATTGTCCATTTAGTGAAGGGTTTGAAGGAATTTATTTTGACTTAAAGGCCTTTTGTGTGTGTGTGGGGGGGTGTTTACTACTTTGATCTTGCAGAAGAGATGATCTCTACATAATTTGATATTTTTAATTAGCTATTCTGTGAGGCAGCATCTATTCTTTATGCAAAGGGAAGCTGGCAGCCATTCATAATAAAAGATGAACTAATTCTGTTAGTTATCAAAACACTACCTGAGATTATTTCAGTAGTTGCCCCTTTTAGGAAAACTATATGTTGATTTTTTTTAACTAATAAGGAAATCCTGTTTTACAAATAGCATATTTCAATAAAATCATAACATTGTCTATTTTTAGAGTTCTTTATTCAATGTATTGAAATATCTCTTAATTTGTAGTAAGAATCCACAGGTAATTAATTCAAGTGATTTGAAGAGCCTGTGGCAGATCTTTTTGCTATGTGGTGGTATTATGTGCTTTTTTTTTTTTTTTTTTTACTGATAATATTAGCACTAAGCTTACATTCTCTTTTTTAAAGAATTTTTTTTTTTTTTGTAGTTGTAGATGGACAGGATGCCTTTATTTGTTTATTTTTATGTGGTGCTAAGGATGGAACCCAATGCCTCACACATGCTAGGCAAGTGCTCTGCCACTGAGCTATAGTCTCAGCCCCTCTTTCTTTTTTCCTTTTTCTTTCTGAATATCAATGATTTTTCCCTGGTTTAAGGTATATGTGGTCAACATAAGAACTTTGTGTGTTTTTATTTCTGTAAAGCAAAAAACTTAAATCTTGATTTATTATAGGCAATACTGTGAATATTCAGACACTGCTGTAACTGGAACTTTGTGCTTTTACTAATAAGGAGCCTTTTGTACTTTTTGAGTGGTAACTTAAAATGATCACAATGATCTTTGAAACTTAAGTGTGTAATACATAAATGTAAACATCAGTCTGTGTGTGTGTTGGGAGGGGAAATGGGGGTTGAACTCACAGTCTCTGTGGGCTGGGCAAACACTCTACTACTGAGGTACATCCCTAGCCCAATTTTTATTTTGAGACAGGGTCTCATTAAGTTGCTCAGGCTGGCCTCTAACTTACTATCCTCCTGTCTTGATTATTCTAGTAGTTGGGATTGAGGCATACACTACCACACTGGGCTAAATATCAATTTTAGATATTAAAATGATTAATGTGAGTAAAACGTTTGGTTATATATTATTGCTTCTGTTAATTATATACATTTTAACTTCAGATTTGTTCATAATTAACTGTTGCATTATGGTGACATAGTAGAAAATAAAATTTAATAAGCCATTATCTGCATTGTTATAAATAAACTAGCATCTACAGTGAAGTTGTCTAGTACCAAACTAGAACTCTTACTTTTTTTCCCCTTGTGATACTGAGGCATTCACTTCAGTTCTCTAGGCCTCTTCTTCATTTGTAAAATTAGAAGATTGGGCTGGATTACTCTTAAAATTCCTTCAAACTCCAAAAGTCTATATTTCTGTGGTTTTTGTTTTGGTTTTGGTTTTGGTGTGTGTGTGTGTGTGTGTGTGTGTGTGTGTGTGTGTGTTTTCTCCATACTAGGGATTGAACCCACGACCTCATGCATCATGGGCAAATGCTTTTATCACTTTGCTACATCCCAACCTTTTTTTACTTATTTTTTATTGTGACACAGGGCCTCATTCTGTTATCCAGGCTGGCCTTGAACTTGTGAGCCTCCTGCTTCAGTCTCCTGAATAGCTGTGAATACAGGTGTGTGCCACACATCCAGCTCCGAAAATCTGTGATTTTTTTAAAAAACCTTAGAATTACTGGATTAAATAAAGTGGGTTTAGAATGATATAGGTATGTCTCCGAAAAGCGAGGGATAAATTTATCATTATAAAAAATACATATTTGGCCAGGCTGGTGGTGCACATCTGAAATCCCAGTGGCTTTGGAGGCTGAAGCAGGAGGATTGCGAATTCAAAGCCATCCTCAAAAAGCGAGAAACTAAGTAACTCAGTGAGTTCCTAAATAAATGTGTCTAAATAAAATATAAAACAGGGCTGGGGATGTGGCTCAGTGGTCAAGTGCCTCTGGGTTTAATCCTTAGTACCAAAAAAAAAAAAAGTAAATAATTGCAGGTAAAACATTAAGGGACCTGGAAGACTTGAGACAGTAGGATTGCAAGTTCAAGGCCAGCTTTAGCAACTTGGTGAGACCCTGCCTCAAAATGAAAAATAATAAATAGCTCAATTGTAAATTGCCCCTGCATTAAATTCCCAATCCCCCCTCCCTCCGCAAAAAAAAAAAAAAAAAAAAAAAAAAAAATTAGCAGGGATTTTCCATTTAGTATTTATTTACATTTGTGCTTCAGTACTAACATAATTGTTACATTTTTATGTCCTTGAGATTGGATGTATAAGTGTATGATATCCTTATTGAACCCTGAATTTGGCAATATTATAAATTTTTCTTTTTAAGTTTTCTAAAGAACTTAGGAATTTCAGAGGGCTGGAGTTGTAGCTCAGTGACAGAGTGCTTGCCTAGCACAGGTGAGGCACTGGGTTTGATCCTTGGCACCACATACAAAATAAACAAAAAATAAACATTAAATTCTTTAAAAGAAAAAAATTATTTCAGAAATGCCTGTACACTGTTAATCATGTTGCTACCAGCCCAGTGGTTTGTGTGTGTCAGAACAGTAAAGGGCATTAATATGGAAGAGTTTAGTTGTCTTTCCTGACACTTTGGAATATTAGCATGTTTTCACTTAATTTAGCAGCAATCTGGCATTCATAAATGTACTCAAATGTTTTTGAAGCAGTTTATTTTTATTTCTCATTTGATCTGTGTGAACTACATTAGGAGTGAGCTAAAGAAGCTGGTGTGAACACTAAAATGCTTTCATTGAAAGTAATCTTAAAATCTGCTATGGTTTTAATTAATTTAACTTACATGGTGGCACTTACAGGTGGGAATCTTGTATAAAAATTGTTACTTGTTTTATTAAATTCAGTAGATGAGAATGTCTTGTTTGTTTCTTGGTCCTGAACTAAACAAGTGGATTCTACAAAGAAAGAAAGGAAGGGAAAAAAAAAAAAAAAAAAAAAAAAAAAAAAACCTTTCTTAATGAAATACATCCCAGTAGGAAGATATAGAGAATGAGCTTAGTTTCAATGGTAGGGTAGACTGAGAGGATGACTACTGGTAGACTCTGGAAGAAATTATTGCTTAAAGATAAATACTAGTACTATACCATGTGAGAAGCCCTGCATATAGGGGGAAAGGCACTAGATTATTACAAAAAGTTTTTATACTAAAACCATTGTTCATGGTTCCATTAGCTAGCATTCTTTGTATTTGGTAAGTAGACCTGGGTTAGACACTATGCTTGGTGTAGAAGATACAAAGCTGTTGTTTTTTTTTGTTTTGTTTTGTTTTGTTTGGTACCAGGGATTGAACTCCAGGGCATTTGATCACTGAGTCACCTCCCCAGCCCTATTTAGTATTTAGAGACAGGGTCTTGCTTTTGCTGAAACTGGCTTTGAACTTGCAATCCTCCTGCTTCAGCCTCCTGAGCCGCTGGGATTACAGACGTGTGCCACGGCACCTGGCACAAAGGTTTTGAGTTTATAAAATTTTCACACAAGTTTATGAGGAAGTCAGCCAGATGAGGTTCAATGAAGGAGGATCATGTAAGCCTTAAAGAGTCAGAGTAAAGTTGCCGGAGAGTGTATTCTGGTTAAATTGAATCTTGGAAGACATAGGAATTAGCCAGAGAAATCAGAAGGGGCAGAGATTTGCTTAGCATCTTCATAGTTGAAAAGAATTACTCTTTACAAGACTCGGTGATATGCTGACTGTGTGAAATTTCCAAATAACTTTGAATGTAAAGAAGTCACTGCATTATTTATTGCCTAATTACAAACCCTATATCATTTGCCATATAATTTAATAATTAGCTGCCCATAGTATCCTTGTACTCTTTCCTGGCATCTTTCAGTATATTAGGATGAATACAGAAATTGTTTTATGTATGAAACTGCAAAATGAACTTGTTACCTCTCACTTATTATTTGAAATGTATTTGTTGCAGAAATTTAGAAATTTTAGCATTTTTAGATATTTTAAATGTTACTGTGTATATGACTGATATTGTTGACAAACATGAACAACTTAATCATTTGCTTAACAGAAAGTAGAATGTATAAAATTATTTTAAAATATAGACGTTAGGATTTTGTGTATTTAAAAAAATATTTTTTAGTTATACATGAACATAATATCTTTATTTTGTTTATTTTTATGTGCTACTGGGAATCGAACCCAGAGCCTCACATGTGCCAGGCAAGCTCTCCACCACTGAGCCACAAACCCAACCCAGGATTTTGTATATTTTTATATGACCTAATTTTTTCATTGAGCTTATTGACTTCATTGTTTCTTATTAAAAATTTTTGTTATGAAAAAGTAAATTCTTTCTCTCATACTTAAATTTCTGAGGAAGTCAGCCAGATGAGGTGAGTTCATGAGGTCAGGGAGATGATGAATGGTAACAGCTAATAAGCAATGAAGTAGGTCAAAATAGAACATACATATTTCCTCTGATGGGAGCAGGTTATGCTGATCACTGTACAGAAATGGGGCACACTGCCAGGTGTGGTAATTGTTTTTCCAAGAAAAATGTAAATCTGTATTTTGTAGATACAGCTGCAGCTCATTCAGACTGACCAGATTTGTGACAAATTGACAGAATACTCTGAAAGCTTTGTCTTCTAGTATTCTTAGGCAATTCATGAATTATTTTATTGAAATTTTTATGGTTGCAATGTTTTCCTGAATTGTATTTTTTTTAAAGAGAGAGAGAGAGAGGGTTTTTTTAAATATTTTTTTTTTAGTTTTTGGTGGACACAACATCTTTATTTTATTTTATTTTTTTTATGCGCTGCTGAGGATCGAACCCAGCGCCCCACGCATGCCAGGCAAGCGCACTGTCGCTTGAGCCACATCCCCAGCCCGAATTGTATTTTTGGTAGCTCTCAGCATTGTTTTTCTTTTTTACTTTTTTTTGAAGAACTGAAAAGTTGACCAGATGGTTGTTTCAACTGTGTCTGATTTTAGATATTATTTAGTAATATCTCGGAATCATAATTCTAGAGGAAATATTGTATCCTATTTTTCATTACCAGTTAGTGAGCTCTTGGTAATGAGTAGCAATTAGTAGCATTTTAATAATGTTTTAAGTTTGTGAACCATCTTTTGTGTCACCATTGTTCTTAATGAGTTGTTAATATTTGAGCATTTACATATTCAGTGGATTTGTGTAGTAACTTGAATAATTACTGTCTTCCCTCTTTCTTAAACTTAAAGGATATTTGATTTTTAATTTCAGGAAAATAATTTTAGTCAATTTCTGTGAAAAGTATGTCCTTGGGTGATAGAATCTAAATACATGTACATTTTTCTTTTTTTTAAATATTTGTTTTTTAGGTGTAGATGGACACAACACAATGCCTTTATTTTTATGTGGTGCTGAGGATAGAACCTGGGTCCTGCCTGTCCTAGACGAGCACTCTACCGCTGAGCCACTATCCCAGCCCCACATGTACATTTTTCTAGAGGAGTCTCTATGTATGTGGGTTTGGTATTTTGTTTTTTGGTTCTAGGGATTGAACCCAGGGCTGTTTAGCCAGTAAGCCACATCCGCAGCTCTGTTTTATTTTTTATTTTGAAACAGGATCTTACTAAGTTGCTAAGGCTAGATTTGACCTTAAATCCTCCTGCCTTAGCCTCCCAAGCTGTTGTGATTGTGGGTATGTGCCACTGTCTTTAGCTATTTTCTTTTTTTAAGAATTTTTTTCTTCAATTCATGTAATTAAAGACAAGTAGGGAGAAGTCAAGCAAAAGTCCTACAGTCTTCAAACCAAATGAAATAATGATTTTTTTCTTCAGCCTTTTTTTCCCTTTGTAAATCTTTCCCTGATCTTGAAGATTTGGAATAGTTTATGTGGTTATGATGATATTCATATATTGTTTTGTATCTTGATCTTTTTGAGGATGGGTGCTAGGGATTGAACTCAAGATCTCACACAGCCTACTACTGAGCTATACCTCTAGCCCATCTTGATTTTTTTGGCGGGGTGGGTGATAGGATTGCCTAGCCCATAGTGAAACAGTCTCACTAAGTTACCTAGGGCCTTGCTAAAATTGCTGAGGCTGACTTTGTACTTGAGGATCCTGCTGCTTCAGCCTTTTGGAGTTGCTGGGGTTACAGGCATGCTACTGCACCTGACTACATCTTGATTTAAGAACATTTTCTATATAGTTAATCCTGGTAAGCATTGCCTTTTTTCTTTTTATTCTACTTAGTTATACGTGACAGCAGAATGCATTTCAAATTTCATTGTATACGAATGAAGTACAACTTTTCAGTTCTCTGGTAGAGTCACACCATTCATGCAATCATACGTGGAATGAGTGATGTCCATCTCATTCCACCATTTTTCCTGCCCCATGCTCCCCTCCCCAGCCTCCCCTTTGCCCAATCCAAAGTTCCTGCATTCTGCTCATGTTCCCCGACCCCCATTATGATCAGTATCCACTAATCTGAGAAAACATTTGGCCTTTGGTTTTTTGGGAGTGGTGTACTTTGCTTTAGCATGATATTCTCCAGCTCCATCCATTTATCTATAAATGCCATGATTTTATGCTCTTTTAGTGCTGAGTAATATTCCATTGTGTATATATATACTCCAGTTTATCCGTTCATCTATTGATGGGCATCTAGGTTGGTTCCATAGTTTAGCTATTTTTATGAATTGTGAATTCACAAATTTGTGAATTTTTGAGTTGTGCTGCTATAAACATTGATGTGGCTGTGTCACTATAGTATGCTGATTTTAAGTTCTTTGGGTATAGATGGATATAGACTGAGGAGTGAGATAGCTGGGTCAAATGGTGGTTCCACTCCAAGTTGTCTAAGAGTGGTTGCACCAATTTGCAGTCCCACCAACAGTGTATGAGAGTACCTTTTCCCCTACATCCTTACTTAAGCATTGCCTTAGTAACTGTATTTTGTTGAACTAGAAACCATAATTTAAACTTTTTTTGTACAATCAAATAGTTTGCTTCTGATTATGTGTTACTAAGAAGAGTGCTAAGCCAACTTTACACTTGAAGGCTTTCTAAATTTTGGAGTAGTTCCCAAATTCCCTGTATTTGACTTTTACTGGTTCAAACTGTAAGCCCTTAAGGATTTCATGTATTGTTTCCAAAGGTACCATGTACTGTTACTAGTAATGTTGTGAAATCCTGTTTCTTTCTGTTTGTACATGTATTAGAATGATTATTTTTTTCAGTACTGGGGATTAAACCCAGAGGCACTCTACCTCTGAGCTGCTCTTTCCTCCCCATCCCCCACCTTTTTTTCTAAATTTTGAGGCAGAATCTCACTAAATTGCCCAGGCTGGCTTCGAACTTGGAATCCTTGTGCCTGGGCCTCCCAACGGCCACCCTTGCACCTGGCTAGAATTACTCTTTAAAAAGGTCTTCACTATTGATAGGACAAAAAAAAAAAAAAAAAAATCTCTTTAGTATTTTAAAATATTTCTCCCTGATTATAAAATTAGTATCTGTTGAAAAAATTATAGAAATTAAAAATGCATAAGAAAACGTCCTCAAACTCATGGTCCAAACCTAATTGTTATTAATGTTTTAGTGTAACGCCTCCTATTGTTTTCTCGGTATACTGATGTATATAAACTTGTGATTTATAGTTATGTTGTCTACTAGTTTACATTTTCATCTAATAGAAAGGTCTTTAATTCGTAGTCTTTGATGATTTTCTTTTTAATTTTTTTCCATTTAAAAAATAATTTTAATGGATTATATATTTGTGTAGTATCAAGTTGAAAAGGTATGGGAGGTTATATAGTTTAAAACAAAAACAAAAATAAACCTTCTAGGACTGGGGTTGTGGTTTATGTTGTAGTACAACAGCACCACATAAAAATAAATGAGTAAAATAAAGTAATGTGTCCTATCTACAACTGAAAAACAAAACAAAACACGCCTTCCTTTTACTCCTCTTTCCTAACTACCCCTTTCCTCTCCCATCAACATGTGAGACAAGTGCTGTACCACTGACATATATCCCCTATCTTCCCCTCAGCCCCACTTTTTTTTTGAACTAGGGTCTCACTAAGTTGCCCAGGCTGGCCTGGAACTTGTAATGTTCCTACCTCAGCCTCTTTAGTAGCTGGTATTACAGATATGAACTGTATCCTGCCAGATGTCTCTGAATTAAGCAAATATATACAGAGTTTTGTTTTGGAGTTTTTTTTAATTGTTTTTCTTTTAAAAATGTATTATACAAAGCTGGAGAGAAGAAGGAGGATGGGAGGGAAAAGTGGGGGGTAATCATACCTGAAATCAGTTTTTATGTATGTATGAATTTGTTGAGATGAACGCAATTACTGTGTATAATTATAAAGCTCTAATAATAAAAATAATAAAAATTTTAGAAAACTAAAAAGATTAGATTTGGACTGGGGATATAGATCCATTGGTAGAGTGCTTGCCGCTCATGTACAAGACCCTGGGTTCAATCCTCAGCACCACCAAAAAAAAAAAAAAAAAAAAAAAGATTTGCTGCAGGGAGGAGGAAAAATAAGAAATCATTGAAAGGAATATTGATTGGCTGGGGTTGTGGCTCTTGGTGGTAGAGTGCTCGCCTAGCATGTATGAGGCCCTGGGTTCCATCCTCAGCATCATATAAAAATAAATAAATAAAATAAAGGTATTGTGTCCAACTATAACTAAAAAATAAAATATTTTTTAAAAAAGAAAGGAATATTGATGTTTATTAAGGAATAATTATCATGTGCATGACCTGTAAGTAAATGGCTACAAACCCAACTGTGATGCATAGTTCTAATTGGCCCCAACACACTGAATTTTATTCAAATGGAGGTGGATTCTGAGATAACACTTTAAGAAACAGTGTTTAAAATATTAGGAAAGAAAGAAGACATTGGTGTTCAATTTTTCTATTTTGTTTGCATGTAATTCTTGGTCACTCATAGTCTTTATTGAGTGTGAAGCACTAAAAAGACTAAATAATAAACTTGAACTCATTTAAAAAAGTAAATAAAAATATACAAAGAACAGCCAGGCATGGTGGTGCACGCCTATAATCACAGCAACTCAAAAGTCTGTGTAAGGCAATGGAAAGTTTGAAGCCAGCCTTAGCATTTTAGCAGGACTATCTATAAGGGGGTGGTTTGGGATGTGCTTGGGGATGTAGCTCAGTGGTAGAGCACCCCTGAATTCAGTCTTCAGTGCTGCAAAATAAGTAAATAAAATAAAAATATGCCAGGAACACAAATTATGCACATATTTGTTCCCTGGCTTGTACCACCCTCTTTTTAATATCTTGGATTAGCAGTATAGCTATCTTCACTCTTTTATAGCTCTGTACATTGTATGGGATATACTACAGTTTGTGTAACCTGTACATGTACATTGTATACAAATGTTTGAATATACTAAGATTTCTGTGACTGTCCTTCCTTGATGGCCAGTTAGACTTACAGCCTTTTACTGTTGCAAATCATGGTGCATTGAATAACTTGTACATACTCTATTTTGCAAATGTGTAAGCTTATACATTAAAAAATTCCTACAAATTTTTAGAAGTGGTATTACTGAGTCAAAGTTGATATGTTGTTAAATTGGCAAAGGATTGTATTAATCTACCTGTTCACTAGCTGGAACAATCTATGAGACAGTCAATATTTTTTGTTTTTGTCACTCCAATAAGTGAAAAATGTCTTTGTGATTTTAATATGTAAGAATATGATTTCTTAAGTCAGTCCCCCAAATCCAAAGGCCAAATATTTCCCTGATATGCAGATGCTAATTTACAATAAATGGTATGTGGGGGGTAGGGAAGATAGAAGTTCACTGGATTAGACAAAGGGGAATGGCGGGGAGGGACAGGGGATGGGAATAGGAAAGACAGTAGAATTAATCAGATATAACTTTCCAATGTTCTTATATGAATATATAGCCAGTGTAACTTCACAACATAACCACAAAAACGAGAAGTTATATTCCATGGATTATGCTATGTCAAAATACATTCTACTGTCATGTATAACTAAAAAGAAGAAATTAAAACATTTAAAAGAATAAGATTTCTACTGGCTAGATGATATTTTGCTTCATGAGCATATCATTTATTTTAGTAATTCCTGTTACTGAACTTTTTTTTTTACTATTATAGGAAATTGTGTAGTGACAACTCCTGTATGTAGTTTTTAAGCTTAAAATCCCAACCATGTTAGTTTTTAAATTTTTCATTTAGTATTTAACAGACTTCTTTTTTCTGTGTTATTAAAAAACACTTGTGTGTTCAGAGGTAGTCCATCAGATGAACTACTTTACTTAACTGTTACATTAGACATTTTAGTTTTTTTCTAATTATTCATTATTATGAAAAATATATCAAAGACTTTGATTTAAAATTGTTATCTATATTCATTGTTTCTAGTTTATCATATCACATTGAAGGTCCCTTTTATTATAATTATTTCACTTTTTGCAAATTATCTGTTTATCCCATTAAGTGGCCTTTGTGCTTATTGTTTGGTATGTGGACACCATCTGTAGTGGTTCTTGAAGTTGGGGGGCAGAAGGACAGTGAGGTTTTTTGATTGTCATAGTGACTGATACTTAATAGTCAGGGCCAGGGTTGCTTAATGTTCTGTACTGCATTGAGTAGGACAGCCCTCTCAAAGTATTGTCCTATTGGCACCATTTCTATGCATATGCATTGTTCTACTGTTAAAAAATCAATACATTGATTTGTTGAAAATATTTTTTCTAATTTCCTCAAGACAAATAGGAATAATATTTTTTCCATGAGTTCAAGTCTTTTTAAAATTTTTTTAAAATTTTAATTTGTTATATATGACAATTCATATTACACATATAGAGCAGAGTTCAAGTCTTTATCTCCATTATTTACTTCATTTTTAGTAAATCTAAAATTTATTTGATATTCAGTGATTAGGAAATATTCACATGTATTTTGCTTAGTTTCCACTTGGGGGTGTGGCACACAATTTTGTGAAAAGATTGTTTCCTAAGATCGTCTAATCTTAAGTCTTTTTAAAAATATTGTATTTATTTATTTGTAGTACTGGGAACTGAATCCTGAGGTACTCTACCACTGATCTATATCCTGAGCCATTTTACTTATTGTTTTGAGACTGTTTTTGGTTTTTTGTTTTTTGTTTTTTGTTTTTTTTTTTTGTCCTGATAAGTAATCCAACTGATCTCAGACTTGAGATTCTTCTGTCTCTGCCTACTGAGTAGTTGGGACTACAGGCATGTGCCACTGTGCTCGGCTTAGATTAAATTCCTTTGTTTTTATGCAGTACTGGAGATTGAATTCAGAGGCACTGTACTACTGAGCAACTTCACGAGCCCTTTTTATTTCTTATTTTGTGACAAGGTCTTGCTTAATTGCATAGACTTTCCTTAAAATTGATGTCTTCCTTCCTTAGCCTCCCCAGTTGCTGGTATTATAGTCATGTGACACCATGCCTAGCTCAGTTTAGGCTTAGACAAATCTTAAACAGCAATAACAATCATGAAAGTGAGACACTTAAAAAATATTAAGCTCTCTTTTTTTGTTGTTTTCTTTTTTTTTGTTTGTTTGTTTGTTTTGGTTCTAATTAGTTACACATGACAGTAGAATGCAGTTTGACATATTGTACTCAAATGGAGCCCAATAAGTTAAGCTCTTTTTTTTTTTTTAACTATTATTTTTCTGTTTAGAGACAGGGTGTCACTGAGTTGCTTAGCCTCTCGCTGTTGCTGAGGCTGGCTTTTTGAACTTGTGATCCTCTTCCCTCAGCCTCCTGAGCCACTGGGATTACAGGTGTGTGCCACTGTGTCTGGGAAGTTAAACTCTTTTGAAGAGTTTCTTTTATAAGTGTTTTACACAACCTGAGATAAGGAAAAATAAATAAATAAAAAACTCATCTATAACCCATTTAGTTAGGGATAGAATCTTTTTTTTTTTCCCCACTCTTCTTCATTATTATTGTTTGTTTGTTTGTTACCAGGGGTTGAACCTAGGGCACTTTACCACTGAGCCAGATCCCCAGCCTTTTTTTGTTTGTTTGTTTTAATTTTTGAGACAGGATCTCACTAAGTTTCTGAAGCTGTTTTTGCACTTGTGATCCAGCCTCCTGAGCTGCTGGAATTACAGATAGAGATAATATCTTAAATGTTTTCATATATTTTCTACTATTTTTGTTTTATTTTTTATTTTTATTTATTTATTTTTTTTTTAGTATTTATTTTTCAGTTATCGGCGAACACAACATCTTTGTATGTGGTGCTGAGGATGGAACCCAGGCCGCACGCATGCCAGGCGAGTGCGTTACCGCTTGAGCCACATCCCCAGCCCCCTATTTTTGTTTTATTAATTTTAAGTTGGTGAACTAACAATTGAACCTATTCTCATTGCAAAATTTGAAACATACAATTAGAGCTAAAGATGCCATTGACTTCTGTCCCTAATCCTGATATCGTTTGAAGAAATGCTATTAGCAGTTTTTATATGTATTCTTGAGACCTTTATCTGTAGAAGTAGGATATTTTATGGTGCTAAAAAAGTACTTCTGTGCATCTTTTTTTGAAGGGACTGTTAGGGTCTTGGGTAGGTTTCTTGGATTATCTAAATAAGACTGTTTTTTGATCAAATAGGCTTCACTTATGCTAAGCAAACATCTGGTATCACTGGGCTGCATCCCAGCCCTGGATTAAGTATATACAACTTTTTCTTTCTTTCTTCCTTCCTTTCTGTTTTTCTATCTTTCTTTCTTTTGGTACTAGGTATTGTACCCAGGTCACTCTACTACTGCACTACATATCCTGCCTTTTTAATATTTGAGAGAGAATCTAAGTTGTCCAGATTTCCAAGTAGCTGGGATTATCGGTGTGCACCACTATATCTGGCTGTTATATACCACTTTTGAACTGCCAAATAGTTTTTAAATAACACGTACATATCATCATTTATTCAGCTATTCTCCCATTATGATATATTTGGGGAGTTTCCATTTTTATTGTTGTTTTAATGTTGGACCCTTACTGTCCTTATCCTCTCACATTTATTCATTCATTTAATAAATAGCGATTACTTGCCATGTGCTCAGCACTGTTTGCAGCACTAGGGGGTGAAGAGGGGACTAAGACTTAAAGTCTGTCATGTCATAGAACTTATATTCTTTTTTTTTTTTTTTTTTTTTTTTTTTAAAGAGAGAGAGAGAGAGAGAGAGAATTTTTTAATATTTATTTTTTAGTTATCGGCGGACACAACATCTTTGTTTGTATGTGGTGCTGAGGATCGAACCCGGGCCGCACGCATGCCAGGCAAGCACGCTACCGCTTGAGCCACATCCCCAGCCCAGAACTTATATTCTTATGAGAAGAGATTGATATAAAAACTTGAATTTAGGGGCTGGGGTTGTGGCTCAGTGGCAGAGCAGCTGCCTTACACATATGAGGCACTGGGTTCAATCCTCAGCACCACATAAAAATAAATAAACAAAATAAAGATTTTTTTTTTAAACTTGAATTTATAATAAAGTGCCAGTTAACTGGGGTGGATGGGGAGAATAAAGCAGAAGAAAAGGGTGTTACTGTTTTGGATAGAATAGTCAGGGATGGCCTTTATGAAGAGAAGGTGCTACCCGAGCAGTAAACTAAATGAGGGAATGAGCCATGTGAAAATTTGAAGTAAGCTTGTTCCACATAGAGGGAATAGTAAATAAAGGAAAAGACAAGGAAATAGGTCATGGGATAGTTGAAGAACAGCAGGAGTACCAGTGTGACTGAAGTAATGTTGAAGAAAGTGGTAGGGGGTAAAGTTGTATAGGTCAATAGGAGATAAAATATTTAGACTATGTAATTGTAATACATTAACCATGAGCTACTTGTGGTTACAGAGCATTTGAAATGTGGCTAGCTTGAAATGAAATACACTGAAAGTATAAAATATACACTGGATTTTTAAGACTTGGTACAAAAAAGAATGTAAAATATCTTAATTACATTTTTGTGTCAGTTATATATTGATAATATTTTGGATACACTGAGTTAAAATAAAATACATTACAGAATTTAACCAGTTTTTACTTTTCAAAATATGGTATCTAAAATAATTTAAAACTACATATGTGGTTCATATTTCTGTTGGGCAGTACTGTTTAGAGCCTTAAAGTCCATGGAAAACATTTTAATTGTGATTGTAAGACATTAGAGTTTAAAAGACATGATAAATTTTATTTATATTAATTACTTTGGTTGAACCAGGCATGCTTTATCACTGAGCTACATTTCAAGACTTTTTTTTTTTTTTTTTTTTTTTTTTTTTTTTTTTGAGTCAGGATCTTGCTAAATTGCTTAGGGTCTTACTAAGTTGCTGAGCCTGAAACTTTCTATCCTCCTGCTTCAGTCTCCTGAGTCTCTTGGATTACAGGAGTGTACTGTCATGCCTACCTTACTTATTTGATTCCAATCCTGGGAATAAAACCCAGTGGCACTCTACTACTAATCTACATGCTCAGCCCTTTTTATTGTTTTTTTTTTTTTTTCTTTAAACATGGGCTCAAATTAGTGGGCTCATTAATTTGCTGAGACTGACCTCGAACTTGGGATCTTCCCACCTCAGCCTCCTGAGCATCTGTGATTACAGGTATGGGCCACCATATCTGGCTAAGATTTATGATTTGAAATAATCATTTCATTTTGGTTATTCTGTGGATAATAGTACAGGACTAAAAATAAAAACCAGAAACTAGGTGGGAGGATGTTGCAATAGTCCAGATAAGGAAGGACTATATTTGTAAAGATAGACTATTTAGGATAATTTTTAAAGCGTTCTTTTAGAAAAAAAATCTCATTTATTATTTATTTATTTATATGTGGTGCTGAGGATCGAACACAGTGCCTCACATGTACTAGGCAAGTGCTCTATCACTGAGCCACAAACCCAGCCCCTGTTTAGCATAGTTTTTGAAGTTAGAGCCATCTATTTTTAAATGGTTTGGAAAATGAGGTGTGAGGGAGAGTGAAACCAAAGATGACTACCAAGTTTTCAGACTTATCATCTGGGACAGGAATAATGTTTACTGTCTATTTGAGGGAATGAGGGTAGGAGGAGAATAAAGAGTTTTGTTTTAGATATATTGATTATTTTTAACAAAATAAGCTTTTTATTAAAATATGACAGTATACTGAAAAGTACAGAAATTCCTGCACATAGCTCAACGTTTTTCACAAGTAAACTTGCCTGTACACAGTGTTCATTCAGATCAAGGAACAGAATAAATCACTATCCTAGTAGCCCCAACCTATTAAAACTCCATAAATTAGTGGTGATAGTCATTCCATTTTCCAAGTTCCACAAATATAAGATTGTTTACATTGTATCTAGGAATTGAGAAACTTAATCATCAAAGATTTTGTCTGAAAGGTTATGGGCAAATGGGGTTCTTTTTTTCAGCTTTAATCATTTTTGCCTCGTTTTCAAATTTGGAGTTTGTTTTTAAGAATACACTATTATAAGGTATTAAGAGTAATAGTAAGAAGTTTGGCATGTTTTTGGCAGTATTGTACCTAAACACATATGAATAGAAATCACCACCTGTGACATTGTAATTAAAAAAAAAAAAAAAAAAGCTATAGAAGTTTCTTTGGAGGAAAATAGTATAAAAAATTCTATTTCTGGCTCTTCATCCCCAAACTAGAAAACTTAAGAAGGCCTACAAAAATTGTTTAGAAGATAAAATGTAATTGGATACTGCCATTAAGTAGTAATTTAATGTTTTTCTATAAGATAGGATAGTTTCCTCATATTTGTGGAGTCATAGTATTCTCAATTCCAAATATACAGCAAGGAAAATACTATATACATAAAGACATACTGCAACAAATTTAGCAGGACACTATAAAGTTGCTAGGTTTTGTTGTTGTTGTTGTTGTTTTGGTACCAGGGATTGAATTCAGGGGCACTTGTCTCTGAGCCACATCCCCAGCTACTGAGAGACAGAGCCTCACTTTTGCTGAGACTGGCTTTAAATTGTGATCCTCCTGCCTCAGCGTCCTGAGCCGCTGGGATTGCAGGCATGTGCCACCACACCTGGTTAGGTTTTTTGGTTGTCTTTTTTTTTTTAGAGAGAGAGAGAGAGAGAGAATTTCAACATCTATTTATTTTTTTAGTTTTTGGTGGACACAACATCTTTGTTTGTTTGTGGTGCTGAGGATCAAACCCAGGCCGCAAGCATGCCAGGCGAGTGCGCTACCACTTGAGCCACATCCCCAGCCCCTGGTTTTGTTTTTAAAGAAAATTCGTGTCTGGGGCTGGGGATGTGGCTCAAGCGGTAGCACGCTCGCCTGGCATGCGTGCGGCCCGGGTTCGATCCTCAGCACCACATACAGACACGGATGTTGTGTGCGTGGAAAACTAAAAAATAAATATTAAAAAAATTTCTCTTTCTCTCTCTCTCTCTCTTTAAAAATAAAAAAGAAAAGAAAATTCGTGTCTGTAAAATTCTGAAGGATTTGAAAGATATCTTTTTGTTTCCTTTGTTTTATTTAAAGCAATACCACTATCCATTATATCTGTTAGAATTTTGAGATGGAGAAAGTTAGGAAAAATGATATTTTCCCATGCAGTAATTCCAAAGTGAATATACCAATTCTTTGACTGAATTCAAATGCAACATAATCTTTTATATAATTTAATCCCTAATTCACATTAACACTAAACAAATAGGTTAATACATATAATTTGCATTTTTGTCATTGTTGGTAATTTGGACAAAGAGGTTATCATCCCTCACTTTTCCATTGCTTTTGTTGAATGCTCTGACTTGTGGTTTATGTAAAATTGATAAGGGTTAGTATGTGAACCTACACAAATGATGAAATTGTGTAGAACTAAATGTAATTAAAACTAGGCACATGTTAGTAAGATAGATGATAGGTAGGTTGTATCAGCCTCAGTTTTACTATGATATAAAGATTTTGCAAAATGTTCTCATTAGGAGTATATTAAGCAACTTTGCATTACTGTAATTAAATACCTGAGATAATTAATTTGTAAAGGGAAAAGGCTTATTTTGGCTCATGGTTTTACGAATTACTTTAGGCCTGTGATAAGACATGGCATAAGTACAAGTGGTAGAACAGAAGTGCTTATACCCATCAACCAGGAAGCAAAGAGAAAAAGACAAGAGGCTGGAGTCTCACAATCCCCTTCCACTAGGCCTTATTTCCTAAATGCTTCATTACCTGCCAGCAGCACCACCCTGGGACCAAATCTTTAATAATACATGCACTTTTGGGGAATGTTTATCTAGACTATACCAGGGTGAAACTGTGTGAAGTTTATATTGGATTTGTCTATTATTTGCTTTAACTCCATGTGAATCTACAGTTGTCTCAGTAAAAACTTTACAATTAAGAGAGTGGGATATAGCTCAGCAAAAGAGCACATGGTTAGCATGAGCAAGACCTTAGGTTCAGTTCATAGCTGGCAGGGTGCCGGGGTGGCCCAGGGGAGAGATCTACACAGGATAAAGCCTATAAATCTTTTAGAGTTTCCCTGGGCCTAAAATATAGTGTACTGTTTGCTGAGCCACCAGCTTAGTTTAGATATACTCATTTTCATAAAAGCATATACATTTTAGTTAGTCGCTTCTGAAAGTTGAAAATGTCATTTTTATAGTCAGTTTGTATACTATTTAACTTATTTGCTTTGTTTCATCTGTTCTTCACCTTAAACTCTCTACCCCCATCAGATATTACATTCAAAATTTCAAGTTTTAAAAATAAGGGCCTTACCAGAAAAAAAAGTTCTATTAAAAATAAGTATCTGCTATGTAGGTAAACCTGTTACACAGTATAATCCTCATTGGTATGTCTATAATCGCACATCAGGAAAGGCAATTGCTCATGATTAAAAACTGGCCTCGCCAGGCACTGTTTCTCAGGCCTGTAATCCCAGCAGCTCAGGAGTCTGAGACAGGAGGATCGAGAGTACAAAGCCAGCCTCAGCAAAAGTGATGAGCTGAGCAACTCATTGAGACACAGTCTCTAAATAAAACACAAAATAGGGCTGGGGATGTGGCTCAGTGGTCAAGTGGCCCTGAGTTCAATCCCAAGTACCAAAAAAAAAAAAAAAAGTAGCCTCATGTAATGAGTAAAACGTATTGTGCTTTTACTTAGCATTTATATCTACCACATGTTACTATTATTAAAATACTCTACCTTGCTCAGTGTGGTGGCTCACAGATGTAATCCCAACGACTTGGGGTGCTAAGGCATGAAGATTGTAAGTTCAAGGCCAGTCTCAGCAACTTATTTGAGGCCCTTGCAACTTAGAGAGATCCTGTCTCAAAAAGGGCTTAGGATGTGGCTCAGTGGTTAAGCAACTGAGTTCAATCCCCAGTACCTAAACAAAAATTCTACTTTGTTTTTTATAGATGATTTATTTTTGATGGTGTTTAGAATTCCTCCTACCACCAGTACTTGCAACTCCACTATTGAGCATATATATCCCCAGCCATTTTTTATTTCTTATTAAGTCTCATGTTTTAATCAGAACTCTCATTTTTGCTTTCTAGGAGCAAAGAATTGAATCAATTGCCCTTGTTGGTGTTCTTTTTTCAATTTAAAGGTAATCTGCCTGTCAGTTCAGTTGTCATACAAACTTAATACAATTTTCTGTTTGTGCTGGCAATCTTATATTTGGTTGATAAAATAAAAATTTGACTATATGATAATGGCTAAGCCTTATCTTTGAAGTCTTTTCTATTCTCACAAAACACAATCTAATCTTTGAGAGCATTAATAATCCATATGATTTACCTCATGGAAATACATATAAAAATAATTCAATTCATATTTCTGGTTTTTGCTCCATGGAATTATTTTGTCAATTACTCAGGAAAAATCTTTTCTATTTTAGTCTGCATTGGAACAATGGGAATAAAAGTTCAGCGTCCTCGTTGTTTTTTTGACATCGCCATTAACAATCAACCTGGTAAGAATATTAATGTTCCTAGTTAACATTTAAAAATTAGTATTTAATACTTTAAATTAGTAAAGAAGTTTAAACCAGATACTTTCTTTTTCAGCTGGAAGAGTTGTTTTTGAATTATTTTCTGATGTGTGTCCCAAAACATGTGAGAACTTTCGGTGTCTTTGTACAGGTTTGTTCACATTTTCGGTTGCCCTAATAATTCTTAGAAATATTAGTTATAGTGCATTTTATTTGAGATTGATTTCTGCACTTGCCCAAAAAATGTGGATGTGGATGGCTTTTTTTTTTTTTTTTTTTTTTTTTTAAAGAGAGAGTGGGAGAGAGAGAGAGAATTTTTTAATATTTATTTTTTAGTTCTTGGCGGACACAACATCTTTGTTTGTATGTGGTGCTGAGGATCAAACCCGGGCCGCACCCACACCAGGCGAGCAGGCTACCACTTGAGCCACATCCCCAGCCCTGTGGATGGCTTTTTAAAATGATAAATGCTTTTTTTTTTTTTTCCTGGAAGGGAGTGAAAGTTCTGTAGTTTAAAGAAATCTATACAAGAGTAGTTATATTTTACAGGGCAAAAGCTTTCATAAGTAATTTTGCTTTAATACTACTTCCTTGATTTTTGTGTTTACTAGGTATCCTGCTAATTTTTCTTCTCTACTACAGGTGAAAAGGGGACAGGGAAATCAACTCAGAAGCCATTGCATTATAAGAGTTGTCTCTTCCACAGAGTTGTCAAGGATTTTATGGTTCAGGGTGGTGACTTCAGTGAAGGTGAGACCTTGATTCCCACAGAAGAATACCACATATTTATAATCTTTGTATGTCATTGATCTTAATGTTAGACAAATTCTTAGAAGTCTAAGTCTGACTTTATTCTCATTCCAATTAGTCTTTGGTCAAATTGTAGAAGTACTCATAGAATGGCATGAAAGAAGAAAACATATAGGAAATAGTTTCCCTTTTTTTTTTCTTCTTTTCTGTAATTGGGTTTTAATCTGAGGACTCATGCTTGCTGAGCAGAAGCTTTACCACTGAACTACACTCTAGTCCTTTTTATTTTATTTTTCAGACAGGTTCTTGATAAATTGCCCGTATTAGCCTCAGACTTGAAATTCCCCTGCTCCAGACTTCTGAGTAGTTGGGATTAGACATATAACAACTGTATTCATCTCTAAATCTGTTGGCTGTTTTTTTTTTTTTTTTTAAGAGAGAGAGAGGTAGAGAGAGGCAGAGAGAGAGAGAATTTTTTAATATTTATTTTTTTTCAGTTATAGGCGGGCACAACATCTTCGTTTGTATGTGGTGCTGAGGATCGAACCCGGGCCGCACGCATGCCAGGCGAGCGCGCTACCGCTTGAGCCACATCCCTAGCCCATGTTGGCTGTTTTTGATTTTGGAATTCTTACTACAGTTTGGTTTTTTTGTTTGTTTGTTTTTGTTTTTCATGATATCAGGGATTTCAGAAACCTGGGGCACTTTACCACTTAGTGATATCCTTGGCCCTTTTTATTTTTTGAGACAAATCTCATATTTTGCTTAGGGGCTTGCTGAATTGCTGAGACTGCCCTTGAACTTGAGATCCTCCTTCCTCAGCCTCCTGAGTCACAGGAATACAGGCATGCACCACCACACTCAGCTTAAAACTATTTCTAAAGACACTTTGAAAAAAAATGTTATTCTTGTTGAAGAAACTGTGTAGTCATCATTAGAATCTGAAAACTGTTTTTTCCAAGAATCTTAATATGCTTTATCACATTCTTATTACAGCATCATAAGTGAAAGAAGGTAATTTGGGATCTTGTCATTGCTGATGTAAAGTTAATATCTTATAACTTGCTGTTGATCCTTTGATTCAAAAATCATTCACACACTACTTTGTAGGAAGTATGTTGGTTTAGATAGCAACTTCAAAAAGTTCACTGTCTTGAGAATTCTGAGTCTATTTTTCATTTGTAGGAAATGGACGAGGAGGGGAATCTATTTATGGAGGATTTTTTGAAGGTAAAAATGTTTACATTTTATTCATTTGGTTATTGATTCAACTAGATTATTCATTATAATATACATGTATACTAATATACAACTATCTTCAACTAATCTGATGGTTAATTTTCTTTTTGGGGGGGGCATGTACTTGGGTTTGAACTTGGGAGCTTTACCACTGAGCCACATCCCCAGCCCTATTTTGTATTTTATTTAGAGACAGGGTCTCACTGAGGTTCCTTCATGCCTTGCTTTTGCTGAGGCTGGCTTTGAACTCACAATCCTGTCGTAGCCTCCCTAACTACTGGCATTAGAGGCATGCACCACCGTGCCCGGCTTAAAAATCCTTTTGATACTATGAGATTTGGCTAGTTTTCCAACAAATTATGTTTTCTGTCTTTTTTATTGATGTAAAAATCATTTGGAAAACTATAAGCATATGAGTGTTGAACTTAATTTAATAGCTTTCATCTTTACTTTTTGTATTCAGGTGAAATTTTATTTCAGATTTCATATACTTTTTTATTATATCCTTATTATATGCTTATAATGTAACTGAAAACTTTACTTCTTTATAGATGAAAGTTTTGCTGTTAAACACAACAAAGAATTTCTCTTATCAATGGCCAACAGAGGGAAAGATACAAATGGTTCACAATTCTTCATGTAAGTATTTATAATTTGATGGTTTAACATATCCCATTTTCTGTTCTCTCTCGATGTGCCTTCCATTGGTTACTAATAAATCAGAGAGAAGCCTATAAAGGCAGGGAATTGTTTAATGAGGAAGAAGAATTATTGAACCGGGGAATTGAAAAGTGCTGCTCAAGTTTTTAGATAATGTATATTTGTCAAGGGGACATGAGAGCCAGATTAAATACATTTCTATTGGCCAGTTTATTACAGGTTGAGCATCAGAATTAATAATATTATTAGGCTTGGCACAGTGGTGCACATTTGTAATCACAGTGGCTTGGAAGGCTGAAACAGAAGGATCCTAAGTTTAAGCCAGCCTCAGCAATTTAGCAAGGCCCTAAGCAACTTAGTGAGACCCTACCTCTAAAATAAAAAATGAAAAGGCTGGGAATTGGCCCAGTGGTTAAGTGCCCCTGGATTCAATCCTCAGTACCAAAAATAAAATATAATAATAACAACAATATTATTATTAGATTATATTCAAATAAAGTAGGAATCCAGGAGTCCATACTGATACATAGTAGTCCTGCCTTATGTGTAGTTTTGCTTTCCATAATTTAAGTTACCCACAGTCACCCTGAAAATACTAAATAGGAAATTCCAGAAATAACAATATAGGTATTTGAAATTTGACTGACTTGATGAAATCCCCATTGTTCTACTTGGCTTAAAAATCATCCCTTTGTCCATTGTGTCCATACTATATATGCTTCCTACTTGTTAGTTACTTAGTGGTCTTCTTGATAATTAGATTAGCTGTCAAGTTATTGTAGTACTTGCATAACCCTGATGTAGTAACTTGATGCTACATCACAGTGCCCACATCATTCATTTCACTTCATCTCATTGTGTAGGTATTGTATCATCTCATTGTTGCAAGAGGAAGGATGAGTACTGTAACATATTTTGAGTGACAGAGATAATCTCTTACTGGGCCTAAGTTTTTAATTAAATTTTACCATAGGGTAGGTATATATACGAAAAAATCATTTACTGGGTATATGTAGGATTCAAAACTATCTGCAATTTCAGTTATCCCCTGGGAATTGTGGGACATGTCCCTACAGATTAAGTGGGAAGTACTGTAAATAAATAAGTAACAAGGGAGAAGAGAAAAGCTCGTTCCTAGTAAAACATCAACTAATAAACATAAAAGAAATGTTGAAGTTAGAAAACTCACCGTTTTGTAATCATCACAGTAATAATTGATTAAGGCAAGAATCTTCTATGGATACTAAACTTAGTGGGACAGTATTAACCAGAAACAAGATGTTTATGTTACATAGAGTATCTCTCCATAATTAATTATGAAAGTTAAAACAATTGATCCTCATAATTCACAGATTATGTATTTGTGGATTCACCCATATACTGGGTAGAGCCCAAGGACAAATGCATGCTAGGGAAGCACTCTCACTGAGCCACATTCCTAGCCCAAGCTTCAATTTTAAAAGGAAAAAAAAAAAAGCCTTGCACAGTGGCTCATGCCTATAATCCCAGCAGCTCTGGAGGCAGGAGGATTGTGAGTTTAAAGGCAGCCTTAGCAAAAGTGAGGCCCTAAGCAACTCAGTGAGACCCTGTCTCTAAATAAAATACAAAATACGGATAGGGATGGAGATGTGGCTCAGTGGTTAAGTGCCCCTTGGTTCAATCCCTGGCACCCCCCCAAAAAAGAAAATGTTTCCTGTATTATGTATACTATAAAGCTTGCCTTTTAACCACTTTTTCGACTTGCAGTTCTCCTGCCTCAGCCTCCCAAGACACTGGGAGACCTTTTAAACACTTAACTGTAGTTCAAGCATGTTTATCAAATGCCCAGTGTTACACAGCTGTCATCACAATCTGTTTCCAGAGCTGTTTTATTATCCCACATTTTTTTTTACCATTTTCCTTTCCCCATAGCCCCATAACTACTAATCTTGAATTTGCCTATTGTAGATATTTCATTTGGGTGAAATTATGCAATATTTGTCTTTTGTGTCTGATTTGTTTCACTTAGCATGTTTTCAAAGTTCTTTTACATGGCAGCATGTTTCAGAACTTTAGTCCTTTTTATGGCTGAATAACACTCTGTATATATCATATTTGTCCCATGATCTGTTAATGGACATTGGATTATTTCTACCTTTTATCTAATGTGAGTAATACTAAAGTGAACACTAGTGCTTGCGTCTCAGCTTTCAGTTCTTTGGGGGGTTGAGGCGGGGGATAATGGGAATTGAACTCAGGGACACTTGACCACTGAGCCACATCCCCAGCCCCTGTTTTGTATTTTACTTAGAGACAGGGTCTCACTGAGTTGATTAGGGGCTAGCTTTTGCTGAAGCTGACTTTGAACTCTTGATCCTCCTGTCTCAGCCTCCTGAGCTACTGGGATTACAGGCATGCCCCACGGTGCCTGGCTCAGTTTTCAGTTCTTTTGCTTATACTCCCAGGTTAGATGGTATTCCTATATTTAGTTATTTAAGGAAAATCCAGGACCTCATGTATGCTAGGGAAGTACTCCACCACTGAACTACACATCCAGCCTTTTAAATTTTATTTTGAGACAGCATCTTCCTAAGTTACTCTGGCTGGCCTTGAATTTGTGACCCTCCTACTTCAACCACCTGAGTAAATGGGATCACTGGCATGCTATTTTATTATTGTAATTAGCAATAAAATTGTTATAACTAATACAGTAGAACAGTAAATTCAGTTGCATACACACCCAATGCCTTTTTCAATAAGTTTTTTTTTTTTTAAATAGTAAAAAATCTCATATGATGCTTATCTGTTATTCCAGTATATCTCTGGTACATAACCAAATAGCAGCCCTCTTAACTACATAACTTTAAAGGTAATCTAGGGGGAAAATGGATGACAAGAAGTTCATTTGCCAAAATATGCTTATTTTAAGTTTTGATTTTGTCTTGGTTTTTTCTTTTATGGGGGCTCTCACTATGCTCCCCAGACTGGTCTGAGCTCCTGGGCTTTAGTGGTTCTCCTGTCTTGGCCTCCCATGTATCTGGGACTACAGTACCATGCCACCACAACTTTAATTTTTATCCAGGTTTCTTTCTTCAACTTGGAAATTTATATCAGGAGTAACAAACTCAAGCCTACCAAGGCAAGTGACATAAATTATCCTGTTGGAACTAAACTATTAATTCACATGTTAAAGAACACAGAAACCCTTGGCTCTGGTCAGTTATTGCTGTGTGCCAGGTATCACAACTTTCAAGTATTTCAGAGAGGCTCCAAGCCTGGATTTTCATGTGAAAGTGTCCCTTGCGTTACCCTTTTGTTGGTTTGTTTCCCGGAGTTGGGAGTTATCTCTGTATGACCTAGGCTAGCCTTAAACTTGCATTTCTCCTGCCTGTTCTTCCTAAGTATCTTGGATTGTAGGCAAATGCAATGGCACTTGATGAAAGAATTAAAAAATTTAAACATTGTCAGTTAATTTAAAAATTGTCTAGGGGAAAGAATAGAAGTTCGTTGGATTAGACAAAGGGGAATGAAGGGAAAGGAAGGGGGATGGGAATAGTAGATTGAATCAGATATAACTTTCCTGTGTTCATGTATGAATATACAACCAGTGTGACTCCACATCATGTACAGATACAAGAATGGGAAGTTATACTCCCTTTATAATATGTCAAAATACATTCTACTCTCATGTATATCTAAAATTAGCAGGAAGAAAAAAAAAATATTTGCCTAGCATGCCCCTGGGTTTGACCCCTAGTATTGTAAAAAATAAAATAAATGAATTCATAATTTTTTTTAAAGTGGTGAACACTAATGTGGACCATTTCTATTCAGGATGAACAGAATATGTCTGAAGGCTATCCGAATCTGACTATTCCCACCTCTCTCTCCCTGCTCTGTTTAAAATGTTGAAATTGAAAAGTAGTCTCCCCTTCCCACCAAGTTATTTTTATATATATTTTTAGTCATTGATGGATCTTTATTTATATGTGGTGCTGAGAATCAAACTCAGTGCCTTATGTATGCTAAGCAAGTGCACTACCACTAAGCCACAACCCCAGCCCTAAAAAGTAGTCTTAACCCCATAAAATCATAATCATAGAATGGCTTGGTTAATTTTGATATAAAGTCCATACAGTAGAAACTTTATAAACCATAAACATTCAGGAAGAACTCAGTTTATGCAATAAATACAAATAGATAATAACATCACCAAAATGTTGACTTTTTATCTTTTTTTTTTTTTTTACCAGGAATTGAACCCAGGGGCACCTAACCACTGAACTACATTACCAGCCTTTTTATTCTTTATTTTGAGACACGTTATTACTATGTTGCTTAGGGCCTCACTAACTTTTGCTATGGCCGACTTCGAATTAGCAGCTCTTGCCTTGCCCTCCCAGATTTCTGGGATTATAGGTGTGTGCCACTCTGCCTAGCTTATATCCAGGTTTTTAGCAAGTAGGTATTGCTTTTCTATAAAGAATAAATTTTTAAAAAAATACATTGTGTATCCAGGTGTGAGTGGCCTATGCTTGTAATTTTCAGTTACTTGGGAGGTTGAAACAGGAGGATCACAAGTTAAAGACTCAGCCTCAGCAATTTAGGAAGACCTAAAAAATAAACCAGGTTGGGCTGAGGCTGTAGCTCAGTGGCAGAGCGCTTGCCTAGCATGTGTGAAACACTGGGTTCCATCCTCAGCACCACATAAAAATAAGCAAAATAAAGACATTCTATCCATGTACAGCTATAAATAAATGAATGAGTGAATGAATGAATGAAAGTATAAACAAACAAACGAATGAATAAACCAGGTTGGGGCTGGGTTGTAGAGCACTGGTAGAGCGCTTGCCTAGCATACATGAGGCATGGGTTTGATCCTCAGCATCACATAATAAATGAATGAATAAGTGAATGCATAAAAATACATACGTATATACATAAACAAACCTGGCTGGTGACCCATGTCTGAGTCAAGAGGATCCCAAATTTGAAGCTAGTCTGAGCAATTTAGTGAGATCCTGACTCAAAATTAAATAAATAAGCAAATAAATAGGACTGGGTATGTAGTTCAGCAGTAAAAGCAAGCCTGAGCTCAATCCCCAATGCAGTGGGGGTCTGTGGAATACATTGTGTGGCAGATATTTTGCATTCTTTTTTACTCAAAGTTAAGGTAATATGATTCTGTTATGTTAAAGTAACATATGATTAGTTTGGGTTTTACTTTGTTTTCAATGTAGTTATTTTCTTTTCCTTTTTAGAGACGCTAACTTTGTTTTTCTTTGACTTTGTTTTTATTCTTCTCTCTGATGACTTCCAAAAGAACAACAAAACCAACTCCTCATCTAGATGGGTAAAAATTTATTTAACTATTTTATAACCTACTTTAAATTAATGTTAAAATAAGAAGCTTTTATTTAGTCATCTTTATTTGACTCTTTAGGCATCATGTTGTTTTTGGACAAGTGATTTCTGGCCAAGAAGTTGTAAGAGAGATAGAAAACCAGAAAACAGATGCAGCTAGCAAACCATTTGCTGAAGTACGGATACTCAGTTGTGGAGAGCTAATTCCCAAATCCAAAGGTAAGAACAGTACATATTTCAAGGAATTCTTGCTAATATAAAATAGACACTCTAAATAGTTGGTTTGAAATTCATACTAAAGTTGACATAAATGTGAGGTGTTTGTGTATTTTTTTATTTTTGTACTTGGATTGAACCCAAGGGTGTTTTCCCCTCTGAGCTATAGTCCCAGTTTGCAGTCCTCCTTCCTCAGCCTCCATAGTCATTGGAATTACAGGCATGAACCATCTTGCCAGACTTCTAATTTTTTTTTATGACAAAAATTATGTATGTCATGCACAATGTGATGCTTTGAAATATGTATATGTTGTAGTTTTTTTTGTGTGTGGATTGCATAATTGAGCTAATCACGTTACCTTTTTTGATGTGTGTGTGCACGCACACATGCTTGCACACGCATGGTGATAAGCTTAAAATCTAGGTAGTGATTTTTAAGAATACAGTCATTCCTTCTTCTCACCCCTATACTGGGAATTGAACCCAGGACCTGCCACATACGAGGCAAATTTTCTACCACTGAGCTACAGCTCAGACCTTTTTAAATTTTATTTTGAGATAGGGTTTTACTCAGTTACCCAGGCTGGTCTTGAATTTGCAGTCCTTCTACCTCAGCCTCTAAGTAGTTTTTTTAATTCTTGTTTGTTTGTTTTTCTTTTCTTGTTTACCACTGAGCTACAGCCTCAGCCCCTTGTTGTTGATTTTTGAAACAGGATTACTCAGGGTGACCTCAAACTTAAGATATTTCTGCCTTTCTCAGCCTCCAGAGTAGGCATATGCCACAGTTCTCAGTTTATAGTCGTTATTAACTGTTCTCACCATGTTGTACAGTAGATTACTTGAATTTATTCCTTCTAAAATTTTGTATCCTTTGATCAACATCCTCTCCGAATATACTCTCAACCTCCCTCTTCAGATCCCTAGTGAGACTACCAATCAGTTCCACTCTCTATTTCTGTGAATTTATCTCTTTTAGAATCCATATGTAAATGAAATTATTCAGTATTTGTCTTTTTGTGGGTAGCTTATTTCACCTAATAGAGTAGGTGTAGATTTGTAGATTTATCCATGTTGCCACAAATGATAGGATATCCCTTTCTTTTGGGTACCAGGGATTGAACTTGGGGGCACTCAACCACTGAGCCACATCCCCCTCCCTATTTTGTATTTTTATTTAAAGACAGGGTCTCAGTGAGTTGCTTAGGGCCGCTGGGATTACAGGTGTACGCCACTGCTCCCAGCCAGGATATCCTTTTTTAAGGCTTAATAGAATTCCATTGTGTGTGGGGTTTGTTTCGATGTGTGTGACATTTATTATTCTATTTATCCATTGAGGGACACTTAGATTGATTTTGTATCTTAACAATTGAAAATAACACAATGGTAGTGCAGACATCACTTCAGCATACTGGTTTAATTTCCTTTGGGTATATATTTCTAGTAGTGGGAATGCTGGATCATATGGTCGTTTTATTTTTAATCTTGGTTGTTTTTTTCTCCCCTAGACTGGGGATTGTATCCATAAGTGCTTTACTACTAGGCTATTCCTCTGTCTCTTTTTTTATTTTGAGATAGGGTCTTGATAACATTGCTCAGGCTAGCCTTGAACTTGCAAACCTTCTGCCTCAGTTTCCTAAGCACCTGGGATTATAGGTGTGCAACACCATACCCAGCTATTTTTAATTTTTTGAGGAACCTCCATGCTGTTTTACATAATGCTGTTCTAATTTACATTCCCACCAACAGTATGCAGAATGTTCCCTTTTCTCCATATCTTCACCAACACTTAACCTTTTGTTATATTCTTAAGAGCTGTTCTAACAGGTATGAGGTGATATTTCATTGTGGTTTTAATTTTCATTTCTCTCCTTATTAGTGTTGTTGAATATGTCTTACTTTGAGAAATGTGCAGGTCCTTGGTCCATTCTTTTTTTTTCCCTGAACCATTTTTAAAAATCAGGTTATTTTCTTGCTACTGAGTTGCTTGAGTTCCTTATATTTTCAGTAATAACCCCTTATCAGATGCGTGGTTTGCAAGTATTTTGTCCTATTCCATTTACTGTGTCTTGATTCTTGGTTATTTCCTTGATTATGCAAAAGCTTCTTTTAAAAAAAATACTTTTTAGTTTTTGGTAGACTTTATTTTATTTACTTGTTTATATGTGATGCTGAGAATTTAACCCAGTGCCTCACTCATGCTAGGTAAGCACTTTACCACTGAGCTATAACACTAACTCCTATGCAGAAGCTTTTTAATTTGATGTGAATCCCATTCATGTTTTCAGCTTTGCTGCCTGTGCTTTTGGGGTCATATCCAAAAAAATTGTTTCAAGTTTTTAATCCATTTCAACTTAATTTTTTGTGTATATTGTGGAATAAAAGTCTAATTCCATTCTTCTACATGTGAATATGCAGTTATCCTAACCCCATTTTTATTGTCTTAGAGAGTGCTGGGGATTCCCCAACGCTTCTCACATAGTAAGTACGCACTTTATACGCTGGAACTACTCCTGCAGTCATCCCCATTTATTGAAGAGACTGTTCTTTCTGTATTATATATTCTTGATATTTTTGTATTTTTTTTTTCTTTTTATTGATACTAGATATTGAACCCAAGGGCACTTAACCATTAAGCCACATCCCTTACCCCTGCTTTTTAATTTTTTTATTTTGAAATAGGGTCTTGCTAAGGGCTTTGCTAAGTTGCTGAAGCTGGCTTTCAACTTGTGATCCTCCTGCCTCAGCCTCCCAAGCCACTAGGATTACAGGAGTACACAACTGTGCCTGGCAGCATTTTTTTTTTTTTTTTAATTTTTTCAAGTGTTTATCCTGCTTTTTACTTTGTTCATTAAACATGGAACCATTTACATTTTTCCTCATTTATTTGTAATAATTTACCCTTTTGCTTCCACTTGGTTTGTTTTTTTTAAAAAACTGAAGTTGTCTAAAGAGCATAGGTGTAAACATTCTAGAGGAAGAGAAAATGGGTGGGATAGAATGGCAATTGATGAGAATAAGATAGATTAAGAAACTGACGGAATAAATTCTTTCCCTTCATGTGTTACTTACATTCAGAAACATCCTGCATGTTTTAAAACTTGTCTTAGTTGACTAGACCAGACCATTTGAAGCTAATATGAAGCTAATTTGATGTGATGTTATCTGAAATGGTAAGAACTTTTTTTTTTTTTTTTTTTTTTTAAATGTGGTGCTAGGGATAGAACTCAATGCCTCATGCATGCTAGCCAAGCACTGTCCCACAGAACCACAACCCCAGCCCAAGAACTTTGTTTTGAGGGAACATTTTGTCTCTATAATCTGAGAGATGTAACTGCTTCTATGAATTACAAATATTGGGTCTGATGCTCTGAGAGTAACAGAATGAGATTACCTTCAAACTAGTATAGAGAATAATAAAACATTAAACTGATTCTTTAATCACTAATCTAGGGAGTAATAAAAGCCTGTGTCACTAATTCATTAAAGTTTAAATGTCTTTAACATGCCTTTCAGAGTTGCTTGAAGAAGAACATTTGGTTTCTCACCTTTTAGGTCTACTCATTTGCGTATAATATTTAGAAATATACACATTTTATGTTGTTTTAATTTTAAGAGATCCTAGGTGGGTGTAGAGAACTAAAATGCTTATTTTAAATTTTCTGTCTCTGTATTCTGTCTTGATTTTGATGATTTCATGTTTTATCCATTGCATATTAAATAGATTACTATTAACATATTGTAGGAGTATAATGAGACTATGTAAAATGATTTTTGTTGTAAATGAAACTTGATTTATATTCTTAGTAACAAATAGGAATAATGTCTGCATTTTTTGGATAAAGAATGAAGTGCTTTGAGAATTGAGTGGTGCTATATAAATCATTTATATTTTTTTTAATTAATAAAAACAATCTCTATTAGTGTTGATAAATTTTAGACCCTGAACCTACTGATGTTTGATTCTTCAGAATATTGTTAATTCAACTATAATATTTTGGCTTAAGGCACTACTTATTTTCACATCATATAGAAAAATCTTGTATTCTGTATTTGACATTATTTTTCTTATATTTTATGGTCTTTCAGGTCTCTTGTATTAAGATCTATTCTCTGCTTATAAAAGCTAATGAGATTCTATGTGGCTTATATAGAAGGAGAATGAGTTAGTAAAACTCACATTTGAAACCATAAACACTAATCATAATCTCTAATTAATTTAGTATTAAGAATGTTTTGGTATTAAGAGGTCAGGTATTTCCCTGTAGTATGTGTGACTCTTTATATATTATTCCTGGCATCTTTATAATGCATTGTCACCTGAAGGAATAAATGCTAGTTTTTCTATGCCATTGTGGCCAGTTGGTTCTGAAAATTGATGTAGCATCCTACTCTGTGTCACTTAAACCCCTGGTAAATTAGCATATCTTATCCTTACCTGTTCCCTTACACAGGGAAGATTTTGCCCCCTTTTTAGTATCTGTCTTTTCAGGAGTTTCTACGAAGGTCAGATTTGTTTTGAGCCTGAACTCTCATGCCTAGTGTATTCTGAATCACACTGGAAAGAAGTAAAGTGTTTTTTTGTTTATTTTGTTTTATGGTGGTGATAATCGAACCCAGTGCCTTACACATGCTAGCAAGTGCTCCCTACCAACTGAGCTACAACCCCAACCCAGAGGTAAAGATCTTCACTTAAGATCATAGTTTGACACCAGTTATCCCATGGTCTTTCAACTACCATTCAGAACATTTCTTAGAGTGAATTTAGCCATACATCTGTGTAATCTTTGTTTAGATAGAGCTGTCTTATATCCAACTTTTAAGTTTGGCTTCCTTACAAGAATTTTAATCAAAAACAATCAAAAAGCCAGGTGTGGTGCATGCCAGGGACTTGGGAGGCTAAGGCAGGAGGACCTAAAGTTCAGGGCCAGCCTCAGCCACTTCGTGAGGCCCTAAGCAACTTAGAGAGACCCTGTCTCAACATAAAAAAAAAAGAGTAGGGGATGTGGCTCAGTGGTAAAGTACCTCTTGATTCAATTTTCAGTACTAAAAAACAACAAATACCCCAAAATAGTCAAAAAGCTTTATGCAACACCGTGATGTTAATCATCATCATATTAACCTGTGTGAAAGATTTTCGCCCTAATTTTTAAAATATACAGTTGTGTGTGTGTGTGTGTGTTTTGACTTCCTGAAACAAGACAAAGAGACTTCAAAAGAAATCTCAGACTGGGCCCACCTGTCTTCATGAGTCTGAGCAGTCTCCTTGGGGTCTTTTTCCCTTTTCTATTGCAAGATTAAAAATCTTGCTTTTTTGGCTATGTAAATTTGCCAGAGGAAGTTCAGGGTCCAAGAGAAGAACCTTTCAACATATATGCAGAGATAGAACACTGGAGTGCAAACAAAAGTGTCCCCAGGAGACTCAATGAAGCATTCTCAGGAGTGGAAAATAGAACACAGACCACTAGAAAATGAAACCACTACCTTGATTAAGGTGTTTCCTAATTTTTTCAGTAGTTGACATGACCTCTGGTCGTGTTGTTCTCTTCAGAGTCCACTGCAGTTGTTAAAGAGGAATCTGTCTTGGCCATGCAACAAGAGATGAGGGCATTGCTACATTACAAAGTATACGCAGGAACCGAGTTGTGACAACATGGCAACATATAGTTATATGAGAAGAAAAGGTAGGAAACAGATTGTCTGGCAGTACAGAAAGAAAAGCACAATAGGAAACAGCTGTTGAATCTTATACAGGTAGTCCCAAATTGCCATGATTTTACATTATGATGGTATAAAAGTTGCACTAATTTAATGGAAACCATGCTTCAAATAAGATATCAATGAAGGGATTCATAGGGCAAGGTATGGAAGAAGGGGCACAGAGCTTCTAATATCCTCTGGTGTGTCACACTCCAGGAACCTCCCATGTGTTCAGTTGTCCAGAATGAATCCTGATGTTTAAGGGTTTGTTTGTTTTTTTTTTTTTAATATTTATTTTTTAGTTTTAGGTCGACACAATATCTTTATTTTTTATGTGATGCTGAGGATCGAACCCAGTGCCTCACGCATGCCAGGCGAGTGCGCTACCACTTGAGCCACATCCCCAGCCCAAGGATTATTATTTTTTAAATATGTTTTTTAGTTGTCAATGGACATTTATCTATCTATCTATCTATCTATCTGTTTATTTATTTTTACTTATTGATATGTGATGCTGAGAATTGAACCTAGTGCTTCACATATGCTAGGCTAGTATTCTACCATTGAGCCACACCCCAGCCCCTGTTGTTTGCGTGTTTATTGAGACTTCATTGCTTAAGCATGATTGTAACATGACAACTATGTAGAAATGTGGCAACAGGGTATGATCTAATGCTTATAGACTGATGAAAATATCCACCAAGGCCTGTCCAAATTCTTCTTGGTCTTTCCATGCAACAGTCCTACTTCCCAGGTATAAGGCAAGACCTCTTCTGAAATGAGGTTTTGAGATCTATTATCAGACAAGATAGCTTCAGAGAATTTTTTAGGCACTCTCCAAGACAGAAAGATGGAGGAAGATTAGAGTTTCTTTTTCTTTTTGGGAGGGTGGCATAATGGGGATTGAACACAGGGGCTCTTTACCACTGAGCTATCTAGCCCTTTTTTATTTTGAGACAGGGTCTCAGTAAGTTTCTAGGGCCATGTCAGGTTGCTGAGACTGCCCTCAAACTTAAGGTTCTCCTGCCTCAGCCTCCCAATAAGCATGCACTACTACACCCAGTAAAGATGAGGTTTTTTTTTTTTTTTTTTAACCTTCCTAGGGGGGAAAAATTATAGTTTCTGTAGCCTGGGTTCGGGAAAGAGTTATGATTCATGGACAAAAACTAATATATATCTGTCATCACGGTGGTACATACTCTTCTGTGGTGGAGGATGGCAGCAGTGCCATAGCTCTATCAGCCAGTCAACTAACTGCAAGTGATGTGTCTCTGTTATGTTGTGTTGCTAAGCCATGATATTTGGTAGGTTGAGGTATTAAATGCATTTTTCACTTAGGGCATTTTCATCTTACAAAGAATATATCTACTCAGGAGATATGATAGTCTCATTTCAGTGTCTTTATTTTTAAAGTACTTCTGATACTTTTACTGGAAAGTAGTGAGTGGGATGTTAAACTCAGATATTATTTAGAAGAGAAGACCAGTAATACGAAATGAAATTTTCTGAAGAAAACCATTTGGGAATAGCTCTTCATTTCAAATTTTATTTTGAAGGTTAATTTGGAAATTAACTGTTACAGGTTCAAATGAAATTCATTGGTTTTAAGACCCAAATAAAGAACAAGTTAGCGTTTTTCTTACCTTGGGTTTAACAAATAAGATGTTCTGAAGTTTTTTTTTTAACCTTAATATTATACTGGTAAGTCCAATACTTAATTGATAGGATTACAAGCTCGCCACCACTATCCCCCCCCCCCCACACACACACCAATAAAGGTCAGGGAACAGGTTTGGGAAATTCTTTAACATAATGATAAGTGAACTACATAATCTAAAATAAACTCAAGGCCTGGGGATGCATGTGTGAGATCTTGTGTTCTATCCCTGGTACTGTAAAAACAGATAATTAAATCAAGACATCAGAAATAACCCAGGAAAGTGTTACTCTTTGTAATTCCTTTTCATTCATTATGATTCTTAACTTTGCATTGTGGCTTTTGCTTTTACTTCTGCTTCATTTTTACCTTAAGGATACTTAAGTACATGTAAAAGATATTTTGCACTTTATCTTGTGTAAATGGTTAGGCAGGGATTAGGATTTTGTGATTTTAGTTTTGTTCCTTTGTATTGAGAGTGAGGTGAAAACAATTGTCATACTTAGAGTTTTAAAATGCTCTTTAAAAAGATTTTTATGATAAATTGAGAAGTTATTGCATATAAAATTATGGGGTTCAAAGTGATGATCTATATGAACAATTTGGGAAGAAAATCAAACTAATTGTTGTATCTAATCCCTCAAACTTATTTTTAGTAGTGAGAACATGTAAGTTTTTCTGTCTGTGGTTTTGAAATACATAATGCATTATTATTTATAGTCACCCAAACTTATTCTTCCTAACTAAAACTATATACCCAATTTTTAAAGTTTAGTCTGTTCTTTTGGTTTAAAATTTAGAATGTGTAAAAAATAATCACATTTAAAATATGTAATAAAATTCTCCTTCCTGTCTCTGTCCATTAGAGTTCCCATTCCCACATATGTTCATATATTGACCATGTGGGATAAATTCCTAAAACTTACCAAATTATAAGGATTGTGCATTTGTAACTTTGGTAGACACTGCTGTTAAAATGTAGGAAAATAAGTTGCCCTATATCCTTTGCAAAACCACATGGTAGTAGACTTTTTTTTTTTTTTAATATTTTTTAGTTGTAGTTGAACTCAATATATTTATTTATTTATTTTTATGTGGTGCTGAGGATTGAACCCAGGGCCTTGCACGTGCTAAGCGAGTACTCTACCACTGAGCCACAACCTCAGCTCCCATTTCATATTTTGACCAAGTTGCTGAGGCTGGCCTCAAATTTATGATCCTTCTACCTCATCCTCTCAATGCCTGAGATTACAGGCACCTATTACTACACCAGGCTTCTAGCTGCTTTCAATGTTTTGTTTTTAGAAGTTTCTTTGTAGTGTGTCTTGGTGTGTATTAGAGTTTATCGTATTTGAGACTCAGCGTTTTTTTTCTTTTTCTTTATCTTTGTGGTACTGAGGGTTGATCCCAGGGGTGCTCTGCCACTAAGCTACATTCCCAGCCCTTTCTATATTTTTTACTTTAAGAAAGGGTCTTGCCAGGATGTTCAGACTGGCCTTGAACTTGGGATCCTCCCTCCTAAACCTCCTGAGTTGCTGGGATTACAAGCATGTACCACCCTACACAGCTCACTCAGCTTCTTGAATCTGTGGATCTATACATTTTTCCAGATGTAGAAAAATTTCTTCTATTACTAATTAGAATATTTTTTTGACGTTTTCTCTTTTTCTTCTGGGACTTCAGTCACACAAATGTTATTATTCTGTGGGTCTATGAGGCTTTACTCTTTTTGTTGTTGTTGTTGTTCAGTGTGTTTTCTTTGTGCCATCCAGGTTGGGGGGTTTCTGTTGATCTCAATTCTGACTCACTAATTCTTTCCTCTGTCATGTCTACTCTGCTGTTGAGTGTGTATAGTAAGTTACGTTAGTTCTGGGTTGGTTCCCCCCCACCCCCAGGTATTGTATATCTTAGTTCTAAAATTTCCATTTGGTACTTTATATCTTCTGAGATTTTTCACTTTTTAAATCTGTTTTAGAAGTTTGTAATTGCTCCTTGGAGCTCCCTCCTGCCCAGTTTCAAATGGATTTTATTTGTTTCCTCTTGTTTTTTATTTGATGCATTATAGGTGTACACAATGGTGGGATTTGTTGGTACATTCCATTCTTTTTTGAAACAGTGTCTTGCTCTGTTGCCTAGGCTGGCCTTGAATTCCTGGGTCAAGAGATTCTTCCTCAGTGTCCTGAGCAGCTGGGACTATAGTCACCCTCCACTGCATGCAGTTCAAAACTTTTTTTTTTTAATTGATGACTTCTTTTTTATCCTTCTCAGACAAGTCACAGTGGTGGATGCCTGTAATCCCAGTTACTCAGGAGGCCAAAACAGGAAAATCAAAATCTGAGGTCAGCCTCAGCAACTTAGTGAGACCCTGTCTCAAAATAAAATAAATGGAGCTATGGGTATAGTTTAGTGGTAGAGACTTGCCTCACATGTGTATGGCCCTGAGTTCAATTCCCACCATTGCCAAAAATATAAATAAATAAATCCTTCTGACTTAATTCCAATAACTAAGTCATCTTGATTTAGTGTATTTTGATTATCTTTTTTCACTTAAGTTGTGTTTTTCCTGGTTCTTATTAAAGTGGCTGGTTTTTTTCTTCTTTTTCTTTCTTTTTTTTCCCCTTGTATCAAGAACATTTTGGGTATTATGAGACATTAAGTTCTGTTTATATTTCTCTATTTTTGCTACCAGTCACTTCTAGATTTAGCATGTGTGTTAAATCTAGTGTTATTCTGGTCTGCTTTATTTGCTACTCAGAGGCTGATTGGGAAACCTGGGTGTTCTTCAGTATTGTAGTTTAGTTATGAAATGTTTTGCCATATTAATTCTGATCTTTTTCATTTGAGAGTCTGCAAGGACCTTATGTATAGGCTTAAAGAGTCCTTTCCCCAGCTGTCATGTGCCAACACAGGGGGAGAGTTACAGACAATTGATGCTAAGGCTTCCTACTTTGTTTCTACTGAAATTACTCTGGCAAGGGAAGAGGAATGCTGCTTGCTTTCACCAAGGGCAGGATGATTGGAAATCCAAGTTCTCCACTTAATCTCTGCTGATATTGATAAGGGGAAAAGCAGGCAATGGCACATTTTTTTTTTTATTCTTTTTATTTGGTTGTCATAGAGAGGTATTGGCCAAAAAAAAAGAAAAAAGAAAAATCACTTTCTGTTTAACTAAATCATCAGAATTTTTCTCAGTTCTTTGTCTGGAGAGATTAGGGTTTTCTTGAGACTTAAAAAAAAATTGCGCATTAGCATATCTGAGATGCAGATGCACTTTTCTCTAACATACAGTTTCAGATATATGGGTTGCAAAATTAGAATTTCTGTCATTCCCAAGGCCAGAGATCCTTGATCACTTTCCTTCTTTCTACCTTTCAGAGTCTTGTCTTTTTTTTTTTTTTTTTGGTGGTAGTGCTGGGGATTGAACCCAGGGCCTGTGCACACGGGGCAAACACTCTACCAGCTGAGATATATCCCAGCCCCTCGGAGTCTTCTTCTTTTTTTTTGTTTTTTAAATCTTTATTTTATTTATTTCTTTTTATGTGGTGCTGAGGATCGAACCCAGGGCCTCGCATTCATACATGCCAGGCAAACGCTCTACTGCTGAGCCACAATCCCAGCCCCCCTCAGAGTCTTCTTGATGTATGTTCTTTGCACATCTAAGGTGTCTACTAGAACCAGGGAGAAATGAGTGTATTCCATCTTATTTGTAATTTCTCTTTTCCTTTTTTCTAAGCTTTTTGTCTTATCTAAAAACCTTCCCTTTTAAAATATAAAATCTCTTGCTTAAATGACTTTAGACCTTTATAATGATTACTGCTTTATAAGTACATTACGGATAACTACTTCCCACTACTTATTTTTACTCCTATTTCAAATCCTAAAAAGTTATTTATGCTAGACTGATTATTTTGAAAACATGCATTTGTTCCATTGTGATTGAGATATTAGAAAATAATTTGAATATAATAACAATTTCTTGCTTATACCTGATGTTTTTTTTTACAAGAAATACTAAATGAATGCAGAAAAACCGTACCCACCTGAATTACTTCATAGGAATATACAAAAAATTGACACACACATCTCAGACATACACTAGCTACTGCAGTTCATTACATGTGCTATGAGCCATACCCTGTACAGTCTGCTCTTATAACTGATTTCAAATCACTCTTTTACCATTTTATAAGAATTCACAAGCTGCAGCCCTTCTGATACTCCTCAAGCAAACCCCAGGTCATTTATTTTATCTTCATGTGGTGCTGAGGATCGAACCCAGTGCCTCACGCATGCCAGGCGAGCGTGCTACTACTTTTGCCATATCCCCAGCCCCTGAACCCCTGGTCATTTTCAAAGTAAAATGTCATATTTATTGTTGTTTTTAGATTTCTGAACCACTTAATGTAAGTAAAACTGCTGCCATTTTTATGTGCTTTCTATATTTTTGGTACCAGGGATTGAACCCAGGGGCTCTTAACCACTAAGCCACATCCCCAGCCTTTTTGAGACAGGGTCTTGCTAAGTTGCTGAGGCTGATTTGAACTTGTAGTTCTTGTCCCTCAACCTGGAGCTGCTGGGATTACAGGTGTGTGCCATTGCACCTGGCTTCCTTTTTTTTTTTTTTTTTTTTTTTTTTTAATGTATCATTGATAAAAGTGAGTGTTGTGCTCTTAAATGTTTTCCCCATTGGCCATGTTGTTCTTAATGTAGATTCTCATAGTTCAGTGCTTTATAGGAACATATATGTTTTATTATAGTTGAGAATTCTTATAAATGTATCACCGAACTATATATTTTCTAATGCTGTTTGACATTGAATTCACGTTTTTTGGTCTTATTTTCCTGAGCAGGTTTCATAGGAAAAGGTCACATCAGTTAAATTTTACTCAAAATAATATTGACAAACATCAAAAGAGAGGAACAGGGGATCTTTTCAATTTCAGACTTTGTAAGCTTTATTCTAGGGTGCTTTTCTTAAAATACAGTTTATTTTCCTTTTATACTTAATGTCTGTTCTGTTCAATCCCTGTACCAAACAAACAAAAATGTCTGATGCTCAGTAAGTTTACATTAATATAAAAATAGTTCTGAGTCTCTTTTTGACCTTCCATATTATTTAAAAACTTGCTTCACTGAAATATTTTTTTTTATTGAGTGTGGTTGGAGCATACCTATCATCTCAGCAACCTGAGGCAGGAGAATTGGAGACTTGAGGCCATCCTGGGCAACTTAGGAAGACCTGTCTCAAAATAAAAAATAAAGAGGGTCAGGGACATAGCCAGTGGTAAAGCAGCCTTGTGTTCAATCTCCAGTACCAAAAAAAGAAAATAAATCTTTTCCCCAAAAGTAATGTATAGAGCTGGGGATCAGTAGTAGAGCATTACCTAGCATTTCTAAATCCTGAGTTCAATCCCTAGTACCACAAAAACAGAACAAAACAAACAAAGGTAATATATAATAACGGTCATTTAAAATACACTTAATACATTTGATGGAGAAGGTGGGCTTGCTTTTATAATAAATCGTTTGTGATATATTTGTCATAGGAAAGAATTGTAATGCAAAGTAAATATAAGTTGAACCTGGTGAATAAAGATTTGTTAATCATGAGGTTAAATGTTGCTATGCTTTATTAAGTAATTTTAATAGGTATACTTGGTGTTTATGTGAAATATTTTCATTTTGCTTACATATTATGTGGTTTCATTTAGACTTACTCATTATGAATTTATTTTCTTCCTTAGGTATCTTTAAAAGTTTCATTCCCCACCCCACTTCCCACCCCTGCATACTTCTCAGTTTTTTAGTTTTGTACATTATACATTAGTGGATTTTTTAGTTTTTACATGTTTGAATACCCACTCTGCCTTGCCAGCAGCAGTGGTTCAGATTAACAGTTGGACTCATACAACAAAGTAGACTTCATCAGCACTAAGTTTCTTTTAAGAAAAGACACAGGATAGGAAGTAACACAGCTAGGACAACAACAGCATATTGGAGATCTCATGATTTCCAGGCATCTTATATTTGATGTGTTCATGTTTCTCCCAAGAAACATAACTGAATGTTCAGTTAAATCATTGCATTTGGGAGACCCAAATGCAGCTTTTATACCTTGTTCTCATTCTCTAGTGCAGCAGCATGTGATCAGTACTAAATTACCATTCTTGACAGTGAAGCATAAGCCCTTGGGGCATGCACATAGTAACTTCAGCCAGATTCTCATTTATCTTGGATTTATTATGTTCCTATAAATTCTGAGTTAAGAATTGCAGGGGCTGGGGAGGTATTTTGTCTCAAGCGGTAGCACGCTCGCCTGGCAGTGTGGGGTGCTGGGTTCGATCCTCACCACCACATAAAAATAAAAAAATAAAGATGTTGTGTCCACCGAAAACTAAAAAATAAATATTAAAAAATTTCTCTCTCTCTCTCTCTCTCTCTCTCTTAAAAAAAAGAAAAGAAAAAGAATTGCAAAGATAATTTGCCCACGTATCAAGTCAGGTTTAGCCGAACATGATGGTGCACGCCTGTAATCCCAGCAACTTGGGAGACTAAGGCAGGAGGATCACAAGTTTGAGCCCAGCCTCAGCAACTTAGCAAGACTCTAAGCAACTTAGTGAGACCCTTTCTCAAAAATAAAACAAAAAGGGTTGGGGATGTAGTTTAGTGGTAAAGTGCCCCTAGTTTCAATTCCTAATACTAAATAAAAAACTAAAAGCAGACAAAACAAATCCTCAGTGTTCCTAAAACTAACACAAACCAGCTCTTAACTCCTTGACTAAGGTCCTTTAATCAGGGAACCAACAAACAGTTCAAAGATGTATTTCCTTTGTGATTATTGTATAGGAAATATTGACATGTGCAAGTAAATAAAATGGATAACATAATTTTTATTATCCACCTTCAATTTATTCATGACTGATCTTGTTTTATCATGTCCAGCTACTTCTTCCTCAGAATCACTTCCCTTTTTTTGAATTTGGGATCTCACTGTTTTGCCCAGGTTGGTCTCAAACCCTGGGTTCAAATGATCCTGCCTTGCATGCTTCCTGGAGTAGCTAGGACTACTTGAGGCATGTGCCACTATACCTGGTCTTGTTAATACATTTTAGAGCAAATTCTAAGTATGACAATTTAATAAATACCAATAAATATTGCATTATTTTCAATAGAGAACTCTAAAAATATCATAATAATATACACATAATCCTGATAGTGTTCTATAATCATTTCTTAAATATTTTTTCAGCTATAGATCGACATAATCTTTTTATTTTTATGTGGTGCTGAGGATCAAACCCAGTATCCCACATGTGTGAGGCAAATGCTCTACCACTGAACCCCAACCCCAACCCCTCTATAATTGTTTTGTTGTTCAAATCTGGATCCAAATGAAATTTAAACATTGAGATCAGTCTTGTGAGTTGATACTGAGAATTGAACCCAGGGGTTCTCAACCACTGAACTATATCTCTAGCTCTTTGTATCTTTTATGTTGATATAGGATCTCGATAAGTTGCTAAGACTGACCTTGAACTTGAGAACCTTCTGCCTCAGCCTCCCAAGTAGCTGGAATTACCCAGTGTGTCCCACTGTGTCCAGCTTGTACAGTATTTTTTGTTTATCATTTGAGCCAGGCTTGGTGGCACATGTCTGTCTATGATCCCACCTACTTGAGAGGCTGAGGAGGAAGAATGATTTGCACCCAGGCACCCTGGGCAAAATATAAGAATCTGTTGAGAGAAGGGGGAGTGGGGGGCCTGCATTTGTTTAATAGACCTTATCATTTCCCTTTATGTTTCTTTGAAATGTGTTCTTTGACGAAGCTGTCATTTGTCATGTAGCATTTCCCACAATTGTACCCCCTGGATTTTATTAATTGAGCCTTTGTTTAAAATTTTTTGGACTCTTTTAAAAATAATTATTGCACCAAAATAACATTTGAATTTGAAATGACTTTTGGTAGAGACCCCAATCCAGTTCTTAGGCAAGTGACTTCTGTTATGAATCTGTGCTTCAACTAAAGCTGTATTTCTTAATCATTATAGGAGTATTCAGACATTGAAGCATAAGTCCATGCCAACAAAATGATGTTTCCTATCTTTGTTCCTACAAAGTTTTTTTTTCCTTTCTGAGTTCTACCTCCAGCCTGATGATAAGAGAAAACATAGAAGGCTACATAAGATGATTAGAATCTTAAATGTTTAATTCTTTGCCTCTTTAAAAGTTTGTTATTCAAGGGCTGAGGATATAGCTTAGTTGGTAGAATGCTTGCCTTTGTGTGCACAAGGCCCTGGGTTCAATCCTCAGCACCACAACAAAAAACCCAAAAAAGTTTATTATTCAAATGTTTCTTAAATGTAACTCAGTTTGGCATTTTTTTTAATTGTCAGTGGATTTTTTTTATTTATATAAGGTGCTAAGAATAAAACTCAGTGCCTCACACATGCTAGGCAGTGCTTTACCACTGAGCCACAACCCCAGCCCTCAGTTTGGCATTTTATTCTAACATTTCTTTTCAAAAATTCTTTAGCCTAATAGGTATGATTTTGACCCATCGATCTGGAGATCTGAATTCTAATGCTGAGTCTTAATTCCTTTCTTGTACCTCATTACCCCTCAATTCATATAACTAGATGAGCTCAGTTAAATACTAGAGTTGTGGGAATCTACAGAAATTTTTTAATTTATGCTTATAAAGTTTATATAAAAATTAATTGAACCAAACCTTTTTGTTTTTATTAAAGTTAAGAAAGAAGAAAAGAAAAGGCATAAGTCGTCATCTTCTTCCTCATCGTCATCCAGTGATTCAGATAGCTCAAGTGATTCTCAGTCCTCTTCTGATTCTTCTGACTCTGAGAGTGCTTCTGAAGAGAAGTCAAAAAAAAGAAAAAAGAAGCATAGGAAAAATTCCCGAAAACACAAGAAAGAAAAGAAGAAGCGAAAGAAAAGCAAAAAAAGGTCTTACTTTTATAATAATAGCTTTATATTCTGATTCCCTTCTGTTTTATAAATAAATCTGTTGAGATTCTGAATCAATTACACATGAGCATTATAATAGAAATTTTTATTGCCTAGAGTATCATAAGACCAATCTTACATGCTACAGTCACTAAATTAAAACAGCACATTCATTCCCTCTTAGTTCATTTTGTGTTTTCTCTAAGAAATGATGCACTAGTTTATAGTATAGGGTTTTGGTTTTGGTTTGTTTTGTTTTGGAGATTGAACCCAGGGTCTCAAGCATGCTAGGTAAACAGTCTACCAGTGAACTACATCCCCAACCCTTTTTATTTTATTTTGATACAGAGTATCATTAACTTACCCAGACTGGCTTCAGATTTGCAATTTTCTTGCCTCAGCTTCCTGAGTAGGTGGGATTATAGGTACATGACACCACACCAGTCTTATTTTTGCTTTTTTTTTTTTTTTTTTTTTTTTAAGAGGTCTCACTCAGTTGCCCAGGCTGTCCCCCAACCCTCAGTCTCCTGCCTTAACCTTGCCAAGTAGCTAGGATTATGAGCACATGCCACCAGTCCAGATTTAGGTTTATATATTTACTGTGAGATTGTTGGGATAATGAGGATTACAAAAAATAATGTGTTCCTTATTTTCTATAGTATTCTCTCCTGGGTTTTATGTTCTTTATCTTCTTGGTTCTTATGATAGCATGTGGATTAAAAGCAGATATTATAAACTACATATTTGCTTTCTTTTCAGTTTTATTTGCAATAATCTGTGTACTATAGACTTTAAAAATCTAATATCTTTACCCATAGATTTTAGAAAAATGTTTTTGAGTGTGGTAACAGTTTTGGGAGGTGTAGGATACCAGAGATTGAACCCAGAGGTGCTTAACCACTGAACCAAATTCCAGGCCTACCCCCTCCCCCTGCCCCCACTTTTGAGACAGGGTCTGAGTTATTTACAGCCTTTTGTTGAGGTAGGCTTTGAACTTGCAGTCCTCCTGCTTCAGCCTCCGAGCTTCTGGGAATACAAGTGTACACCACCAGGCCCTGCTACAAATATTTTATTTTGGTTTTTGATTGGTTATTTGGTTTGTAAAAGGAATAGAAGAAGATTTTCCCCTTTGCAGGGGCTGGGGGGACAAGATAGTATATATGTTGTGACATAAATGAGAGAAATACAAACAATTGGAAATTTTGGGTATGTACATAATAACTGAATGAAATTTATTTTGTGTATTTCTATTAAGCCCATCTAGTGAAAGTGAAGCAGAAAATCTTGATGCACAACCCCAGTCTACTGTCCGTCCAGAAGAGATCCCTCCTATACCAGAAAATAGATTCCTAATGAGAAAAAGTCCTCCTAAAGCTGATGACAAAGAAAGGAAAAACAGAGAGAGAGAAAGAGAGAGAGAGTGGTATGTAAATGTATTTTGTAGAATATCTTATATACCTTATCAGAGAGAGTTTTCTATTTTTCAAAATACTGAGTCAAGATTTAATTGGTGACTTTGTCCCAAGATAGAAATTCTTTTTTATAAATATAGGAGTATTAGCAAAATTCCTCTTTAAGTTCTGTAAATGGAAGATAGATTAGTGCCATTCCAAATTAATAACAAGATAGTGTTAAACCTTTGTAATTTACTTTGTTATTTGTATATATTGAGCTTTTAAGTGAGTAAGAAAAGAACCACCTTGATTTGTAAATGTGTATAATGGATGAGTCATTTTAATAATTTTGTGCAAAATTTAAAAAATTTTTCTTGGTTATGATCAGAAATATTCAAGTAATAAAATTCTGAGAGACCCTATTCTTTCATAATACAGCAAATATATAAAGGCAAGAATTATTTGAAATTATGAATAATTTTGTTGGATTGGACTGAGTTAATTTTTCGGCTACTATTGAAAGGGATATTTCTTAGGAAGTAAAGATTAAAGAGAAACTATGTGAACTACCAAAGTTTACTTTAGTGAACTTTTCAAATATCATTTATGTGGATATTCACGAGGTAATTAAATGCATGTAATTTATTTGAATTCACTTTCTTTATAAACCATGATATGAACATTTGCCTCATGTTGATCAGCTTGCCTCTGCTTAATTCACATTACTTACATTTGTTTATACTTCTGTTACCAATGAACAGCTTCTTTTATGTGATAATACGGTACTTTGGTATAAGATAGTTTTAAATTTTTTCTCCATCAGAACTTCTGAGCTCTTTCTTGTTGATTTTCCTTAGTACTATCAAATCAGCTTCATCTTTGTAATGAATGATGTTTCTTCCCAGGGTTTGATTGGCATTTGGGGTAGGTGAATCTTTCATCTTCACATTACAAGCTTAGAATTTCTGACTCTTGGGTCCTAATGACCTGTGGCTCCCTCTAGTCATTAACATTTGAAAAAAGGTTGTCATACTTTTTCAGATTTTTATTAAGACCTGATAATATTTTAGGTTAAGAAACACTGATTTCATGTAGAATTTTAAATGCATTAATTTAGATCAGTAAATCTACATTCTCCAGATTAATTTTTATAAAGATGATGTGTTTTAATTTTCCCTTTGCTTCCTTCTAGTAATCTACCTAACTCCCAGCCTGCTTCATACCAGAGACGTCTCTTAGTTACTAGGTCTGGCAGGAAAATTAAAGGAAGAGGACCAAGGGTAGGTGATTCTTCACCCAGAAATTGTAATAGTATTGCATTTATCTCCCTGAAAGAATTGTAGAAGGTTAGGACAAAGCTCAGCGATAGAGCACTTGCCTAGCATGTGCAAGGCTCTAGATGTAATTCCCAGCACTGAAAAAAAAATTTTAGAGTGTTTTTTAAAATTATTTAAATTATTTTACTTATACAAATTACAAAAATTTAGGGCAGATGCAGATATTGAATAATATATCTCCTTTTTATAATAACTTTTATGTGTTGGTACTTCTAAACCGAAATCTACAATAATTGATTTATATATTTACATGTTATATAATGTTTTCAAGGTCTTGTGACCCTTACTACTTCTTGCCTATCATATCTCTACTCTTATTATACTTCTTTGTCGTTACTAGGTGTTCCCTTTCAGAATTTAAATACCTTCTATGCTTTCAAAACTTTTTAGAAATATAGCTATACTTTGTATTTCATTTACTAGGGTGCTTCAAGCATTTCAGTTTTTCTGTTACTACTACCATTCTCCTGAAAATAGTACTTGCTATATTTCGGTTCCAAGTCACAAAATCCAGGGAATTTTTTCCAGTATAGTTCACACTCCTCGAAGTTCTAGCTCATTTCATACTGTACATGTTCCTTGGGCAGTCTCATTATTTCCATGTCTGAAAACTCAATTAATGAACAGCTCAAACCTAGCATATAGAAGGTTGGGCATAAGCACTTTTTCTTCAGACCTGACCCTTTTCTAACCCTGTAGCCCAAGTGTTATTTTAATCTACCCTTTTATTCATATTTTATATATCTTATCCATCCCAAAATCCTGTTAGTTTTGCCTGCTTGATACTCTGAAATCCACCTGCTGCTCTCAAGCTTCACTTTCACCATGTTAATTCAGTTTATCATTGTCTGAATTATAAATGGCTTCGCAACAGGTATTTTGGTACTTCTCAAGTTTGTTTGTTTGTTTGTTTGGATACTGCTTCACACTGTTAAAAATTTTGAGGACCCAAGTATTTTTTGTTTGTGTGAGTTATATCTATTTATATTTATTCTTTTGAAAGTTAAAAATGAAAAATAATTTCAGTCACAAGCATATTTAAGCACACATTACAATTGCTATGAAGCAGTGACAACATGGCATGTAGTATCTGAATAACTCCCTGTAAGATAATGAAAGGACAGAAATTAGAAAGACAAATAGAACATTATTCTGAAAATAGTTTTGATTAAATAGATACCCTGTATCTTTCAATCCCTAGATCATACCTTGAGGATCACTGATCTAATTCTTTTTGTTAATAGCCAGAATAGTCAATTTTAAAAGAAAGAAAATCTGATCACATTACATCTACCATTGATCTTAGGATAAATCCAAAATTATTACTGTGGTTGATAAGACCCAGTATCATCTAGTTCTACTTTCCCTTGCAATTTCTAGCTTTAGTATATCTGACCTGTCTTCTCATCATTTCTGAAACATGCTGTTTCTTTGTGTCTCAGAACCTTCAGCATAGTATTTTTCGCTTCCTTCCTCCTTTTTTTTCTTCCTTGCTAGAAGTAAAACTCAGGGCTTTATGGGTGCCAGATAAGTGCTCTACCATTCAGCTATACATCCCCAGCCCTCGGCTTGTATTTCTTACACCTTACTTGTTTTTCCTCATCTATCCTTTGCTTTCTTTTCTTTTTAATTTTATTTATTTATTTTGTGGTGCTGGGGATCGAACTGAGGGCCTTGTGCATGCAAGGTGAGCACTCTACCAACTGAACTATATCCCCAAACCTTCTCTTTGCTTTCTTTTCCTCACCCTTCCCTATGTAACACATCATGAACCTTGTTTGGTTTTTCACCTTTTATTATTTTAACTGATCAAATCTCTTTTTAGGTCAGATCTCTTTGTTACTTATTCTTTGAGCACCTTTTCTCCTTTTACACTCAATCTGGTCTAGTTGCATATGTTTGATATTCTGGCTATGTATCTGTCCATGTGTTTTCCTCGCCCCTGTAGAATAAGTTTCAGGAGAGCAAAATCAGATATGTATTGGCTCACTGTTTTCTCAGTGCAAGATAGAGTAGTTAGCCATTCTAAGGCTGAGTAAATATTGGCTGAATAAATGAACATCTTTGTGTATACAACATTCACATTGAATCTTAGCATCTTGTAAGAGTTAATATTTCCTAGTATGCTCTAACACCACTTAGACAGACTCTTCCATGGGAAAATATGTTTGGCTAGAGTTTCTGTAGTTAAAGTTTATTATTTGGAATTTATAATGTGACTACTTAAAGTTTCTCGGCCTTCTTGATTTCATACCTGAAAATTGGGGAATTTTAGTAATTTAATGGATGCTGGGAATTGAACCCAGGGCCTTATGCATGTGAAGCACAATACTCTCTACCACTGAATTTCACCCCCATTTCACTAAAATTTAGTTATTTTAGAGAACATAGAATTATCAGACATTTACTTGAATCTAGAAATGCTTTAGCTATTCTTACTTTGCTTTTATAGTTGTTCTGGTGTTGATTTTTTTTCCCCTTTTTTATTTTCCTAAGCGTTACCGAACTCCTTCCAGATCCAGATCAAGGGATCGGTTCAGACGTAGTGAGACTCCTCCACATTGGAGGCAAGAGATGCAAAGAGCTCAAAGAATGAGGGTATCAAGTGGTGAAAGATGGATCAAAGGGGATAAGTAAGATTTACCTTTTATTTCTAGGTTTTTGTTTTTGTTTTTTACTGTTGTACATCAAATTATTAATAGCTATTTCAAAGATTTCTGCATGTTTTAAGGAAAACACATTATCTTTTAGCTATAGCTATTCTGTTCTTTTCCTAACAATATTGTCAAAAGTCTTTTTTCCCCTTTTTAGGAGTGAGTTAAATGAAGTAAAAGAAAACCAAAGGAGTCCTGTTAGAGTAAAAGAAAGAAAAATAACTGATCACAGGCATGTGTCTGAGAGTCCAAACAGAAAAAATGAAAAGGAAAAGAAAGTTAAAGACCATAAATCTAACAGCAAAGAGAGAGACATCAGAAGAAATTCAGAAAAAGATGATAAATATAATAAAAACAAAGTGAAGAAAAGGGGCAAATCTAAAAGTAGGAGTAAGAGCAAAGAGAAATCTAAGAGTAAGGAAAGAGATCCAAAACATAACAGACATGAAGAAAAGAGGATGAGGTCAAGGAGTAAAGAAAGGGATCATGAAAATGTTAAAGAAAAAGAAAAGCAGTCTGATTCTAAAGGAAAAGATCAGGAAAGGAGTAGGAGCAAAGAAAAGTCTAAACAGTTAGAATCAAAAAGTAATGAGCATGATCATAGTAAAAGTAAAGAAAAGGATAGACGTGCCCAGTCCAGGAGCAGAGAACGTGATATAACTAAAGCTAAACACAGTTACAATAGTAGAACAAGGGAACGAAGCAGAAGTAGGGACAGGAGCAGAAGAGTGCGATCTCGAAGCCATGACAGAGATCGAAGCAGAAGCAAAGAGTACCATAGATATAGAGAGCAAGAGTATCGGAGAAGAGGAAGGTCACGAAGCCGAGAGAGAAGAGCAACACCAGGAAGATCCAGAAGTAAAGATAGGAGGAGGAGGAGAAGGGATTCACGGAGCTCAGAGAGAGAAGAAAGCCAAAACAGAAACAAAGACAAATACAGAAACCAAGAAAGTAAGAGTTCACACAGAAAAGAAAATTCTGAGGGTGAGAAAAGAATGTACTCTAAAAATCGTGATCATAATAGCTCAAATAATAACAGGGAAAAAAAGTCTGATAGAGATCAAAGTCCATTCTCAAAAATAAAACAAAGCAGTCAGGACAGTGAATTAAAGTCCTCCACATTGAAAAATAAGGAGGATGAGAAGACCAGGTCCTCAGTGGAAAAAGAAAACCAAAAATCAAAGGGTCAAGAAAATGACCATGTACATGACAAAAATAAAAAATTTGATCATGAATCAAGTCCTGGAACAGATGAAGACAAAAGTGGATGAGTGAGTTGTGTAAACATTTCCTTTCTGTCTCAAAATTTAAGTTTTAGAGACTTGCTGATAAATCTCTTTTATGTTGTTTTCATTGTTTTTGAGTTGTTTTATGTTTGCCCCCCACCCCCACCCCCTTTTTTTTTAATGTGGACTTCATTGAGTTGATCTTTTGATAATCTGCAACCTGGATAATTTGTACTGCTAAAGTTTTAATAAACTTGAAATGAGAAAAACACTTTGGTGTAATACTGTGTGCTATGTTAAAACTGTTTTATGTATGCATTTTTGTTTTAGCTGTCAGCCAGTGACAATTTGTTTAATCAGCCCTTTGGAAACAAGTATTTAACTGATGGTTGTAATACATTGTTCCAAAAGCTTGCATTTCTCATGATCAAAGTAACTTTAAAAGCCACTAGAAGAAATTTTGTATAGATTTTCTGATTGCATTTATAATAAAGACTTGCAGCAATTTCTCTTAATTACACAGAAGTGGGATCCTAGAAATTTGAGATTTGAAATCATAACTTTTTGTGCTTTAAAACAAATATTTATAGTTATTTATCTTGTACTTCATACACTATTCTTTATAGTTCTAGCCATAACTTGTTTCTTATTAACACTTTTCTTGTCTAGTTTTGTTCTACTTAACTGTCTATAAAAATCATGAGTGTTGTTTGTTTTGTTTTTTTGATGTCCTGATTGAACTTGAGTTGCTGTTATACAGCAATTGATAGGAATGATATCTTGGAAAATGAGACTGTAATTCCCTATGTTATGTTTTTTGGTCTGAAGAGTTAAAACTGTTGCTTTTTGAGAACATTATTTTATTTTTATTATTGCCTCTTTCTAAAATTATCACTAAAACATGCAGGTCCTTAAGCTATAAAGATTCTAAAAATTGTTAGTATTGATACATTAACTTCTAAGATTTCTCTTTTTTTTTGGCAACCAACCTACATAGCTTTGAGTGTTAACTCTGCATGACTTTTGTTTTTATAAACTTAACTAACTTCTCTAATTCTTATAGCTGAGTTTCAAATGGCAAGAAAATGCATTTTTTCCTATATATGTACCATGATAGGCTGTGGCATGTTTATGACTATGGTTTCTTTCTATTTGGGTGGCTTTATACTATTACCGTTAAAATTATTTTAACTTGGCATGTATAACATTGCCATGTAGTGTAGAACAGAAAGTCGCAAAATTTGATAGCTTACAGAATTAAACACTAAACAGGTCCAAAGTCCATTCAGTTTTGTGTGTTGTATTTTGCTATTTTTGTGATGTGTGGCCTTTTATTCTGTAATATCTCTTATTAATAAAACATTGAACATCCAGCAAACACAAAACCTGCCTCATTTGAAAAGAAATTTCAAAATTCCAATTAATAGTAGCCTCTAGAGAGTTTTGTACTTTAATTAATTTGTCAATATAGTGTCAACTCTTATCAAGGTAGCTTCTTGGTAAATCCAATGTTATTTGTACTAAATAAAGCAATGCTTAATATGATATTTCCCATAATTGATTAATACAGAAATGATACATTTGGCATTATAGCTGTTTCAGACTGAATAGTACAATGATTATAAGATTGTTTGGAATATTTTGGAACAAATATCCATAATGCATTCTTTCTACTTTTTTTCTGTGATGGTAAAAGTAGGATTTATTATAATCCAGGATGATTCCTTAGAGACTGACCACAAACCCTCATTAAATATAATTGAGTCTGAGTGCCCAAGCTGTATAATCTACTATATATTTTAAACAAATTGTTGTTTTGTCTTAAATTCAGTAAATTGCATTTTAAAATCTGTCATGAACTATTTGAGCTTCAAGAAAGATAGTATTTAAGAAAGGATTTCTAATAAGTTATATATATATTTTTAAAGTCCATCTAAGTAAAAATACTTCTATTACCTGATTCTAGAGCTTTATCTAGTAAGAATTATAGACAAGAACTTTCCAAATCTTTGAGTTTCAAAAAGTAGCCATATGGGGAAAATTTGTCATTTCTATGAGCAGTATGTTTAGTTTATCAAAAGAACAGTTCCATGGTAAGCATTATTTATGGACCTTTTTAAAAAGCTTCAGTTAGCTGTTTTTACAGAAAGATGTGAAGGAGTTGAGATTTAGAAAGGACAATCAACTAGATTTTATTTTCAGAATATAAAGAACAGTTAGAAAATGAATAGGAGTATCAGTTGAACCCAAGATCCATACTTGCATTTGAATAGCACAGGCTCAAGTGGTCCTGTCCTTTTGTTACATTTTAGTAGTTGCATTTTTAGTTTTTACTTTGGGCATTGTCTGTTTTCCAAAAATTCAACTATTTTATTTTTTCCGTCAAATTTATTTTAATTATCAGTTTACAATCCACTTCCAACTACCTTTGACTTAGTATACCTTTTAAAGACATTTTCATTTGCTTTTATTGCTTGATTGGTGATAGCTGAGAAAAAATTTCCTGTATGTAGAATTTTCACGATCATTGTGTGAATTCTTTCTCTGGGTAAGCTATCTGCCACAAAAATTGAGACTACAAAGAGATTAATGTTAATGAAATTAACAATTGAGGAGCCATTGGGTTGATTTAAATTACTCTATAGTTTTTGAGTTCATAGAGCTATATAGTTACTAAATTGAAGCTTTTGGACATTGCAAAGAATTTATCTGATAAATCTCTTTGTATAAGTGTGATACTGATGCATGTTGACTTTGCTTGAATGGCCTTTGATTCTTGTGCCCAGTGGAATGTGTGAAACTAAAAGTTTTTTTGTTTTTTTTTTTTTTAAATGTTATAGACAGGCATATATTGGGCTTCTGTTATTTTGCATAATGGTATTAACTGACAATTCTAATTTATTTTCTAGTTAGTATTTGGAGCAAGTTAGTAGATTTTTTAGTAGGTTGTACTTTGCTCCAGGTGGTAATAGTTTTCATCATACTGAACTTTTTATAGTAAATTTCTATAATAAGTTTGTTGGGTTTGCCTTCACCAGAAGATACTTTAAATATATACTGTATAACTGACTGGTATAAAGAAACAAAATGGGTTTTGTTTTTTTTTTGTTTTGTTTTGTTTTTTTTTTTTTTTTTTTTTTTTGGTTATTTTTACTGTAATTATTCCATTTAGAATTCATCATACATTTACAGTTATAAGTAACCTCTCCATAGTTTGTAGGTTGATACATTTTTATTGTGAAAGATGTGTTTTGTTCCAAATACTTATAACAGCCCCATGAAGTGCAGCATAGATTAGCACACCTGCCCATAGTAGGCTTCCTGGCTGCCTCTTAAGTGATACAAACTCTCTGGCCTGTTGTGTAACAAAGAGGTAAATACTAAAGGAAAAGAAAAACAACAAATTTTATGAACAAGGTTGGAGAAGGGAGTTGTTGAGGGTTTTTTGGTTTTGTTTTTGGTTTTTCCAGTGGGGGAGGGTAGGATGGGGTTGATTTGTGTCCCTTGCCTCTGCCACTTTTCAGAAAAAATTCCATGTTACCAAAAGCACATGCTGTATATTTTCTTCCCTTTTTGTGTGTGTTTATAGTATTTTGAAAGATTAATAAATGAATTGGCTATTTCTATGTGAGGATGTTCAAAGTTGTGGCTGCTCTTTGTGGAAGGGAAAACAATGAAGTTAATGCACTTCTTTTCCTAGCTCAGAAGTCACTGTGATGTATATTTTTTTAATGAAATTCAGAAATAAAACTGTTGTCTTCTCAATTGTAAAATTAGTTTCAAAATGCTGCTTCTCTTATCATTATTAGTCTAGTAACTGTTGGACTGTTTTCTGCAAATTGCATTTTACAAAATTTAAACTTCAAAACTGTATTAACTTTTATATAGTTAAACATTGTATTAAATAAACTATACTGTAATAAACAATTTTTTGTTGATTTTTTTTGTTATTGTGTTAGTAATTAACCTTTATGAAAAATTAAATAATGAAAACTAAAGTATACTTTAAGAAAACTTAAGTGAGATATAATAGTACTAATCTTTAAGAATTTAGCTAGCAAAGATAGTTTCTAGGTTTAGGATAAAGTTCTAGTTAGTATTAATGTTTAATCATAATATTGCTGTCTTCACATGGGATATACCCATGCAACAGAATACTATGTCAGTTAGAAAACTAATGAGGGTCTTTATGCATTCCTATGCTGTGATCTTTAGTCTATTAAATGGGGGTGGTCTTTTGTGTAAGAGTAAAATGTGTGTGTATATGTGTGTATGTATATATATATATATATATTTTTTTTTAATATAGTTTTAGTTGCAGTTGGACACAATACTTTTTTAAATTTTTATTTGGTGCTGAGGATCAAATCCAGTGCCTTGCACTTGCTAGGTTAGCACTCTACCGCTATATATATTATATATATCTATAATCCAACAAAACTAACCAATGGAAATGAACAAAGGTGGTCATTTGACATTTCTACCATGTAACATACAAATGGCCAGCAAGAATATGGACAGAGGCTGGGTGTGGTGGTTCACATCTATAATCTCAGGAGGTTGAGGCAGGAGGATCTGAAGTTGGAGCCAATGGCAGCAACTTACTGAGACGTTGTCTCCAAAAAAAAAATGGGGCCGGGGATGGGACTCAGTGATTCAGTACCCCTGAGTTCAATCCCTGGTACCAAAACATAAATATATGGGATTGTAACTCAGTTGTAGAGCTCATGTACAAGACTCTAGGTCAGGCTTCAGTTGCAGCAACAACAAAAATGCTCAACATGACTAATTATTAAAGAAATAAAAGTTAAAATCATAGAACACCTCAATTAGGATGGCTACTATAAAAATAAGTGTTGCTAATGACATGCACCCTGGTGCAGTGTTGGGAATGTAAAATGGTGCAGCTGCTGTAGAAAACGAAAGTTTGGGCTGGGGTTGTGGCTCAGTGGTAGAGCACTTGCCTAGCATGTGTGAGGCACTGGATTTGATCCTCAGCACCACATAAAAATAAATTTAAAAAAGTATTGTGCCCATTTACAACTAAAAATATTTAAAAGAAAACAGAAAAGTTCCGGGCTGGGGATACAGCTCAGTTGGTAGAATGCTTGCCTTGCATACACAAATAAGGCCCTGGATTCAATCCACAGTACCACACACAACAACAACAAAAAAAAAGTTCAAGGATTTTTAAATGGAATCATGTGATTCAACAATTCCACTTCTGGGTATAAATCCAAAATAATGGGGAAAAAAATGGAAAGCATCTCAAAAAGTTATTTGCATGTGTTCATAACAGCATTACTCCCAATAGCCAAGAAGTGAAGAAATCAAAGTGTCCACTTATGAAGAACTAAATAAACCATTTTTGGTGTATGTATACAAATATATTGTGTTTATTTACATGCACACGCCATGGGTATTCAGGTGTTTTGTTTTTTTTAACAGAATTTTTTTTTTAAGTTTTCAATGGACACAACATCTTTATTTTTATGTGGTACTGAGGATTGAACCCAGTGTTCTGCGCATGCCAGGCGAGCGTGCTACTGCTTGAGCCACATCCCCAGCCCAGATATTCACATTTTTAAAAGTTGGCCTGGGGTTGTGGCTCAGTGGCAGAGCACTTGCCTCACATGTGTGAGACACTGGGTTCAATTCTCAGCACCGCATATAAATAAATGAATAAGATGAAGGTCCATCAACATCAAAAAAAAATTTTTTTAAATAAGCTGGCACAGTTGTATATAGTTTAAAATTAGGCTGGGGTTGTGACTCAGTGGTAGAGTGCTCACCTAGCATGTGTGAGGCACTGGGTTTGATCCTCAGCACCACATAAATAAGTATTATGTCCAACTACAACTAAAAAATAATTTTAAAATAACTATATGCTGATACATGTTACAACATGGAAATAGTCTTATAGTCTTAAAAAAAAAAAAGACATCCACTGATTACACTTACATGAGGTGTCCAGAGTGACAAATTTAATAAAAGAATGGTAGCTTCCAGAAGTTGAAGGAAGAGGGAAATGGGAAGTAGTTGCTTAATGGATATAGAGTTTCAACTGCAAGATGACAAGGTTCTACAGATTATATGATGTGACTATCTCGTATACTTAGAAATGGTTAAGATGGTAGCATATTATGTGGGGTTTTTAAAAAAAAAAAAAAAAATTTAAAGAGCAAGGGAATGCAACTCAATCCTCTGACCCTGCATATCAAGTTGTGACAAAATGGTGTAGAATTACTTTAAGTGACTTCAAAATGTATTTTGTACTCACTTCGGCAGCACATATACTTTAAAAAATTGGAACAATACGGAGAAGGTTAGCATGGCCCTTGCACAAGGATGACATGCAAATTCATGAAGTGTTCCATATTTTTAAAAAATGTATGTTGGGCTGGGGTTGTGGCTCAGCAATAGAGCGCTTGCCTAGCACGTGTGAGGCACTGGGTTCAATCCTCAGCACCACATAAAATAAACAAAATAAAGGTACCCAACTATGACTATTTTTTTAAAAAATGTATTTTGCACATCTGTCTACAAAATTAACCATAGACTACTACACTCAATAATCAATGTTACTAATAACAGTGTTATTTGATCCTGATACTTAAGGACAGAGCAAATAAGTATAAATTTCTATCGAAAAGAAATACATCCTGTGAAATGTTACACAGCCATAAAAAGGAATGAAGTATGGATATGTGTTGCAACATGGATGAACCCTGGAAATACATGAAATAAGCCACCCAAACCCAAAGCATGTTTTTTTAAAATTTTTTTTAATATTTATTTTTTAGTTTTTGGCGGACACAACATTTTTGTATGTGGTGCTGAGGATCGAACCTGGGCCACACGCATGCCAGGCAAGCGCGCTACCGCTTGAGCCACATCCCCAAAAATGTTTTAATTTAGATGAAATATGTAGAACAAATGCACAGAGACAAAGCAGAAGCTGTGGGAGGGGGAATGGGGAATAACTGCTTAATGGGTGCAGAGTTTCCATTTGGAGCAATGAATAGTCAGGTTGCACAATATTGCGAATATACTTAATGCTATTGAATACACATTTTAAATAAATTTTGTGTATTTAATAATTAAAAAAGGAATTGCAATCAGTTACCTTTAGGGTTATATATACTCAAAGGAAATATTGTGCCAGGTTCAGTCCCCAATACCAAAAAAGAAAAGAAGAAAATTTTGTGAAGAATCAAATCAGGCATAATTGTATTGAGATGAACGACAGATTTATTAAATAATAAGAATATAGTCCATTTACATTTGTAGCTCATTAGCTACCACTTCAGTCTTCTCAATCTTAAAAATAATTTTTTCTACCATGTAAAACCTAATCTTCCCTTAGACTTCTGAAAATTATTATATTTTGATCCCTGAGAATTATAAAAAGGAAGCTGGACTCCAGTAATATCATTTGCCTGATAGCTTGGTCTTAATCCACCTCTCCCCATAAAAGCTGGTCCGTGGCCACCTCCAGGTCCTTCCTGTGCAGCTTTTACAAGAGGATAAATAAATTTATTTGTTGGTTCAGATTCATGTTTAATTACTTCTCTGGCATAATCCTGAAATTCTTTCTCCTTGGCAGCTGCAAGAGTTTCAGTAAGTCTGCAATATTCTAATTCGTTTTGTTTTGCTTCTTTTGCATTAAACTTTTTTTGGGCCTATGTGGGAAAGAAAGGAAATACAATTTAGTATTGGCTAAAAACATGAACTTTCTAAATATATGTAGCATTTGTAGTTATGATTTTATAATTTGACAATATGCTATTCTTACAGAAACTCCCACTCCCAGCTTTCTCAGAATAGCATGTTCAAAGTCTGCCTCTATAGAACCTAATCATAGGGGCTGGGGTTGTGGATCAGTGGTAGTACACTTGCCTAACACGTTTGAGGCACTGGGTTTGATCCTCAGCACTACATAAAAATAAATCAAGGTATTAAATAAAAACCTTTTTTAAAAAAAACTTAATCTTGTCTCATATAATACATCTTCAAACAAACAATACAATAAAATAGTTTTTAAAAATCATGAAGTTTTAGGTCAAAAAATAACTGAAAAAGAAAGGGGAAGGAAGAGAAATGGAATATATCAAATCAAGTGAGTTATAACTTTTCTACTTGTAAAAATCCAGGCAGGCCCAGTTGATTTTGCTGGTTAGAGCATTTAAGAACTGACACCAATCCTATAAAAACTCGGAAAATACTGTGGCTGGGGATGTGGCTCAAGCAGTAGCGCGCTTGCCTGGCATGCGTGTGGCCCGGGTTCGATCCTCAGGACCACATACAAAACAAAGATGTTGTGTCCGCCGAAAAATAAAAAATATTAAAATTCTTTCTCTCTCTCTCAAAAAAAAAAAAAAAAAAAAAAGAAAAGAAAAAGGAAGAAACATTTGCCAATTGAATTAGGTCAGTATTGCTCTATGAAAGCTAGACAGACAGCATAATAGAACTACAGAACATTGTCTTCAAGAACAAAAGTGCAAAAATCCTTAACAAAATATTAGCAACTGAATCTAGTCATATATTTAAATATATACGTATTTTTTAAACCCACAATGACCAAGTAGGGTTACTCCAAAGAATACAAATGCTTTCAATATTTAAAATAAAATGAAATGAGCCAGCATGGTGGCATACACCTGTACTCCCAGCTACTTTCAAGTCTGAGGCAAGAGGATCACTTGAGCCCAGAAGGTCGAGGCTAGACTGGGCAATGTGGTGAGACTCCATCTCAAAAAAGGAAAGAAAAGAAATATACCATAGAATAAAAGAACACATGATCACTTCAATATATGAAGAATTGACAAAATTCAACACTCGTGCTAAAAACTAAGCAAATGAGAAATAGTGGAAACCTACTCAAAGTGATAAAGGGTATTTATTAAAAATCTCTGGAGGGGCTGGGGCTGGGGCTCAGTGGTAGAGTGCTCACCTAGCACGTGCAAGGAGCTGGGTTTGATCCTCAGCACCACATTAAATAAATAAGTAAATAAAATAAAGGTATTGTGTTCAACTAAAAAATTATAGGAAACATGTTTTAATGGAGAAAAACTGAACATCTTACTCCTAAGATTAGGAGCAAAACAAGGATATCACTTTTTGCTCTTTTATTCAATATGGTGCTGGTTCTAGAAAGTGGAGTAAATCAAGCAAAAGAACTAATATACACATATTTGGAGGCAAAAAATTAAAGCCATCTATTCACAGACAACATGATCACACATGTAAAAGAATTACCAAAGAGCTAATAGGACTCATAACTGAATTTGGCAGGGCTTCAGGTACAAGTTAATATATTAAAAATCTACTGTATTTATACATATTGTAAATAAATAGAACAAATATGGAAATAAACAATTTTCACAAGGACATTTTTAAAAACAAAAATAAATTTAGCAATATATATAAATGACCTATTAACCCCAAACTACAAATACTGAAAAATATTAAAAGAGAAATAAATGCATAATATTCATGAATTTGAAGACTTGATGATATTATCATCCCCAAATATTTTCCATAATTCTCCCCAAATTACTCTGTATTTATTGAAATCTCCAAAACTCCTGCAGACCTTTTATTGTAAAACTCAAGGAGCTGATTATAAAATATATAATTCCAAGAATTCAAGATAGCCAAAACAATTTTAAAACAACAAAGTCAAAGAACTTACACTGCTGATTTCAAAGACTTTGTATAAAGTTATAGCAGTCAAGTAGTATGATATGAGGGTGGGGGCTAGGGCTCAATGGTGAACTTGCCTAGCATGTGTGACACAGTAGGTTCCATCCTTAACACCACATAAAAATAAACAAAATAAAGGCATTCTGTTCATCTACAACTAAAAAAAAATTTTTTAAAGTATGGTATTATTACAAGAAAAAAACAAAGGGCTGGAACATTGCTCAGGTAAAGAGTATACTTAGCATGAATGAAGCCCTCAGTTTAATGGCTCAATTCCCAGTCTCACACACACACACACACACACAGACATATATATGCATACACATATACATACAGATACACACATGTAGACATATCTAAATACAGATTAATATGAAGGAATTGAGAGTCCGGAAATAGATCCACTCTTAGGTGATAAATTGATTTTCAACAAAAGTTCCAGAGTAATTAATTAGAGAAACCATAGTTCATTATCAAACTGTTCTGAAATAACTAGATATCTGTATGGAAAAAAAATAGTTTTGATCTTTTACATCATATCAAAATTAATTGAAAACATATCATACACCTAAGCTATAAAAGCAAAAGTATTTCTAGAAGAAAACAGGACAAAATCTTTATGATCTAGTTTAAGTCTCTTCAATGACACAAAAAGCATAAATCACAAAGTAAAAACCAAAAAACTGGGCTTTATCAAAATCAAAACATTTGTTCATCAGAAGATACCATTAAGAAAATGAAAAAGCAGGCTGGAGTTGTGTTTCAGAGGTAGAGAGTTCCCCTAGCTAGTTCCCTAGCATGTGTGAGGCACTGGGTTCAATCCTTAGCACCGCATAAAAATAAAAAATAAAGGTAAAAAAAGAAAATGAAAAAGCAAATCACAGATTAGGAGAAAACACTTGCGAACACAAAACTGACAAAAAAACCTCTATACTTAAAGAACTTTTGAAATTCAACAGTAGTCTAGAAACAAACCCTCACATATGTGAACTAATGATTTTCAATGAGCATGCCAAGACTCATTGGAGGACAGTCTTCAACAATATTGGGAAATCTGAATATTCTGCAAAAGAATGAAGCTATACATATAAAAAGCCACATACAAAAATTATCTCAAAAGAGATCAAAGACCTAAACTTAAGAGTAAAAACTATGAAACTCGTAGAACAAAACAGGAAAAGCTTCAAGACATTGACTCAGGAACTTCGTCTTGGGTATGACATCAAAAGCATAAAATGAAACAACAAAAGAAAAAAAAACACAAAATGGCCGTAAAGAAAATGAAAAATCTTTTTCTGGGCTGGGGTTGTGGCTCAGCAGTAGAGTGTTCACCTAGCATGTGCAAGGCCCTGGGTTCGATCCTTAGCACCACATAAAAATAAATAAATAAAGTATTGTGTCCAACTACAACTAAAAAATAAATTTAAAAAATAAAGAAGTTACTATTGTCAGAGTGAGAAGATAATCCATGGAATGGGAGAAAACATTTACTTGTCCTACCTCTGACAGGAGATTAATATTCAGAATATAAAAGAACTCCTAAAACCCAACAACAAAAAGCAAACAACCCAATTTTTAAAAATTGATAAGGACGGGAGCAAACATTTCTCCCAAGAAAATACACAAAAGACCAATTAGTACCTATATCACTATTTAAAACCAAAATGAGGTCCTTTTTTAAACCTACTTTGATGATTATTACAAAAAAAGAAATAAAAAGAGGTACTGTTTGAAGAAATTGAACACATGTGCATTGCTAATCGAATGTAAAATAGTGCAGCCACTATGAAAATCAACTTGACAGTTCCTCAAAAAATGACAAAATCATGGGATTTGCAGGGAAATGGATGGCATTAGAGCAGATTATGCTAAGTGAAGCTAGCCAATCCCTAAAAAACAAATGCCAAATGTCTTCTTTGATATAAGGAGAGCAACTAAGAACAGAGCAGGGAGGAAGAGCAGGAGGAAAAGATTAACATTCAACAGAGACATGAGGTGGGAGGGAAAGGGAGAGAGAAGGGAAACTGCATAGAAATGGAGGGAGACCCTCAGGGGTATACAAAATTACATACAAGAGGAAGTGAGGGGAAAGGGAAAAAAAATACAAGGGGGAGAAATGAATTACAGTAGAGGGGGTAGAGAGAGAAGAGGGGAGGGGGGAGGGGGGATAGTAGGGGATAGAAAAGGTAGCAGAATACAACAGACACTAAGATGGCATTATGTAAAAATGTGGATGTGTAACCGATGTGATTCTGCAATCTGTATTTGGGGTAAAAATGGGAGTTCATAACCCACTTGAATCTAATGTATGAAATATGATACGTCAAGAGCTTTGTAATGTTTTGAACAACCAATAAAATAAAATAAAAAAATAAAAATAAAACACAGAATTAGCAAATGATCCAATGACTTCACTCTGCCTATACAAGCAAAAGGAAAGCAGGGACAGTGGCTGGCGGTGAGGGAAAAGGCTTGGGCAGAAGGATCCCAAACTCACGGCCAGCCTGAGCAATTTAGCAAGACCCTGTCTGAAATTAAAAAAAAAAAAAAAAACGGCTAGGGATATAGCTCTACTGTAGGGTGCTTGTCCAGCATACACAAGGCCCTGGGTTTTATCACCAACACTGCAAAAATTAAAAAAGAACTGAAAGAAGGAACTCAAATAGATATTTTATTCATATATCAGTGCTCACAGAAACATTATTCATAATAGCCAAAATAACCCAAAGGTCCATCCATAAACAAAATGTAGTATAAACATAATGGAATATTACTCAGCTTTGAAAAGGAATGAAACTGATATACATGCCATATATATGACCCCACATGGATGAAGCTTGAAGACATTATGCTAAGTGAAATAAGCCAGACAAAAATGGATGAATATTGTATGATTCTACTTATATAAGGAACATAGAACAATCAGATTCATAAAGCCAGAGATAATTAAGACTAGAGGGAAGAAGGAATGGGTAGTTACTATTTACTAGGTACAAAGTTTTAATATAGGATAATTAAAAAGTTCTAGAGATGTGCTCACTTCAGCAGCACATATACTAAATTGGAATGATACAGAGAAGATTAGCATGTCCCCTGCACAAGGATGACTAGGAAATTCATGAAGCATTCCATATTTTTAAAAGTGAGGTATTCCTAACCTGCAGGGACACTACAAGATTATAGGGTAGAAACGACAATACCTCAGGTCCGCACTGCAAGAGAGGAAGTCACATAGACCACATGAAAAAACAAGGGAGAAAATGCCCCAAACAAACCAAGATACTATAACAATAGAATCCATGACAGCACAGTAGATGGAATGACAGAGGGGTTCAGAATGTACATAATTAAAATGATCCGAGAATTAAAGAGTGACCTAACTGAGCAAATACAGGCAAAAATTGATCACTCCGACAAAGAGATAAGAGATCAAGCACAGGTAGCAAAAGATTGCTTCAAGAAAAAGAGATTATGAAAAAAACAAAACAGAAATTCTTGAAATGAAGGAAATAATAAGCCAAATAAAAAACTCAATAGAAAGCATTACCAAAGACTAGGTCTCTTAGAAGACAGAACCCTAGACAATGAAGACAAAGTATATGATCTGGAAAATAAAGTTGACCACGCAATGAAGATGGTAAGAAACCATGAACAGAACATCCAAAGATAACATCAGGGCTGGGGCTGCAGCTCAGTAGCAAAGCTCGCCCAGCATGCGTGAGGCACTGAGTTCAATCCTCAGCACCACATATAAGTAAAATAAAGGCATGCTGTCCATACACAAGTACAAAAAAATTTTAAGAGAAAAAAGATAACATTAAAAGACCAAGTCTAAGATTTATCGGGATAGAGGAAGGTACAGAATTTCGAACTAAAGAAATGCACAATCTCTTCAATGAGATAATATCAGAAAATTTCGCAAACAGGAAGAATGAATTGGAAAGTCAAATACTAAAAGCTTACAGGACACCAAATGTACAAAACTACAACAGATCTACACCAAAGCACATTATAATGAAAATGACTAGCATACAGAATAAGGACAGAATTATAAAAGCTGTAAGAGAGAAGAATCAGATTACATATATGGGGAGACTAATTGAGATCTCAGCAGATTTTTCAGCCCAGACCCTCAGGGCCTGGGGATCCTGGAATAATATATACGGAGCTTTGAAAGAAAATGGATGCCAAAAAAGAATCATATCCAGAAAAATTAAACTTCATATTTGATGACAAAAACCTTCCATGATAAACAAAAGTTTAAAAAATTTACAGCAAGAAAGCCTGCATAACAGAACATTCTTGGCAAACTATTCCATGAGGAGAAAATGAAAAACAACAATGAAGATCTACAAATGGAGGAACTACACTAAAGGAAAGGCCAATCAAAGAGAAGCCAAGTCAAGTTAAGAACCAAAAATAACCAAAATAGCTGGGAATACAAACATATTTCAATAATAGCCCTGAATGTGGATGGCCTAAACTTATCAATTAAAGACAGACAGGATTTTTTTAAAAAACTCAACAATATGCTGCCTTCAAGAGACTCATCACACAGGAAAACATCTACAGACTGAAAATGAAAGGATGGGAAAAAAACTTATCACTCACATGGACCGTGTAAATAAACAGGGGTTTCCATCCTCGTATAGATAAAGTGGACTTCAAACCAAAGTTAGTGAAAAGGGATAAAGAAGGACATTTCATACTACTCAAGGGAATCATACATCAACAAGATATAACAATTGTAAATATCTATGCCCCAAACAATGGGGCATCTATGTATATCAAACCAACCCTTCTCAACTTAAAGAATCAAATGGACCACAGCACAATAATACTGGCTGACTTTAACACACCTCTCTCACCACTGGATAGATCTTCCAAAAACTAAACGAAGAAACTATAGAACTCAATAAAACAATCAATAATTAAACTTAACAGACATATACAGAATATTCCATCCATCAACCAGCGAATACACTTTTTTCTCAGCAGCACATGGGTCCTTCTCCAAAATAGACTATATGTTATGCCACAAAGCAAGTCTTAGCAAATACAAAAAAAAATAGAGATACTAAGCTGGGGATACAGCTCAGTTGGTAGAGTGTTTGCCTCGCATGCCCAAGGCCCTGGGTTCAATTCCCAGCATCACCAGAAAAAAAAAAAAAAAAAAAAAGGATACTACCCTGCATTCTATCTGATCATAACAGAATGGAATTAGATGTCAGGGATAAAATAAAAAATAGAAGCTACTCCAATACCTGGAGACAAAATATATGTTACTAAATGATGCATGGACAGAAGACATTAGGGAGAAGATTTAAAAAATTCTTAGAGATACACGAGGACTCCAATACAACACGTCAAAATCTCTGCAATACTATGAAGGCAGTGCCAAGAGGAAAAATTCATTGCATTTAAGCTCATTCATTAAAAGAAGAAAGTCAACAAATAAACAACCTGACATTATATCTCAAAGCCCTAGGAAAAGAAGAATGAACCAACACCAAAAGCAGAAGACAGGAAATAATTAAAATCAGGGCTGAAGGGTATGGAGTAATTTGCCTAGCATGTGTGCTTATTTATAAACACCACTTATAAATAAATAAAATAAAGGTTCATTAACAACTAAAAAATATTTTTTTTAAAAAAATCAGGGCTGAAATCAGTGACATTGAAACAAAAGAAACAATTTTAAAAATTGACAAAACAAGCAGCTAGTTCTTTGAAAAAATAAATAAAATTGACAAACCCTTAGCCATCCTAACAAAAAGAAGGAGAGAGAAAACTCAAATTACTAAAATTCATGATGAAAAAGGAAATCATGACAGACACTATTGAAATACAGAAGACAATTAGAAACTATTTTGAAAATTTATACTCCAGTAAAATAGAAAACCTCAAAGACACTGACAAATTTCTAGAGACATATGATCTACCCAAACTGAACGAGGAGGACATACACAATTTAAACAGATCAATTTCAAGCAAGAAAGTAGAAGACATCATCAAAAGCCAACTAACCAAGAAAAGCCTGGGACCAGTCAGATTCATAGTTGAGTTCTACAAAACCTACAATGAAGAATTAATACCAATACTCCTCAAATTATTCCATGAAATAGAAAAGGAAGGAACCCTTCCAAACTCATTCTATGTGGCTACTATCATCCCAATACCAAAAACCAGACAGGGACACATCAAGTAAAGAAAATTTAAGACCAATATCCCTGATAAACAGAGATGCAATAATTCTCAATAAAATTATGGCAAATTGCATATAAAAACATATTAAAAAATTGTGTACCATGATCAAGTGGGGATCCTTCCAGGGATGCAAGGTTGGTTCAACATATGGAAATCAATAAACATAATTAATTCATCATATCAATAGGCTTAAAGATAAGAATCATGGGCTAGGGATGTAGATCAGTGGTAGAGCACTTGCCTAGCATGTGTGAGGCATTGGGTTCGATTCTCAGCACTGCATATAAATAAATAAAGTCCATTGACAACTAAGAAAATATTTTTTTAAAAAGATAAGAATCATATGATTATATCAATGGATGCAAAGAAAGCATTTGACAAAATACAGCACCCTTTCATGTTCAAAACACTAGAAAAACTAGATAAAGTAGGAATACACCTCAGCATTATAAAAGCTATCTATGCTAAACCCTAGGCCGACACCATTCTAAATCGAGAAAAAATAGAAGCATTCCCACTAAAAACCAGAACAAGACAGGGATATCCTCTTTCACCACTTCTATTCAACATAGTCCTTGAAACTCTAGTCAGAGCAATTAGACAGATAAATTAAATGGATACAAATAGGAAAAGAAGAATTCAAACTATCATTATTTGCTGACGATATGATTCTATACTTAGAGGATCCAAAAAACTCCATCAGAAAACTTCTAGAATTAATTAATGGATTCACCAAAGTATCAGGACATAAAATCAATACCCACAAATCAAATGTATTTCTATACATCAGTGATGAATCCTCTGAAAAATAAATTAGAAAAACTACCCCATTCACAATAGCCTAAAAAAAAAAAAAAACTAAAATACTTGGTAATCAATGTAGCAAAAGAGGTGAAAGATCTCTACAATGAAAGTTATAGAACACCAAAGAAAGAAATTCAAGAAGATCTTAGAAGATGGAAAGATCTCCCATGCTCCTGGATAGGCAAAATTAATATCGTCAAAATGGCCATACTATCCAAAGCACTATACAGATTCAATACAATTCCAATTAATATCCCAATGTCATTCTTTTTTTTTAATTAGTTACACATGACAGTACAATGATCTTGACAATTCATACATTTGAATCAAATGGGGTATAATTTCTCATTTTTCTAGATATAGAAAAAGTAATCATGAAATTCACTTGGAAAAATAAGAGACCCATAATAGCCAAAGCAATACTTAGCAAGAAGAGTGAAGCAGGAGGCATTACAGTATCAGACCTTAAACTGTACTACAAAGCTATAGTAACAAAAATGGCATGGTATTGGCACCAAAATAGACATGTAACCAATGGTACAGAATAGAAGATGCAGAGACAAGCCCATATAAACAAAGTTATCTCATACTAGACAAAGGTGCCAAAAATATGCATTGGAGAAAAGATAGCCTCTTCAATAAATGGTGCTAGGAAAACTGGAAATCCATATGCAGAAAATGAAGCTAAACCCCTATTTCTCACCATACAGAAAAATCAACTCAAAGTGGATTATGAACCTAGGAATTAGACCAGAGACCTAATAGGAGAAAAAGTAGGCCCAAATCTTCAAGACTCCTAAAGTGTAAAAATTAAAATCAAGAATCAATAAATGGAATGGATTCATACTAAAAAGCTTCTTTTCAACAAAAGAAACAATCAATGAGCTGAACAGAGAGCCTATATTTGGGGAGCAAATTTTTGCCACAAACACAACAGATAGCACACTAATCTCCAGGATATATAAAGACTCAAAAAACACCAAAAAATCAAACAACCCAATCAATAAATGGGCTAAGGAGTGGAACAGACACTTCTCAGAAGACAAAATACATATGATCAACAAATATATGAAAAAATGTTCAACATCTCTTGTAATTAGAGAAATGCAAACCAAAACTACTCTAAGATTTCATCTCACTCCAGTCAGAATTGCAGTTATCAAAAATACAAACAATAATAAGTGTTGGCAAGAATGTAGGAGAAGAGGCAAACTCATACATTGCTGGTAGGACTGTAAATTGGTGCAGTCAATCTGGAAAGCAATATGGAGATCCCTTAGAAAACTTGGAATGGAACCACCATTTGACCCAGCTATCCCACTCTTTGGTCTATACCCAAAGGACTTAAAAGCAGCATACTACAGTAATATAGCCACATCAATGTTCATAGCAGCATAATTCACAATAGCCAAACTGTAGAACCAACCTAGATGCCCTTCAATAGATGAATGGATAAAGAAACTGTGGTATATATACAAAATGGAGTATTACTCAGCAATGAAAGAGAGTAAAATTATGGCATTTGCAGGAAAATGGATGGAGTCGCAGAATATCATGCTAAGTGAAGCCAATTCCCAAAAACCAAAGGCCAAATGTTTTCTCTGATAAGTGGATGCTAATCCATAATGGGGGTGGGTATGGGATGAGTGAAGGAACTTTAGATGGGGCAAAGGGGAGGGAAGGAAGGGGTTATGGGGGTAGGAAATATGGTGAAATGAAACAGACATCATTACCCTAGGTACATGTATGATTGCATGAATGGTGTGACCCTACTTTGGGTACAGCCAGAAAAATCAAAATGTGCTCCATTTGTGTATAATGAACTGAAGAACATTCTCCTGTCATGTATAACTGAATAGAACAAATAAATAAATTATAAAAGTAAAGCACAGAAACTCAATTATTGCTAGAATTGACTCATTAAGTCAGTTGCTGTCACAACTAGAATATTCTTTAATTCCATGGCAGTGTTGAATATTTTCAGTTTCTTGTACCATTAGAAATTATTATGCCTCATAAAATTAATAAATGTGAATCAAGTTTTGGCATAGTTTGAAAAAAAAATAGCTCTAGAGATAGTGATGATGGTCAAAGTGAACGTACTTAATGCCCCTAAATTACACCCCTAAAAATGGCTAAAATGGTAAGTATTATGTTATGAATATTTGAACCCAATAAAAAATTTTTAAACTCAACAATAAGGAACTATCTCAATTAAATAATTGAGAACAGGTTTGAGTATACATTACACAAAAGAAGTCACGTGAATGGCTAATAAGGATTTGAAAAGATGCTCACTCTCTTCAGTCATTAGGGAAATGCAAAGTAAAACCATAAGTTAGCATGACATTAGGGCAATGAACAAAACACAGGGTGACAAAGGTGAGTTTGTAAAGCAGCTTGTGCTTCTATACATTGCTGGTAAGAAAGGAAAATGGTATTACCACTTTGGAAAGCAGGTTTTGGTCACAAATGATTTGATGCCAGATCCTCTATCTGTCTTTTAAAATCTCTATATCACCCCCTCACCTCAAAACTGAAACCCAGGAGATCCCAATCAACATGGTCTCTGGAATAGTCAAGAAAGGAAAAAAGTAAACCAAAGATTAGCAGTATAGCCTGTCACATGCATTTGTATCTTCTTTAATATTTACTAAAGTACAAAAGACACTAAAGAAGGATGAAGATATGTGTAAAAGAAAAATCTCTTGTAGGAATGCCAGTGCAGATAAAACCAGAAACAAACCTCATATTTCTTTATACAGCTTATTGTGTCATAACCATAGTGACAATTTGTTCTTACCCAACAAAAGAAATTGCTTGAGCAATAGAAAGCCAGCATGAATTCTGTATTACATATTTATTGCTAAAATAAATGGAAACATTTAAGAATAATTACTATTTGTTGAATGTTAGCATCTTGAACTTCTCTGCGTTCTTTATCAACTTTGCGCTTTTTCTCCTTTTCATGCTCACGAAAAATCTGATCTGCTTTCATAAAAGCCAGCAATTGTTTTTTAGATTCTATTTTCCTTTGTCTTTCTTCTTCCTCTTTATTTTTCATCTAGATGTTTAAAGGTAAAAGGAAAAAAACTATTTTAGCAAGGAGTCCTGTCTGAAAAGGGATGGAATTTGAAAGTTCCAAGTAGAAAGCTGGGAGCCATGCAGCAGCACAAAGTTGGATGCACCTGGACTAACTCCCATGTGGTCACTTTTCTTTAAAAGAAATATGCAAATGTAACTAGGTAATTTTTACTCGTTTTTTCTTAAAAGCATCTAAATGTTTTCATACTTCTGTATGTTAAATAAATAATAATCTTTGCATGTTAAGATGGTTCTGAACAGTTTATTACTTTGTATCTATAAATGTCTTATTTATAATTATGTCATTGTTAGAAAGCAAACACTGAATTCAAGAATATAGAAAGATAACTTATACACTGTTTTTCACATCTCTGCCAGTTTGGGATCAGAGAAGCAAAGGGAGTGGAAACCACACAGTGGAAAAGTCTTAATGTATCTACTTTTATTAGTCCTAATTTAATTGTTTACCACAAGGGCTCTATGTTCAGCAATCGCTTTTAAGTCCGCTTGGTTTTTTTCATTTCTTTCTCTTTCTCTTTTCTCCCATTCAGCATCAATTTCTGCAGTATCTCTAGAAATAATCAAATCTTCATTGTCAAGTTTCTCTTTAATTAGTTTACTCAGGGAGTTATTTATTCGTTCTCTTTGTTCCTCCAACAACCTATAAAAAAACATATTTTTCAAATCTTTATGAATATTTGTAATGAAGCCAATGTAATTTAATGAGTCTGAAATGTTTTAGTCTTCTATAAAACTTAAGAGGAGACCCATTGCTCCCTTTATACATTGATCATTTCAAGTAGAAATTATTTTTTTAATCGAACCCAGTGGCTAATCCATGCTAGGCAAGCGCTCTACCTCTGTGCCATAACCCCAACCCCGAAATTAATTTTTATAATTATAAAGTAACATTCTAAAAATCCAAAGATGGTAATATGTATAATATGGTTGTATGTATGCATGTGTATATGTAGAAAAAAAGGGGTTGTTAAAAAACTTGCCACATTGGAAATTCTTTCTTTTATATTTATTTTTTAGTTGTAGTTGGACACAACACCTTTATTTCACTTGTTTATTTTTATATGTGGTGCTGAGGATCGAACCCCGGGTCTCGCACGTGCGAGGCGAGCACTCTACCACTGAGCCACAACCCCAGCCCCTGGAAAATATTTTAAATAGTTGATTAGACTTCCCTGCTTACTCTAACATTGAAGGCTATAAAAGGTATTTTTAAAAATAAGACCTAGGAAATAACTAATAAAGCTTATCAAAATCTGAATAAATCCATCCTCTCACTATACTATGTCTGGAATTTACTGATAGCACTTCATTGACTTGATGTGCTTATATGTTTCTCTCCCTTTATATAACTATGATATTCCTGAGGCCAGAGACTGGAAGAATTCTCTCTTTAGTCCAAGACCACATATGTGTCTAGTAAATCATAAACAATAGACATATTTTGTTAAAGGAACATAGGGAAAAATAACTGGGCAAAAATCAGTTGTGACAAATTTACTAAGTTATTGAGAGAATTTGCAAAACAATGTGTGATAAATAATGAAAAGAGCACAGCATATGTCCCAAAGAAAGTATAAAGACATTTATGCAAATAACTGCACAGGCAAAGGGTGATACATGCCCTGAGAATGCTAGAAAGCAATACAGACAGGAGATAAAAGGAAGCCTTTGTGAAAGAGAGATGTTTCAATTAGGATTTCAAAATAATATTTTAAGTACTTTTATTATTGATTACTTGCTATGTACCACACACTAGTCTATGTATCAGCACATTGACTCATCATAGGCTCAAAAAGAACAGGGCCAACCAAACATGGACTGAAAACTAAAACTGTGAGTCAGCTAGTGAGGTGGCATGCCTGTAATCCCAGAGACACAGAGCCTGCTCCAGCTCATCCTCTGCCCCCTCAGACCAGTATTTTCAACCATCTATCAGAAAGATGTCCCTGAATAATTCCAAGGGTACCTCATGTCACTAAATGCCCTAGTCATATATAAAATGAGACTTTTATTTCTAAAGACTACTTTCACATTATAACTTCGAATTTATTGTGAGACAGTTGTATACAGCACTTTATAGATTATACGAATTATTTCAAAATCCTACCTATGTGTTTCAGCTTCTTTTTCTTTCCTAATTTGTTCAAGACGCTTTTTTGCTTTGATAAATTTTCTACTCTTTTCTTCTTCCTCTTCCTGCTGCTGTTGTATTACAGCTTTGATGATATTTTTATCATGCATATGCTCCTTGGGGAAATAAGTATATGTTATTCTATCACAAAAAGACCTTTCAATATCTCAATATCTAACAAGTACTTGTCAAATGGTCACAACTTATGATCCAGTCAATTCTCTCCTGGAAATTTATCCCAAGAAATTATCAGAAATACGAACATAGGTTTACGTACCATGAACTTCATTTCAAAGTTACTTAGAATAGCAAAATTTGGAAATAACCTCTAAATATTCAATAACAGAAAAAATGGTTAAATAAATCACAATCTCGATGTTATGAGAAGATACAAATAATTAGTAAGTAGAGAGAAAATGCAAGATATATTATATAGTATATTTCAATTTCACAAATATAAACAAGTACAAGTTTATCATGTATCTATGACTAGAAAAAATGAGTTAAATGTCCATAGTAGTTCTTTCTGGGATATGAGATGATGAGTGGTTTTTATATCTTCTTAATGCCTTTGTATGTTTCTTTTCAAATATCTCATTTCTTCTAAATATATGATTAAAAATAACTATATAGTCGAAGAAAAAAATTAAATATATATCATTTTCATGCAGCTTTTGAATACTTTATATTGTTACGTGGTTAAAATTTGTTAAATATTTCAGACAATGGTGTCTTTCTACTTCATTCATTATCTGCCTTTCCTAATCTCCCTTCCAGACTCAACTACTGTTACTAGTTTCTTGTCCAGATTTTATTTATGAAAATACAGACATATGTTCTAAGAGACAATTTTAAAATAGGTTACTATTTTTTAAGCAAAAAATAAAATCTGTTCTGGTTTTGATCCCCAAAGTCTCATGTGTGCAGAGGTGGGGCATGTAGGCAATCAATGAATCCTGAAGGATTCACCAGTGCATTAATATCATGAATTAATCCATTGATAATTGAATGGATTCCCGGAGGTAGTTGGAGGAGGTGGCTCACTAGGGACATACCCTGGAAGGGTTTATGGTTTGTCTGGTTTATCTTACCCCTAGTCTGTCTGTCTGTCTCTCTCTCTCTCCCTCTCCTTCCCAGCTCCAGGTCTGAACCTCTGACACTTGTAATACAAAATAAAATTTTCCTCCTTTAAGTTCTTTATGTCATATATTTTTTTAACAGTAATGAAAAGCTGACTAACATACTGCTCATTTCAGCATACATTCCAAGATCCTAATCTGAGTTCACCATCACAAAAATAGGTGCCTTTGAACACAACAGCCTGGGTATATAGACAGGTTAGTGTAATCTATAGATAGAAACTGTTTTTAGGTGAAAATTGTTAAATACAATATTTCATCTTCCCACATATTTAAAATTCCGGATTTTCTATGTGCCAAGCACTCTTAAGCACTCTTTTATTTGATAGCTGTTACTTTTAAAAGTCTATGATCTGGTTAGGAGATATATTGGTCAATATAAGAACTAATAAAAACACCAAACTGTTAGAAGTGATTATTTTGAATGATTCAAGTTTGATTTTACTATTTTTTCCAAGTTTAATGCAATGATCATATGGACTTTTTACAATAGGAAAAAACATAGAGCTAACACAAAGTTGATCTCATGTTTTAAAAACTGAAATATTTATCTCAAGGTCACATAACTAATAAATGACAGAGTTATCATTCAAAATGAGGTTCATTCCATTTTAAATTTTTGAGAATTAAACATTATTGAACCCATGAATCAAGAACAAGATTTATGTAAAATGATTAATAAGATTACATGAAAAACTTTTAGAAATTAAAATCCACAGCTAAAATTTTAAAATTTGGGGGTCAGAGGTATGACTGCTAGAATATTTGCCTAATATGCACAAACTCCTGAATTTGATTCACAGTACTGCTAAAACAAATACATACTAACAGCAACAAAAAATGAAACCACAATAGAAGGTTTAGAACTTTTTATTCCGATAATTTTAAAAATTTACCTCATATGCATCCTTTCTTAGGAAACTACTCAAAGATATATTTCATCAAGATCAGGGGTAAACCAAAAAAAAGCAAGACATTAGACTCAGGAAATAGGAGGTATGGCTTCAGAAAGAGTCACAGAGAAGTCCTAGGATGGCAACGGTACAACAGGCCTAGCAAGCAGTCAGTCCAGAAGGAAGGGAAACATGGAGAACTCTAGATGGGCAAGCTCAAAAAACAAACAAACAAACAAACAATAACAACAAAAAAAAATCTAGATAAATTATTATTTAATTAAACATTTAATAACCAGTATTGGGGGAGGGCTGGGGTTATGGCTCAGTGGTAGAGCGCTTGCCTCACACATGCAGGCCTTGAGTTTAATCCTCAGCACCACATTAAAAAAAAGTAAGAAAGAAAATAAAATTATTGTGTCCAACTACAACTATAAAAAAATAAATATTAAAAAAAAACAGTATCAGTATGCACTAGGCAGAACTTATTGAACACATGGAAGAATTGGGGTCATCAAAATTGATTTTAAAAAGGTCAAAGAAATTGAGTCATAAAAACAAATGAAAACAAAGACAATTATATATTAACCATAGAAAAAGAAACATTTCTATAATCAAAGAAATATAATCAAAATGTTAGTTGGCTCAGCATAGAAAAATATTTATAAATTCATAATAATGACTTAAGTATAATTACAACAATTACTTAGTGGGTACAAAGGAGAAAGGGCAGTAAAGACCTAAATCCTTAACTATCAGGGAGAAAATGTCTAAAACTGATAAGATGAAACAGCTAAAAGAACCAGAAATGTTAGCCTCCAGGAATCAGAAGAGATGTAGCAAAGAACTGCTACTCTTCTTTTAAGTGATACATTATGTACTACTTAAGAATGAAAACTAATTTTAAAAAAATATAGAAAATTATTAAATTACAACATTTACTTAGAACATGTTACCATTTAATTAGCACATATCAATAGCATAGAAGATATCAAACATAAAACACCTCATTTATTCCTTACAACTTTCATTTTAAGGATAAGAAATTATTTTAAAATATCTCATTCCCTTTCTTCAGGCATGAGAGAACATACACATGAAGTCATAGGAAATATAGCGTCCCAAAAGTATGCATTTGCTTAGAAATACAACTTCATAGCAACTTGTTTTCTACTCCATTATTATTTTTTGATATATTAAAAGTTAGGCATTTGACTCTCTCTGTATCTTTTAACATTTGCATTTTCAACTTACAAAAAACAGTCTCCTGTTTTCTTCAATATTGTCTTTTTTCTTTTTTGCTTTTTTTTTCATTTCTATTTCATATAATAAATTCTGACGCTGTATCTCCTCGGCATCTTTTTCTTCAAGTTTTTTCCTTCTTTCTTCTTCCTCTTCATGTTCCTTTATTCTTAAGCAAGACATAAGTATAACTGAGTAAAAATCATAAAAATAGGTTATATTTTAAAGAAATGAATAAGATTCTAACCTGGGATGATTTGAAGCTATAAGAATGAATCTGTGAATTTCTTTGGGAAAAATAATGATAAGTAGTGACTAAAACAAATCTAAACAGTCCAGAATTGCCAATATTTTCCTTTCTTCAAAAGTTGTTTCACGGAGATCCAACATGGTGGCGGGCGCGGAGAGATCAAGTCTCTGACCTCTTCAGCTGTGGACATAGGGAGTCATAAACCGTCTAAATGCTGTTTGCTCAGGATCACAAGGCAATGCTGAGCTGACGTGGATCTGGGGCGAACAGTCTGGGCCTCTAAGAACACACACCGAGCACGGATTAATACCAATACTTTTCAAGTTATTTCAGGAAATAGAAAAAGAGGGAGCTCTTCTAAATTCATTCTATGAGGCCAACATCACCCTGATTCTGAAACCAGACAAAGACACTTCAAAGAAAGAAAACTACAGACCAATATCTCTAATGAACCTAGATGCAAAATCCTCAATAAAATTCTGGCGAATTGGATACAAAAACACATCAAAAAAATTGTGCACCATGATCAAGTAGGATTCATCCCTGGGATGCAAGGATGGTTCAATATACGGAAATCAATAAATGTTATTCACCACATCAATAGACTTAAAGATAAGAACCATATGATCATCTCGATAGATGCAGAAAAAGCATTTGACAAAGTACAGCATCCCTTTATGTTCAAAATACTAGAAAAACTAGGGATAACAGGAACTTACCTCAACATTGTAAAAGCTATCTATGCTAAGCCTCAGTCTAGCATCATTCTGAATGGAGAAAAATTGAAGGCATTCCCTCTAAAATCTGCAACAAGACAGGGATGCCCTCTATCACCACTTCTATTCAATATAGTTCTCGAAACACTGGCCAGAGCAATTAGACACACGAAAGAAATTAAAGGCATAAAAATAGGAAAAGAAGAACTTAAATTATCACTATTTGCGGATGACATGATTCTATACCTAGAAGACCCAAAAGGGTCTACAAAAAAACTACTAGAACTAATAAATGAATTCAGCAAAGTGGCAGGATATAAAATCAACATGCTAAATCAAAGGCATTTCTGTATATCAGCAATAAAACTTCTGAAACGGAAATGAGGAAAAACACCCCATTCACAATATCCTCAAAAAAAAAAAAATAAAATACTTGGGAATCAACCTAACAAAAGAGGTGAAAGATTTATATAATGAAAACTACAGAACCCTAAAGAGAGAAATAGAAGAAGATATTAGAAGATGGAAAAATATACCCTGTTCATGGATAGGCAGAACTAACATCATCAAAATGGCGATATTACCAAAAGTTCTCTATAGGTTTAATGCAATGCCAATCAAAATCCCAATGGCATTTCTTGCAGAAATAGATAAAGCAATCATGAAATTCATATGGAAAAATAAAAGACCCAGAATAGCAAAAGCAATTCTAAGCAGGAAGTGTGAATCAGGAGGTGTAGCGATACCAGATTTCAAACTGTACTACAAAGCAATAGTAACAAAAACAGCATGGTACTGGTACCAAAACAGGCGGGTGGACCAATGGTATAGAATAGAGGACACAGAAACCAATCCACAAAATTACAACTATCTTATATTCGATAAAGGGCTAAAAGCATGCAATGGAGGAAGGATAGCATCTTCAACAAATGGTGCTGGGAAAACTGAAAATCCATATGCAACAAAATGAAACTGAATCCCCTCCACTCCCCATGCACAAAAGTTAACTCAAAATGGATCAAGGAGCTTGATATCAAATCAGAGACTATGCGTCTGATAGAAGAAAAGGTTGGCTCCGATCTACATATTGTGGGGTCGGGCTCCAAATTCCTTAATAGGACACCCATAGCACAAGAGTTAATAACAAGAATCAACAAATGGGACTTACTTAAACTAAAAAGTTTTTTCTTAGCAAGAGAAACAATAAGAGAGGTAAACAGGGAGCCTACATCATGGGAACAAATTTTTACTCTTCACACTCCAGATAGAGCCCTAATATCCAGAGTATACAAAGAACTCAAAAAATTAAACAATAAGAAAACAAATAACCCAATCAACAAATGGGCCAAAGACCTGAACAGACACTTCTCAGAGGAGGACATACAATCAATCAACAAGTACATGAAAAAATGCTCACCATCTCTAGCAGTCAGAGAAATGCAAATCAAAACCACCCTAAGATACCATCTCACTCCAGTAAGATTGGCAGCCATTATGAAGTCAAACAACAGTATGTTGGTGAGGATGTGGGGAAAAGGGTACACTTGTACATTGCTGGTAGGACTGCAAATTGGTGCGGCCAATTTAGAAAGCAGTATGGAGATTCCTGGGAAAGCTGGGAATGGAACCACCATTTGACCCAGCTATTGCCCTTCTCGGACTATTCCCTGAAGACCTTAAAAGAGCGTACTACAGGGATACTGCCACATCGATGTTCATAGCAGCACAATTCACAATAGCTAGACTGTGGAACCAACCTAGAAGCCCTTCAATAGATGAATGGATAAAAAAAAATGTGGCATTTATACACAATGAAGTATAACGCAGCACTAAAAAATGACAAAATCATGGAATTTGCAGGGAAATGGATGGCATTAGAGCAGATTATGCTAAGTGAAGCTAGCCAATCCCTAAAAAACAAATGCCAAATGTCTTCTTTGATATAATGAGAGCAACTAAGAACAGAGCAGGGAGGAAGAGCAGGAGGAAAAGATTAACATTCAACAGAGACATGAGGTGGGAGGGAAAGGGAGAGACAAGGGAAATTCCATGGAAATGGAAGGAGACCCTCATTGTTATACCAAATTACATATAAGAGGTTGTGAGGGGAATGGGAAAAAAACAAGGAGAGAAATGAATTACAGTAGATGGGGTAGAGAGAGAAGATGGGAGGGGAGGGGAGGGGGGATAGTAGAAGGCAGGAAAGGTAGCAGAATACAACAGTTACTAATATGGCATTATGTAAAAATGTGGATGTGTAACCGATGTGATTCTGCAATCTGTATTTGGGGTAAAAATGGGAGTTCATAACCCACTTGAATCTAATGTATGAAATATGATATGTCAAGAGCTTTATAATGTTTTGAACAACCAATAAAAAAAAGAAAAAAAAAGTTGTTTCACTCCTAACCTAAATATGGTCTATACCAGATTCAAGTATTCCTTTTCTTTAGAAAGAATCAGTTAACTGAATGACAATAAAAGGGAATGGTAATCTTAATTTACAGAAAAGTTCATAATCTCTAGTGCTTCTCAATTTCACTACAAGTTGATGCTGCATAAGCTACAGGTTGAGCCCCTTAGGTGATGAGGTTTATTTTGTTTGCTTGTTTTTGGTACTGGGGATTGAACCCAGGGGTGATCAACCACTGAATCACAAGTGATGGGGAGTTTGATGGAAGGAGAGAAACAAAACTCTCTTTATCCAACTGGCTACTTTGGTTGTCACTCTTTTTGTAGCCAACACTGACTAGATATTAATATCTACTAAATGGTAAGCCTCCAATGGCTGGCTGACTCTCTGAGATTATGTGTGGGTTGCTGCTCTAGGAGATTGATCTCCAGCTCCACCTCTTCAACTCACCTCCCAAATCCATCACCATCACTACCAGGAGCTCTCACCACCAGTTGTTTATAGCATATTCTCTATGCCAGAGGCCCCTCATCTGGCAGCCCATTCTGCACACTGGAAAGACTGCTCATGCCCAAGATGTCTACCTGCCCATGGAAAGTTCATGCATCCTTGTCGGCCAGTCAATAGGTGTACAGCCTGTTCTACTGACATTCTTTCTGCCACCTCTATCATTATTTTTCTTCCTGAACAGGTAGGCACAAGATAAGTCAACAATGCAAACACACAAACAACTGAGGAATAAACTTTCCTGCCATATGTACTGAATCAGACCAACATTTTCCCTAGAGTCCTTTCACTCAGCTTTAGGGAGAGGAAAATCCCTTTCCCGTGTGCCACACTGTCCTATGTGGTTAAGTGAGCCAGTAAATCCAGGACAGGATATTTGTCATTGACTCATCTGAACAGAGTAGGTATCTGTAAAGTCAGACTCATTCTCTTTAGGGGGGGACTAAGAAAAAGGTCACTGTTGGGCCATAGCTGAACCAGATTTAAGATTGCCTGAAAAAATAAAATTTCAAATATTTATTTGCTTATTTGTTTTGTCAATACTATTTAATATTTTATGTCTACATTTTTGAAGTTTCAAAATTGCTTCTTTAAGGGAAAACAAGATATTAAAAAATGCTACTTGACATCTTAGCAAATCTGGGAATCATTAACATGATAGCTAGGTATCCATTGGATAATTCATTGTTTAGGTAAAAAAAATACTTATCCTGGGAATAAATTAGAACAAAAACATGTCTTGTGTCGATTAAAAGTAATATATTACCAATCACTTTCATAATAATTTATGATATTAAAATTTTAATTACTTATAAATAAATACTTTATATTAGTTTGGTAGTTTGGATAGACTACTCAATTATTTAATTTGGCTTAATGCAGAGTTAGTGTGTTAGAGGAAACCTGAGATCCTCCAGCCAAGGAATACTCAATATTCATATCTTTACGTGCAACTCTCATGCCCACAGCAGATGCTGATAAATAACACATAACTCCTTCCTGTTGAGTCCTGTTTCTTATCAACCCTATGCAATGGACAGTCTCTATCAAGGAATCGTGAAAGCGCTTTGCTATCCCTGACTCACATTCTGAGGGTCCTAAATCTGTATTTTGAACCCAGGGGTACTTAACTACTGAGCCACATCCTCAGTCCTTTTTTTGTATTTTATTTAGCGTCAGGGTCTCACTGAGTTGTTTAGGGTCCATTAAATTGCTGAGGCTGGCTTTGAACTCGAAATCCTCTTGCCTCAGCCTCTTGAACCTCTAGGATTACAGGCATGTGACACCACACCTGGCCAGATATGATTCTTGAGCAGATACAGATCTCTTATAGTTCTCCTATAAAAGCAGGAGGGACCTCTACTCCAAATTTGGTCCAAATGTCAAGATTGATGACACTCCATGCACAAGAGAATTTGAGAAAGTATGTTCACACAAGATAACTCCCCAGGAGAGCTGGGCAGGTTCAAGTATGTCTTGATTGGCTTGGGCAAAGCAGAGCGTGGATTTGGGCCTGTAATGTGGACGAGAGGTGGGACTCAGGGAAAGTTTCTGCGTGTTTCCCACCAGTGTCAAAGGAAGAGGAGGTGAGACCAGAGGGCCTTATCAGCCTGTCTAGTTGTGAAACTAAAGTGAAAGGGAGAGGTAAGACCTATAACAAAGTTGGAAGTCAAACATAAAAAATTAAGTCTAAGGCTAGGGTGTAGCTCAGTAGTAGAGTACTGCCTAGAATATGGGAGGACCTGCGTTTCATCCCCAGCATTTTTACACACACACACACACACACACACACACACACACAGTCTGACTTTACAGCATTTTTACACACATGCGCGCGCACACACGAAAAAAAAAGTCTATTACAAGTTATTTCAACTGACAAGTTTGATTTTTGTCTTAATTTTCTTTCTTTCTTTTCTTTTTGGACCAGGGATTGAACCCAGGGGTGCTTAACCACTGAGCCACAATCCCAGCCCTTTTTTGTATTTTATTTAGTGACTGGGTATCACTGAGTTGCTTAGGGCCTTGCTAAGTTGCTGAGGCTGGCTTTGAACTCACAATACTCCTGCCTCACCCTCCTGAGGCGTGCACCACCACACCCGGCTAATTTTCTTTTTTGAGCTGGGATTTCACTATGTTGCCCAAGCTAGCCTGAAAATCGTGGGATCAAGCGATCCTACTGCCTCAGTCTCCCAAGTAACTGGGACTACAGATGAGTGCCATGCCCAACTGATAAGCTTGATTCTTACAGAGACAACCCACTAGGAATCATTAACTGGCTACTGCAGAGATACATTACATTCTTTATGTCTAAAACCAAATTCATCATCTTCCCTTTCTAAACTAATCTTGTTGTTTCCTCTCTCTCTCTCCTTTCCAATAACAGGGATCAGACTCAGGTCCTTGAGCATGCTAGGCAAGCACTCTACTACTGAGCTGAACCCCAATCCTTCTTTTCTTATTTTGGTCATTAGTGTCACCATCTTTTCAGTTGCCCTAAGAATCATATAAACATTTCTATAATCTTTACAACTCTTGTTCAATTATCTAATAACTATTTATTGAATTTCTACTAAAATTATAAAGCAGGTGGCTTGGGTGTGGCTCCCATGTGTGAGGTAGTGGGGATTGAACTCAGGGGCACTCAACCACTAAGCCACATCCCCAGCACTATTTTGTTTTTATTTTTTGTTTTTATTTGGAGACAGGCTCTTACTGAGTTTCTAGTGCCTCATTTTTGCTGAGGCTGGCTTTGAACTCACAATCTTCCTGCCTTAACCTTCCCGGTCACTAGGATTACAGGCATATGGTACCATGCCCAGCTCTCCATTTTATTTTAAATGAATGGAAAGTCATTGAAATGTTGAATATGGGAGAATAATAAGATCAATTTTCACTTTTACAGGATCTCTATAGAAGATAATTAAAGAAGGGATTGAGAAAGCAGAATATCATCACGTAATTTAGAGACTGATGCAATAATCCATGAGCTATATGAGGATGGCTTAGACTAAAATGATAGCAGTAAATTCAAGATTTGTTTTGGATAAATTAACATGAATTTCTTTTAGTGAGATATGCAAGATTAAGATATGCAAGATAAAGGAAAATGAGAAATCAAGGTGGATTCCTAGGTTTCTGGTTTGAAAAACTGGGTAGATAAGGATGCCAATGGAAAATCCACTGCAGGGGTGGGGAGTCCATATTCTGTGTTAGACATGTGTTTAAAATACCTATGCCACATCAACATGAAGATATCATGAACATAACTGAGGATCATGTGCAATGGGGTGGCTCAAGGAAGTGGTCTAGACTAACCAAACTTAGGATGGCATTTAAATCTATAAGATAGATGAGATCACTTGAGCCCTCTTTTCTCTTTCTACCCTTTCCCTATATGATCTTACCAGGGAAAAGTGGTGCAAACTATCCTATTGATTTTTCCTTCTTTTGAAAAACGGATAGTATTGATGGTAATCTGAGTCTTTTATAAACAAGGCCTATGAGCCTCTTTCTAAGAGAAGGACTTAACTATCTATAGAGAGAATGAGAGCTATTGTAGCACCAACAGATACTGTTAAGTTTATTTTAGTAATTATGTTTAAGGTTCATGGTGAAATATCTCTATTTGGAGATGGTGATGTCACCATGGTTGCTTATTTGCCTTATCCCCATCAGACTATTAGTCACAGGTAGACTCTTACACTGTTCAACGCCCCACAGTGGAACAGCCTGCTCAGGTCTGGAGCCTAGGAATTATTTATAAAGTAAGAAAAATCTCAACTTTAGGCACACCAGAAAGAGTATCAGAAGTTGTATGATGTGTTTCAGTAATTAATTGATGAGTAACTAATTACCCCAAAATGAGGTGGCTTAAGACAGTGGTCATATGTCTTATACCATTTTTTTTTTTTTTTTGAGTCAGAAACCTGGGAGTAACTTAGGTGGGTGGTTCTCAAATAGTTTCAGACAAGATGGCAGTTGGGGCTGTAATCATGTGAAGACTTGATCGAAGCTGGAAAAATCCACTTTCACATATCTGTTGAAGAGACTTCAGCTCCTTGCCTAACCCTAACCCTTAACCCTTAAAGGCAAAACCTTTAAGAAGTATAACCTAGTGAGAGGTCCTTAGGACATTGGGAGTATGAAGGGATTAAAGGGGTTTTTATGGAACCTACAGTTAGTTCTCTCGAGAGAGAATTATTCTGGAAGCCTGATCTACATCCCCAATCCTCCTTTTTTTTCTCTTTCTATTTTGAGACAGGATCTCACTAAATTGCCCAGATTGACCTCAAATTTGCAGTCCTCCTGCCTCAGCTTTCCAAGTCACTGGGATTACAAGGTGTTTACCAGGGGGACTAGCTTGAACATTTCCTAGATGGACAGAAGATACATCAAAAAAAAAAAAAAAAAAAACAACTAAAACAAGCCTGCTTGAACTTCTGACCTATTGCCAAAACCACAAGAAAAGGGGATTCTGTAGCCAAACACAGCTTATATACAAGGATATGGGTAGGCAGACAGCCTGTGAAGATGTTAGTACTTGCCAAGTAGCTTGATGGAGGTTAGGCCGCTAACTTTATCTCCAAGTCACAATATAGGAAGAAAGATTTCTTTTTTTAAAAATTTACTTTTAAGTTTTAGGTGGACACAATATCTTTATTTTATGTTTATGTGGTACTGAGGATCGAACCCAGTGCCTCATGCATGCTAGGCAAGCACTCTACCACTGAGCCACAACCCCAACCCCAGAGAGAGATTTCTTAACTACAGGAGACTCACTTGTCAATTATTTGCTTCTCTCTGCCAATGGCTCCATTTCTAACTGTACAAACCCTTAGATCTTTACACTGCTAAATTAAAAAAAAAAAAACTACAACAAATCCAAAGGTTTCTCTTCTTTTTTTACAAAGGACAGGAATAACTGAAAATGACACGTAGACATTTGTAACTCTGTTTGCTTTTCTTTTTCCTTTTGCATTGCTGAGGATCAAAACAGAGCTTATGATGCAAACACTCTGTCACTGTACTATAACCCGAGTCCTGACATCTGTAATTAATAATTATAAATATGACATACAAGTAAGTGAAAAAAGCATTTAATAAAATGATATTGTTAATCCAATTTCATTTTATAAAATGTGAGTATATACATTTAAAGAAACAAATCTGTATCCGTAGATCAATGATGGCCATGGGCAAGGGGTTGGGGAGAAAACCCTTTATATAAAAGGGTCATGAAGGAAACTTTTTAGGTTAATGAAAATATCTTGATGTAGGTGGTGATTATGCAGCTATATACTTTGTGTGTGTGTGTGTGTGTGTGTGTGTGTGTGTGTTTGTGTGGTGCTGGGGATTGAAACCAGGGCCTTGGGCATGCAAGGCAAGCACTCTACCAACTGAGCTATACCCCCAGCTCCAAGCTATTTTTTTTTTAAAAGATGAATTTTACTAAATGTAAATTATATGTCAATGAACCTGATGTCTCCACCATCAAAAAATGTCTAAGACAGGGCTCGGGTTGTGGCTTAGTGGTGGAGTGCTCCTCTAGTATGTGTGAGACACTGGGTTCGATCCTCAGCACCACATAAATGTAAAATAAAGATATTGTGTCCACCTAAAACTAACAAATGAAAAATAATTTTTTAAAAAATATCTCAGGCAGACATGATGTCACATGCGTAGTTGCAAACACTCAGAAGACTGAGGAGAGAGGATCACTTGAACACACACGTTCAAGACTAGCCCAGTCAATATAGCAAGATTCCAGCCAAAATAATAAAAATAAATTCCTGTTCTCAATTAGATTACTGGTTTAAAAAAAAAAAAAAAGATTCATTACCCCTCACCACTGCCAAGGGGGTCTACTTCTCTGTTCTACTGCTGTTAAAATTGGCCACATGACTGGCTTTAGACTTGTGTTATACCAAAAGGACCTTCTTTGTCTTTTTGTGGTACTTGGGGTTGAATCCAGGGCCTCTCACATGCTAGGCAAGTGCTCTACCACTGAGCTACATCTCCAGTCCTTTTTTAAAATTTTATGTTGGAGCAGGGTCTAGCAAAATTGCCCAGGTTGTCCTCCAATTTGCAATCCTACTGCCTTAGTCTTCTAAGTAGCTGGGATTACAGACATGCACCACCATGCCCAACCCTCCTTATTCTTTGACTTTAGGTTTGAGCACATTGTTACAAGCTTATTTTCTTGTAAATCTCTCAACACCATGAGATGAGTTTACCCTAGGAGGCTTCTTCATCCTCAACCTCAAAATGAAAAGACATGGAATAGATCAGAATCCTCCCCACAGCCCACAGCAATGAGCAAACTCAGTCCTGCTGCTTAAACAAAAGCTGCCCAGCTAAATCCAGCCTAGGGCACCAACCACACTCAACCAACTGATGCATGAAAAGTAAATGTTTATTGTTGGATGGAACTAGGATATATCATTGTTTGTTATGCAGCATTAGTACAGCAATTGTAACTGACATGTAATTTAGGAGTGACAGTGACTTTTAACATCTTTTTTTTTTGCAGTGCTGAAGATCAAAATCAGCATCTTTCTAAGATGATAAGCAAGTATTCTATTAATACATCCCCAGCTCCCTACCCTCTCTATACTTTTTCTATTAAGTATTTTAGCCTCTATTACTTTCATTGTCAGGGGGGATAAAAAAGCAATATCCATTATAAGAAAAAGTTTTTAAAAAGTTAATTTATGTATACATACTGTTTTAGATGATCATTGGCAAGAGCTATTCTTTCTCTGTGTCTTTTTTCTGCTTTTTCTTGCTCTTCTTTAAAAGCCATTTCAATGTTGAGTTTCAATTGTTCTTCCCATTTTTTATCTGATTTTAAATTACTCTTTTGGAATTCAATCTGGGCATCACGTTCCTTCATGACTCTACTGAGAAGAAGTCCTGACTACAAAAAAAATGCAGTATTTTAGGAAAATAATATCTAATTTGTATACATATGTTAAAATATATATGTATATATAAGAAGAGAAAACTCAAGTAATACATGAAAGTGTTTCATTCTTTCTGTTTGGTAAAACTGATACTGCTTTGCATGTTCAATGGCCTTTTTTCTTTCTCCTTGTTTGTATATTTCTTCTTCTATATCAAGAATTTTTCTTTCTGCCTCAATTTCTTCATCACGCTTCTTTTTAGCTTTAAGTTTCTGTTGTTTCATCCCCTGTAAAAAAGGAAAAAAGAAAACTTTTATCTTATTCCAGTGCTGGGAATTGAACCAGGGCCTCACACATGTTAGGCAAGTGCTCTACCACTGCACTATACCCCCAGCCCAAAAGAAATCCTTTGTTTTCATTGTCAATTTAATTTTACCAAAATTTAACATTATAATTTGAACTTTCATCATAAGATTTTATTGTATTTTCTTATTTCACTGATAATCACAAGGTTACATTTTGGACCTAATTGTGTGTGTGTGTGTGTGTGTGTGTGTGTGTGTATGTGTGTGGTGGGGTAGGGGTAGATATGGGCAATCAAATCCAGGGCCTTGGCATGACAGATAAGTAATCTACCAGAGTTACATTCCCAAATCTTTTTAAAATTTTATTTTGAGAGAGGGTCACATTAACTTGCTGGCCTCAAACTTGAAATTCTCCTACCTCAGCCTCCTAAGTAGTTGAGATTAGGTATGCATCACCACACTCAGTAGAAGCTATTTTTTTTTTTTTTTTTTTTTTGTGGTGCCAGGATTGAACCCAGGGCCTGGTGCATAGTAGACAAGTGCTGTACCACAGAGCCACGTCGCAGCCTTGGAGCTAATTGTTTAAATTGAATTGTTTAGGAAGGTAATATATTTACATGGCTCAAAATCCAAAATTAACTTCCAGCTGCAATCTCCTCTTAGTCTATGATAACCACTATTACTAGTTTCGGTGTTTGTACTTCTAAAGTTTCTCTTGGTAGTTATATAATAAATATATATCTTATAGCTTTTGCTTCTTTAAAAAACTGACAGTAGAACTGGGTGGGTGGTGAACGCCTTTAATCCCAGCTAGTGGGGAGGCTGGAGCAGGAGAATCATAAGTTCGAGACAAGCCTGGGCAACTTAGCAAGACCCAGTCTCAAAATATAACTTTAAAAGGGGATGTAGCACAGTAATAGGGAGCTTGCCTAGCATGTATGAGGGCTTGGGTTAAATCACCAGTACCCCACATGCACACACACACACAACTAACTAAAAATAATGGCATATTTTGTATGTTCTTCTACACCTCTGAGTTTACTGTCTTAGGTCATTCAAGGTCTTTCTTCTCCTTTATTGGTCACACTTTCTATTTCTTAAGAAAATTCTACTTGTCCAGATTTTCTAATGAGAATCTATGACCTATGCTTAAATTTAGGTCTTTAACTCAGTTAAAATTCATTTTTCTGTATTCTGTACCATTGGGATATAATTTAATCGCTGTCATATGTCAGTTACCTGAGTACCAGTTATGGAATGCTTTCCCTTCTAATTTGGAATAACATTTCCATCATCTGCAAGTTCCCACATATAAAATGAGTTTCTAGGCTGTCTCATCAGACTTATTATAATCTCTGTGCTTATATCACAGTTTTAACTGCTAAGGTCTATAGTAAATCTTGCTGATAGTAAGCTGGACCTTCATTTATTCTTCTTTAACACTCATGAGTGAGTGTTAAAGTAGCATTAACGTGTTACTTGAGTATACAAACAAAATAAAAGGTATATAGCATTACTCCATCCATTTATGTAGTAGTTTTTTTTAATCAAGACTTTAGATTACAATGTACATACTACCTTTTATTATTTCATATTACAAATGTATATACTCATTTATAGAACATTTCAATTCTCCCCCCAAATTTCCCTATGCCCCATTACAATCAACTCCTCCCCACACCTGCAGCCTTTGGCAACCACTAATCAGTTTCCTTTCCCTTTTTCAGAATGCCATTTGTTACATATATGATACCAGACATGATCTAACTCATCTCTCCTCCAGAATAAAAATTAGTAAAATATGAATAATATTCCTAAAGCAACATATCAGAAGCTAGCTAGTCTTTTACCTAATATAAATAATATATATTTCAACTAAGTAAAGAAATGTACAATGTTAAAAAAAAAGTGAGAATTCTCTAAACAGAACTTACACTTACCTGTAGTTTTAACAATTCTATTAGAACACAGAAAATAATTGTGCCTCCCTGTGCCTCGAATGATATAGGAAAGTGTGTGTGGAGATAACCTTTTCCCAGCATTTCTCCCCATATGAGATAACAAAAGGAATCAGGGGATGCCTTCCCACTTTGAAGTAGTGATAATTTGATAATGAAAACCTGCCACGATAATTTCAAGCCCTCTATCTTTCTGTGAAATCTTACATTTTAAACATAAAATAGCATTACTCTGATAACAAAACCAGACAAACATTTCATGAAAACTATAGACCAACATCCTTCATGAACATAACAGAAAAAACCAACAATATTTTAACAAACTGAATCTATAAAAAGGAAATACATCATGACCAACAGGGGTTTATTCCAGGAATGTAAGCTTGGTTTAAGATTTGAAAATATTGGGCTGGGGTATGGTTCAAGCGGTAACACGCTCGCCTGGCATGCACGGGGCGCTGGTTTGATCCTTAGCACCACATAAAAATAAAATAAAGATGTTGTGTCCACCTAAAACTGAAAAAATTAAAAAATTATCTCTCTCTCTCTCTTCTCTCTCTAAAAAAAGGAAAAGAAATCAATATATCATAATTAACAAACTGGAAAATTTAAAAAGAAAACATAATCATCTTAATAGAGAGCACCAAAGAGCACTAAAAAAAAAAAATCCAACATCCAAGCAGGGTTCAGTGGCACATGCCAGTGATTTTGATAGGCTGAAGCAGGAGGATTCTCAAGTTCAAGGTCAGCCTCAGCAACTTAGTGAGGCCCTAAGCAACTTAGATGCTGTCTCAATAATAAAAAATAAAGAGGACTGGGGATGTGGCTCAGTGGTAAAGCACCCCTAGGATCAATCTGCAGTATAAAAAAAAAACAAATAAAAAAACCCAAATCTATTCCTGATTTTAAAAGAACCAACAAAACTCAATAATTTAGGTACAGAAAGCAACTTCTTCCACTCAACTTGAAACATGTACAAAAGACCTAAACTTAGCATCATTCTTATGTGAAAGTAGTACTTTCCCTCTTAACATTAGGAAAATTACTGGGTTGAGGTTGTGCTCAGCAATAGAGTGCTTGCCTAGTGTGTGCAAGGCCCTGGGTTCAATCCTCAGCACCATACAAAATATAGACCAACATCCTTCATGAACATAGCAGAAAAAACCAACAATATTTTAACAAACTGAATCTATAAAAAGGAAATACATCATGACCAACAGGGGTTTATTCCAGTAATGTAAGCTTGGTTTAAGATTTGAAAATATTGGGCTGGGGTATAATAATATAATATAATATAATTAATTAAATATAATAATATAATATAATTAAAATTATAAAATTAAATAATAAAACTAAGGTATTGTATCCAACTACAACTAAAAAAAATATGTTTTAAATAGATTAGGAAAATGACAAGAATATTCATTTTTACTTTATTTGTTCAACAATGTATATAGGTGGTTCTAGCCAATGCAATAAGTGAAGAAAAAGAAATAAATGGTACCCAGATTGGAAAGAAAAAAGAAAAACTGATTGTATTTTCTGATGCATGACTGTCTATGTAGAAAATCTCACAGAAGTTATAAAAAAAAAAACTTACTAGAACAAGTGAGAATTGCAACATTGAATGATATAAGGTCAATACAGAAAAAAATAATTATATTTCTATAGCTAACAATAATAGCAAATTGAAATTTTTCAAAATACTATTTTACTATAGCATCAAAAATAACAAATGCTTAGGGATAAAAACTATGAAATATTTTTATGCTTTATATAAAATTAAAGACAAATAAATGGAAATATTCAATATTGTCAAAATGTAAATTTTCTCCAAATTGATCTAAAATTGAACACAATCCCAATCAGATTTCCAGATGCCTTTTTTTTTTTTTTTTTTTGCAGGAATTGACATACAGATTCTAAACATCATAAGGAAATGTAAAAGACCTAGAATAGCCTAAACAAATCTAGAGATGTAGCTCAGTGGTAGAGTATGTGCTAAGCATGCATGAGGTCTTGAGTTCAATCCTCAGTCCCACCAAAACAAACAAACAAAAAAACCCACAAAGTTGAAAGATTGATACTACCTGATTTCAAGACTTAACATTAAATCTACAGTTATCAAAAGTGTTATTGGAGTAATGACAGAAGAATACATCAACAGAATTGAATCCAGTAATTTCACCTACACCTATGAAGGAACTAGGTTTTCTTTTGTTTCTTCTTCTTCTTTTTCTCTATCTCCCCACTCCATAATGGTAGGACTCTGTTGAGAGCCACAGCCGAAGGGGCCCCAGCAAACTTCCAGCTGCCAGCAAACTTCCAGCTGGAAGTCTGCTGGGGCCCCTTCAGCTGTGGCTCTCAACAGGACTCAAATCCAGGGCTTCATGCATGCCATGCAAGTGCCCTACCATTAAGCCACATCCCCAGTCCAACAACTAGATTTTCAACAAAGGCAATTCACTGAAGAAAGGATAGTTTTTTTCAAAAATTATGCTGTAACAATTAGCTATTCATGTGCAAAAAATTTCAATTAACACCTCACTACATATAAAAAATTAACTAAAAATAGCCCATAAACCTATATGTGAAACAAAATTTTAAGACTCTAGGAGAAAATCTTGGTGATCTTAGGTTAGGTAAAGATTTTTTAGATAAACTTTTAAAGAATAATTCATACAAGAAAAACTGATAAACTAGACTAAGATTAAAAACTTTTGCCGGACATGGTAACACACGCCTGTAATCCCAGAGGCTAGGGAGGCTGAGGCAGGAGGTTCATGAGTTCAAAGCCAGCCTCACCAAAAGCGAGGTGCTAAGCAACTCAGTGAGACCCTGTCTCTAAACAAAATACAAAAGAGGACTGGGATGTGGCTCAGTGGGCAAGTGCCCCCTGAGTTCAATCCCTGGTACCAAAACAAACAAACAAAAGAAACCAAACAAACTTCTGTTCTTAGCTAGATGTTACAGTTTAAATATGAGATATCTTCCCAAAAGCTCATGTAGCAATGCAGAAATGTTCAGAGGCAAAATTATTACATTATGAGAGCTATAACCTAATCAATTTGATGGATTAATAATTTGAATGGATTACTGGATGGTACTAAAGAGAGGGTAGGGCATGGCTAGAGGAAGTTGGTATGTCCTTGGGGGATTATATTTTATCCTTGGTCCTTTGTTCGTTCTCTCTCTCTCTCTCTCTCTCCACCTTAGTCCCTACCTCTCTCTAATAGTTGCTCTAAATGAGCAACTATTCTCCACCATGCCCTTCTGCCATGATGTTCTGTCTCATGTTAGGTCCAAAGCAATGGAGCTGCCTGACTATACACTGAATCTCTGAAATGTGAGCTAAAATAAACTTTTCCTTCTCCAAGTTGTTCTTGTCAGGTATTTTGGTAAAAACCTGACTAACACACCAGGCCTGGTAACACATACCTATAATCCCAGCTACTTGGGAAACTGAGGCAAGGGATCAAATGAGCCTATAAGTTCAATTCCAGCATGGCAATATAGCAAGACCTGTCTCAAAACAAAACAAAAAATATTTTTTGCTCTTCAAAATATAAGGTAAAGAAATGAAAAGCCAAGACACATACAGGGAAGAAATATTTTCAAATAAAACACTTAATAAAGTAAGTGTTTAATATCTAAAAAAAAGGACAGAATGCATTTTTAAATTCTCTAAACTCAATAATAAGAATTCAACCCTAGTTTTAAAATGGACAAAAAATTTGAATAGACACTATACCAAAATAGATGTACTGGTAGAAAATAAGTTAATTAAAAGATATTTGGGCTGGGATTGTGGCTCAGGAGCAGAGCGCTTGCCTCTTACGTATGACGAACTGGGTTCTATCCTCAGCACCACATAAAAATAAATAAAATAAAATAAAATAAAGGTATTGGGTCCATCTACAACTAAAAAAATATTTTTAAAAAAGATATTCAACAACATCTGTAATCAGAGAAATTCAAATTTAAACTACAATAGGATACGTAACACCCATTAGCTCTTATGCACTAATGGTGGAAATGCAAAATTACAACTCCATTGGGATAACATTTTGGAAGTTTCTTACAAAGTTAAATATACATCTGCTGTTTGATTTAGTCATTCTATGCTAAAATATTTACTCAAGAGAAACGGAAATGTGTGTGCATGTGTGAGTTTATGTGTGTGTGTGTGTATACATATATATGTATATTTTTTCCCCAGTACTGAACTCAAGGGTGCTTTACCACTGAACTACATCTCTAGCCCTTTTTAAAATTTTTATTATTTTTTAAAAATATTTATTTTTTAGTTGTAGCTGGACACAATACCTTTATTTCACTTATTTATTTTTATGTGGTGCTGAGGATCGAACCTAGGGTCCCGCACGTGCGAGGCAAGCACTCTACCGCTGAGCCCCACAGCCCAAAATTTTTATTATTTTGAGACAGGATGTGGCTAAATTGCTTTGGGTCTTGCTAAATTGCTAAACTATAATCCTCCTGCTTCAGCTTCCCAAATTACTGGGATTACAGGCATGCACCACAGTGCATGATTTACATATAGACTTCTATATGAATGTTCACAGCAATTTTATTTGTAATAGCCATAAAGAAAGAAAGAAAGAGACCAAGAGAGAAATAACTCAAATAGCAACATTTGGTTGCTGTCAAACCATCAACCAGCAACTAGATAAACAAATTATTATGTATCATACAATAGAATACTGCTTGGCAATAAACAGCCAGGTGCATGAGGGTATGCACCTGCAATTCCAGCAACTCAGGAGGCTGAGGCAGGAGGTTTAAAACTTGAAGCTAGTCTCAGCAACTTAGTGAGATCCTGTCTCAAAATAAAAAATAAAAAGGACTCAGGATGTAATTCAGTGGTAAAGCACCCTATGTTCAATCCCCAGTCCAAAAAGAAAAATGAATAAACAATTGATATACACATTATATGAATGAATCTCAGAGTAACTATGGTGAATAAAATTTACATTAATAAGATAAGTAGGGATGGAAAGAAGAAATAGAAAGAAGTCAGAGGGAGTAAAATAGGACATGAGAAAACTTTTGGGCGATGAATGTGTTCATTATATTAATTTTAACGATGGGTTTAGGGCATATATGTATATCAAAATTTATCAAAATGTAAACTTTAAATATGAATTGTTTGTTGTATGTCACTTATACCTAAATAATGCTTTTAAAATATGTTTTAATGTTATTTTATGTCAGGTTACACATAAAATCCTTGTAAAAGAAGTATAAATAAATATTAAGCAACAAGAGCAAGTCTTTAGTGCATGTGGACTCCTAGAAGATTAATACTTACTGCATATGTATTAGTCCAGTGTTTTACCACTTCTTGGGATCGTAAATGCATTTCTTTCTTTGCTTTTCTTTCTGCACGAAAAGCTGCTGCTTCTCTTGTCATACTGTCCAGGCTATCCTGAATTCTTTTCCACTCATCATGTGAAATTATGGTGACCTGCCGTAGATCTACGTTGCAAGGTAGAAGAGGTGGATAGGCAACTTCATCTTCCTTAGACTTCCTTATTTCTAATAAATTTTAAAAAATGATTACTAAAGTCTTTCAGGAAGAATTTAAGTAATATTTTTTCTCAGAAATTTCTATAATTGACATAATACCTGAATATTATTTTAAATATTTGATTTATTTTTGTTATCTTAAGAACAGCTGTGAAAAAAATGTTTTGAAGCCAAAAGACAAAGATTTGAGTGTTTGCTTGGTCATGTCCTAATTGTGTAAACTTGGCAAGCCATTTAACTTCTTCCAACCTTGGTATCCTCGTCTTTAAAGTTCAGATCAATAATACCTATCCCAGTAGATTGTTACAAAAGCATTTCAAAGTTAACCATGTAGAATTTAAAATTGGATAATTTGGGGATGTTCATCTTTTGGGGTTGCAGTCATTGTGATGGCTCTATGCAACCTGTTCTCCACTGAGCAGCAGCAGTGCAATCTGAAGAATTGACTACAGTCCTGGGGTGAATCTGATTAGTTCAAGAATACTTGTCCCCTCCCTTGCCAATAACTACTGCACTAATAAGCAAAGAAACAGGACAAGAGGTTCATTTGTGATTTTTCAATAAGTTCTTTCTTGTTCTGGGAGTGATACCCAAGAAGACTTTCAAGCTGAATATGAATAAGCAAGGTAGGTAGATAGTGACCCGGTAACCATAAGATGAACCAGTTTTAGATGAAACTGTCAGTGTGAACTGAAAAGAAGAAAGAAAGAAAGAACATAATTTCATTATGCTGCTATCAACCCAACCAGAAATCTGATTTGCTGTTATGTAAGTCAATGAATTTCCTTATTTTTTTAAATTATTGACTGGGTATTCTGTTATATGAATTTAAAGAAACATCCTAAATAATATGGTGGAGCATATTAACAGCTCTCCTCAGAGAAATACTCCTACCCTTTTTTATTAACAACCAAACTCACTCAAGGGTGAGTTTAAGCAAAATAGGGATTCAGTAAGGGGTATAAGGAAACTTGTTGAATCTTCTAGAGAGCCAGAATCACCCTTGGAAGAAATACATGCAAAATATCACAAAAACCTTATCAATGAGGCTCCAGTGAAGGCTCATGGTAACTGGCACTGGGTAGACAATTTGACTTGCTCAATTTACAACTTTCCCATTGATTATCAAATACCTGAACCTTTACCACTGTTGCCTCTGAAACTTTTGCTGGCATTCTCTTCAGAAAACTAAACATGCTATTTGTTTGCTTTATAATGCTGTTTTCATAATACAAATCTGACATATGCAAAACTTAGTATTGACCTCATGCCTGAAACCTAGCTTCATGGGAGTCTGAAAATTGAATTCTGTCTTCTATCTTAAGGCAGTAGGGCTTATAAAGAAAGAAATTCACCCAAACAGAAAAAGGCATTTGAATAACAATGGGTAGGTCAGATCTAATGAAGGTAATAGTAGGTAAAGAATGTGGACTCTAGAGTCAGACTACTTGGACTTTTTCTGAACATACCATATAATAATTACATGACTCTAGATAAGATTATTTCACCCTTATGAATCTGTTTCTTTAATTGCAAAATGGTGTTATTAACAGTACCTACTTTGTAAGGTTGGTTTGGTGATTAAATAAAGTAAAGTTAGGCATGTATATTATATATATCTGGAATTTAGAATAGTGTTTGGTACACATACGTTCTTAATAAATATTTACTATTTCATTTTTACAATTTTTAGGGACATAACAAAGCAGAAGTAAGAAAATCACGTGATCTTTCTCTCCAGACCGAGAGACAAATTCTGAAAGAAAAACTGCCAGAATCATGAGCTGGGGTTGTAGCTCAGTGGTGAAGCATTTCCCCAGGACACGTGAGGCACTGGGTTCAATCCTCAGCACCAAATGAAAATAAATAAAATAAAGGTATTGTGTCTCTTTTTTAAAATCCTGCCAGAATCAGTCATCACAGGGTTTGAAATAAAGCTTATGAGAGTGGAAAACTGGCTGCTAAAGTAAAGTGAGTTTAGAATGATGGGTACTATCTTGACTGCTACAGATCAAGCCTCTGCATGCAGAATAAAGTCAATTTAAACTAAGAAATGGCCCAGTGTTTTAGATAAATTTATACCTGAATTTTCAGGTATGTGAACCAAAATATTCTTTGGTTTTCTTTTTTTTTAATATTTATTTTTTAGTTTTCAGCGGACACAACATCTTTGTTTGTATGTGGTGCTGAGGATCGAACTGGGTCGCACACATGGCAGGTGAGCGTGCTACCACTTGAGCCACATCCCCAGCCCCATATTCTTTGGTTTTAACTAATTATTCACTTTCAACCAAAAAATTATGATCAAAGTCTTCTTAGAGCTTTATAACAAATTTCTTTTTGGTGGGGGAGGGTACTGAAGATTGAACTCAGGGACACTCAATCACTGAGCCACATCCCCAGCCCTATTTTGTATTTTATTTAGAGACAGGGTCTCACTGAGTTGCTTAGTGCCTTGCTATTGCTGAGGCTGGCTTTTGAACTCTCCTGCCTCAGCCTCCCAAGCCACTGGGATTATAGGCATGCACCACTTTGACCAGCTCCAAATTTCTTTTGTTTTGCCTAAAGTGGCTCAACTTGGTTTATGCTACTTGCAATCAGAGGTAACCAAACTATGATTTCCAAGTTAAATCAACTGTCTTAATTAACATCTTATTAGGACATGTCAACATCTGGTTCTGACCCAAGAATCATTCTAATTCTTTGTTTACTTGTTTTTATTTTTTAATATTTTAGTTGTCAATGGACATTTATTTTATTTTAAACATTGTGCTAAGAATCAAACCCAGTACCTCACACACACTAAGCAAGTGCTCTACCACTGAGCCACAACCCCAGTCCCTGTTTAGATGTTTTTACTTGACATGTAATAAATATACATATTTATGGGTCACAGTGTCATGTTGTCATCTAATTCTTTTAAAGTGTGAAATAAAATGAAGAAAATTTAATTTACCAAAATTACAAAGAGGCTCGGTAGAGCAGACAGCCCATACTAGCAGAAGCTATTGCCTACAAAATAAAGTGTACTTTGTCAGTGGTGGCAAGAAAGCAGAATGTCAGAAAGCTGTGTAGCGCACAATGTGATCTTAGCTCTTTGAAATCTCTTCAGTAAAATAATTGGATTCATATGTTTTATTCAGGTAGATATTTTCATGGACTTTAATGTAGGAACAGAACAGAGAGAATAACCACAAAAGTAGAAATAGGGCTGTCACCTATAAAGAAATAGAATCTGCAGAAGGCTTGGAAAAGCTTTTTGCTATCTTGGGCCACTGAAGATAGGTCAAGTTCATTAATTCATATGTATATGGATGGATGAAGAGAGAGAGAGAGAGTTTTTTTCAGTGCTGGGGATGGAAATTGGGTGTGTATGCATATGTGTGTGTGTATTCCTAGGGATCAAATCCAGGGCCTTATGCATACAAGTGTTCTACTACTGATAGTGTTCTACTACTGAGCTATATCCCTAGCCCTCTCCTATATTTTTAAGGATCAGGAAAGCCCTGTTTAATATCAGAGCTACAGATGATTTCAAATAAACCAACTTTAATCAGTGAATTAAAGTGGATATAAGTTTACTTCTCTGAAGGCAATCTCATTTCCAAGATTCATACCTCACAGTGGCTCTCATTCAGTTTCAGAATAGGTTGTTAGAAAGGTTAACGTAGGCAAGGCAGGCCACAGTTGAAGTATGGGACAAGAGAGACAAGACAGATGGACAGAGGGAACACTCAAGCATTCAAGAGGGACAAAAGTAGTGGCAAGTGACCTAAAGGTATCTAAAATCAGTTCATGTGCCTGGTATTATTGATGCATCTTCCAAAGATTATCAATATTTTATTGATAAATATATATTGCCATTGTTGAATGTAACATTCAGTGGATTTTTGTCTAGTCATAGATTGTGCAACTATCAATACAAAATAGTTCCAGACCATTTTCATCATCCCCAAAAAAAACTGTACCAATTACCAGTCACTTCCCATAAATCCCCCTCCTCACAGTCCCTGGCAATCATTTATCTACCTTTTGTTCCTATGGATTTGTCTATTTCAGACATTTCATATACAAGGAATCAAACGATATGTGGCCTTTTGAGTCTGTTTGTTTTTACTTGTCATTCATGTTGTATAGATTTCCACAATTCCTTTCAAGGTACACCTAAGGACCTCCCACTAGGCCCTACATCACTGATTTTTTTTTTTTAAGGTCTCCTATGTTGTCCAGGCTGGCTTCAAGCTCAGGACCTTCTGCCTAAGACTTCTCAGTAGCTGGAATCACAGGCTAGTGACACCATGAGTGGCTTAGGCCCTACCTCTTAAAGACCAAGTCTTTAGCATATGGACCTTTGGGTGGCAGTACCCACATTTAAGCCATAGCACCAAGGAATTCCTAGGCATGTCAAATAATAACAGTTATCTGTGAAATGGGTTTTAAAGGGAGTCAAGTCATGTTCTTCCCCCTCCAAAAGCTGCTAAATCAATGGTTTTCACTGTTATTGTTCTGTTTTTCTAAGATACCATGGGCTTGGGAGAAAAATATAGGCCTAAGGCAAATTACTATCCCAAATACTTCCCTGTTGTTTCCAAGATTCTGCTGTTTTTCTTGTACACATACTGCTGGGATTATTATTAGTTAATTTCCAGAGTTCTAAAAAGTTGGTATTGACTATTTTTTTCAGAGTTCTTGTTGATTTTTTTGGAAGGGAGAATTTTTAGGAATCTTTATTCCACCATTCTGGCTAATGCACCCCACTAATTTTTCATATAATTATTTGTTTTACTTAAGTTGTATGTGAATCCCTATCCTACTGCACCCTTCCCAAATGGAGATGATAATTTAGCTGAGGCTCATAAAGTTTTGGGTCATTTGTTATAAAACATTTAACACTTAATAAGCAAACTAAGTTGTTTAGTGCAGTACTGCATATATAGCACATACAGGAAAGTGAATATGTGAGCGTAATTGTGCTTGTCAATACTTGCCACATGGTAGCCTCTCTCTCCTTTTACATGGCACAACTCTGCTACTAATTCGTAAGATGTCCACTGCACAAATACCGGGTGGGGTCCACTGGTGAGAGAGCGAATGCATCAAGTGCAGGGGGGCTAATGCTACAGAAGCTCAGTCAATGACATGAAGAAAGTTCAAATACTCAAGATTCTAGTTGTTACCATGACAACAATATTATTTAGGAATTTACAGAATTTTTTTTCCCCAATACTGAGGGCTGAACCCAGGGAGTCTTTACCACTGAGTTACATGTCCAGCCCCTTATATTTCTTATTTGGAAACAAGGGCTTGCTAAATTACTGAGGCTGGCCTCAAACTTGTTATCCTCCTGCCTCAGTCACCCAAGCTGCTGGCATTACAGATGTGTGCCACCACGCCCAGCTGCAGATTTACAGACTTAAGAAACCGTTGTAGTTAAAACTGATAAATACTTATTTAGAAGTCCCACTTTTCTATTTCGATTACAAAGTCAAAACTTTATAACAGGTCATTGAGTTACAACATCTTAAGTAGCATTATTATAATTATTGTTTTTTACACTTTATCAAATCATTTGACTTAGGGAGAGATTTTAGAGTGGAGGGAGGTAATAGAGACGTTTCCTTCAAGAGACTGTAGTAAAGACCATTCAGCTGGTTTATAGCAGAGTCTAAGGAGGTCACTGATATTTCCCAAAGATATTCCTATTCATTCAGTGAATACCGAAGCTTAAGCTCCCAGGAGTTCAGCAGGAAAGGGCCAGGTTAGCTCACCTGTGCTTTCCCTCGCCTGTCCAGCGCGCCGCCCAAACCGCACTAGCATCTCTAACTAGTAGCACACCGCGCGCCCAAACCCGGATAGGAGACTAGCGCAGAGTAGACTCCTGCCTACGGAGTGTTTCCCTGGCCACTTGGTTGCTTAGCAACGCTACCGGAAGTGACGCAGACTGTCGCCGAGGAACCGGGAACGCACCCTAGTAGGAGGTGAGGCTGGGGATCTGAGGCTGCGCCTGCGCGGAAAGCGGAGGTCGGGCGGGTGAGTGGGCGGCCCTAGCGGCCAGGCGCCGGGGCGAGGCCGGAGGACCGGACCCACGGGAGCCGCGCGGACGCCAGAACGGCTGCTGGCTGCTGACTCCCGGCGTGGGTCAGTGAGGAGACCCCGGGCCCCGGCCCCGCCTGCTGCTCCCATCCCCACCTGGTGCGCGCCTCTCGGGGGGTCGACCCCGAAGAGGTCCCGACGCCTTCGTTCGGGGTGGACCCAGCAGGTGTGTGAGTGCGAGGCCTGGGCTCGGTGTGTGTGGCCCTCAGACCTCCTCGCGGGTGGAATGTGAAGGGAAAGCCCTCCCTTAACTCTCAAACCCAGGGATTAATTGACACAAAAGCTATATTTAAATGATTTGATTTCTGAGGTATTGGTCAGGGCTAGGTGGGGCTAAGTTTTTGTTTTTTGTGTTTTTTTTTTCAATAGGACTATTAAAATCTGGATGTTGTCCCCAAAACATTCATGTTTGGACCTTTAAGCTATTTTGAACCGCCTCGTAACTAAATGATAGTAAATTGAATGTATTTTGAAGACCAGTCAGATCTCTATAACGACACAAAAATCGTGAAGAGTGAGTGTGCGCTCTTGGTTTCAAAAGATCCTTCTCAAACACCTTGATGTACAGATGATTTCATTACTAACTAGTTGCCTGCGACACGTATACATTAGGCATCAAACTGAAGTCACTCAAAATGAAAGCACCTAAGATTTTTAATAAGTAAATTTCTAACACTTAGTTGTGCTATTTTTCTTCAGGTTTTCTATCAGATGTTCCACTGTAATAATGCTGGTAAGTATGGAAAGATTAATAAAATATTTATATTAATCGTAATGCTAACAAAATGTTGTGCACATACAACACTGATAGTTTTGGGGGAGCATAGCTTAAAACTCATCAAGAACTGGGAAGGGTGGGAGATTTGACCCTGTTTGCAGGCTAAAAACAGCCTGTCACAGTTTTGTACAAGACCCAAGAATCCTAGGTCAGAGATGAATGAATTACAGCAGTAGCCAGAATATCAACAATTTTTCCTCAGTTCCCCCAAGCCAGAGTGTTGCAGGCCAGAGTCATGTGGATGTGGAGTGAGCATCACAGGACAGGAACTCTGAGTTGAGGGAACTCAATTTTTTTTTTTTTTTTAATGGACAGCAGACTTGTCTTTCAAGGCGCAACTGTTCAAACATCCTCTAGACAGTAGTCCAGAGCAATGGACTGTGACTGCATTGCTTTTAAGATGTGCAAAATCATCAGAGATCATGGGGTATTGATTCCCAACAAAAATTCTGTAGAGTTTTAACAAAAAGTATTGAATCTCATAAGATTTGATGTCAGAAATTTGCCAGTTTGACATGGTCAGATATTATTGACATCAGGTTGCAACTCTAACCTGTACATCTTCACAAACAAGTTGATCTAGAGTTAGTTATTTGTTGTTCTTTGCCTCTCACTCTTATTTTTTTGTTGTGAATTTAAGAAGATAGCATTTGCACAATGATCTGAAACAGAGTTTAAGTTATTCTGGGGAATTTTTTTTTTTTTTTTACATGAGTAATGTGGAAGGTAGAAACTGCAGTTGAACTACTCATCAATATCCTACTGCTGTGCACAAGAACATTTCTTTTTTAAAAAACAAAAAGGGATTATAGTGTAAACACTATTTTGTGAACTGAACATCATAGCTTTTACTGGTTGAATAAATATTCCTTTAGATTGCTATCAGACACATACTTGATTTAATCAATCCCCAATTTTTGAATGTGTAGTTTCCAGTTTTCATTGTTATAAAAAGCCCATAGGCTGTCATTACCTTTTGGAAACATTGCAGACATACCTTATAGATGCTGCTTGTGGGGAATAGTTAATAACTATTTTTGGAATTTTAACAAATAGGTTTCAAATAGATTTACATTCTTAAAACTAAATCTTTGTGCACTTAATCTTTTGGAGTTATTTTTATTTTGAGTACATCACTAAATCTCTGAATGTTTACTGAAAATGAAATGTGATATTTCTTTATTGCTTAATGAGTAAAAAATACTGGAACATGGAAATCTCAATTGGCTTAACACTTGTGATTTTATCCAATGGATAAAATATTTTTCCGTATACCTTTCCCTGTTTTGTATTTATTTAAGGTTATTTGTGTATTCAAAGGGTTTTATCCTGTTGCCAAAAAAAAAAAAAAAAAAAAAAAATGCTTTTCTGATACAAGAAAAACATCTTAATTAGAAAATACAACTTTTAAAATACTTTTATTAATTTTAGGAGTTAAGCGGTTTCCATTTCTGTGCTCCAAATCAGAAGACTTTTTTCCCTGCATACAGTATAGAAGAAATGTTTAAAAACAATTGGCAACTGACTGGTGTTTAAAACTGAAGATTGTCATGACTGTTTAACCTAAACTCTATGCTGAAGCAAGATTAATTGTATTGGAAATACTAATTTGGGTAAGTATTTTTTCTTTCTTTCTTTTTTTTTTTTTTTTTTTTGGTGGTGCTGGGGATTGAACCCAGGGCCTTGTGCATGCAAGGCAGGTACTCTACCTACTGAGCTATATCCCCAGCCCCAAGTATTTTTAGTAAAGGTATATGTTGAATGGTGAAAGAAAAAAGATCTAAAATTAAGAAAAATATATTCCTAGGTCAGCATTAAAGCCACGTTAACTTCAATGTCATGATATTTTGAGTCTAACAGTTCAGAAATGTCAGTAATTTATTATATACTAAATAAAGGCTCGAGGCAGTTTTCAACCAACAATAAGTTACCTTAGTTTTTTTTTTTTTTTTTTTAATACGAGCTGGGAATCAAACCCAGACCTTCATACATGCTAGCCAAGTGCTTTACTTCTGAGCTTCACCCCGAACCCTAGAAAATTTTTTTAAATTACAAATGCCAAATGCTCATAATAATGTTTAATCTAAAATGTGCTTATAGTACTAATGTGATCATCAACTATGCCTTATAAATTACTATTTATTACATTGGTTCTACAGAAAAGTGAATTCTTCACTTAAATCTCTGGGAGCCAGTAACAGAAACCTGGATTAAGCATTTATAATACAAAGATCCAGAGTGTTAGCATATTGTATACCATCTAAATTCATACAATAGGATTTTCTAACTTTGAGAGAAAGAATACTTTCTCATGTGTGCTTCAAGAGCTCTATTCTGTCTTTACTACATATCTTTTGTAATAAACCAGAAAATGCACGTGGTTAAATGGTATGTTTCCCATTTTTAACTGATTTCTTCTTTTTCTAATTGGTGGAGTTCTACACTTTTTTTTTTTAGGATTTCTTGCTAAAATCTCAGGATGGTTATAAATTGGATCACAAATGTGGTATTATAATTAGTGTGTATTTTGAGACTAATGAATATTTTTCTATAATTAAACATTTTTAACCAAGATAACCTACTTTGTAATTTTTTTTAAGTTGTAAATGGATGCAATATCTTTTTTTATTTAGTTTTTATGTGATGCTGGGGATCCAACCCAAGGCCTCACACATGCTAGGCAAGCACTCTGCCACTGAGCTACAATCCCAGCTCCTGTATTTTATTTTTAAAGTAATGTATACTTTTTAATATTCTGTTTCTTTGACACTGGAGTGTTGTACTTAAAAGCAAAAACCTTGGAATTAAGCTGAGTCCAAAATTTCAGTTCTAATACTCAGCTATTTTTAAGTTTCAGTTTATATTTTTAGGATGAGGATAATAATAATTTTTACTTAATAATATGTAAAAATTAAATGTGATGATGATTGTAAGTCCCCAGTCCCATGCCTTGCATATAATGATTACTCAAAAATATTTGCCAATCTTTTTTTCTTTTTGTTTGCATACACAAGTTCTAGCCTTTCCTGGGTATTCTATATAATTGCTAACTTTTTCACATGATAACATTCATTTATACTGTCTGTTGACCTGCTTAATTTTCCCTTTTCTCTTGTGATTTATAATTAATGGTTTTCATTATTTTTTCTTTCTTTCTTTCTTTCTTTTTTTTCTTTTTTTTTTTTTTTTGTATTGGGGATTGAACTCAGAAGCACTCAACCACTGAGCTACATCTCCAGTTTTGGGTTTTTTTTTTTTTTTGGATTTTATTTAGAGACAGAGGTCTCACTGAGTTGCTTAGGGCCTCACTAAGTTGCTGAGGCTGGCTTTGAACTCACGATCCTCCTCCTCCTCCTCCTCCTGTGTCAATCTCCCCAGCCGCTGGAATTACAGGAATGCACCATCTCGCCCAGCTGTTTTTGTTGTTTTCTAATTAGAAACAATGAAAATAGAGACTAATTTGTTCCATCACAAGTAGTGTTATTACTCAAGTACATTCAGAATATTTGGCCCTCAATGCTGAACTATCTAAAGAAGATGTAAATTAATGTGAAAACTATTAACAAGAATTATTCTGGTTTAGAAGAATTGAGTTGACCTCCAGTTCTCAAATAATTCTTTTAGAATTTTCATGATAACATTAAGCAGTCACCTAGTTATAACATTGGTATTTAGAAATTAATTTCAGCTAAACACTTTTTTAAAAATTATTTTACATTTTACAGGATTACATGCTATGTTAAATTTGTTCAGAATTTTAGTTACTAAAATTATATGGAGAATCCATATTATTTGTGACCTATTATTTAATGTGAGGATTACTGAAAATATAATAAGGTAATAAAATAAGTATGACTGATAATTTAAAGAGAGTAAGGATGATTCACTTGACTTTTCTTCTGTCTTATAACTTTTATAAATTTGACTATAAGAGATTACTTCATAAATTTCCTTTCTGGATAACTCTGTAGTTTCATTCTGAGTGCTCAAAGAATCATCCCCACAGAAACATGATAATAGTGAGTATCCTTTCTAGATATTTTGTTTTCGATTCACTTAAAATACTCAAATATGGCCTGTGCCTCTTAGGGAAAAGTGATTAAGTGGTGATCTTAATATGCTTAATCACTTGTTCAAATTCCTTGTTTAGCAGATTAATAGTTACTTAGGCTTTAAAATTAGTTTCATAGCCAGTATGCAAACACAGTATGTTTAGGGAATCATATTTCTTCTTTTTCAGGGTAACCCAAATCTATTTCTGGAACCATGAAAATTTTGTTGGTGTTTGACTTTGACAATACAATCATAGATGACAATAGTGACACCTGGATTGTGCAATGTGCTCCAGACAAAAAACTTCCTATTGAACTACAAGATTCTTATCAAAAAGGATTTTGGACAGAATTTATGGGCAGAGTCTTTAAGTATTTGGGAGATGAAGGTGTAAGAGAAAATGAAATGAAAACAACAATGACATCAATACCTTTCACTCCAGGGATGGTGGAACTTTTCAACTTTATAAGAAAAAATAAGGATAAATTTGACTGCATCATTATTTCAGATTCAAATTCAGTCTTCATAGACTGGGTTTTAGAAGCTGCCAATTTTCATGATATATTTGCTAAAGTGTTTACAAATCCAGCAGCTTTTGATAGCAATGGTCATCTCACTGTGGAAAATTATCATGCTCATTCTTGCAATAGGTGCCCAAAGAATCTTTGCAAAAATGTAGTTTTGGTAGAATTTGTAGAAAAACAGTTACAACAGGGAGTGAATTATACACAAATTGTGTATATAGGTGATGGTGGGAATGATGTCTGTCCAGTAACCTTTTTAAAGAAGAATGATGTTGCCATGCCACGGAAAGGATATACTTTACAGAAAACTCTTTCCAGAATGTCTCAAAATCTTGAACCTATGGAATCTTCTATTGTAGTTTGGTCTTCAGGTGTTGAAATAATTTCTCATTTACAATTTCTAATAAAGGAGTAATATACCAACAATTGAAATGTGTATTAGTTAAGATTAGGTTCATCAGCATAGAACTAAGACCCTTAACACTAGTGGCTTAAAAGAAAAAAGAAAAAAAAAATTCCCCTCTCTCTTCAAAGAATTCCAGAAGTATTTCAAGGCGGCTTTCAACTCATTAGGTTGTGTAAGCTCCAACACTCACAGCAACATTCTGGCTAGCAAGAAAGAGGGCAGTGAGAAGGTTACAACTCCTGGTTTAAGGGAATTTCCCATAATTGTACCCAAGATGTCTTTTAAATACCATTGATGAAAACTTAGTCATAATACCCCACCTAACTGCAAGGAAATGGCAAATACAGCTTTCCAGGTGGTCATGTGTACAGGAAAAATTGGAAAAAAGTACAAAATTGAGGTAGGTAAAACCAATGGTCTATGCCAAAGGTATAGTTGGATTATGTTTTTTAACTTATTCCTAGAGAGAGTGGCCAAATTTTCTTAAGATAATTATTTTCAAAAGTATATCCAGTAGTTTGAGATCTTAAAAGTAAGCCTGATGCCTTCCCCTGCCACCCCTGGTTATTTATTCTTATAAGAAAAACAGGCTTTCAGCTGGGCACAGTGGCACATTGCCTGTAATCCCAGCAGCTCAGGAGGCTGAAGCAGGAGGATTGCAAATTCAAAGCCAGCTTCAACAGCTTAGGACCTAAGCAATTTACCAAGACCCTGTATCAGGGCTGAGATTGAGACTCAGTGGCAAAGTGCTTGCCTCACACATACGAGGCACTGGGTTTGAAACTCAGCACCACATCAAAATAAATAAAATAAAGGTATTGTGTCCATCTACAACTAAAAAAAAAAAGGTGCCCCACACCCCCACTGGGGATGTGGCTCAGTGGTTAAGTACCCCTGGTTCAATCTCTGGTACCAAAAATAATAAGAGTCTCTCTCTCAAATCAGTGTATTTTAAAGATAGAGAAGCTGAGTCTGGGGATGTGGTTTAGTGGTAGACACTTACCTAACACAGAAGGCCATGGGTTCAATTCCCAGCACCATTAAAAAAAAAAAAAAATTGGGAGACTGGGGTTGTGGCTCAGCAGTAGAGCACTTGCCTCACATATGTGAGGCACTGGGTTTGATCCTCAGCACCACATAAAAATAAATAAACAAAGGTATTGTGTCCATCTATAACTTAAAATATATTTTTAAAAAAATAGATGCTGGGCTAGGGATTGGCTCAAGCGGTAGCGTACTTGCCTGGCATGCACGGGGCGCTGGGTTCAAGCCTCAACACCACATAAAAATAAAATAAAGATGTTTGTCCACCAAAAACTAAAAAATAAATATTAAAAAAAATGGATGCAGTATTTTTTAAAATTTTTATTGTTGGTTGTTCAAAACATTACATAGTTCTTGACATATCATATTTCACACTGATTCAAGTGGGTTATGAACTCCCATTTTTACCCCGTATACAGATTGCAGAATCACATCGGTTACACATCCACTGATTTACATATTGCCATACTAGTGTCTGTTGTATCCTGCTGCCTTTCCTATCCTCTACTATGGATGCAGTATTTATTGTCCAAGTTCTCATCAACTTTATTTCTTTTTGAAATAAAATACATATTAATGTCCTTCAGATATCTTAAGTTTATGTCAGCATCATAGACAATAACTAGTATGTTGGGTTTAATCAGTGTGTTATTTCTATTTGGCAATGTAGTAGTCTTTTTTTTTTTTTTGGTATGGGGAGTACCGGGGATTGAATTTAGGGGCACTTGACCACTAAGCTACGTCCCCAGCCCTATTTTGTATTTTATTTAGAGACAGGCTCTTACTGAGTTGCTGAGTGCCTTGCTTTTGCTGAGGCTGGCTTTGAACTCACAATTCTCCTGTCTCATCCTCCCAAGCCGCTGGGATTACAGGTGTGCACCACTGCACCTGGTGGCACTGAAGTCTTGATCAATAAAATAAGTAATTTGTAGGACTATTCAACATTTAAGAGACTTTCATATAGGGATATTAGCAAAATATCAACTAATATAGAAATTTTTACAAATCTATTCTAATTTCTAAACTCATATTTTAGCCATAAATACTCAGTATGTAATAATATTAGGATTTTCTTTTCCAAATTATGTGAAGCTCCAGAAATATAAATATTCAGTATAATTTAATGAGGAAAAATTGATACTCTGCAATCTTTTTTAAAAGGTAGATCTTTGTTTTGCTTTAATAGGTTAGATTATATTGAACACATCTATTCTTATAAATTACATTTGTGTATGCTCAGACCACTAACATTAAAAATTATGGAACTAAAAAAATTAGATTTTTGGACTAGGACTGTAGCTCAATAATGCTTGCCTAGTATGTGGAAGGTCCTGGGTTAAATCTCTCCCTGTACCACAAAAATACATAAAATAAGTTTCATTTACAGTAATGGTCGGCCAAGTGATTTTCTGCTGAGCATAAAAGCTGACACTTGAACAAAATGTCAAAAACATCTGCTTAAAGACTACAGAGAGCTGACAACAATGAAGAATTTCTAAGAAACTTTGGTAAGTAGACTGTTTTTCCTGTAAATTGCCCTATCTGTAAGTGGTAGCTGAGGCATTAAGGGGTTATGTTGATAACTTCATGAGACCAGAGGAAGAGACACTGAAGTATGTCTGCATTGGTAAAGCTTTTCCTTCACTTTGAGTCAGGGGAAAAGGATCCTAAGTAGTGCTCATTAGGAGTAAGAATGATCCAGAAGTAAATATACCTTTAAAGGGATGGCTTTAAATACTCTGTCTCTGAAATTGGATTGAATCTAAGATTTTTAGAGTTCCCAGGTGCCTGGCAAAAGCAAATCTAAATTTACTTCTTACGAGGACTAGGTATAGAAGACTCTAAGCTAATCCCTGTCGTTTGGTATTCCTTGTGTGTGTGTGATCTATGGCTTGTTTCAAATCAATAAAATAACATGAAGATGACGCTGTATACATGATTGTGTATAAATGATTACATCAAATGCTCATGCCCATTTTAAGAGCAAACTGGCATGTTGGAGCTGGCTGCTGGAAGAAGCCACATGGCCAGCAAGTGAGGGTGGTCTGTAGCCCTGATTCCAGTATTCTGCAAGGAACCAAATGCTTCCAGCAACCTGTGATTTTCGAAGTGAACCTGCTCCAATGGAGCTTCAACTGAGACCAGCTAACACTATGATTGTAACCTTAGAACATGAAGCAGAGGATCTTGCAATTAAGACATTAAATTTATAGAAATATTGTTATGCAGCAGAAAAAAAACATACTAGTCCTCAAAATGTGACCAGGTGCATGGCACACACCTGTAATCCCAGAACCTTGGGAGGCCGAGGCAGGAAGATCCCAAGTTCAAGTACAGCCTTGCTAACTTAACAACTCACTAAGAAACTTAGCGAGACCCTTCTCAAAAATAAAAAGGGGACTGGGGTCGTGGCTCAGTGGTAGAGTGCTCACTCAGCATGCACAAGGCACTGGGTTCGATCCTCAGTGCCACATAAATGTAAAATAAAGATATTGTGTCCACCTAAAAAGAACTAAAAAAGAAATACTCTAAATAAATAAAATAAAAAGGGCTTGAAATGTAACTCAGTGGTAAAGTTCCTCTGGGTTCAATTCTCAGTACTCCAAAAATAAATAGATCTGTGAAGTTTTGCAAGCACATTGTAGGGTACACAATAAAAGTAGCCACACAAAGAGGCATGAGTGAAAACCAGCAGAAATTGTTTTTTAAATACATCTGCAGGACCTCCATATATTGGAGTCCTCAGAGACAAACTTCTGAGAATTTTGGCAAAGAACTGAAAATTATATTAAAAACAAAATGGAAATACTAGAAATGAAAATCAGAATTTTAATGAATAGATCTGACAGCAGAGCAGGCAATAGTGAAAAAGAATTGGTGAATAAACACAAGTTAGAAGAAAATAGAATGATGCAAAGAGGGACAAAACAATGAAAATACAGAAGAAAAATGTAAAAAGATCTAACATAGGAAAGAATTGTCCCAGGGGAGAAGAATATAGTTTGTAAGATAATGACAGAACTTCACAAAATTGATGAAAGATATCAAACTAGTTTTAAGAACTAATATCAACTGGACATAATAGTGGTAGACACCAGCTATTAGGTGAGACTGAGGCAAGAGGATCTCTGGAGCCCAGAAGTTCAAGGCCACCCTGAGCAACATAGCTGGAAAAAAGGAAGAACCTATGAACCCCTAAACAGGATAAATAAAATTAAAACCAAATAGGGGTATGTATAGCTCAGTGGTAGAATGCATGCTTAATTTGCACAAGGCCCAGGATTTAGTTCCCAGCACCAAAAAAAAAAAAAAGAAAGAAAGAAATCACATTATAAAACTGCTGTTGTAGCTCAGCAGTAGAGTGCTCGCCTAGCATGTGCAAGGCCTGGGTTTGATTCTCAGCACCACATAAAAATAAATAAACAAAATGAAGGTATTGTGTCCAACTACAACTAAAAATAAATGTTTTTAAGAACCTTCTGATTAACAAAAATGGAAAGAGTATAAAGCAGCCAAAAATAAATATTACATTAAAAGAAGCAACAATGAAAATAATAGCTGGTCATTATTTTTTAAAATGCTTGATTGTCTTCAACAGTGATCAATTTCAACTTCATCTAGGCTTGGAGTTTTCTTTGTTGGAAGGTTTTTAACCATATTTGAATTTTTTTATTAAATGAAGGACTATTCTGTGTCAAATCTCTCTCTGACTTTTCTTATAATGACACTTGTGATTACATTTAGGGCCTACCTAGACCATCCAAGATGAGAAAAAAAAATGTTCTAAGTTGTCCTCAATTTAATTACAAGGACCAGAGGATAAAGGGGAGGAGTGTTGGGTAAGGTTAATTGGTTAATAGCTACAGTCCATAAACAATAAAAGTCCACTTCTCAGTTCTGAATGTATGTTAAAACCTTACTTCAAATACCATCAGGACCTCCTAGGTGCCAGCCACCACATCCTGTTACAACACCAGCTAATCCAGAAGCAATAATTACTTCTCATGTGGACTGCCCATCTACCCCAAAACATTCCTCACTTTGTGTTATCCCACTCCTTTTAGCAATAGCAAGACAGGTTAAATATAAACAACTTATATTTTCCTTCCCCAAAGTTTTGTTATAAAAATGTTCTTAGAATTAAGTCCAGTAGACATTTTTCAACTGCTTTCTAGCCTGGCTGCTGGAAGTTGGGGGAACTTGTCCCAGGATCTGGTCCTTTTTCTGACTAACATAATAATGGCTTGTTAAACCCATTTACTATAGAGATTCCTTTGGTCTCAAGAATTTCGATGTACCAAGGGTAATCTCCCCATTTTAAGAGGCTTAATCACATCTGGAAATACCCATTTTTCTTTTCAAGGCAACATTTACAAGTCCTATGGATTAGCCCTGAAATATTTGGGTAGGGGAGTATTATTTAATTTACTACAAGTTAAGAAGGCATTGGCACATATTTAATGATATTTAAAATGTTTGACAATCACTATAGGTACCAACCAATAAAATCAGAAACACCAGCCAATAAGAATGGATGCTAAAGAGCCTTTGTTTGAAAAGAAACTCTATACCTTACATATGCCAGCACCTAACACCTTGAGCACACACACTATACAGTGAATAAATGCTAGTTTATTGAGGTCCAACATTTTTATTTTATTATTATTATTTTTTTAATTTTTTTAGTGTTGGGGATTGAATCCAGGGCCTCACATAAGTTCTCTACCACTGAACTACACCCCCAATCCAAGTTCCAACTTTATTTCATTTCTGTTTCCTATTTTTAAATGTCAGGGCATGTTCTTTGCTCACTTATCAGTAGGGTCTTGTGTTCTGCTTATCTATTTGAATACTTCATATATGGAGCATAGTAACATTGCTATATTTGTGACAAACAGTATTTGCATTGTACGGAAGTTTTAAATTTACTATTTTCCTGCTGAAGTTTTGGGAACTTTAGTCTATAAAATACACTGACAATAAACGTCACAGGAAAAAGAACACAAATTTTATTACATGTCTAAGGCATGGGAATATGAGACTCAAACAGGAAAGATGACTTAACCTCATGGAGATTTTTTTTAAATTATTTGTTTATTTGGTGCTGGGATTGAACCTAGGGCCTTTTAAATGCTAGGCAAATAGTAGAACCTTCATTCCTGGTAATAATACTAGGTCCCATTTAAGCAGTTTATTTCTGTGTCTAATTAGTCTCTTTTAGTGATCAGTGCATAGTAGTTGGGGTAAATTATTCTGTGGCAGGTATTAAACCAGGATCTCGGAAACAAAATTTATTGAACCATTACAGTTGTTAGCCAGAAAGAAATGACCACTCATGGGACAAGTTCCCAAAGCCTCCAGCAGTGAAGCTAGGTAGCAGTTGGAAAAATGTCCATCAGATCTAAAAAGCTGGAGTATCTTATGAAAATTTGGAGACTGGATGGTATAAGTTTTTTGACATCAAACCTCCTTCAGCTGTAGATGAGAAGAGCAGGATTACTCCAACCAGCAAGGGCTTTGGAAAGGAGGGCAGTCCACAAGAAGAGGCAACCTTGCCTCTCTAAGCAGGATACCATGGCATTTATGGGGTCTTAATAGAATCTAAATCAAGGTTTTAAAATATAATCAAGAATATAAAATGGTCTTTTGTTTTTCTCAGCCTGTATCTTGTTGCTACATTAAACTTTGGGAGATGGAGGTTGGTAAAGGAAAACAGGTTTATTCAAAGCCAACCTTGTTCCACAAGAATAGAGACTTGAGGGTATGAATAGCTTTTATAGGAGGAGAGGGGTCCAGTGGGACAAATGGCAGAATATATACATATGTAGATTTAGTGCTAGTCAAAAGTAGGCCACAATTTCAGTTTTTTGGCACCTGCCTGAGCCAGGATGCAACTTTTCAGTTTCCATTCTCAGCAAGGGGAAACTCCGGATGCAGAAAAGTAGTTACCAGAAAGTTGGGATGCAACTTTTAATTTCAAAGGGGCTCTGTTACAGTATGGTGAATGACTTAATACAGACTTTCTCAACTTCAGTATTATAGACATTTTGGACCAGATAATTTCTTTTTTCAGGGGAGAGTTCTTGTACATTGCAGGATATTTAACATTTTTGACCTCTGTTCACTAGATATCAATGGTAGCTATTCTCACTCCAATTGTAACAACCTTCAGTGGTTAAAGTTCATACCTTTCTTTATTGTTGTGCTGGGGATCCAACCCAGGACTTCAGATATGCAAGGCAAGTAAACCACTTAGCTGCACTCCCAGCTCTTAGTCTACATCTTTATTTGTAGATCATGTGAAGATATAGCAATCACATGCTAAATTATGTACTAAATAATGGCTTCTGTTAAAGGCACAGATCCAAGAACATTTTTCTCTGAAATTTTATTTTCTTATCACCAATTCTATTGCCTTGTAACAACATAGAAATATGTTTAATAAATATTTTGATGCCTAACTCAATCACCTACTTCTTGTGTTAGATACATAGTTTCATTTCCTACCCAAGTATTAAATGTGTATTGTGGCACATATCTATTAGCTTAAATCTGACACTAAACATCTTTTTTCTAATATTTTTTTAGTTGTCAACGGACCTTTGTTTTATTTATTTATTTATTTTTAAAGATTTATTTTTTAGTTGTAGTTGGACACCTTTATTTATTTATTTATTTTTATGTGGTACTGGGAATTGAACCCAGTGCCTCGCATGTGCTAAGCAAGTGCTCTATCACTGAGCCACAAGCCCAGCCCATGCTTTATTTATTTATATGTGGTGCTGAGAATCAAACTCAGTGCCTTACACATGCTAAACAAGCACTCTACCAGTGAGCCACCACCCCAGCCCCCTAAAGAGTCTTTTATAGTGTAACCTATAATTACTTCTCTAGTCCACTTTTTAAAAAAATGCCATCTCAGAATGCTTGCATATTCATTTGTTTTTAAAACATATACATTTTAATCTCTTGCTTGAAATTAGCTCTCAGGAAGAGTTAGAGATTCTCTTTGCTGTCTCATAAGCTGCTTTAATGGACAGGTGGTATTGATAAGGCAAATGCAGGCAAGCACTGAATGGGGTACTGAGGCTTGGCTAAGTGTTTAAGTGGGATTAGAATTTATAGCAACTTCCCTGATTAATATCAGATATATTTTTTCCCAGAACATGGTTGAGTCTTTTACTGACCTAATGCTTCTATAGCACATCTTCAGATGAGACCAGTTGTAAGGATATATATATGATTTTTATATGTACAATAATTAATTGACTGTTTCACTTAATACCCTATAGTTCGTGCACTCTGTTGGATTCCTTTTTAGATAGAGAATATAGTAGCTCTATAGTAGACAGATTTCAAATGTGCTCTGAAAGAGATATACTCTGGGCCAAAAGCTATTGTACTTGTTTGTGTTATACAAAGTGAATTCTCTGTTATGATGATTTATATGGAAATATTAATGTGGATGTTTGCCATGATAGAAATTTTTAGAAACTCCCATTGTTTATGGAAGAAGTTACTTAGCAAAAATCTAGTTTCTCTTTTATATTTAAATTATGGCTGTTCAATCACATATGTAAACAACTAGCAAGAAATACTCACAATTAAGCTAAATTCTGATTGCCAAATAAAATTTTATAACCAGTACAGCTGGAAACCTTGCTGGTTCACATTTCTCTACCACTCTACAGTCATACTCTGGATTTTGTTACCTACCCAAATCACAATTTTTTTTTTCACAACCAGTCCAAACAATAAGTTATTATCCTCAGTTCAACATAAAAGTTTATTCTTTGAGGCATCTATTGAAAACTTGGCCCCTTTTACATTTAGCTAGAAAATATCCTATTATACAAATTTTGGTGCTAAAAATACTTCAATCACAAAATACTTTTTAGGTATCTACTATGTGTCATTAACAAAACAATAACTGATTAATAATAAGGAGTGGAGAACTATGTCTTTCACAAAGAAAGATACAATTTACAATTAGAATGAAGAGATGGGACGTGTATGTAGTAATACATAAAAGAAGGTATGCTTCCTCTTAGTAAGCAGCATAAACAAAAGTACTTAGGTTGGGCTGGGGGTGTAGCTCAATGATAAGGTACTTGCCTAGCACAGGCAAGGCCCTGGGTAGGATCCCCAAGACTGTTAAAAAGAAATCATAGCTCCCATGGAGTTTACATTCTCATAGGAGAAATCACATAATAAAATGACAAATAAGCAAAATATACAATACTTTGATGATAAAAAGTAATATGGTTTAGAATAAAGCAGAAAAGGGGATCAGGGAATAACAAATGGTAGTAGGGAAATCGTTTCAAATAGGTTGGAAAAAGAAGACCTCACTGGGACGTAACATTGAACAAAAACCTGACGTCAATGATTGAACTTGTCGAAAGAACAGTTTAGACAAAATGAAATAGCTAGTAGCTAGGGGTGGGCATCCAGGAGACCACTGTAAGTACTTTGGTTTTTAATGAATGAGATAGGAAATCTTTAAAGAGTTTTAATCTCTGCCTTATTTGAGAGTATCAGTCTGTTATGCCATGGTTTGAATGTACTCTCCAAAAATGTTAAAACTTAAAGGCCAAATTTATGAGTTGATGGTATTGGGAAGTGGGGTCTTTGGTCATTAATTAGGATTTTAGGTAAGGCTGTCAGGAAGGAGCCCCCCTGATGGCATTGGTAGCTTTATAAGAAGTGAAAGAGAGACCTGTGTTGATGTTCACTTGCTCTGTTTTGCCCTGTGATGCCCTCTGACATGGTGCAGCAGTAAAGCCCTTAGCATATGTCCACACTCTTGGACTTCCCAGTTCCTAGAACCAGGAGTTGAATGAACCAATTCTATTATTTATAAATTATTCAGTCTATGGTATTCAGTTATAGTAACAGAAAACAGACTAAGAAGACATTTAATTTATTTGATCCAGTGCTCTTAATTTTATTTTTCTAGTTGGAAGTTTTGGATTTCTCTTGCTTGAAATTTAAAAAGATCCATTTATTATCTTTCTATCTCTTACTAATCTTATCTGGAATTTGGTATATGTATACAAACATACATATTATATATATATTCTCAAGTGAACTGTTATTTTTTAAATGACCATCCCTCCAAATAGTAAGGGATTATAGGCTATTTCCTGTTTTGAGACTAGATCAGTGTTCTTTCAAGTATTTTTTCACAAGTATCCCTAAAATAACCTCGAAAAACAATGTACTCCCACATTTTCAGAGTGATAGTAAATTTTTTTCATTTAAGTTTACATATTTGCCAAGATTCTAATTTCTAACGTGATAATGACATTCTAATAGACTACTAAATAATGCTTTTAAATTTGTTTAGTAACAAACTGAACAAAGCAATTTGAAATCCACTATCCCTCATTTAAAAACACATAAACAGGCTCTTTAAAACAGGAAAAATTTAGAGTTGGGATATAGTTCAGTTGGTAAAATGCTTGCCTCATATGCACAAAACCCTGGGTTCAATCCAGCACCACACACACAAAAAAAATAAATAAATAAAATTAAAAAGACAGGAAAAATTTGATTTCATTCTTTTTCTTGAGATCTTATTATCAACCTGCTTGTTCCAAAGAAGGTTGTCCTACTAAAAATACAGGCAGTTCTCACTTACAGTAGTGGAAGTCCATAAAATAACCAAGTAAGTTGAAAATGTGCAAAGCAATCTTAATAATGGGGAAAATTATGATTATACTGTCACCTTTAAATTTTTTTATCAGAATATTAAAAACTGTTACTGTCTCTTACAAATGTATAGGCAAATGAAAGACATATTTACTTAGTGCACCATAATTTAAAATATTGGAATCATTGAAAATTAAAATGTTTATTTCTTTGTAAAAAACTTATCAAAAGTAGTTTAAACAGTTCTTGCCTTTCTTTTTTTTTTTTTTTTAAGAGAAAGAGAGAGAGAATTTTTTTTTAATATTTATTTTTTAGTTTTCGGCGGACACAACATCTTTGTTTGTATGTGGTACTGAGGATCGAACCTGGGCCGCACACATACCAGGCGAGCGTGCTACCTCTTGAGCCACATACCCAGCCCCTCTTGCCTTTCTTTTGTTATATGACTTAGGATTTGGAAGCATCTGTCTTTCTATGACTTAGTGAATTATTAAACTTCTAAGTTTGGGGTCAGCTTCCGACATGTTTTCCTCTACACTACCATGAACTATATCAAGAGTTCCTGTAAAGGGAAGTTTTTTGCCAGCATCAGCTTTTCTGGGATACCTTTGTGACGACCACTTCCTCACTTATGTCACAAAGTGCACCTGCACTAAGTTCCCCTGGCTGCGTGTTTGGTTGCAGCATCAATATGCCCACAGGCAGCTCTTTCTTCTGTAACTTGGTTTATCTTAGATTCTAATTTCATTTGCAGCATTATTAGTTTTCATTTCTTTGGTGTATTTTTCATCCTTGTTTGCCAATACTCTTTTAATTACCTATTTTGGTGATATATATATATATATATATATATATATATATATATATATATATATATGTAGCAGACAAGGTGGTAAAGCAACTGCAAGCTTTGTTGCCTCTGTGAAGTGAATTACTGATGCACAGTGACCAAACACTGACAGACTTTGTCAGAAGAGGCATGATTGCACAGAGATCATGATGCCCATGTTATTTATGTAGTTATTCTCTGACTGAGAGCTAGCACTGTTTGTATTTTATATAGGTACTCCTGATAATATATTATACTAACTGGAGTTTGAACTCTCCTCTTAGAGGACTGGTATTATTTAACTAAAAACTGTGGTAACTAAAATTCACACATATTAGAACCTTTCAAAGAAAGGCATTATCTGTATATTTTTTATACTTGAAAAATATTGTATTAATCACCTCTTCACCTCTGTAATAAAAGTGAAAAATGAATTAAATTTTAACTGTTATATCCTTAAGTATTTAAAAATTTCTGGCCTAATTAGCATTATAATTATTTTAATCAATGAAACAATTGATATAAATTAAATTAAAAAGTCAGAAACCTAATTAACATTATAATTATTATTGGTAAAAATAATTGCTATAAATTAAGCAAAAATTAAAATTTATCAAAAGTTATTTCATTCGGATGAATGGGACTATTTTCTTTTCATTTAGAGCATATATCCTCCCCCAACCCTAGAGCATGTATCCTTGATTGGAATGAGATAGCATTTGAGATCAATGATATTCCTGTTTATTTTTCTTTTTTTTTTTAATTTTTTAATATTTATTTTTTTAGTTATCGGCGGATATAACATCTTTGTATGTGGTGCTGAGGATCGAACCTGGGCCGCACGCATGCCAGGCAAGCGTGCTACCGCTTGAGCCACATCCCCAGCCCTCCTGTTTATTTTTCTATTGATGTAAACCCTGAGAAAAATGTGTTCACATAGATGAATAGAAAGGAATGGCAAAGATTTTATTATAGCAATGCCTTTCATTAATTCTTGCCAAGTTTTTTGTAAAAATCATCTTTCACTTTGTTGAAAACAAGGATTTAGAAACTTAGGACTTGAAAAAGTATTTGTCACACTTTCTTATTTTATAGGAAGCATACCAAAAAAGACTGTGCCAAGAAATTTCAGCTCCAGGATAGTCAAATATACTTGTGTTTATTGTGTTATGTTAACTTTGAGGGCAATGTTCACTATGCACACTAAGATAATTTGAGTGGCAGAAGCTGATATTAAACAGTTCATAATTTACACAGCTATATGTGGTAGATTATAAATTAACCTATACATTGTTTACCAGTAGCAATCTGCTTAATCTAGTATGCAAATGAAGTATAAAAATTTTTCTGTCTGCACACATTGATAATGGCATCACAATCAGCATATCAAACATTTAATGGCATGGCTATACCTAGTGGAAAGATAAGCTAATAAGGTAAAAATAACATATAAAATCATTATTTTTAGAAACCTTTCAAAAGGTGAAGTGTGCTGTCAACAAGACATCAGCTCCATGTCAAGTTCAATATCTGCCAAGAGTCATTTATGCCCCATTTCTAACTTACTTGCCGCAGTCTTTTGCTGGGCACCTTTCAGAAGTCCTTCCACTAGACAGCATGGGAGTAAGCTGGCAAGGAATTTGTCATACCTACTTGGCTCATGGCTCCCAGCACTTACTTCTTTAAGACTTGGGACTGCAGATAGCACATCTGTCTTCTTGAATAGTATCATTTATTTAACTTATGATGCTGACCATATGTTTCTGAATGCCTCAAATTTATCAGCCTTTGCACTTTTTTTTTTTCATATGAGGGATTGAACCCAAGGGCCTGAGCAACATCAACAACCTTTTTTTTTTAAGACAGGGTTTCACTAGGCTGCATAGGGCCTTGCTAAGTTTCTAAGGCTGACTTTGTACATGGACAAAATACCTTTAATTTTATTTATTTACTTTTATGTGGTACTGAGGATTGAACCCAGTGCCTCACAGGTGCCAGGAGAATGCTGTACCATTGAGCCACAACCCCAGACCCTGCAGTTTTTTTGTTTGTTTGTTTGTTTGTTTGTTTGTTGTTTTTTTTGATAAAGCACATGGTAAAGAGGAACTAACTATTCCTGGCAATATCCCCCAGGATCTACTCTTCTCTTGATAAGGTGAAGAAGACTAATAGTCTAATATGCACTGATATATGTTTTTTTAAAAATAGATTTTTTTTTTTTAGCTATAGATGGACACAATACCTTTGTTTTATTTATTTATTTTTATGTGGTGCTGAGGGTCAAACCCAGTGCTTCATATATGCTAAGCAAGTGCTCCACCACTGAGCCATAACCCCAGCCCCCTGATATGTATTTTTAAACAATAATTAACAACTAGGAGATACCAGGCGATGGAAGCAAAAGTTTTAACTGGTTCATGCAGCAATCTGAAATAGTTGCACAAATGACAATATAGTGAGTAAATCATTGATTACAAATAGTTACGATTCTAGAAGTACCTACTGTAAGTTAAGTAAAGCTTATAATATTTTCTGTGCATCAAACTTGATAACTATAATCACAGCCACCTCTGCACTTCGGTGACAAAAATGGAAGGAATGTCCCATCTTTAATCAGTCACAACATTGTCCTTGAATGACAATACTGACAATAGTATTACTGTAAATTGTGAAGGACAAATTATAATTACAACTAACTACAGAGTTCATAATTTTTTTGAAGAAATGTTAGAAAGGTACTAACTCCCCAAATGATGTTGTGATGAAGAATTAAGCATAAATATTCCTTCATTATAAGAGCTAATATGTATATACCATGTCCTCAGTATGTTTACATTTGCAATTTTATTTGAACTTTTTAAAAAAATTAGTTGTAGGTGGACACAATACTTTTATTTTATTTATTCTTTTTTTTTTTTAATGTGGTGTTGAGGATTGAACCCAGTGTCTCATATATGTTAGGCAAGGGCTCTATCGCTGAGCTACAACCCCAGCCCCTTTATTTTAACTTCTCAATAAACTTATGTTAGGCTGAGGGTGCATTGATATTATGTTTTACAGGTCAGAAAACAAGATCAGTGAAGTTTAGTAACTTGCTCCAGGCTGTATGTTAGGTAAAATGTCAGAGATGAACCTTAGCCCTGAATCTAAATTTCATGTACTTTCCTTTTGTAGTACTTACCTGTTGAGCAGATGTTGCAATCTTGAATCTTTCAGCTTTCTTTCATTTAGGGTCCAATACACATTCTCCTAATTGCACAAGAATTACCTGCTGTCCTTGATTAAGTGCATATTCCTAGGTCTCCACCACAGAGAAATCAGGGTTGGTTTTTGTGGTTCTGCATAATCAGCATTCCATATAATTCATTTAAGATGGTCTAACCCAAAGTCAGTGGTGGTGCCCTAGTCCCAGCTACTGGGAGTTGAGGTTGAAGGATTAGAGGATCGCTTGAGTCCAGGAGATTGAGTCTAACCTGGGCAACAAAAATCTTTTTTTTTTTTTTTTTTTAATGATGGTCTCATACGTGGAATTAAACTAAAATACCCAAAGGAGAACAAACAGATGCTATTTATTCAGAGCTTTGCTATAGCAAGAGATTTATTCATCATAACTTGCCTTTGGCAGAGGCTCAAAGACAAACAGGTAAGTGAGAAGCTTGATGAAAGTGGTGGTGGGGGAGAAGCCCCAGGTATCCTCTGATTATAGATGTTTGGCATGGAAAATGGGGGCAGGCTACAAGAATCAGGGGATATTTTGTATGATTGCTTTGGAGAACATAGTTAGCTTCCTCTGGTTGGTGCTGAGGCCAAAGTAAGGGTGAAAATAGAGAAGCTGGCAGTAGTTGACCTACACTTGACTGTTGTGGTCCAATTGCAGAGGAGAGGTTCTGGTTTGGTTTTCTGAGCTTCATAGGTGGTTCAGAGTTCTCTTATGTAATATCTGGCCATTTATTCATAAATTCTGTCTTGGGCCATACTTAGAAACACACTGGTCCTCTGGTGGTGTGGTTCCATACCCTGAAGGTGGCTGGACTGTAAGTTCCATGGGAGCCATGAACCACCACTTCAAAGCTCTATTACCAGTTCCCAGCCCTATCAGGTAGGTGCTGAAAAGGCACTTAATAAAGTCTTGCTAATGAGCGAATTAATGATAAGTGAAAATATTTCGTATTGGGTTTTGTTGGAACAGAAAACGAACTTTTCTGGTGCAGCACACGGACATCCTTATGTGAACAGTCTGGTTGTCACAAGAAAGTCTGGCGGTTGCTCCTTCTAGCTCCTTGGGCTCTAATACAGCCGCTAGAATCCTTGCAAAGGGACTTAGCAACTTGGCCCTGGTCGCCCGGAGTTTTTCTCAAAACCTCCAGGTTAACCCTTGATGTACCCATCCGTCCCCATGGCTCCCTCCTGAGCGCTCCGCTCCTGGTGGGATGGCGTTTATGGGAAAGGGCGGCTACTTCTGACAACCTGAAGACAAACCTTCAGTTTGGTCCTGTTTTCTCCGCACTTTCCCTCTCACTCCCCCTCTCCCCACCGTGAGGGCCTAGGCTGATGAGGGAGGGAAAACACGCACACACTTAGACGGTCTTCGTTCGGGACTCGCTCGGCTTATCTAAGAGGACGCTCGAGAGTGCGAGAGGCGGAGAGAGCCGGGAGAGGGGCCAGCCAGCGGCGCGGGCGGCCTCCTCTGAGAAGCCGTCCCACCTGCTGCGGGGGAACCCGCGGGGAGGGGCCGCCCCGCCCCGCTCACTGCGCTGCCAGGCGACGGGGGAGTTCCCGCGTGTGGCCCCGCGCCCAGGCTGCGCGGGGGGCTGTTCGGGTGGAGGCGGGGGAGCAGCCGGGGCACCAAAATAGGAGCCGCTTGTGGGCTGGAGCTGCACTAGCAGGCAGCCTCCGCTGCGCTGCTTCCAAAGATGGTCAGAGGGTCCGGAGGCGCCCCCGCCCCCGCTCGCCGCTAGCCCGGGGCCACCACCGCGTCCCGGAGCTGCCAGCGGAGGTAAGTGCGGTGCGGTGCGGACCCACCGTCCGAGGCCGACAGGCGGGGGCGAGTGGGGCCGGGAGCCGGGGAGCGAGGCCGCGCGGTTTTTTAAGCCGCCCGCGGCAGCGGGACGCAGACAATGGCCGCGCGAGTGCCGGGCCGGGCCGAGCGCGGCGCGTGGAGCTGCCCGAGGCGCCTTCCCACACCTGTGCGCAGTGCGGGACACCGGGATGCGGGCACCGGTCCGCGGGCAGCGCTTGGCGCGCGGCGCCTCGGAGTTGAGTCCCGGCGCCAGGCCCCGGGGCGGGGCAGTCTCCAGGCGGGAACGTGGGCCCCGGGGCCCAGGCGCCTGGCGCGCGGAAACCCCTGCGGCGGGCGCCGGGAAGGGGCGCAGGCTGGAGCCTCTGCCCCCGGGCCGCGCCGCTTTCCTTCTGTCTTTCTCGAAGCAAAAAAACTCAGGATTTCCCTTTTCTTAGATTTCGTTTCCTCTCACATCCCTTCTGTGGCATCTCGATGTGATTTGAAAGGGAGACGGCGCTAGGGAAAAAGGTTGAATTGGGGCCGGGCCGAGCCGAGTCGGCCAAGGTCTGGCGGCGAATGAAGTGACCGTCGTCGGACACCTAGTGTGTGTGATGTCCCTAGGGACCGCCAGCCTAAAACAAATTGCAAGCGTGAATGGGGTAGTAAATCAGTATTTCTTCCCAAATGAACTAAAGAATCCGGGGACCTCATTTCCGGCTCCAAGCTACCCTGAATTTAAATGGACCACCATATAAATTATGAAACAGTCCATCCACCTTTTGCATATGTTACTTAGAGATGCTGAACTTAGTCTAGATTTGGAGTATATCCGATACTAATTCAATTCTAGTGATTGTAATAGCATTGATTATTTGTGCAAAATGAAAACACGTTTATTATTTCTTTTTTTTTTTTTTGCAGCCATGGCTCTAAAAGGACAAGAAGATTATATTTATCTTTTCAAGGATTCAACTCATCCAGTGGATTTTCTGGATGCATTCAGAACATTTTACTTGGATGGATTATTTACTGATATTACCCTTCAGTGCCCTTCAGGCATAATCTTTCATTGTCACCGAGCTGTTTTAGCTGCTTGCAGCAATTATTTTAAGGCAATGTTCACAGCTGACATGAAAGAAAAATTTAAAAATAAAATAAAACTCTCTGGCATCCACCATGATATTCTGGAAGGCCTTGTAAATTATGCATACACTTCCCAAATTGAAATAACTAAAAGGAATGTTCAAAGCCTGCTTGAGGCAGCAGATCTGCTACAGTTCCTTTCAGTAAAGAAGGCTTGTGAGCAGTTTTTGGTAAGGCACCTGGATATTGATAACTGTATTGGAATGCACTCCTTTGCAGAATTTCATGTGTGTCCAGAACTAGAGAAAGAATCTCGAAGAATTCTGTGTTCTAGGTTTAAGGAAGTATGGCAACAAGAAGAATTTCTGGAAATCAGCCTTGAAAAGTTTCTATTTATCTTGTCCAGAAAGAATCTCAGTGTTTGGAAAGAAGAAGCTATCATAGAGCCAGTTATTAAGTGGACTGCTCATGACGTAGAAAACCGAATTGAATGTCTATATAATCTACTAAGCTATATCAACATAGATATAGATCCAGTGTATTTAAAGACAGCATTAGGCCTTCAGAGAAGCTGCCTACTAACAGAAAATAAGATACGTTCTCTTATATACAATGCCTTGAATCCCATGCATAAAGAGATTTCTCAGAGGTCTACAGCCACAATGTATATTATTGGAGGCTATTACTGGCATCCTTTATCAGAGGTGCACATATGGGATCCTTTGACAAATGTTTGGATTCAAGGGGCAGAAATACCAGATTATACTAGGGAGAGCTATGGTGTTACAAGTTTGGGACCCAACATTTATGTAACTGGAGGCTACAGGACAGATAACATAGAAGCTCTTGATACAGTGTGGATCTATAACAGTGAAGGTGATGAATGGACAGAAGGTTTGCCAATGCTCAATGCTAGGTATTACCACTGTGCAGTCACTTTGGGTGGCTGTGTCTATGCTCTAGGTGGTTACAGAAAGGGGGCACCAGCAGAAGAGGCGGAGTTCTATGACCCACTAAAAGAGAAATGGATTCCTATTGCAAACATGATTAAAGGTAAATGTGAATTTTGTTTACCCTATATTTTTTTAGGTATTTGGGATTAGGCCAGAAGTCATTTCTCTTTCAAGCAATTTTAAAAAGATTATCACTTTGGGTGGGGCAACGTGGCATATCCTGTAATCCCCACAGCTCTGGAGGCATCATGAGTTCAAAGCCAACATGGAGGCATTAAGCAACTTAGTGAGACCCTGTCTCTAAATAAAATACAAAATAGGACTGGGGATGTGGCTCAGTGGTCGAATGTCCCTGAATTCAATCCCCGGTACTAAAAAAAAAAAAAAAAAAAAAGATTATCACTTTGGGATGTTCTCCAAGAACTACAGTGGATTATACAGATAATGTTGCACAGAATGTTCCAGATGAAAACATAGCCCCCAACTTGTCTGGAATTCATGCTATTCAGGCTAGAAAAGAAATATCAGGGAATAGAAATATAAGGAAATGTATAGCCATTTTACTAACTCTACATCCTTTCTCTAGATCTTTCTTCAAGTCTTAAGAATTTATATCTAAGTCGAAGGCTAAATGAAGAGACAGACCTGAGTAGTTTTATTGATTTGTCTTTTAAATTTTTTTTTTTTTTTTTTGTAGTTCTGTATGGACAGCATACCTTTATTTTATTTATTTATTTTTTTTAATTTTTTTTTTTTGAGAGACAGAGAATTTTTAATATTAACTTTTTAGTTTTTAGCGGACACAACATCTTTGTTTGTATGTGGTGCTGAGGATCGAACCCGGGCCGCACGCATGCCAGGCGAGCGCGCTACCGCTTGAGCCACATCCCTAGCCCTTATTTATTTTTATGCAATGTTAAGGATCAAACCCAGTGCCTCACACATGCTAGTTAAGCACTCTATCACTGAGTTACAGCCCCAGTCTTATTGAATTGTCTTTTAATTTTTTTAGTTGACCTTGAAATCAAACACTTTTCAGTTCTGTGTTTTAATGTTCAACTTTTTTATTCTCTCAAAATATACTGATAATTTCTTAAAAAGCCCTTCCTTAAAACCTTAGAAGGTTTGTGCCCTATAGGATGTAACTAGCATATTCTCCTAGTTTGATGCAGGCTTGTCTCAGAATAAAAGAAAGTGGCAGAGGGCTGGGGGTATAGCTTAGTGGTAGAGCACTTTCCTAGTGTGGGTGAGGCCCTGGGTTCAAATCCCAGTACTCAAAAAAAAAAAAAAAAAAAAAAAAAAGGGAGAGAGAAATTCAGCACACTCCTCTTCATGTGGCCCACAGAGTCAAGTACACTACTGGGTCTCAGTATCTGTCTGATAAATTGTATTTTCGGGTGTGTTTGGGAGTGTATTAGCTCTACTTCTCTCCCACTGGGGGAGAAAAGTTAAATTGAAATCTTATTTCATTACATTTATTCTTTATTCATTGGTTCTCGGGAGTTGTCCAAAAACATCTGGTAGGTTGTTACTAAATTTGTGACATTTTGTTCCAAATGTTTCTTCCCAGGCCTTTCTGTTTCTTTTTTGACACTAGTGAGGGTATGGGAATTTGACCTGGTCTGGAAATCTGACCTTGTATGATCCTTGGATGACAAGCAGGAAGCCTGAGAGCAGAATGGTCTTGTGATCAGGCACACTGCTTCTGAAGCTAAATTGCCTGGTTCTAAACCTGGACTTTTCACTCACCGGTGAGGCTCAGGCAAATTGTTCGTTTCTCTCTGCCCTGGTTTTTCCATCTGTATGATATCATCTTAGGATATCATCTTAGCTTGGGGGTCTCTGAGAGGATTAAATGAATTGATATTTGAGAAGCACCTAGAACAGTGTCTGGTGCAGATTGACCCTCAGTAAATGTTATGCCTGCTTATCATGAATGTCATTATGGAAGAATATGTTTTGACAGGGCAAAAATAACTTTTGCATGAAATCAGGACCAGGTATGCCCACAGGTACAGCAATAGCTCATAGGATGGGAGAAGCTAGTTTAAATGTGTTGCAATCAGCTGCTGATTTTGGGCTTTGCTTAAGCTTGAGCATCACTTAATGATATGAGTGTGGTTCTGAATGTCCTGCCTCCTCTCTTACAAAAGAAACAAGAAACTTTCCACATATTTTAGTGGCGATTGTAAACCCAAAGCTGAAATCCAAATATTTCAGCTTCTATTTTTTAATGATGAAATAACACTTTTAAGAATTTTATACTTGGACTGTATTGAGTTAATGGTGGAAGTTTATATTATATTACCTTACTGAAATTTTTAAAAATTATATTTGAAACAGTGTTTGCTGAGAGGACAATGCTGCAGTAGATTATTTACTATAAAAAAAAGCCATATGTGTTGTTTTTTTGTTTTTGTTTTTTTGGCCTTGAGTGGAATGGGAGACCCAGTGCCCCCAAATCACCCCCACCTGCCAGATGGGTCTAAAATTTTAGAGATTTATTTTTTCAACTTGAAGTTTTTATTCTTGTTTATATTCATTCAACCCAGAGCAGGGTAACACTCATCTACTTATATGCAGTTTTGACAGATTCTGTTCTGATGAGTAGACTCATACTAAAATTTTAGTTTTCCATATTTCTATGGGAAGGATAACATTATTTTTCCCAGATTATTTTATAGTCATGGAGTAAACTAGTAGCTTCCCCTGAATGAGAGCTTAATTTGGGTCAGGATAAATTTCAAATTCATTTCCTTTTTTGGTTTAGGGATGTGAAATACAGAGAAGAAATAAACATTTGGTTATGTAGGAACTCCTAAGTCTTTCTTTTTCATCATAACTACCCTGTTTATAAGCCTACTTTCATTTTGAAGTAGAAATGAACAAGGAGATTAAACTGTACTTGGTACATAACAGTGCTAGTTAAAAGTTGGTTAGAAGATCAAACTGACATTTGCAACTACAATGGGCCTCATCATCTTTATTGCTCTTTTCTTCCCCTGACTGAACCAGTTTCCTCCTCCTCCTAACCTGTGTGTGTGGCGAGCGGGGAGTACTGTGAATTGAACTCCAGGAGAACCACTCGGGATTGAACTACTGAGCTATACCCAATCCATTTTATTTTTTATTTTTAGACAGGGTCTCACTAAGTTGTTGAGGCTGGCCTCAAACTTGTAATTTTCCCGCCTCAGCCTGCCAAGTTGCTGGGATTACAGTAATGTGGCAGCACACCTCACTTCTCCATACTTTTCTGTGATATTAAGGACTCCTAGTTTTCCCTATTCAGGATCTCATAATCAGTCTGCTTTGTCTTGGACTCAAGGCCTGTGTGTCTGACCTGTCTCTTGCCTCCAACTCTAAGCCCCCTTTTAAATCAGGGCCTTAGTACTTCTCACCTGGATCAGCACCTACATCTTTCTGACTCCTGTCTTCCTTTTTAGTCCCTCCTGTCCTCGGTTTAAAAAGCTTATATCAGGGTGCTTTGCCTGTGGCTTCAACTCACAATGCCAGCCATAATTTCCATGTGACAACCCTTGAAGTACCACCTGTCATAGTCAAACTGGGCTATTTGACATGCCTAGTAAGCCTTTATGCTTGGAATGGCTTCTTCTCACCTCTGCTTGCCAAAGCCCTACTTACCAAAGCCAAGGTCAAATGCCACTACCTCCTGCTATGATTTTCTTAGTCAAAAGCAATGTCTCCTTGCTCTCACATTCACGTTGGTTTGTCTCTTTTTTATGGCACCTTTACCATTTCATAACTATGTTCTAATTATTTGTCTCATCCTCTCTTAAAGAGCATAGGAGCCTTCCTATTTCATTTTTTTATCCCTCATAGCAACTAGCACATTGCCCTGCATCTGTCATTAGTAATAGCAAAATAAATAAATAAATAAATTTACTCAGTATTTATTGCAAAAGAGGATGAACAATTGATCTAAAGGTTTGATTTTAATTGACACACAGGTGTGGGAAATGCTACTGCCTGTGTCTTACATGAAGTCATCTATGTCATTGGAGGCCACTGTGGCTACAGAGGAAGCTGTACCTATGACAAGGTTCAGAGCTATAATTCAGATATCAATGAATGGAGCCTCATCACCTCCAGTCCACACCCAGGTAACAAAGTACTGTCTTCAAATAGTGCATGTCCTGGTGCAGTTTATCAGCACAAGGGATGGCTAAGAGTGGGCTAGAAATAGAAAGTGCTAATTTTATCATACACTACACATGGGTATAATTTTAAAGCACAAAGAATTCATAATCCATCTAACAGTAGTCATGATTATATTCTGATTAAATCACATCTAAAAATATTTTCCTTGATGTGTTTATATAACACATTTTAAGGCTGTGTGGTTGAAAGTGGTAGGTTTCTTTTTAATTTTCTTTACTTACATTCTTTCTTGTGTTTTTTTTCTTTGTTACATGCTTTTGTTTATTTATTACATGCACTATATAAAGCATACTTTTTATAGACAATTAAAAAGCATTAGTTTGTCCATCAGATAGTCAAAAAGATTAAAGTTCAGCGAGAGATTGTTGTTATCCTCTTTTTAAAGCATGTCCTTTCTGGGTTTCAGTTACTGTTCAGCACTCATTCCTGTGATATGCAGCGTGTCTTCCATAAGGAATGGCCTGCCTTCTGTGATGGCTTTTTTTTTTTTTAAATATGTGTGTATATTTTTAATTGTAGTTGGACACAATATCTTTATTTTATTTATTTATTTTTATGTGGTGCTGAGGATCGAACCCAGTGCCTCGTACGTGGTAGGTGAGCACTCTACTGCTGAGCCACAGCCCCAGCCCCTCTATGATGCTTTTAATCTTTGACCATTTTGTAAGAGAGCTCAGGAGGAGCATAATTTTAGCTGGGCTGGGAGCACAGCTCATTGGCAGAACATATGCTGAGCATTGTGAGGCCCTGGGTTCAATGCCCAGCCCCAGAAATAACAAATTTTAGCCTATTCTAGTTGTACTATGTGTTTAAATTTTTTTCAGTAGGCAAAATTCATATCACATTACCATATTACTTTGAATCATTTTCCATAGAGCATCAGGCTTTCATGTGGATTGCTAGAGAGAGCAATTAAAATCTACAAGCTTGAATCATCTGAGAATAAGAGTAAATAGCTAATCCTCTTGAGTACATACTGTAGATCAGATACTGGCCAAGCATCTTACTTGTAATATTATCTTAAATTCTCATTGTGATTCTATGAGTAGGTATCATTTATCACTATTTTACATATTTGGAAATGGAGGTTTAGAATGAATAAGTAGCTTGGCCAGAGTCAAATTTGAAACTGGTGGGCCTGAATACACTTGATGATCTAATTCCATAACCTGTTTCATAATCGATGAGAGAGCAGATTCTCGATTTCTACCTGTACAGCTACTTCCACTGCACACATTATCTGTCTCATCTCGTGGTTCAGGTGAAGCACACCTAAATCTGGTACTGCAGCTCCATATGCTGCAGGTTGTACCTACGAAGAAACTGCAGCTGTAGGATGCCCTGGCTCTGAAGACATCATGGAATATGTAGACTTCTGTCTTCTAGCAGTTCAGATTCATCATCCTAGGCTCACCACCACTTTTCTTTCTTCTTTCCTCTCTCTCTCTCTTTCCTCCCTCTCTCTCTTTCTTTCTTTCTGTAGTACTGGTAATTTAACCCAGGAGTCCTTTACCACTGAGCTACGTTCTCTCCCAGCCCCTTCTTAAAAATTTATTTATTATTTTGAGACAAGTTGCCAAGGCTGGCCTCCAACTTGCTAACCTCCTGCTTCAGATTCCTAAGCTACTGAGATTATAGACATATGCCACCACATCCAGTTCCCCACCACTTTGTTTTTCTGGAATGACCAATGAAATTATGAAAATTAATAGTAATAGATTACATTGAATTATAGCTAATACTTCCATACTCAGTAAAAATGTGCCAGGCACTTAACTGTTCCAATAATTTTATATGTATTAATCTGTTTGTATTTATCAGCCTCACGTTACTGTAATGAAATACCTAATCAACTTGTAAGAAAAAAGGTTTATTTAGCCCATAGTTTAGAGGTTCAAATCCTAGATTGGGTATCCCATTGATTTGTCCTCTGATGAGAGCAATGGAATGACAATGGCAGGACTAACCAGGGTTCCAAAATCCCTTACAGGAGTATGACTCCATTGACCTGATGACCTTCATAAGACCCAACTTTTTAAAGGACCACAGTACCTTGCACTGTGTCCACCCTGCAGACCAAGTCTGTATATATAGTTCTTTGGGGGAATACTACCCATATTCAAACCATTGTACTATTTAAACCTCACAATAATCTTGTGAGCTAGGTAGGTACTGTTATTTCACAGGCCACTGAGGCACAGAGACATTGCCCCAGTTAGCCAGGTAATGCTTGTTAGAGGTGAAGTTCAGTCCAGCAGTTTAGCTTGTAACCCATGTACTGTACTTAAGTATTATCTCATTTGAACCTCATAACAAGTTGCATATAGTCTGTTAGCCACTTGAAAAAGAGTCAAAGGCTGTGTGACTTAAACTTAGTATTAGAAGCCATGGAAAAATTTCAATCCAAAATTATTAAATTACATTTTGTAAATCACTAGGAACATAGAATTCCTCCTGTAACATTTTGGTGCACATTGAACTCTTTCCTGATAAAATATAAAAAAAAAACAGCTATCAAAAATTTGGCACTTTGCATGATACGTTCTGTTTAGCATTCACAGTGCTTAAAAATATTTTTGAACTGGCTTATTACCAGAATTTAAAATTTAAATTTATATAAAAATCATGATTTCTGGCCTTTAGAAAAATTGGAAGATCTGACAACTGGACAGTGCTCTTTCCTGGCAGTAATCACTGGAGCTGGGTAATAGTTGTTCTTGTTAGTTGAGGCTTGTGTTCTCCATTTCATCCCAGTCCCTCCACTTCTGGTCACATCTCAGACCCAGGAGGCCTATGCTGTTGCTTTATTTCTTAGCCCACACATGCTTCATCAGTTAGTCCTGTAAGCTCCTGAAGGCATTTGCATCTGCATCCATTGAATTATGGCAAGGTATGCCTCTTACACGCACTCCAGGAACACCTCCAAGGAAGGCGAAGTGTCCATTTTGAGCTTGCCATATGTAGAGACATTGCCTAGATGGGGAGGAAATGACTGCTACTGTTATTTTTAAAAGGTAATATAAATGTTATCTTTTATCTTAATCCCTTTAATGAGTTAATTTTGTATAATTGAAAAACTTGGGACCATAACTTCATTAAATTCAGGATAATATTGAGACCCTCCATTGGGAAAGGTAGAATTCTAATAGTTAAGTAAAACTCAGAGATGATTAAGTACTAATCTCTACTGCCAAAGGAACTCAGAATCTAGTAGCAAGTAAACATTTAACAGTAATACAGGATAATCTTTAGCAAGTTCTATACAAAGAAGTGCTATTGAAATTGAGAACTTGAGTCTAATTAAGGGAAATCTGGCAATCTGCAACTGCTCCCCAGGGGTAGGTATTTCTTTTTTTTTTTTAATATTTAGTTTTAGGTGGACACAATATTTTTATGTGGTGCTGAGGATCTAACCCAGTGCCTCACACATGCTAGGTGAGTACTCCACCACTAAGCCACAACCCCCCCCACGTCCCCCCCCCCCCGTAGGTATTTTTAAGTTATGCCTTACAAAATGGCCACTATTAAGGATGGTAGTTTCTGAGGAACCTCCCCGACTCTTACTGCCCTGCAGGATGTCAGTTGAGTGAAAGAAGGCCAAAGGGAAAGTTTCAGGTGTATTCCATTACTTGGGAGTAGACAAGAACAAATGGAATGAGATGGTAGAATAGAAGACAGGATGGGAGAGTTCAGTTCAGGAGCATATCTAGAGGGCTTTGAGGGGCAGTTTGGAGAATTCTAAAAATGTAGAACTATCAAAGTATTCAGAGCAAAAGAATGATGTGGTTCTTGGTTATTTGTTTTTTGTGATTCTGGGGATCAAATGCAAAGACTTGTACCTTCTAAACTTGTGCTCTATACTGACATCCTCAGCTCTCATTTTAGGAAGAGAACTCCTTTTAAGATACATTGGGGGGCTGGGGCTATGGCTCAGCAGTAGCACACTTGTCTGGCAATGCGTGAGGCATTGGGTTCGATTGTCAGCACCACAGATAAATAAATAAATAAATAAATAGACGTGAATCAACAACTTATTTAAAAAAAGATACATTGGGAGAAAGATAGTGGACAGGGAAATATGCTAACATTAATATGTAATAAACCAGGTGAGAAATACTGAAAGTTTGAAGAAATGGTAGGCAGAAAAGAGGGGCAAATATGAGGATTGTTAGATTCAACAGCTGATTGCTTCCTTGGATGACTGGATCTGGAGAGAAAAAGAGTTGACAGTGATCTCAGGGTCTGTGGCCAGTTGCCTGGGAGGATCCAGAGTATCAATGGAGGAGCCAGTAGAGAGGGAGAAGAGGGGAAATGGTGAGCTCCATTTGCAGTGTAGGGTTGTAGAGCTAGTTGGATAACTCAGAAGGACTGTCCAGCAATGGGGGTGGGGAGGGGAGATGTGTGTATTTGCACATCCTTCCTCTTAAGAGGAAGGATATGGCTGGATGTTGAGATCTGGGAATTGTTTGCTTGGATGATTCCAGTGGATATGAGCATGAATGAGGTGTCTCACAGGGCAGGACCAACAAGATAGCTATGGGCAGAATTTTGGGAACTAGCTTTGAATTAGGGGATGATCTGAGAAAGAAGGCATGAAAAACAGGAAGAAAGAAGCAATACATAACAAAGAAGAAGCACCTGTGGGCAGAGAGTTTTCTCCTGGCTTTGCCATTTATTGACCCTCCTAACCTGGAACAAGCAGTTCAGGATTTTGGCCTTACTTTCCAGTAAAATTAGGAAGTTCGGCTCCATAAACTTTACAGATCCTTTCAGTGAGAACAGTCTTAGGAAAAAAAATTTAAACCAGTTCAATTGGATGTTGTGGTTGTCTCTGATTCCCTGTGTCCTTTTGTTCATATCACTCAATTAACACTGGATACAGACTGCCATGTATTTATGGGTAATATTTGTGCCCAAACACTTGGAACCATTACAGATGGTGTCATTTCCATGCTTGATTTGAAATTGTTCACTCATTTATTCACTCATCCATTTATCTTAATAGATAGTTGCTGAATATTTCCTATATTCTGTGATATATTCTGGGTCAGGAGCACAGTAAACAAGACACAGTCCTTTGGCCCCAGGAGCTCAGACAAATTGACAAAAAAAAAAAAAGGCAGTTATAGCTTAGGAGGAAAAAGTTCCATTGACAATAACAATACTGTGTTGTATTTAGGTAACAGAGAAAAAACTCAGAGGAATCATTTTATTTTAAACATTTTTTACTGTTATGGGAAGATTAAGATACATCTATTAATAAGATTACCAGTTGAGGATTTTTGTGGTAAGCTTGAGTAACTTGAGAAAAGCCTAGTAAACTCACTGTGGAATCACTTATACCAACTGACCCACCAATTTTCTTTTCTTTTTTTTTTTTTTTTGTACTGGGTATTTAAGCCAGGGGTGCTTTACCACCAGCCCTTTTTATTTTTTATTTTGAGACAGGGTCTCCCTAAGTTGCTTAAGGCCTTGCTAAGTTCCTAAGGCTGGCCTTGAAATTGCAATCCTACTGTTTTAGCCTCCCAAGCTTCGGGGATTATAGGTATGTGTCACTGCACCTGGCCCCCTATCGTTAATTTTTATAATCATTCATAATGGAATGATAAATATAATTTATGTAAACAATGTTTCACAGATACTTGAAACAACTAAATCCTCTAAGAATTCTACATGTATTTAATTAGAACAAGTGAGTTTTTAAGAGGTAGAATCATTTTGTTAGATATCAGAAACTTGAACAGTATGTACAGTCAAAGAAAACTATCTGTCTTCTGAGATATTCCTTAGCCTTCAGAACCTAGATAGCAAGAACTTTACTTATAAGACATTATCTTCCATTCTGTTGTGTGTGTTTGATTTTTTTTTTTAGAATTTAACCTTTATTTTATTTATTTGATTTTATGTGGTGCTGAGGATCAAACCCAGTGCCTCACATGTACCAGGCGAGCACTTTACCACTGAGCTACAACCCCAGCCTCATTATCTTCCATTCTTGAAGAAGAACTCATATTTCTATTTGTACATTCTTTCTAAAGAGGGGCTTACCTGTAAGCTTTTCACAGTAGTGTGGGCATGCATTGGAGTATAAGAGGGTGCAAGTTATAATTTTTTCATTGATTGAGCAGACATGTATTGAATCCTTAAAAGTACCAGACACTTGTCCTTCTCCAACTGTGAATGGAGTAGTGGGTAGGACAGATCTCCTACACTGCTTGAAAGAGGAGAGATAATGAACAGGAATCATACCAATTTATGAGAAGTGCTATGGGATGAATTAAGATATGATGAAATATAATGGGGGCTGTGGTGCATACCTGTGATTCCAGTGACTCAGAAGGCTAAGGTGGGAGGATCAGGCTGCTAAAGCTGACTTAGCAAGGCCCTCTGCACCTTAGGGAGACCCTGTCTCAAAAAATAATAAGCTGGGTGTGGTGATCTATGCCTATAATCCCAGAGGCTTGGGAGGCTAAAGCAGGAGGATCACAGGTTCAAAGCCAGCAACTTAGTGAGACCATGTCTCTAAATATAAATATAAAAAAGGGCTAGGGATGTAGCTCAGTGGTTAAGCTACCTGGGTTTGATCCCATGCCAAAAAAAAAAAAAAAAAAAAAGAATGACCAAAGGGATGATGGGTAGAGACAGGAACAGGTCATCTGAATCAGATGGCAGGAATTGGATTTTAAGTTTCTGTTTTAGTCAGCTTTTTTGCTGTTGCCACCAAAAGATCTGACAATAACAATTTTAGAGGAGAAAAAGTTTATTTGTTGCCTACTGCTTCAGAGGTCTCAGTCTATAAGCAGCTGATTCTATTGCTCTGCCCAAGGTGAAGCAGAACATTATAATAGAAAAGTGTGGTGGAAGAAGGCAGCTCAGGCACCAGGAAGTAGAGTGTTCTGCTCTCCAGAGATAGATTATATACCCCCAAAAGTATACCCCAGTATATGACTCACCTCCTCCGCCACTCCCTACCTGCCTACAGTACCACTCAGGTAATCCCTAGCAGGTTGATTAGGCACTGATTAGGTCAAGGCTCTCATAATCCAATCATTTCACCTCTAAGCTCTCTTGAATTGTCTCTCACACATGAGCTTTTGGGAGTCACCTCATCTAAACCATAACAGCTTTAGTGTGCAATAGTTTGTGTCAGAATCAAAATATCATCAATGCTCTATTTGTGTGTGATAAATTGTACAGGATTAGTATGTCACCATACCATGGTAACTCATTTATTTGTTATTCTAATAAAAAATTGCTCTTTTCTTTTGCCTTTTAAAAGAATATGGATTGTGCTCAGTTCCATTTGAAAATAAGCTCTATCTAGTCGGTGGACAGACTACAATCACGGAGTGCTATGATCCAGAGCAAAATGAATGGAGAGAAATAGCTCCCATGATGGAGAGGAGGATGGAGTGTGGCGCCGTCATCATGAATGGATGTATTTATGTCACTGGAGGATACTCCTACTCGAAGGGAACATATCTTCAGAGCATTGAGAAATATGATCCAGATCTTAATAAGTGGGAAATAGTGGGTAATCTTCCAAGTGCCATGCGGTCTCATGGGTGTGTTTGTGTGTATAATGTCTGATTAGATCTGCCAGAATTAACCAAGTAATCACTCTTTGGAGGTGTAGTAAAAAGAATGCAGATTTTGGAGTCTCTTACTTGTCATTGTGGTCTGGTATGTGATAAGAGATTGGTAAATTTTAATTCCTGATTGTATTCTCAAACCCAGTATTTTATGGTCAAGAAAAAACTTATATTAATATACAGATGAAATCAGTAGGGTTAACCTCTATAATCTGTGCTTTTCAAAGGTAGTATGGAATATTTGACACTTGGTAAAGAACCTTTACATTGAATCTTTACCTCCTGGTAGCATCAGCACTGGGTGTAGGTAAGACATATTCTTTATACTGAAATATGTCTTAAGAGCCTATGATATCACAGGTAGTGTATCTTAAGGTCTTTGTTTAGCTAGCAAGAATTTGAAATTTGAAGAGGGAATCTTCTCTACCTCTACAAAATCAACAGGTAAAAAATAATTTCCCTTTAGAATTATTTAGAATGTGGACTGATTTTAGTTTTTTTCCTCTGTAGTGTATATAATTTATTGTTAGTATTCTTTATTTACTGACTATCAGAGATATACAAAGTACTGTGCAAAAGATTATAACTGTTCAGAGTTTACAAACTAAAATTAAAAGAAGAGCAAGTCTGAAAATTTGTAGAGAAAATAGTCAAATATTTGCTGATGCTGAAGGCTATTTTTAATGTTCAGCTTTGATGTAAATTGCTAGTTAAGGGGTCTGTAAGCATGTCGGGAAATCCTTTTTTAAGTATAGATACTTTTCTGCATATAAAGTTGAACTTTAGAACCAGAAAGCATGTAGATCAGTTGTGATATAGCAGAAAATACATTGAGGAGAAGAAATTTGCATTCATTTTCTAGCTGTCATTAACTAGGTTTTGTGACTTGAGTCCCTGACCTATGCACAGTGGCACGGATGGTTACAGGTGTGTCTAGAAACAGATCCCCTTAAGCCTTGAAACTAGAGAGAAGGCCAGGGTGACTGAAGCCTCCCAGAAACACTTTTGTTCATCTTCCCTTGTGCCTGTAGCAGGGTCCCTCCTATACCTGCCGTAACTTGAGATGAGCTAGGAAGAACCGCTTACGTTAATTCATAAAAACTTTTAGTTATTTGTGAGACCGTCTATTCCATACACTCCTTTTTTTTTTAAAGAGACAATAATTGTTTTTCACTTTTAATACTGAAGTTTAAAACTACTTCTCATTAAAAAAAAAAAAAACAGACTTTTGGACAGTCACTATTTAGTTCATTCATTTCAGATGACATTTTACATAGATGCAACCCTTTGGGAATGCAGTGTGGTACTACTACATAGCAAGTACCATAAAAATGACTGTATTCCTTGCTCCATAAATTCTATTTACAGATTTTTAAACTAAAGAATTTTACAAAAAAAGTAAATGCATGAAGATATTTGTGTCTGCATTATTTGTAATAGCAAAAATGAGAAAAAAATCTACATGTCAAAGAGACAGTCAGCTAATAAAATAATGAAGTATACTGATATAAAAACAATTATTTGAAAGACTGTAGAAATGTGGGCATGTCTATGATGTGATATGTAAAATAAGCACAATACAAAACAGTATGTACAATCTGTGGCTGTGAAGTCTATGCATGTGGAAGGTAATATGCAAAATAAATTCATTGTGTTACTGTGAGGAGATATGGAATGATTTTTAATTTATTTAAAAATTTTCTTTAGTATTACTTTGCATTTTCAATAAAAATAAATGAATCACTATCTACATGGTTAAGACTGCTTGAATTTGGGCCAATTGGGTTGAAGGACAGTCTGAATTAGTGAAACAACTTAATTATAGACTATTTCAATCTATAATTGAATTCTAGACCATTTTCTTGCTCTCAAGAACATTTAGTAATTAATGCTTACTAGTAATATGTTGCCCAGTTGTGTTTTAGAGACAGATGAGAACAGTTGCAGTCACCTCCACCTCCTTACCTAGGTTCTGTAAAATTATAAATCAACTCCAACCTTCTCAGAGAATTCCTTCTTGAATGTTTCAGCTTCTTCCAATAAAACTCCCATTGTCATATTCAGAAAATTTATAATTTATGGATGCATAGTAGGTCTCTTGGACAGGTTTGAGATCATGGGCCACGTCTTTTTCTTTAGTGTTCTCAAGGTCCAGCCATTTCATATACATATTCAGTATGGTTTTTTTTTTAATACCAGGGATTGAACCCAGGGGTGCTTAACCACTGACCCACACCGATAGCCCTTTTTATTTTCTGTTTTGAAACAGTATCACTAAGTTGCTCAGGGCCTCAGTAAATTTCTGAGGCTGGCTTTGAACTTGTGATCCTTCTGCTTCAGCCTCTCAAGGTACAGGGGACCATAGATGTGTGTCACCACACCTAGTATATTTTTTTGAAGGGTAAAAGAATAGTTATTTTTACAGAAAAGCATTCTAGGGGTAATTGAAGCATCTTGAAAATGGATGCTTTGTGTTCTGAGGCATTTAACTTGAGCTTCTAAAAACATTCCTTTTTGCTATTGATTTGTATGCAGAACAGAGAATTAAGGAAGATACACAAATTCCTGTGAGTTATCTCAAGTTTCAGATTACTGCAGTATGAATGGAAAATTTTTACTGTATTTAAATTTAAAAGCTATTGCTTTGGGAGGGCAGACACTTGTATAAAATAAAATTGTGGAGATGATTTTAAGCGTGACTTAATTAAGATGACTCTTAAGTATTCAAATTCTAAGAGTTGCTATTTCTCATGGGATTTATTTTTAGCTGAAACTGAAAGAAAACATCTGGGGTGCTTGCTTAAAGGTATATTAATCTTTGTTTTCACATTCATGTAAGTGTATCTGTGTTATGCACTGAACGTGGTCTCCCTTAATCCATATGTTGAAGCCCTCAGCCCCTTTCAAGGCTGTGTTTAGAGATAGGGCAAATACTTTATGGAAGTTCTTTTTTTAATATTTATTTTTTAGTTCTAGGTGGACACAATATCTTTATTTTTATGTGGTGCTAAGAATCAAACCCCTGCCTCACGCATGCTAGGCAAGCGTGCTACCTTGAGCCACATCCCTAGCCCCTGGAAGTTCTTAAAGTTAAATGAAGTCTTGAGGATAAGGCCTTCTTGGATCCAGCCTCCAGAACTGGGAGAAAATAAATGTCTGTTGCTTAAACAACCCAGTCTATGGTATTTTGTTATGGCACCCTGAGCTGGATAAGGCAGCCTGCAAAGAAGACTGCCCTTTATCTGATGCCTTCAGGTGCCAGGTAACCCAGTAGTAGATAACCTGTTCCCAGGTTGTCTGTCCCCATCCTCCCTCATAACATATGCAGAGCAACCAAAAACACCTATTTTACCTATTTTATTAGCCTGAAAATGTTTGATGTTCAATAATCCAGCTTCATTTCTTAGGTCACAGTACACACAGGTTGGAGTTTCTTTCCTCCCAAAGACCATGTCTGCTGATGCTTGAACTCCCTCCCCTTGTGATCCTTACCCTTGGACAGTTGTAGCTTCTCATCCTGAGGTTTGAGTGAAGAGAGTGATAGAAAAGCTATTGTGACCAGAAATGGGGATGATGTTGATATATCTTGCTTCTAGGCCTTACAGTTCCATCCCTGTGTTGTCCATAGTTTGGTCATGTGAACCAGTAGACCCTTTTATTGTTTTGAGTTGTGATTCTGTCTCTCACAACCAAAAAAGCACAAACATTTCAAACAAGCTGGGCTGGGGATGTAGCTCAGTAGTAAAGCACTTGCCTAGCATTCATGAGATCCTGGGTTTGATCTCCAGCATTGCAAGAAATAAAATAAAGTGTACAATTCAATCATCTTTAGAAAATATAAAATAAAAAAAAAACAAGGGATTTGTCCCTTGCTATAAACGTAAATATTTTTGAAGACTATATTCATTTTCAGGCTATAACATTACCACAAACTTAGTCACTTAAAACAATGTAAGTTTAGGGGCTGGGGTTGTAGCTCAGAGGAAAAGGGCTCACCCAGCATGCGTGAGGCACTGGGTTCGATCCTCAGCCCACATAAAAATTTAAAGGTACTGTGTCCACCTACAACTAAAGAATAAATGTTTTTTAAAAACAATATAAGTTTATTATAGTTCTGTAGGGTTGAAGTGGGGAATAGGTCTTGCTATGTGAGTATTAACAACCTTAACTATCTGCAACCTCCATGGCCCTTTGCCATGTAGCCTAACATATTCACAGGTTCAAGGAATTAGGACATGACATCTTTAGGGGGCCATTTTTCTGTCTGCCACAGATATTAAGTCTTATCCTGACTTAGAGTTCCAGATGGATGAATTTATCTTGTGCTTTTCTTTTTTTTTATATTTATTTATTTATTAGGCATAGATGGACACAACGCCTTTATTTTTTTTTATGTGGTGCTGAGAATCGAACCTGGGTCCCACCCGTGCTAGCATAGCGCTCTACCGCTGAGCCACAATCCCAGCCCCTATCTTGTGCTTTTCTGAGAGGAGATTCTAACAGAAAGGAGAAAAATAAAAAATAAAAACAAAATATGAGGGATCCTGAGAACTTCAAGGTACTGAATAGGTTAAAAAAAAAGGGGGCGGGCAGAAGAAAGAGGAGAACAGTTTGACAGCTAGGAAGTAAAGCTCTATAAGACAAGACTATTATTGGGCTGCGGTTGTGCCTCAGTGTAGAGTGCTCATCTAGCATGTGTTGAGGCCCTGGGTTCGATCCTCAGCATGACATAAAAATAAATAAAATACAGGTATTGTGTCCATCTACAACTAAAATTTTTTAAAGGCAAGAATATTATTTTTATAAAACTATCACTACTGGAAAAGCTTTATTAATTATCACAATATCGCAGTAGTAAAGAACATAACTTACTAATGTTGCATATTTGAAAGGCTCAATATGAAATTCCATATGTGAGAGATATTTATTTATTTATTTATTTTAGATGGACACACTGTCTTTATTTAATTATTTTTTTTTAATGTGGTGCTGAGAATCGAACCCAGTGCCTCGTACATGCTAGGCAAGCGTTCTACCACTGAGCCACAACTCCAACCCTTATTTATTTATTTTTGTGGTACCAGAGATTGAACTCAGGGGGGCACTTAACCACTGAGACACATCCCCAGCCCTATTTTGTACTTTATATTTAGAGACAGGGTCTCGTTGAGTTGCTTAGCACCTCACTGTTGCAGAGGCTGGCTTTGAACTCACGATCCTCCTATCTCAGCCTTTTGAACTGCTGGGATTATAGGCAATAAATAGAGCATCACCTAACTAATAATCCTCAGTAAAATCAGGAATACATAAATTATAAAAATACAAGAAAAAATGAATGACAAATTTCACAATGTACTAATGAATATAAAATTTCTAATGAAACTCTTCATGAAAACCAGGGACATTATCATAGTTTCTGAGTCTGAGTTTCAGTGCTATGTTGAAATAATGAGCTGTTAACTCTTTAGCCCTCTGAATTAAAACAATATTCTCTTTGGGGTTTCACTAGGATAGTGCTCAGCTTTGCTAAATCCCTGGTGAATATCATAGCTTCTAGTTTGTGACATCCTGAGACTATTCTGGATTAACCTAGGAAGAGTCACTGTAAATTGCACCCTGATGTATATACAGGATTGCCAGCATTTCAACTTCTACCTTGAAATTCAAACATGACCACAAGGTTGTATACCTACAAGTGCCTGCAGAAATTCTTATTAGAAATCTGAAATTACCAGTGCTGTATAAATCAATCTTCCTAGAATACAGCCAGTTATTTATTATCCTCCACCCCAACCTATACTGACCAACATTTATGAGGCCAGCTGGCCTGAATAACAGTGAACACTTAGCAGAGCCTTTCAGATGTGAAATATATCTCTCATTAGGAAGTCCACAGATAAATTCTATTTCTTGGACAATCCATTTATACAAAGTGGTATTTCTGGTTTCCCAGACGTGTAGTTCTGACAGCCCTTTTCTATTCCTTTAACTTTTTCCTCTTCCCACTTCCTCATTGTGGAAATGAGTCACACTTTCTTCCCAGTTGAGAGATTATAGGACCTTACAGACATTTGAGTATTTGGTTTGATTTTTTTAAAACATCTTTACCATTAAATATTATACAAATATAAATATCCATGTGAAACAAATATACTGCTTAAAAAGTTATTAAAGGGCAAAACCCATTTGCAGCTGGCATCCATGGTAGGAGACAAGACCTTGCCCACCACTCCAGACGCCCTCCATGAGCATCCCCAACTTTCTATAGTCATATTTTCTTTTTCCCCCTGAATGTTATTTCCTGTATTACTATTTTCTTGTGTCGCAAAAAATTATTACAAACTGATGGCTTAAGACAACAGAAATTTATTCTTTCAGAGTTCTGGGGACAGAGGTCTGGAATCAAGGTGCCAGCAGGCCTGCACTGTTGGAAGCTCTAAGGCAGAACCCATTCTTCTCCAGCTTCTGGTGGCTGGCAGCCGCATTCCTTAACTTGCGCCACATCAGGCTACATCATCCTGGGGCCCTTTTGTGTCAAATTTACCTTTGTCTAACACTTATAAGGAAACTTATCTTTCATTTTAGGGCCACCTGGATAATCCAGGATGATTTTCTCATCTCAAGAACCTTAACCTAATTACATCTAATTTAAGATAACACTCATAGGTTCCAGGGGGTGGGAATGGCAGGGGGGGCAACACTCAACCCTCTATACCACCCATGTGTAATCCCTAAACACTATTAATTAGCTTTGCTTTGTTTATATTTTAGCTTTTTTTAATATTTATTTTTTAGCTGTAGTTGGACACAATACCTTTATTTATTTATATGTGGTGCCGAAGATTGAACCCAGGGCCTCGCATGTGCTAGGTGAGCGCTCTACCGCTGAACCACAACCCCAACCCCTATATTTTAGCTTTTTTATTCTATGCTTCCTATCCATCTCTTATCTTCTCTCTTTCTCTCTCTCTCTTTTTTTTTTTTAACACCTAGCAATGGATTTTTGAAGAAGTAGGATCATATATCTTACTTGCCCAACACTGGTTTTTTTAATATTTATTTATTTATTTATTTTAGATTTAGTGGACATAATATCTCCATTTTAAATTCATGTGGTGCTGAGGATCGAACCCAGTGCCTTGTGCATGCTAGGTGAGCACTCTACCATGGAACCACAACCTCAGCCCCTGGTTTTTTTGTTTGTTTGTTTGTTTGTTTTGTTTTTTGTTTTGTTTATTACATTCCTTTTGTGTAGTTTTGCATGTTCCTCTATCCTCTGCATTTTCTATAGGTTCAAAGGTCTAAAGACCTATTCAGATTCAAGTTTGATTTTTGTTGTTAAGACTGTTATGTAGGTGGTGGTTGTGTGTTTGTCAAAAGACACTGCTTTTAGTGGCCATAAATGCTCAATATCTAGATCCTTAATTCATTAGAGAATGCAAAAATGGTGATTTCCAATGCTATCTGCTCTTCTTGGTGTATTTGCTGAAATATTTGTATAAAAAGAAAATTTCCCGGGGCTGGGGATGTGGCTCAAGCGGTAGCGCACTCGCCTGGCATGCATGCGGCCCGGGTTCGATTCTCAGCACCACATACAAACAAAGATGCTGTGTCCGCCGATAACTAAAAAATAAATATTAAAAATTCTCTCTCTCTCTCTCTCTCTCTCTCTCTCTCTCTCTCTCTCTCCCTCTCCCTCTCTCTTAAAAAAAAAATTCTTAATAAAAGAAAATTTCCCTCATTTACTTGTTTTCCCAAAGGCATAATTTGTGTAGGAAATGCAGGATAAAGGCTTGAATCTTGCCTTTGTTTATCAGTTTGATAAATAAACCTTATAGGATGCTATAGACTTATTAGACTTATTGTTTTTAAAAATCATTATGAACTCATGAATTTGAATATACTTGGCATTTTTCAGTCCACTGCAGTTCCTCTTACTGATGCTCAATTTATTCTGTCATGAGCCAGTGGATGCTTCTGCAGATTGTTTGTTTGTTTGTTTGTTCATTTTGCTTAATTTTATTTTGAGACAGGGTTAAGTTATCCAGGCTGGCTTCAAGCTCATGAGCCTCTTGCTTCAATCTAAGTTTTGAAAGATTGCACCACCATGCCAGACTTCCTAATTGGTTTTGATAGTTTCTTTGCTGTATGGTATAAGATGCTCCTAGATCATTTTGTACAGTTCCTGCCTTAAACATGGAATGACGTGTTTGTCCGAGCAGCACTGGTTTCTTTTAGTGAGAAATGATATTTCAAGATCATAGTCTGCCATTAGGGGTGCTTATTGACACTGGATTGTTTATTCTTTCTAAGCCTAAAATAAAGTATGTTATAATAATAACTTAAAGGCAGGAGAAGGTTTATTAGAGTTAAAATTCTGTAAGGTTCAAGCAATGTTAGGGAAGTGGTAAAGGGACCTGGTGTTTGCCTAACCTCTTCTGCCCAGCAGCTGGAGGCTCTTTTCCCCACAGAAAGTATCCTGGTTTTCAAGATCACCTGAAATGGTAGAATTATATTATCACATTATAACTCATTTGCTTTATTCTACCACATGCACATGAGCATGTACACACACACACACACACACACACACACACACACACTCCACCATTTTCACAATCACAATACATGCAATGTAGTTATGAAATTTAATACTTTGGGGGCTGGAGTTGTGACTCAGTGGTAGAGCACTTGCCCGGCATGTCTGAAGCCCTGGGTTCTATCCTCAGCACCGCATATAAATAAATAAATTAAATAAAAGATCCATTTACAACTAAAAAATATAATAAATAAATAAAATTTAATAATTTTGGATTTCTTAAACATTCCAATTTAGAAAGCAGCTGAGATTGAAACTGGCAAACTACCACCTGGGATTTGAGATTTTATTCAAGCATAATGAAAGAATGATAAGGAATTCTAGCCAGAAACAGTAAACATGCAAAAAATAAAATAAAAATATAAAAGTTTTAAAGAATTTTGGTCATCTTTTTTTGTTTGTTTACTTTTGTGGTACTGGAGATTGAACTCAGGGGCACTGTACCACTGAGTGACAGTCCTAGTCATTTTTAAATTTTATTTGGTTACAGGGGTCTCACTAATTTGCCCCAGCTGTCCTCAAGCTTGCAATCCTCCTACCTCAGCCTCCTGAGTCACTGGGATTACAACTGCATGCCACTGTGCCCAGCTGTTCACAATTTTTTTTTTAAGGTCTTCGAAATATAATCTTTATTTCTCTTCCATTTTTTCTGTCTTCCAATTTCCATCATAAAGCCTTTATTCCTGGAAACTCAGCCAAAGGTTATAGGCAGAATCTTCCAGATAACATAGGAGATCCAAATCAACACAAAAGAGTAATAAAATTATTTTCTGGTATGTTTAAGTAAATATATAAGCCTAACATTATTGGTTTTTAAATATGTCTATTTCTTCTTATATGTCTACTTTTAAAAAATTCAAGAAGGGTGAAGTGGTACATGCCTGTAATTCCAGTTACTCTGGAGGGTGAGACAAAAGGATCTCAAATTCAAGGTTGGTCTGGACAACTTAATAAAACCCCAAAAGGGACTGGGGGTGATTTCAGTGGTAAAGCACCTGTGGGTTAAATCCCTCATATAGATAGATAGATAGATACATAGATAGGTAGATTGATTGATTTTGAGATAGGGTCTAACTATGTTACCCAGGCTGGCCTTGAACTCCTGGGCTCAAGTGATCTGCCTGCCTCAGCTTCCAGAGTAGCTGGAAATACAGGTGCACACAACCACACCTGGCTTACAGAATAAGCCTAACTTATTTTTAAAGAACTCAGAAAGATAAGGTGATGGAGCCCATACCCTTTGTCTCCTTGAACAAGAAGAAACTTCTCTCAGAAGGCTTTTGGCAGGAATTGCCCATGTTCAAAAGACCTTAATCCAAACATTGACTGAGTTTCACCAAAATCAAAGTACACAGCTGGTTTATTAAATCATCAGAAAGTTTAAACCAAAGTTGTGCCTGATAAAAAGATCATTTCTCTCTTGGCTGTATGAAACTTCAGTCTTCAAGTATATTTTGTGGCTTTGTATTCTCTATTTGAGGCTTTTGTCTTACATATGTAAGATTTTGAAAAGTAGTTCTAACTGGGCATCTTTCCATAGTGACATCCGCCCTCTGTAAGCCTTTGTGCTTTTATTCCATAAGTTCTAAATAAAAATGTTTTGGGCCATTGAGCTGAAACTTTGAAATTTTTTTTCAGTGAGGAAGCTCAAAGTTTGATGAGAAAACAACTGCAAAAATATAACAAAACATCTGTGTAATAGCACAGTATCCTGTCTCTTAAATTCAGGATCAGAAACAATCAAGATTCTTTCCTTTTCTTTCCCCTTTCTTGTCTGTTAAAACCCCAACATTTAGAAGACTATAAAAGAAGAGAAGGTAGAGTCATCTGCCCAGTTTTCCAGTGCCTGAGGCTCAACTTGCAAAGTAGCTTTACTTCTTCTGGAGGATACTTTACAGTTAGTCAGGAATAAGGATGGATATAAGAAACCAGTAAATTTTTTTTTTCATTTTATTTTGCACTGAGGAAAAAGAACCTGATATATTTAATATGTACCTGGTGCTAGGTGCATTTTATATTTGTTGCTTCTTAAAATCAGAAATAATGAGTGCAAATTCAAAGCCAAAATCATATGTCTCAAAGTAGTATTGAGTACCATACCTCTTTCAAATCTTATTTACTAGTAGAGTGATCATAAATTAAGTGCTCAATGTTTTCATCAATCCAATTGCATTTGTATTTATTTAGTTACATAAAGTGAAGCAATTGCCATAATTTTATTTATTTATTTGGTATTGAGGATTGAACCCAGAGGTGCACTCAACCACTGAGCCACATCCGCAGCGTTTTCAAAAATATTTTATTTAGAGACAGGGTCTCATTGAGTTGCTATGGACCTTGCTAAGCTGCTGAGGCTTTGAACTTGCAATCCTCCTGCCTTAGCTTCCCGAGCCACTGGGATTACAGGCGTGTGCCACCAAACCAGGCCATAATTTTACTTTTTAAAAAACTCAAATCACATTTGATTAAATCAGCATGTAATTGTGTACCTAGGGGAAAATTCAAATTAAAAAGTCAGCACAAGGAGAGTTATAGTAAATGGCAAATTTCATCTTGAAAAGTTATTTGTCTACCTCATTTTCATTTTCTGTGCTAAAAAAATACATCCTGAGAGCCTTCTCTGTGCCAGGCCACGCTCTGAACTCTGGAAAACAGAGTGAGAAACTATTCCTGTTCTTAGTACAACCCTCTGGCAGGGCATAAAGGCAATTAACTGGTAAGCAAGTACATAAGCTAGCTCTTAAGAGTAACAGTGCTGAAAGAAAGTAAGCCACAGCTAAGAGAATATAGTGGCTCAAGTGGGAGAGCATAAGAGGTTAGTTTCTCCAAATTGATTTTTTTGGGGGCGGGGAAGGAATGAAGCTTTTTAAATTTTATATTTGTTCTTTTTAGTTATACATGACAGTAGAATATATTTTGACATATTATATATACATGGAGTATAACTTCCCATTCCTGTGGTTTACATGTTGTGGAATTATACTGGTCATGCATTCGTAAATGAACAGGAAAGTTACATCCAATTCATTCTACTGTCTTTCCTATTTCCATCCTCCCTCTCTTCTCTTCATTCCCCTTTTGTCTAATCCAATAAACTTCTATTCTTCCCTCCCCACAAACCCATTATTGTGTGTTAACATCCACATAGCAGAGTGAACATTCAGCCTTTGTTTTTTGGGAATTGGTTTATTTCACTTAGCATGATAGTCTCCAATCCATCTATTTACTGGCAAATGCCATAATTTCATTCTTCTTTATGGATGAGTAATATTTCATCTCATATATACACTACATTTTCTGGGATAAAGCTTATTAAACAAAAAATGCATATCACATCCCTTTGTGCCTAGTGCTGTTTTGGGAACTGGGCATAGAAAGTAATAAACATAGAAGATAAAGTCTCTTCTCTCAAGAAGCTTCAGAAAATATACACAATGTAATATTACTCAGCAATAAAAGAGAATAAAAAGATGGCATTTGCAGGTAAATGGATGGAGTTAGAGAAAATAATGCTAAGTGAAGTTAGTCAATCCCAAAAAACAAATGCTGAATGTTTTCTCTGCTATAAGGAGGCTGACTCATAGTGGGGTTGGGAGGGGGAGCATGGGAGGAATAGAGGAACTCTAGATAAGGCAGAGGTGTGAGAAGGGAAGGGAAGGGGCAGAGGGTTAGAAATAATGATGGAATGAGATGGACATTATTATCCAAAGTACATGTATGCCATTATGAAGTCAAACAACAACAAGTGCTGGCGAGGATGTGGGGAAAAGGGTACTCTTGTACATTGCTGGTGGGACTGCAAATTGGTTCGGCCAATTTGGAAAGCAGTATGGAGATTCCTGGGAAAGCTGGGAATGGAACCACCATTTGATCCAGCTATTGCCCTTCTCGGACTATTCCCTGAAGACCTTAAAAGAGCGTACTACAGGGATACTGCCACATCGATGTTCATAGCAGCACAATTCACAATAGCTAGACTGTGGAACCAACCCAGATGCCCTTCAATGGATGAATGGATTAAAAAAATGTGGCATCTATACACCATGGAGTATTACGCAGCACTAAAAAATAACAAAATCATGGAATTTGCAGGGAAATGGATGGCACTAGAGCAGATTATGCTTAGTGAAGCTAACCAATCCCTAAAAAACAAATACCAAATGTCTTCTTTGATATAATGAGAGCAACTAAGAATAGAGCAGGGAGGAAGAGCAGGAAGAAAAGATTAACATTAAACAGAGACATGAGGTGGGAGGGAAAGGGAGAGAAAAGGGGAATTGCATGGAAATGGAGGGAGACCCTCATTGTTATACTAAATTACATATAAGAGGTTGTGAATGGAATGGGAAAATAAACAAGGTGAGAAATGAATTACAGTAGATGGGGTAGAGAGAAGATGGGAGGGGAGGGGAGGGGGGATAGTAGAGGATAGGAAAGGTAGCAGAATACAACAATTACTAGTATGGCATTATGTAAAAATGGGGATGTGTAACCGATGTGATTCTGCAATCTGTATCTGGGGTAAAAATGGGAGTTCATAAATCACTTGAAGCTAATGTATGCTAATGTATGAATATGATATGTCAAGAGATTTGTAAGGTTTTGAACAACCAATAAAAAAAAAGGAACATGTTTAACTAGGAAAAAAAAAAAAACAAAGTACATGTATGAAGACACGAATGGTGTGAATATACTTTGTATACAACCAGAGATATGAAAAATTGTGCTGCATATGTGTAATAAGAATTGTAATGCATTCTGATGTCATATATAAATTAAAAAATTAATTATTTTTTTAAAAAAAGAAGCTTAAGGGGCTGGGGATGTGGCTCAAGCGGTAGCGTGCTCTCTTGGCACGCGTGCGGCCCGGGTTCGATCCTCAGCACCACAAAAAATAAAATAAAATAAAGATGTTATGTCCACTGAAAACTAAAAAATAAATATTAAAAAATTCTCTCTCTCTCTCTCTCTCCTCTGTTTAAAAAAAAAAAAAGAAGCTTAAGACATTCTACTGATGGAGCTGATAATATGACAAATCAATGTATAATATGTGGCACCAGATTTACTGTGATGCCCCAGGGAGTGCTGAGAAGTGCTGAGGGTTATAGAATATTCCAGGTAGCAACTGGAAGCCATTCTTTTGTTAACTTTTTTCGTATGTTTGGTGCTGGGAATTAAACCCAAGGCCTTGTGCATGGGAGGCAAGCACTCTACCAACTGAGCTATATCCACAGCCCTGTTTTGTTAATTTTTTAAAAGTGGTACCTATTATTCAGAATGGTGGGTTTCCTGATGGCATACTCTTTATACACATAAAAATGTAATTTCATCACTGTCACTCCTCAATTCCTTCCCACCCAACAACCAATTATACTTTTTTTTTTTTGAAGGAGAGAGATAATTTTTTAACATTTTTTTTTTTTTTTAAGTTTTCAGCAGGCACAACATCTTTGTTTGTATGTGGTGCTGAGGATCGAACCAGGGCCACATGCATGCCAGGCGAGCGCGCTACCTTGAGCCACATCCCCAGCCCCTAACTACACTCTTGTACAAGGATTTCTCATAAATTATCTAAAGAAATCTTAGAAGAAAGAAATGAAGCTCTAAGGTGCAATAATTTGTTATGATTTCACGTTCTAAATAAATATTAACTTTATACTTTATTTTTAAATTGTAACTTTTATATTTTATTTCTTAAAAAAGCTCCTGCGGGGGGCTGGGGATGTGGCTCAAGCAGTAACGCGCTCGCCTGGCATGAGCGGGGGGCTGGGTTCGATCCTCAGCACCACATAAAAATAAAAAAAAATAAAGATGTTGTGTTCACTGAAAACTAAAAAAATAAATAAATAAATAAATAAAATCAACAACAAATAAAAATAGTTTAAAAAAAAAAAAAAACTATTTAAAAAAAATAAAAACCTCCTGCCCTCAAATTGTATGAACTTCAGTTAAAAAAATAAAATAAAAACCTCCTGCCCTCAAATTGTATGAACTTCAGTCCCCATAAAACCTTGACTGTATCCCTAAGATATTAGGTGGTGTTATAAAGAAAAATAGTCACAATGAAGCAGATGGAGTGAGATCATTGGCAAGGAGATATTGTTTATATAGGGTGGTTGGCAAAGGCTACTCTGATAAGATAACATTAATGCTGAGGTCTGACTAGAATCTTGGAAAGAGTCAGTACAAAGGCCCTGTGGCACACGTATTATGAATTCTTCTGTACACTTGTTACTTGAAGGGATTTTTTCCTAAATTGATTCTTTTCTAATATCTTTAATCTACAAAATCAAGGCGCAATTATACTAGTAGATGCATGTACTCATTAAACAATCAATTCATAAGAATGGCAAAGAGTGAATTTTTTTTTTGCGGGGGGTACTGGGGATTGAACTTAGAGGCACTCGATCACTGAGCCACATCCCCAGCCCTATTTTTTTTTTATTTTATTTAGAGACAGGGTCTCACTGAGTTGCTTAGTGCCTTGCCATAGGTGAAGCTGGCTTTGTACTCAAGATCCTCCTGCCTCAACCTCCTGAGCCACTGGGATTACGGGCAAGGGCCCCCACACCCAGAAGTGAAGGGTAAATTTTGATGAAAATAAGTTCATTTTCTTCAGATGAAACTGGCATTCAGCATTAATCAAAGACTACAAGCTGACTCATACAACCACACTTGGTCTTTTACAGAGATACTCCTAAAGTGCTAGAATAATTAGATTCTTTCTATTTCCATCAGTGGTCCTTTCTAGCACTCTGAGAATCAGAGCAACCCTTTTTCTACCTTCTGCAAGTCATGTGAAGTTTGCATTGCCCAGAGACAAAGGAGGCCTGTGCAGGAAGAATCTTCCTGTTGGTAACTGTTAGCTCTATTTTTACAGTAAACACATCCATTTAATAAAAACAGACAATGTTGGTGCACTGACTGTTATTTTAAGGGAAACAACACAGAGTGGGAGGAGGGGATCAAAAGGTTACTAAACAACCTGAAATTGACAATAATATGCTTTTGGACAGGGGTTGTGGCACCTAGTCCACAAGGGGTGGAGCACCCACCCCCCTAGTGGGCGCAAGGCCCTGGGTTCAATCTTCAGCACCATGTAAAAATAAATAAATAAAATAAAGGTATTGTGTCCAACTACAACTAAAAAATAAATATTTAAATAATAATAATAATATAGTTTATGAAAACAATTTAAACCCCTATATCTCGTTTCTTTCCTATCCAACTTCTATAAAAAAAATGCTTACTGGAGAGAGGCATGATGAATTTAACTGGACTGCAAGCTTACCTGGGGCAGAGGGTAGGTCTGAGTTTTATTTACTCTTGTATCTTCAGGGCCAAACACATGGTATCACACCATACATATTAGTGCAATTAAAAATCAATGTTGGGGTCTGGGGCTGGGGCCGTGGCTCAGTGTAGAGCGCTCGCCTGGCACACATAAGGTACTGGGTTCAATCCTCAACACCACATAAAAATAAAATAAAAGCATTGTGTCTACCTACAACAACAAAAATACATTAAAAATGTTTTTAAAATTAATGTTGTGGGGGCTGAGGACATAGCTCAGTTGGTAGAGTGCTTGCCTCTAATGCACAAGGCCCTGGGTTCAATCCTCAGCAGCACTACCAAAAAAAAAAAAAAATACTAATGTTGCATAGGGTGTGGTGGGGCAAGCCTATAATCCCAGTGACTTGGGAGGCTGAGACAGGAGGATTGCAAGTTCAAAGTCAGTCTCAGCAAAAGAGAGGAGCTAAGCAACTCAGTGAGTCATTGTCTCTAAATAAAATACCAAATGGAGCTGGGGATGTGTGGCTCAGTGGTTGAGTGCCCCTGAGTTCAATCCCTGATATCCCCCCTAAAAACAAAATCATGTTGGAGCTGGGGTTGTAGCTCACTGGTAGAATGCTTGCCTAGCACATGTTCAATCCTCAGCACCACATAAAAAATAAATACATAAATAAACAAAAATAAAGGTACTATTTCCATCTGTAACAAAAAATAAATTAATGTTAAGGAAGGAGAGGGAGGGTGGGAGGGTAAAAGGAACCATGAACTTAAATTGAATTCCACACATGTATGATTTTGTTCTGATGAGCTCAAGTACTATATATAACTATAAATGCTCTAATAAAAAACAAAAAGTTTTAAAAATTCCACCACCTGATATGAAGGAGGAATTGAACACCAGAATGGCAAAAATTGCTGAAGGAGAACCCCAATTCTCAAGACAACCCCAAAACAGCAATAACTTTGGAGAGGGTACTCTTCCCTTTGTTGTTCTCTGCTCAGGCACAGCCTACTGTCTCCCTTGAGAGTGCAGCTTGAACCCAAATCTCACTTTGCTTCCACTTTACCTTCACTTTTAACAAAATAATTCTCTTGCATGAAAAAAAAAATTCATGTTAAGCTAGACAGGAAAAAAGGGGGGAAAACGCTTGGGGGATCTCATGAAAATAAAAGGGAGGTCAGTAGAGGAAATGGACCAGGGGATGGAAGGAGGAGGAGGGGGGAGTGTTGGGAAGTGATATTGACCAAATTATATTGTTATACTCTGTGCATGTGTGCCTATGTAACAAAACACCCTCATTATGTACAATGATAATGCACCAATAAAAAATGTGCAAAGACGAAAAAATGATGGCCCCAGGGGATTACTATTAAACTGATGATAGCAAGCAGAATTTTTCTACACTGCCTGGCAATACTTGAGTCAATTTTATATGTTAGTTTCTCATTGTTTTTCTAGAACCTGCCTACAAAAGTCCCATGAAGAATGGGATGAGAATATTCCCAAGCCCAGTCATGCGGTCATAGAAAATGAGAGGCTCCCTGACTGTGGACATCACAAGAATTTCAAAGCCCAGAACCTGTAAGGCATGACTCACTGGGTCTCTTTATATATGGTGGTATAAGTTGTATCTTAGCTGGGAAACTAGAAGGCAGGGGCCTGTCATTGTATGCTCCTTTGGCTTGGTAGCTATCTCACTCTGCAGAAATGGCAAGAAATGCAAATTTTTTGTGTACTCTGGTATATACAAGGAAAGCAGTGGAAACCACATTCACCCTCCTGCATCTATATCTTGTTTATATTATTTGCTCTGCTTCTGGGTTCATCCAAAACTAAGAAAAAATAACTTAAATGGAACTCAAGTTTTTATTCTCTCCATTCTCCAAACTCAGACTAGGTTCCACTTCTCAGCTTAAATTATATTGTCCAGCTGTTTTTATAGTAAACGCATTTAATAAAAGGTGACAATTTGTGCACAGTATTATTTTAAGAGAAGCTATAGAAATGTGCTTCTCCCACAAAGAGCTATCTAGTGAGGGAGATTAAAAGTATAAAAGCCATTACCATCCTAAGTAATGTCAAAGTCGTAGGATCTAAGACCTATAGTAGAACCAGAGAACATTTACTCCATTTTATATGCCAGTGTAGAAATCAGCTTTTTCAAATTATATATATATATTTTTATTTATTTATTTCATACATGACAATAGTGGAACGTATTACATAATTATCCATTCACAGCACAATTTTTCATAACTCTGTATATAAATGCCAAATTATGCCATTATATATGAGCTTTCTTATTGATTTTTTTTTTACATTACAATTCTTTTTTTTTTTTTAAGAGAGAGAGATTTTTAATATTTATTTTTTAGTTTTCGGCAGACACAACATCTTTGTTTGTACGTGGTGCTGAGGATCGAACCCGGGCCGCACACATGCCAGGCCAGCGCGCTACCGCTTGAGCCACATCCCCAGCCCCTGCATTACAATTCTTAATACACCTTTATACCACAATTCATCATATTTTTTGTAGAATTTTCAATGTAACAAAAGATTACCCAGTATGGCATTATTTGATTATCTAAACTAGACTTTATTACTATACCACCATACCATGCACATGTCTTTTGAGGTCAGGGTAGAAGACCAGAGTACCACAGTTTCTTGGTGGTATCTGTGACTGGCTGTTTACTCACCTTGTAGGTATGGACGTTCTGTTTCACCAGCATCTACCTAAGCTGTCACTGTAGCCTAAATGTGGTATGAGAAGTCTCACTGAAGTGAAGCTCAGAGCTTCTGTGCAGGGTCTCAGGCTCTCAAGGTTGGGAGAATGGAGGGAGAATACTTATCAGAAGCAAGCATCATTGAGCTATGATGGCTTAGAAGTTACACTGGGTAAAACCTAATATGTTGGTCCTAGATATGATGTGTGTCCATGGATGTAGCAAGCACTTGTGAGCTGGTTCTAATAATACATGGAGGCCAGAGGTGGGACTTACTTTTTTTTTTTAATTCCTTCCTTCCTTCCTGTCTTCCCTCCTTCCTTCCTTCCTTCCTTCCTCCCTTCCCTCCTTCCTTCCTTCCTTCCTCTCAGGCACAGCCTACTGTCTCCCTGGTTCTAATAATACATGGAGGCTAGAGGTGGGACTTACTTTTTTTTTAATTCCTTCCTTCCTTCCTTCCTTCCTTCCTTCATTCCTTCCTTCCTTCCCTCCTTCCTTCCTTCCTTCCTTCCTTCCTTCCTTTGGTGCTGAGGATCAAACCCAGTGCCTCACACATGCTAGAAAAAGCATTTATATCCCTCAGCTATAACCCCAGGTGGGGACTTAGAATATTCATACACAAGAATAGTAATGAGTGCTGTAACTGGGGAAGTATGGGGCACTACAGTAACACAGGGACATCTTTTCTCAAGAAATAATGTCCAAACTAACACCTCAAAATGACTTTGGACTGGGGACTTGGGGTGTGGCTCAGTGGTAACGCACTTATCTGGTATGTGTGAGACACTGGGTTCGATCCCCAGAACCACATAAAAATGAAATAAAGATATTTAAAAAAAAGAAAAAGAAAAAATTCAAGCAGTCATCTTCTCTTTCCTGTATGTACATCAAAGAGAACAAACCATGAAGTGGTAAACATACTTTTTTTCAGTAGTAGGGACTGATCTCAGGGACTGTGTACCCCTGAGCTCTAGCTCCAGCCCTTTTTATTTTGAGGTAGGGTCTCACTAAGTTGCCCAGGCTGGCTCAGGCTGTAGTCTATCTGCCTTAGCTTCCCAAATAGCTGGTATTACACATGTGCACCAAAAGATGTGCATATCTGGCAACTTAAAAAAAATGAAAAACAGAATTCTACCTAATTAATGTAGAAAGAATTATATGCTATCACCATTTTCCCACTTAATGAAAGGCATTGATTATCAATAGCTAAATCATTAAGTAAGAGAATATTGGGGAACTTACAATGATGGATCAGGATGACAATATTTATTCATTTTTTAGTGCTGGGGATTGAACCCAAGGCCTTGCACAGGATAAGCATGTTATCTTCCAGGCTGGCGTTTGAACTCGCTAATTTTAATATTTCAAAGAGACAGTCATTATGTGCCAGCTGATGTGATGCAATAAAAACACAGTACTACATATGAAGTATCTCTCCCAAAATATTTCGTGTAAATCTTATCAACCTTCTAGATCTAATTTTCAGGTTATATGAAATACAGAGGACTGAGGAACAGGTTAAAAGACATTCATGATACAATCGGCAAAATATAGAATGTAACAAATTCTATAGGAAAAATGGCTCAATTTCATCAAGAAATAAATGGAAGAAAAACAAAAGATTCAATAGACTAGAGGAAATTTAAGAGCCACATCAATGGTGCTATGTGTGAAAAGCCTGGGGTTTTCATACACACACAAAATTTAACAGATTAAATAAAAATGCAGCCATTTGCTCTAAAATAATCTCCTGAGGGCTCTGGGAAAGTGTGTAACATGCAGATAAAGTAAGGCTTTAAGAGGCTGGGGTTGGTTTAGGGGCAGAGCGCTTGCCTAACATGTGCATCAGCACCGCATATAAATACATAAAATAAAGATCCATTGACAATTAAAAAAAAGACATAATTTGCTGAAGAATGTGGAAGCTGGATAATATATATTCAGGGACTTATATTATTTATATCATTCTTTTTACTTCTGACGTAAGCTTAAAATTTTCCATAATAAAAATAAAATAAAATTTTAAGATCTTTTAAAAAAATTTTGCAGGCTTCTCAGATGTTCCTTTGGGAAATCTTTCCAAAACCTATGAATAATTTATTAGCAATATCTTTACAATATTTCATCTGATTTTCTTTCCTTTAGGGCCCTTGAGATTGTCTCAGAATTCCTCATGACTCTTTCAATTAATTACTGCTGCGTTTGTGTGCTTTGATTACTACGGTTGAATTATTTCTTCAGGAACTTTTCTATGTCTTGTAGTCAGTTAGGCTCCACAGGTGCGAATTAAAGCACTCCTCCCAGTAGGAGGCGCTGTCGTCAAAGTATGGTTTTGGCATGTTAGAGCCGAGTTCCCAGGTCTTCCTACACTGCTCCAGTATCCGTACTGCTTCTGGGACGTCCGCTGTATCATAGCGAATTTCTCAAGAAAATTTGCTTCTGGAATGATTTTCTACCCTGTGCTGCCAAAGTTGTTTGGGCCAGCATTTCCTCCACCCTACCACTTACCCATCTCAGCTGCTTTTGTTTTTTTTCCCCCCTCCTTCTTTAATGGGTTCCTAAATTCCTAAAATATATGATCCCTCTTAGAAGAAGCTTCATTCATGTTCTAATTTCATTGTCTTGTCTTTATTGTCGTGCCTGTTTCTGTAGTATGTATTCTGAACAAATTAATCAGAATTTGTGGGGCATGATGCTAACTACAATTTCGGACTTTTTGTTTGTTTTGTTTTGGTACTGGATTTTGAACCCAGAGGCCCTTAATTAAACACTAAGCCACATCCTCAGACCTTTTTGTATTTTATTTACAGACAGGGTCTCTCTAAGTTGCTTAGCGCCTGGCTGAGTTGCTGAGGCTGGCTTTGTGATTCTCCTGTCTCAGCCTCCCAAGCTGCTGGGATGACAGGCATGGGCCACAGCACCCGGCCTTGGGGGGTTCTTTTTGAGGAAAATAATGCCAAATTAAAAACACAAAATTAGGGAAATGAAAATGATAGATGAATAAGTCACAATAAAGATAAATATCACACAACAACACAAAATCCAGAAAAAAAGTCCCTCTCCCCCTTTTTTATGCTGGGGGCTGAACCTAGGATCTCCAGTATGCTCTAGATCCACTACTGAACAACACTGTTGATTAATTGCCAGAAACATCTTTATAATTATTTCTTCTGTCTTTATTTATTTATTTATTTTTCTTGTTACCAGGGATTGAACCCAGAGGATCTTATCCACATCCCCAGCCTTTTTTATTTTGAGACAGGGTCTTGCTAAATTGCTTAGTGCCTCACTAAATTGCTGAGGCTGACTTTGAATTTGTGATCCTCCTGCCTCAGTCTCCCAGGCCAGTAAATTACATGCATGCGCCACCACACCTTGCTATATTTTTCTACATTTTGTCAGTATAGTCGTTGATCTTTCTTCATACACAATAAATTTTAAAGATTTTCTACAGAGAGGATATAAAGATAATGTTACCAGGGCCCAGGCCAGAGGTTGCTGGGGTTTGGACTAACTGGATTTGGTTGCCTAACTACATCAGAAATAAGAGAACAACAATGTAAAAAGGAAAAATGAACTTAATCACAGTTTGGCCAGAACTGGGAAGTCAACTGATCTGTCTTCATGCAACCTAAAGAAATGTTACAATTTTTAGAAACAAAAGTCAGGAAATATATGTATGTAAATACAGCCAGGCTGTGTTTACCAAAATTATGTTAAAATTCCGGTTTTTCAACCTTTATGATTGCCCGCCAGGGATTTAGGGACAGTTTCTCAGCTTCCATTGTCAGCATGAGATAGCCGAGATGGAAACCAGGAAATGTGGAAGAAAAAAACAATTTAGGGCTTTTAATTCAAAGGAGCCCCTTTACAATAATTCAATATTTCTATTAGAATAGTTAGAATTCCTCTAGAAAGATTTTTTTTTATTGGTTGCTTAGAAAACTGCTTGGAGATGAGAGGTAAATGTGATTTTTTTTCCCCCTTCAACTCTATACATCTGTGACTACTTTTTAATAATGTCAAATTTGCATGGTCTGGAACATAAATCAAACAAATTCTGTAGTATTACAGTTGCAGGAATTTTAAAATACCATTTGGTTCTAGATATGTAATATACTGATACACTGGAAATATGATTTTATTTTTTTTCCTTTTTTGTGCTATTGAGGATCAAACCCAGAGTCTTATGCGTGCTAGGTGAACACTCTACCACTGAGCTACAATCCCAACCCTGGGAATTCTAGTTTTTAACATGCAGTTTTTAGCCTTAATATTAATTTTAACTTTTGCTTATCAAAATAGCTATATGAAGTATAGTCGAATAGCAGCAAAACACTGAATTTGTTTGGATATTCTAAGAAATGGAGTTAAGAAAATGGTGTCGTTAATAGTTGAAAATTGAATGCATTTGTGCCATTAAGATACTGTTAGTGAGCTGGGCAAGGTGGTGCACTCCTGTAATCCCAGCAGCTCTGGAGGCTGAGATAGAAGGATCTCATTCAAAGCCAGCCTCGGCAACTTAGAGGCCTTAAGCAACTCGGTGAGACTAAACAAAGTCAAAATAGGGCTGAGGATGTAAATGGCTGAGTGCCCTTGAATTCATTCCCCAGTATGAAAAAAAAAAAGATACTATTAGTGTACTCCAATGCCTTGGAATAATATGAGTATCTTTTCATTCAAGCTTTTATCATAATTACCTATTTGTATACAAGCACCATATTTTCTTAGCACTTCTCAAGTTCTCATTATTCTAGTTCCTAAACAGGCTTTTTTTTTTCTTTTATCCAATGTCCAAAAACTGGAATGCTAAAGGGTTCAATCTGGGGCCCTCTTATCTTCACAGCAGTATAATTCCTTTAAGAGAGTTTATGTAATGCCATGACTTTAAATATCATCTATATACCAATAACTCCATAATTTGTGTCTCCAACCCTGATTTCTGCCTTTCATTCCAAACTCACAGATTAACTGTTTACTGGCATCTCTCCCTAGATGTCTATTATTTCAAAGTGAATGTCCAAAATAAAATAATACAATTACTCTAGATTAATTGTCCTTAATATAAGACAGAGGGCAGTAATCACTTAGTGTTTGGAAATGTGGATGGGATTTTTCATTGCCATAGTGACAAGAGTGGTACTTTTTTTTTTCTCAGCATATTACATGTGAATTTCATCAACCTCAATGCATGCAGATCTAGTATAATATTGCATCATTTATGCCACAATTTAGTTACCCATTCTTTTGGAGTAGATATTTAGTTGATTTTCAGTTGCTTGGATTTACACATCATGCTGCAATAAATATTTTTGAATATATTTTCTTGTTCAGAGGTTAGAAATTTCCCCAAAATATATTCTGAAGAGTGGACTTGCTAGCCATCCACAATGCACATCTTATATATTAGCAGATTTTATCAAATTGTCCTCTAAAATGATTGTTCTAAATGTATACTGAGATACTTTTGGTACATTGACCTACAAACTTATGCTATGAGAGAGATGTCTAGCAGCATAAGAGTCTTTTCCTAGGTGCTTTAACTGGTAGGTTGAGTTTCCTGGTTATGCTACCAGCCAGCTATTGTCCCAAAAGGTGGTCTCCTGGAGACCAAGAAAGAGAGGGAGAGCAAAGGACCAGTGACCTGATAAGACACTAAATGTTCCTAAGTGTTATTTGTTTACAAACTGTACCTGCATTTCTTTGTAGTCTTTGTGGAGCATGAAAGAGTTACATTTGTTTAGGTGACTGTCTCTAGGCAATCTCCACCCCCTACCTACTCCCAGTGTCAGGCCCCCTACCAGACATCAGTAGGTATGTAATCAACAATTTGCTTGCTCACTCCTGGGGAAGAGGCTTGGCTGCTGCATCTGTCTGGTGGCTCCCAGAGGAATCACCACTGATATCTCTGTTGCCTCTAGCACCCCTAAGGGGTCCTCTGGACTGAAAAGCCAGGCTTGAGCCACAACCGGGTCCTCAAGGGGCTGGAGGCACTGCAGGCTGGGAGTAGCCCCAGGGCATGTTGGTGGCAGCCATCAAGCTCTACATCCTGCACAATACCCCACAGTGGATGTCTTTCACTTCAAGTACCTGCTGAAGCAGGTCCTGGCAACTGCTGGTGAAGAGGATTGCTCACCAGGCCTGTTAACTCCAGGGGCAAAGGGGCCACTGGCTCTTCAAATTAGTTCCCAAGCACAAGAGGAAAATCTGGCCTGGGAAGACACCCACCCTAAAGGCCCCCAGGAGAGCCAGGAAAGCTCCTGGGAAAGGCTCAAGAATCCAAGCAAGGCACAGAAGGAACCTGCCAGCTCTGGCAAGGTAGAGAAGGCAGCAAAAATGCTGGGTGAGGGGGAGGAAGGCTCCTCCCAGACCAGCTGCTGCCAACCAAAAGATCCTCAAGAGAGGCCACTCAGGCCTCTTCCTGTGCCAATGGATCAGTGAGAAGTCAAAGGTCAAAGAAAGGCAAGAGTAGTAGGTAAGTAGATACAGAGGTCCGTGGGAAATCAAAAATGAAGAATGAGATTTCGAAACCTGTAACTAAGCAGGTCAAGAATGGAGTTGCTTCCCCAACCAAAAGGAAGACGGCTGTCAAGGCCCCTAAAGAAAGAGCTTGCCAGGGGGCTGGAGAGAAGCCAAGAACGAAAGCAGCAGCTGCTCCTCCTAAGGGTGACAGGTCCAAGGCAGTCCTCATACCTCTGGCCATGGAGACAGAGGCTGCCCATGAAGTCCTCATCCTCCAGAGTATGCAGCAAGAAGGTGGAGGTTGAGAGCTAGAGGCCCTGGGTGGACAGAGATGGTGATTTTTCAGGAGTTTTTATTCCCTGACAAGCCATTACTCAATTGTATCATAACATATTTATCAATAAAGACTTCATTTTCTTTTTCCTTAAACACAAAAGATAACAATTTGCTCAATGGAATACCCTGATGCTCATATTATTAGTTCTGTTAAATACCTATATTCTCACTGATTTAGTCTAAAGGATAATTGAGATTTCAATTGTGGTTAGCACAAAGTAGGGGCTAGAAAAATATAGAGTGAGTAAAAGAGAATCTAATTCATCTGAAATTAAACTACCTGAGCACAATGCTATTAAATATCCCACCTTTGGCCCAATGTAATGTCCTTATTCAATCTATAACTGCATTTTTTCCCAAATAAATAATATTTGATCTGTTTGGGATCACTGAAAATCCCTGAAATAATTTGACAGGATTTTTCACCAATGGCATTAAATATTTTCAAGAAAATTGAGGAAAAAATAAAAGATGGTCTCACCACAGGAAAGGGGATAACTGCTTTAAATTAAATGACTAGCAGGGAGGTAGAGCAGGTAATTCATGCCTTTTATATCAGCAAATCGGTTGGCCGAGGTAGGAGGATTGCAAATTCCACGCCAGCCTCAGCAACTCAGTGAAACTCTGTCTCAAAATAAAAATAAAGGGCTGGTGTTATAGCTCAGTGGTAGAGCGCTTCTGGGTTCACTCCCCAGGACCTGGGGTGGGGGGGAAGTAAATGACTAAAATTTTGGAAAAGGTACACTAATAGGGAATGCCTCTAGCATAAACAATAATGAGTAGTGTTAGGGTAGGTGGCACAAATATCCATGGGAGACACTCTCTGAGTTCAAGCAAAGGTTTACTGACAGAAAATATTTGCCAGGCTACTTTCTCCAAGGCACAGCAAACTGCTGGAAAAACCTTCTTAACTATATAGTCAAATACAATGGAGTAGTTAAAAAATAATCTGTCTGGTTCTGTGATTGTTAGGGACTCTTTCAGGGGTCTGCCTAACAGGGAAGGTCATGCCTGGGTGGGCAAGTGCTAACTTTCAAAATGGAGTTACTTCAGCCCAGGGACCTAACAACTAGATAGCCTTTTATTATTATTATTATTATTTTGGTATTGGGGATTGAATCCAGGGCTTTATGCATACAAAGCAAGCACTCTACCAACTGAGCTATCTCCCCAACCAACAGGCCCTACTTTTTATAGGAGGGACAAAGAAGTTGACTGGCCCACAGTCGCACAGTTTTTACACAGGACCGATATTTGAAAGCAGACAGTCTGATTCCAGAGCCTCAGCAAACACACACTCTCCACTGTTTTCTCAACTCCAGGATTCCACAAATCTTTGATTTTTAGAATTTTCGCTTACACGATGTAATTCAGATATATATTAAAACAAGTTTTTTGAAAAAAATAAAAAGGCAAACGCTTCAAATAAATAGACAGCCAGAGGAAAGGTTGGGTTACAAATGCCATCCATAAATATTTAAACGTTTACCCCAACACGAACTACCAGCTATCCCTCAACACCCTGCGGAACGTTTTAATCCAATCTCCTTGGAGTGAGGGCGGGACTTTGCGGTCCGTGGGAGCCTGCGACCGTAGCGCATGCTCAGAGAGACGGCTCTAGCTCGCCCGAGGCCACGCCCACTCGGCCCGCAAGGGCTGCCGGGACGGCTCCCATCTTTGAGCGCTTTGAGCCAGCCGGCGGCGCTGCGAAGTGGAGACGTTCGTTCGTTGTTAGTGATCCTGTGGCGCGCTTACGGGGCCCGGACCTTAAAGGTGAGCTTTTCGATAGCTAATGGGAAGGTAAAAAAGAACCTGCATTGCGTGATGCACGACGGCGCGTCCTCCTTCCTTGCTGCCGCCCGCGGGACGCATGTACACCTCGCCTACTGCACGTTCGGGCTGAGCGCCGCGTGGGCCGCAGCCGGAGGCGGCGTGCTGTGCTACGAGTCGAGGGGGCGCGGGCCGCGACTAGGTTACCCTGCCGGCCCGGGCGAAGAATGCGGGCGCCTGGGGTTCCCCCACGTGCCCAGGGGAGCCTGTGTTCCCATGAGACGCGACTCTGGTGAGGTCTTTGAGTAGAGGCTACCCGCAACCTCCCTGCGTTCTTTCGGATTCTTATCTCCACCAGTTCTCAGTCCTGCCCAAGGCTGATGCTTCAGCCACCTCTGTAAATTTCTGGGTAGGTCGGTGCTGGGTAAAACACCAAAGGGTTCCATGGAGTCTGTGGGGACTGACTGGAAGCCAAAGAAGTTGGGGCCGCAGATGTAGCCTCGACCTGTGTCTCTTGGGCTTTAGGATCCTCCTTCCTTCCCAACAGAGCTGCTTCTGTGTGAAATGGGAGAGCGTGGGTAGTATCTCAGCTCTAGTTGTACGTTCTGGAAAAGTATATCTGATGAAACGAAGTTCCACAATTGGGTAGGCCAAAGTAGCCTTGCAGGGACTAAATAAGTTCGTTTATCTCATCGTTTGCTTTTTTGAGAGGCCCTAGATCACGGTAATGTTAGTAACTTGACCATTGTAGGTGGTGGTATGCAAACCAGGGCATACTATCGCGTGAATTCTGTAGTGGGCCGTAAATATTCCCATTGCGTGATCTTTCATTGGGTACTCGGGTTATTGAATAACAAATTTAGTGTATCTGGTGATGTCTTCAAGAAGTATGTCATCAGTAGCTCATTACTAGATTCAACGTAAAGTCAAAAGACTTGGTTTGTGATTTCTAGCAAATCACATCCTTCTTTCCCCACCCCCTGTAATAATGTCAGGATGTGAAACAGGAAACTGATTGTTAAGTTAACGAATATGTTAGTGAATTGTTAGACACCACCTCTCATTCTTCACCCACCGCAAAGTGGTTATAGTGTATCCATGCTCTCAGATTTGCATACATTTCTTAATATAGTGTCTAATCTAACTCCCGATTTTAATATTTGAAAATTTTACCGTAAAGTTATGATATCTAACTTGCTGATAACGTTTTTATAAGTCATCCATGGCTAATTTTAAAAGAAGCTACACCAATCAAATAGCAAGGAGAGCCATAGTAATATACTGACAGATTAGCTGCATGTACTGATCTGTTTAAAGCCATTAATGGTTGGGAATTTTCCATCTCCTATTCCAAAGTATAGCTTTGTTCAGATATTTGAGAATTGAGTAGAGAAATTGAACCTGTGAACTTGGAAAATTCTTGACTTTAAGAAAACAATGGCATATTAATTTTTAAACAATATTTCTGGTCTTAAGTTTTATGTTAAAAGAAATAATCATTTCTGCCGATTTGGGAAAATTTACAGATAGCCACAATGGCTGAAAACGGTGATAATGAAAAAATGGCTGCCCTGGAAGCCAAAATCTGTCATCAAATCGAGGTATGATTCTTGTGCTATTAAACTGCAAAAATAAGTTCCTTAAAGGGAAATTTAGGGCCTGAAAATAACAAGAAGAATATTTAATTCAATACATGTCTTGTCTTTGATTCTTAGAATTAGATGAATGTACATTAGTATACAGTTTTATTTGGGTGAAGCCAGGTTAGGAAACCCAAGAATTACAAAAATTTCAAAACGTAACATTATGGACTGGTGTTACTTAACCATTTTTTACTGGGGATAATAGTATCCTCCTCATAGGGTGTTAATCTTACCCTTTTGAAGTAATCAAGGTTAAAAGCCTTTGATATGGGTTTGGGTTTGTACTTCAGTGATAGATTGCTTGCCTAGCATGTGTGAAGCACTGGGTTCGAATCTCAGCACCACATATAAATAAATAAAATAAAACCCCATTACAACTAAAAAAAAAAAGCCTTTGATACTTTGCTCCATACTCACAATAATGTAATGGGGAGCTGTGATGACTGGGGATTGAACTCAGGGGCACTCGACCACTGAGCCACACATCCCGGCCCTATTTTGTATTTTATTTAGAGATATGGTCTCACTGAGTTGCTTAGTGCATTGCCATTGCTGAAGCTGGCTCTGAACTTGCGATCCTGCTTTTGCCTTCCCCTGCCTCCGCCTCCCAAGCTGCTGGGATTACAGCTGGGTGCCATTGTTGCCCATCTAATGTAATTTTTTTAATGGACTTCAGAGCAATGTTAAGTTCACAGCAATTTGTATGAAAATACAGAGATTTCTCAAACATTCCCCACCAGTGTGGTACATAACTAACACAATTTTTATTTCCTTCCTTTTCCTCACACCAATCATGGGATGTGTTTTGGGGAATAATTTTTTTTATGCCATCAATATTTTATTATTCATTTCCCCTCCTTAATATGTAGGATCTTTCTAAATTTTAACAGTTTTATGATTTTTTGTTTTGTTTGGCACTGTAGATTGAACCAGGGTCTCAATGCAGGCTAGGCAAATGCTGTACCACTGAGCTACATCCCAGCCTTTGTAAATTTTGATTTTGAGATGAAGAGTTTTCTTGTGTTGCCCTGGCTGGACTTTAATTTGTAATCTTTCTGCCTCGGTCTTCCCATTAGCTGGAATTAAGGCATGTGCCATTGTGCCTATCATGCATATTCTTCATGTGAATCTTAGTACACATGCTTACTCATTACTGTTAAGATAAAATTCCTATTTTTAAAAAAGTTTTAATATTTCCAGTTAACATCTCTACCTATGTGATCATTTCTCTGTGTTTAGACCAATGCTAGGTTTTCTTGTTTTTTTAGAATTTTATCCAGTTGGGGGCGGGGGAGAATTTTAGTCAGTTTGTTAGTGGGGAAGTGCTATCTGTTTTTCATTTTGTTTCCTGGCTTTATAATGAGGTTGGCTTTTTTATATTTTAATACATATGTACTTTTCTTTTTGGTTATACATGACAGTAGAGTGTTTTGTTTTTGGGGGGGGTACTGGGAGTTGAACTCAGGGGCACTCAACCACTGAGTTACAACCCCAGCCCTATTTTGTATTTTTATTTAGAAAAGGGTCTCAGTTGCTTAGCACCTCCTAAGCCACTGGCATTATAGGTATGTGCCAAGACACCTTGCTAGAATGTATTTTGAGGTCTACATACATGGAGTCTAACTTTTTCCATTCTTGTGTACATGATGTGACATATATACTCTTTGTAATTTTTTAAGTTATAGATGGACACGATGCATTTATTTATTTTTAAAGGTTCTTTTTTTAGTTGTTGATAGACCTTTATTTTATTTATTTATACGCAGTGCTGAGAATTGAACACAGTGCCTCACACTTGCCAGGCAAGTGCACTACTGCTGAGCCACAGCCCCAGCTAAAGGTTGTTGTTGTTTTTGTTTGTTTGTTTTTTTTAGTTGTAGGTGGACACAATACCTTTATTTTACTTTATTTATTTTTATGTGGTACTGAGGATCGAATCCAGTGCCTCACACATGCTAGGCAAGCATTCTTCCACTGAACTACAACCCCCAGCTCACTTTTTGTTAAACTACTTTTTCTGTCATGCTACTTTTGACATTCCAAATAGCCATAACTGGGTATTTTTTTTGTTTGGTTTGGTACCAGGGATTAAACCCAGGGGTGCCCCACCTTTTTTATAAAAATATATATATAATTTTTTTTTTTTTTTAGTTGTAGATGTACATAATACCTTTATTTATTTTTATGTGGTGCTGAGGATCGAACCCAGTGCCTCACATATGCAAAGCAGGCACTCTGCCACTGAGCCACAACCCCAGCCAGTAATTGATACTTTAATTTTCTTTTTATTAATTTGTATTATAAACATTTCATTATTGTAAATTTAGTAAGAATGGTTGTTGCCTCTTTTAAGTTATGACATGCATTTTTAAAGAATGAAAGTTGGTAGTATAATGGTAGTTAAAAAAAAAAAATTCCAGGGTTGGATTAAGTATTATACAGTGCTCCAAAATCTAAAATGTATTATGATTATCTTACAGTATTATTTTGGAGACTTCAATTTGCCACGAGACAAATTTTTAAAGGAACAGATCAAATTGGACGAAGGCTGGGTACCTTTGGAAATAATGATAAAATTCAACAGGTAAAAAAAACCTTTTTGGTTTGTTTGCATTTTGGAGATTGAACCTAGAGCCTCCTACATGCTAGGCAAGCCCTCTATCACTAAGCTATTCCTTCAGCCCTAATGCCTTTTAAAAGTTATCTAGGTTCTCTGTTAGTAATGAGTGCTTCTACTAAATCTTAACGTTGTTATATATATATTCTTCAGGTTAAACCGCCTAACAACAGATTTTAATGTAATAGTGGAAGCTTTGAGCAAATCTAAGGCAGAACTTATGGAAATCAGTGAAGACAAAACTAAAATCAGAAGATCTCCAAGCAAACCCCTCCCAGAAGTGACTGATGAGTATAAAAATGATGTAAAAAACAGATCTGTTTATATTGTAAGTGGGTCTTAATGCATTTAATATAATACATTTATTTAGGAAGAAAACAGTGTGTGGATAAGGGCTCAAGATTCAGTTGCCTCACTTTCTGTATGTCCTTTGGCAGTGTTCTTAACCTCTCTCTATACCTTATTTTCATAAATATGGATAATATTTTCTACCTAATTGAAATATTGAGAGTTAAATAAAAAAACTCATACATTCGATAAAATCTTTGACATATTTTAAGTGCCCAGTGCATATCATCAACTATTCTTACTTGTCAACACCTAAAATCTACAGCAATTTTCTTTAGTATTTGATTTTAAATACTTTATTCTGTAAATTTTCAGAAAGTTACAGAAGTAGCTAGAACAGTATAAAGTATAATGTACCATTATTGAAGTTTAGCAGTACTTAACACATGAATAGTGGTTGTTTTTTTTCCCTCTGTGCAAACTTGAAACCTGTATCAGGTGAATCACTTTCATTGCACTGAGTAAGGCTCATTTGATTGAGACAGGAAGAGAAAGAGATAATGTGTATCCTTGCTTCATTACCAATCAGAATTTGGGGGGAATTGTTCACTTTTCACAGAAAGGCTTCCCAACTGATGCAACCCTTGATGACATAAAAGAATGGCTAGAAGATAAAGGTCAAGTGCTGAATATTCAAATGAGAAGAACATTGCACAAAGCTTTTAAGGTATGATTGTATGATGGTAAGACTTCTAGTTGTAAAATATATGGGGCATAACTTTAAAGAAATCTTTTCTTCCCTTTTTTTTTTTTTTTTTTTTTAGGGATCAATATTTGCTGTGTTTGATAGCATTGACTCTGCTAAGAAGTTTGTAGAGACTCCTGGGCAAAAGTACAAAGACACAGATCTGTTAATACTTTTTAAGTACGTAATTTCACTCTTTTCTTCTGGCTTCTCAGTTATTTAGAATTGATTGACAAACTGAGATAAGGATCATAACTAAAGTCCCCAGTTAATATTTGATATTCTTGGGAATCCTTTGAGAAATGCCTAAATTTTTTCAGTGAGAAGTACACGAGTCCTTTCAGAGTATAAGACAGTGTTTATTAGTACCTTTTCATTATTAGAAAATAATAAGGAAAGTTAACTCTTAGTACTTACTTTGCATATAATTACTTTGCATCTAAAATTTATAATCAGGCTGAATACTAAAGTTGGACTTTTTGTGTGGGTGAAGAGTAAATCACTGTTTTATATTTAATAGTTTGTATAAAAATATGTTTTTATAAGGAACAAAGGATAGAGACTTGAATCACGTTCTTGTGTATGTGCGCATGTCTTTAAAATTAGGATGAACCAGGACATTTTCATGATAAAGTTGTAGGGCCATAGTGCCTTACTTTTGCATTACATAGTCTTCTAAATGCTGGTGTTAAACCTGATTGAGATCCACTGTGATAAAGCATACTATCAGTGTTACATAGTCAAAATTAAATTTTTAACATGATTTTCATAATTGCTGGGTGTTGTTTTGGGGTACTGGGATTTTAGGTTTTTCACCTTTTGTGAAATTAACACTACAGAAAACTGTGAAACATTATTTACATGACTTCTGATCTTTTTTTCTATTCATGGAGGGGTAAGTGAAAACCAACACAAGACAGGAGAGTGGGATATTGGGTTTCTTTGGGAGTCATGAAATGTCTAAAATTAGTGATGGTTGTAGAATTCTGAGTCTGCTACTAAATCATTGAAGGTACACTTTAAAAGGGTGAATTTTATCATAGTAAAGCTGTTATTAAAAGAAAAAAAACCTTCCTATACGTATTTTGAATTTTTAGATGATTACCTTGATAGAAAATGTTTGTGACATTCCTTGCTGTGCCATGTCTTAAATCATTCAAAATAATTTGCAGTCTTACCTTTGTTCTCATGACCTTAGCCTTTGTGTTATGTTCTTTAGGGAAGATTACTTTGCAAAAAAAAATGAAGAAAGAAAGCAAAATAAAGTGGAAGCTAAGTTAAGAGCTAAACAGTAAGTATGTTGAAGTATGACATATCTGAATTACTTAAAGCTTTAAAATAGGCTTGAAACACAGTTTAAGTGTCTTATTATATTGGAGGCCATATTACAATATAGTCTAGCTTTGGATAATTAGAAAACCTAAGGACTAGCTTTGGTAATCAAGTAGCTTAGTGGTCATGATTAGGTTATTTATTTTTAATTTTCTTATTATCCTGGGTGGGAAAATTATAATTAAATCATGTTTATTTGTAGAGAGCAAGAAGAAAAACAAAAGTTAGCAGAAGATGCTGAAATGGTAAGTGTATAGTACTGATATTTAATATATCTACTAGTTAGAATAACTTTTAAAAGTCTTGAAAACTGTGTAAATGTGTGTGGTGCTGGGGATTTAACCCAGGACATTGCACAATCTAAGCTCATGCTCTGCTACTGAGTTACCCACCATGTCTGAGGCTTTTTTTAAAGAAAATATGTTTTGGTTATCATTAAAGTGATACAGAAATAATATTACCTAAAATTACTGTCCTGAGTTTAATAATCGGATTTGTATAGTTCGCAGTTAAATGTCACTTATAAAAGAAATTAAATTAAAATCAGAAGCAATTTTAAAGAATAACAAAGGAAAATACACTAAACTACATTAAAACAGCATTTTGGTTTCTGTTGTAGGCTTAGAGTGGTTTGACCCATTTCTGATATGTGGGTAAGAAACTTTTTTGATTGCCTTTTGTATTTCTTTAGAAGTCTCTAGAAGAAAAGATTGGATGTTTGCTGAAATTTTCAGGTGATTTAGATGATCAGACCTGTAGAGAAGATCTGCACATCCTCTTTTCAAGTCACGGTGAAATAAAATGGATAGACTTTGTCAGAGGAGCAAAAGAGGTTTGGAAATATTCATATACTTTTTGGTGCTCAGTTTGAAAGTCCATAGAAGATAAACTTAATAGAAAACAATTTTTAAATTGTGTTGATTAAAATACTTAAATGATTTATTTTTCGTTTTGATTTATTTTTCGTTTTGTTATTCCTATCAGTGATGTTATGTCTGATTTTTTTCTGAATAGCTTTTGGTTCAGTAAAATTCATTGAATTAGTAATGGCATAGAGGAATTACAGGGTAGGAAAAAGTTAGTATGAATAAAAAATTTAATTAGGGGACAACAAACTAAGGGTGTGATTTTTATTTTCTGTACTTGGTTAGGGAATTATTCTCTTTAAAGAAAAAGCCAAGGAAGCACTGGAGAAAGCCAAAGATGCAAACAATGGTAACCTACAGTTAAGGAACAAAGAAGTGATTTGGGAAGTACTCGAAGGAGAGGTGGAAAAAACAGCTTTGAAAAAAATCATAGAGGACCAACAGGAATCCCTAAACAAATGGAAGTCAAAAGGTTATTTATTCTGATATTTCCTTTAACAGTTTGGTTATTTTACTTATTTTAGTCAGTGTTCAAAAACACAACAGACTTAAATTATTTTCTTTACCAAGTTCTCAATTATGCCTCTACAGGTCGCAGATTTAAAGGAAAAGGAAAGGGTAATAAAGCTGCCCAGCCTGGGTCTAAAGGAAAAGTACAGTTTCAGGGCAAAAAAACAAAATTTGATAGTGACGATGACCGTGATGAAAATGGTGCAGCAGGTAAGTTTTTTCTAAGTCCTTTGGTAGTTCCATGAGAAATGTGTACTTTATGAGAAGTTACTTGTCAGAGATGTGGTTTTTTAACTTCAGTATGAGTGACATTTTTGAATTATGGTGTACCTCAGTCATGCTTTTTTACAAGTAGGAGACAGGCTAGGATATTTTATTAATAATTGTGCTCAGCATTAAAACAGAGCAGTTGAATTTATTAAAAATTTCTTTTAATTATTTAGGAACAGTGAAAAGAGCAAGAGAAGAAACAGACAAAGAAGAGCCTGCATCAAAGCAACAGAAAACAGAAAATGGTGCCGGAGACCAGTAGTTTAGTGAATACTTTTTTTTTTTTTTTTTTTTAATTCATTGTAGTTAGGTTTTAAGCTGCTTTTTGTCTTTGGAGGCTTTTAAAAAGAAAACCGAATTAGGTCCACTTCAATGTCCACCTGTAAAAAGAAAAATTTTTTTGTTGTTTAACTTGTCTTTTTTTTTTGTTGTTATCAAAGTGAGGGTTTTTTGTTTTTGTTTTTGTTTTTTTTAAATGTATAGTTCTGTTTGTGTTCAGAGGATTCAAATATCAAATGGAAAATTCTTCCACTCAATTGCCTTTGTAATATGAAAATGTATTAGTACAAACTAATAAAATATATGCTATATAAAAAAGAACAAAAACTTGTTAATTTTCCTTTTTGTATCCACAAAATGTTTGAGAAAGAACTTTAAAAAATTTGAGTATTGGCTGTTGGTTATGGGCCCTTCCCACAGTTAATTTATTTCTTAGGCTGGCTTTCTGTATTTACCCAGGCAACTTATATAACGGTGCAAACAATTACTTACTGCAAAGGTTTTTCCCTTCACTCTGTTGGTCTTTCTAGCCATCATCTTTCCTTCTTGCAGTGCTGGGGATCAAAGCCGGGGCCTCATGCATGCTAGGCATTCACTCTATCTGATTGAGCCATTGAGCTTATACTCCCAGCCCTTCAAAGCTTTTCAATACTGTATGTAGATAGGACTGAATCAAGAGACTTACTGATTTCTTTTTATGAAAGTTGTATAATGCTGGCAGGTCATATCGAAGTTCTAAAAAACAACAGGTAAGGATAAACATGACATTTCCAAACATTTACCACCCTCAACTATAAGCAAAACTAAGAAAGTTCGAAATGCTGTTAAGCCTAATGACATGTTACTTTAACTTCTCCATGTACTGAATTGATGTTTCCCCAAGAGTGACATGGCAAACTGGCCAAGGCATTTCTGGTGTTGTAACCCATTTGTACCACAATTTCATGTTAAAGGGGAAAGGTTAAAGAAATAACAAGTGGGAAATAAATATAGTTTCGTGGTAATCTATAGATGACTGGGGCTGGGATTGTGGCTCAGCAGTAGAGCGCTCGCCTAGCACAGGCAGGACCCGGTTTCCATCAGCACCACATAAAAATAAAGGCATTGTGTTGTGTCCATCTACACCTAAAAAATATTTAAAAAAAAAAAAAATCTATAGATGACTTAAGTCATCTCATAATGATGATGCTTAATTCAAAGTTTTCTTGTCTAGATTTTAGTAATGGCAGTAGATATTTTTCTACTAATTTCTAAAGTACTCATATTTTTCATATTCTAAATAATTCAAACTGTACTCTTACTACTGATCTGTTTTAGAAGGATGGGAATCAGTTACCTATCCTTCATATTTTCCAACACATATTTTAACCCTAGAGTCAGCTCTTGAGTTTTAATGTGCAATCAAAGCACTTGGGGATCTCATTAAAATGCAGATTCTAACTCAGTGGATCCTGAAATTTTCTTTAGCTTTCTGAGGGATGTCAGTGCTGACGGTCTGAACACCAGGTGTGGAGCAGCAAGGCTCTGGCATATTAAAATACTGTGGCATAGGGGCTAGGGGTAGAGCGCCTGCCTCACATGTGTGAGGCACTGGGTTTGATCCTCAGAACCACATAAAAATAAATATATTGTATCCACCTACAACTAAAGTATATGTTACTATTTCAAAAATGCTCTATATTGTAATACCTTAAGATTTCATGAGGGACAATAATACCGAATATAGTAGGAATACTGATCTTTTAATTATTCCATTACTAATTATAAACAGTAATATACCTAGTTAGATATTTTAATACCACAGGACCAATTCATGGTAAGTTTATTATTAGGTAAAAAACATATTTCACTGAACTTTTATTTTGTGCTGGGGAGCCAACTAAGGGCTCTGCAGATGCTGGGCAAGAACTCTACCATTGCACCCAATGTAGTGAAAAATATTATCAAAACAGTTGTGCTGGGCTGGGGATGTGGCTCAAGCGGTAGCGCGATCGCCTGGCATGCGTGTGGCCCGGGTTCGATCCTCAGCACCACATACAAACAAAGATGTTGTGTCCGCCGATAACTAAAAAATAAATATTAAAAAAAAATTCTCTCTCTGTGTCTCTCTCTCTCCCACTCTCTCTAAAAAAAAAAAAGAAAAAGAAAAAGAAACCAAGGACTGTGTCTCGTCCTTGACATTTTAAAAAAAAAAAAAAAAACAGCAGAGCCAACCTCCTTAGCAACTTTTCTCAAAAAGGGCTGGAGATGTAGCTCTGTGGTACTGGGTTCAAGCCCCAGTATTGCCAAAAAAAGAAGCATGAGCTCATGGTATAGATGTTTATAATCTATCTCCCACCAGAAAGAAAAAGGTCAATGTTATCTTACTCTATGTAATTACAAAATTAAAAAAAAAAAAGGTTAACTAGGAAACAACCTGGTGGCAATTTCCACAAGTGGATTTCAAAAATTGATTTTATCAACTCCAAGCCCATGTTTTTACCCACTGGATGATATAGTCTGTCTGGGCCTGGAGTTACAAATTACCTGAGGTCTAATAGAAATTTTCAGTAAAATGGATAAACTGACAGACAAAATCGATTACCAATCATTCATATTTTTCCACACTGAAAAATATTCTATAGTATATTTCCTTAGCACCTGAATAAAAATTTTGGTTAGGTTATTGCATGTTGGCCCTTTTGGATAATTAGGGTTAAGATTCATCTTACCTGCAATGATATCTATCTTGATTTTCCATTCTGCAGCTTTCTTTTGAACATGCTAAACATAAATAACATTTTTATGTGAGCTTATTTTTAAGTAAGTTTTTAAAAACTACTTGTTATTAATATTAGATTAAGTTTTAAGCTTAAAATTTCATTAGAAATTAGACTGAAAAGTTTCAACTAGATGAATATTTTGAAAATCAGTAATCAAGTCATTTCAATATATTTAACAATCAGCCAAATTACATAAATTCAAGTGAAAAACTTTAAGAAAAGCATCAGAATACATAATACACTCATGATTTCTCATCACTGTCTCATCAATATAACTACTTATCCTGGAAACTATTCAGCAGAGAGGTCCATGTCCATGAGCAATTCAGTGGCAGTATGGCATAGTAGTTCAGAGCATGGTCTCTAGAACCAGGCTGCTTGCATTTAAACTACAGAACTACTACTTGCTAGCTATGTGCCTCAGTTTCCTCATTTGTTAATGAGGCTAGTGTTTTTTTGTTTTGTTTTGTACTTGGGATTGGACACAGGGATGCTGAAGCACTGAGCAACATACCCAGCCCTTTTTTACATTTTATTTAGAGGCAGGGTCTAAGTTGCTTGAGGTTAGTGTTTTGAACTGTAACAGATGTGTTAGAGCTTTATAGGTCTAAAATTCTTGAACCACTTCACAAAGAATTATTAATTTTTAGTTACTAATTTACTATTTAAAACTGCTTTATTCAATTAAGGCTTTTTTGGACACAATATGTACTGGCACTTGCTTTCATATATTGATTGAGATTTACCAGTAGATATGTTATATTCTGTTGACTGCTTACATGTACCACTGTTCATTGTTAGCAGTGTATTTCTGCTTGGCTGTTGGATGTTGTACTTTTAAAAAGGTTATTATGGGCTGAGGTTGTGGCTCAGTGGTAGAACGTGCACCAAGCATGAGTGAGGCAGTGAGTTTGATCTAGCACCACATAAAATAAAAAAGTATGGGGCTGGGATTGTGGCTCAGTGGTACAGCATTCGCCTAGCACATGTGAGACCCTGGGTTTGACCCTCAGCACCACATAAAAATAAAAAATAAATAAAGATATTTTTTAAGTAAATAAAATAAAGGTATTGTGTACATCTACAACTAAAAAAATATTTTTTAAAAATGGGGGGAGCTGGGGTTGTCACTCAGCGGTAGAGCGCATGTGCAAGACCCTGGGTTCGATCCTCAGCACCACGTAAAAATAAATAAAGGCACTGTGTTCAACTACAACTAAAAAATAAATACTTTTTAAAGAAGGGTTATTAGATTAGCATGTCTCTAGAATTTTTTATTTTCAACTGGGTTCTTATGCACTGTTCATGACTAAAATATTTTTCCTACAAGGCTATTTTAAAATCTCTTCATAGAAACTATTTAAATAATAACAGCCAACACACAGCAATTAGATATGCAAGACTCTGATCTAAGTGCTTTGTAAATAGTAACTCATTTAATGTTCATAATTATACCAATTATAGCATACTGAGTTCTTTACACCAAAGAGTATAGGTCAGCATAGTTGAGAAAACAAGATCAAGTGGCTTTACCAAAAACATGCTTAAGATGCAGCAGAACTTAGATTTGAATCCAGTCCAATCTGGTTCCAGAGTCTCAGTTTTTTCTTTTTTCTTAATATATCTTTTCAGTTGTTGATAGACCTTTTTTATTTTATTCATTTATTTATATGTGGTACTAAGAATCGAACCCAGTGCCTCACACACATCAGGCAAACGCTCTACAACTGAGCCACAATCGCAGCCCCTCAATTCTTCTTTTTTTTTTTTAAAGAGAGAGTGAGAGAGAATTTTTTAATGTTTACTTTTTAGTTTTTGGCGGATACAACATCTTTGTATGTGGTGTTGAGAGCGCGCTACCACTTGAGCCACATCTCCAGCCCCCCTCAGTTCTTTCTTAATCACAAAGTTATATTGACAAGGAAAAAGGTACCGCCCCTCCCCCTAATTTCTGTAATACATCTTTCACACCCCCACATTATGTATTGGCAAAAAGAATAGTGAAATATGTGGTTTCTGAACTCAGAATTCTTTTGCTTGAGGCTTACCATTTTTGAAACTAGTTATACCATACTTCTCCTTTAACTGCATGAGCCCACACAGTGACACTGGGAGAAGAGGCATTAATCAACCAGAACTTACCCAGGTAAACCAGAACATATGGTAATCCTAGTTATACCATACTTCTCTACTCCCTAATTGTAGTACCTTTGATAGTAACAGTCCTGTTTGAACAAATCTTTGATGAAAGAAGGTAGTCATAAATAATAGCTAATTAAAGGGAAAATTTAGTTACTAAGAGCTAAATGTCAAAAGGTCAGGAGAAACAGGCACTGTGATAATTTAGCATCCACAGCAAGTCCTTAAAACACAATTTTTTTTAAAAAATGACCTAAAATATCATGGTGATGTGAACCTACCTCTCTAGTTGAAGATTTGTGTAAAGAATATACTGCTGTTCTTGCCATTTCCAAAGCAGTCTTTAGAAAAGCCATATCTGTTCCTATGAAAAGAAAAAAAAAAAACAACTCTTATTTACATTTTGTACCTTTTATCAAAGGAGAAGATTAGACAAATAGAATTTAGAAACTTTTTCCTAAACTCCAAAACAGGCACTTCAAATTCTTTCTGCATCAAGTCAGGGTACAAATAAATATCAGAATATTTTATTAAAGTTGATAAAATAAAACCAGAATTATATTGTCTTGGCTAAAAAATAAAGCTAAAGTAAAATTTTAATATTATACCCCATTCTAATGAGTCAAAATCCAGAATTATCTTGGTGGGGTAGGGGTACTTTTTAAAGTATGCATGTGTTTTCCTTCTCTTATTGATTTCCTACCCTCCTTGCCCATAGTACACACAAAATTAATAGCTACAGTGAGTCACTGTTACCAATGAGCACTTTCTGAAACACTCATGTGTGTTTAAACATTAAAAACAGGTTTGAGGGCTGGGAATGTGGCTCAAGCGGTAGCACACTTGCCTGGCATGCACGTGGCCCAGGTTCGATCCTCAGCACCACATACAAACAAAGATGTTGTATCCGCCGAAAACTAAAAAAATAAATATTAAAAAATTCTCTCTCTCTTAAAAAAAAAAAAAAGATTTTGAAGTACACAATACAACTAAACTGTGCCTGATCTTCTCACCTACAGAAACTGTGAGTTAATCCACATGTGTTTGAGATAATGCATATTTTAAAAAAAAAAACAGGTTTGAGGGCTGGGGCTATGGCTCAGCAGTAGCGCACTTGCCTGGCATGTGTGAGGCACTGGGTTTGATTCTCAGCACCGCATGTAAATAAATTTAAAAAGGTCTCTATTAACAACTATAAAAAAAAATATTAAAAAGAAAAAAAAACAGGTTTGAGTGGCTGGGGTTATAGCTCAGTGATAAGAATGTGTGTTTAGGGCTGGGGTTGTGGCTCAGCAGTAGAGCACTGGGTTCGATTCTCAACCACACAGAAATAAATACATAAAATAAAGGTATTTGTCCAATTACAACTAAAAAATACACATTAAAAAAAAAAAAAAAAAAACACCAGAATGTGTGTTTAGCATTTTAAGTTTTGTGATCAATTCCCAGCACTACCCCTGAAAAAAAAAAAAGGCAGATTCAAAAAGTACAAAATCCTTTATAAGTTTCATAATCATTTATAAGGGCCAGACAAATCATCCCAAATATTAATCATAAATGATGAAAATTTACTTAATACAAATTTGTAAAAATAAAGATTAAAAATTCAATTCCTGGGCTGGGGATATGGCTCAAGCGGTAGCGCGCTCGCCTGGCATGCATGTGGCCCGGGTTCGATCCTTAGCACCACATACAAACAAAGATGTTGTGTCCACCAAAAACTGAAAAATAAATATTGAAATTCTCTCTCTCCCTCTCTCTCTCTCTCTCTCTAAAAAAGATATTGTGTCTACCTAAAACTAAAAAATAAATATTAAAAAAAAATTCAATTCCTAAATAAACTGAAATTTAAGTTATAATACCTATACAGGTAGAAGATTAGTTTATTTAATGATCAATGATAAAATCACTTAATCCAGTTAATAGTAAAATGTTCTTTAAAACTTGCTTTCCTATGAGTACACTAGTACATCTAATTCTTGTTACTAACCTTTATTATTTTTGGTCCCAAATGGAGGATTCATTATTACTGTATCAAAAGACTTAGACATTCTGTTGGATAATGAGCATACATCACATTGAACTATATCCACATTTGTTAACTCAAACTCTTCCACATTCCTATTAAATATTTCCAATGCATCTTCATCTATGTCAAATCCAACACACAACCTATAAATGCAAAACACAAAGAGTGGCATCTTACATCTCCCAAAACAAAACAAAAAGTTTTTACTTACGCTTTTTAACTTAGTTAACAAAAGTTAAGAGTGGGTGAAGCTTTTCAACAGCATGATTTCTCAATGCAGCCAGGGTTAGAAACTCAGATGTATATAAAAGGGACTGCTGCTCTTATACTTAAAAAAAAAATTATTCTAATTAGTTATACGTGATAGAAGAATGCATTTGACACACTGTACACAAATGGAGCACAACTTCTCCTTCCTCTGGCTGAACATGGTGCAGAGTCACAGAGGTAGCGTAATCATACATACATATAAGATAATAATGTCCATCTCATTCCACCGTCCTCCCTAACCCCATACCCTTTCCCCTCCCCTCTGCACAATCCAAAGTTTGCTGTTATACTTTTTATCTATTTATTTTTTGGTACTGGGGATTGAAGACAGGATGCTCAACCACTGAGACACATCCCCAGTCCTTTTTAGAATTTTGAGACAGGGTCTAAGTTGCTGAGGACCTCACTAAATTGCTGAGGCTGGCATTGAACTTGCAATCCTCCTGTCTCAGCCTCCTGAGCCTCTGGGATTCAACCATACTGCCTATCTTTATTTACATCCTGTAAATAAACAATATATAGTTTTTGATATTCTTTACATTGAAAATATACTCAGTTTTAGATTATTGGTCCCCCATCTCATTGTTTAGAGTCCCATGAATATAATTCAGTTCATCCTATTTACACTTATTAAGGCTGCCCCATACCAAAATAGTGTAAGTTGGATCACTTACCCTGCGCCTAACATTGCAGTTCCGATGCTAAGCACTCCACAACCACATCCTAGGTCTGCAACCACTTTATTTTCAATGTCATCATATGTGTTATGGATTGTATAAAGCATACATGCTAAAGAACAATTTTAAAACATATTAGGGAATAAGTAGGGTATGACTAATATTTAATTTGTACAAATCAGTGTACCATGTTATTAAAAAAAAAAAAAAAAAAGATTACTTGGTATGTAGTAAAAAGCACCACAAAGGAGGATAACACCTATTAGAGGTTCCCAAAAAACTGTCTCTGGTGACAATGCCAAGAATGATAAAACTGTCACTTGTATCTCAAGTAAAATGGGAAAATAAAGTCAAAATGCTTTATTTTTCCTCAGCCACCTATTCAAAACATTGTTCTGTGTGTGTATGTGTATCTATTAGTTTTTTCTTTGATGCTGAAGTAGTTTATATAAAAGAATAGTACAAGTAAATAGAGTTATAAATATCCTTCCTTGTCACATGTAAGTTTGGCAGCCCTGTATCAGTCAGCTTTAAAAGTCTACTAATGTGGGAAGACTTTACAAGTCTGGGAACCAGTAATATCAAACAAGCATTAGCATTAAAGGGGCACAGAACTTTTTTGTAAAGTTTGTCATCAGAACACAGGTATCATAATCTTCTACATCCTATATATATATATATATGTGTGTGTGTGTGTGTATATGTGTGTATGTGTGTGTGTGCACGCGCGGCGCTCGTGCATGCATATGTATACAGATATATATATATACACACATAGATATATATATATCTTAAGACACATATTCATAATCTACAAATGATAACTGATAAGAGAACTAAGGAACAGGGCAGAAGGTTGCTGAAAAAGAGGTTTTTCAAACACAAGGTTAACTGTAGGTTAAGCATGAATAATATCATTTATATCTCTCTGTGGATATCTGACCTCAGCAAGGGCTACTGGCAATCCCTAATGGCTGAGGTTCCAGAGATTTTATTTAAAAATAGGGCTATTTCAGACCGAATGTGTAATTACTGATGTGGGTGTGATTACTTTGAGGCTGGTATCTGAAAAGAAGCACACCTGTGTGCATGCTACAAACTAGGTGTGAAATAACTTATTTTTTAAAAATTGTATTTCACAAAAAAACCTAAAACCCTACAGAAGACTATAAGAAGTCATTATAAACTAAGAAAACTGATCTTAACCTAGACACAGTTTAAATGAATTTGTATTGGCATATTATAATTTTACATAATAGTGGGATTCATTTTGACATATTTACATGCACAAAATGAAGAAATGTGGTCAATTTCATTCCCCAGTTTTGCACAAAAATTTTGTGTGGATTTTTGGTTGGGACTACGCCAACATCTTAGAGTTAACTGCAGGTATGTATACATTCTTTATCCTTCTCATTGGCAGCTTAGAAACAACTATTTTGAAAGTGGAAAATAGTCCCCCTTGCAAGTGTTCCCAGGAAATTAATTTTCCTAAGGTTTCCCCACCACTTAATTATATTTATTAAATATGGATCTTTCTATATTCCCTTCTGTACTCTATGTCAATTGCTGGCATCAAGAAACAGTGCTAATTCTCGAGTAATGTGTTAAAACTAAAACGTGTCCTCATCTCTTTATACAGCCATACTCTGATTTTGCTAAATTCAAGTCCTTCCACTACCAACTCTAGTATTCATTTGTAGGGCAGAGGATTGCATCAGAATCTTGCAATTCCAATCCCTGACAATTCATTCTAAGAGGAAAATGATCCTTACTTAGCAAACATTTACTGAGCTTCTAACTAGTACAGCAACTTTTTTAGGCACTGGAATTCGGGGGGTGGGGGGGGGGTGGGACAAGACTAACAAATTCCTTTATGAGAGAAACTGTGTTAAGTAGTACGCAGAAAACTAAACAGGAAAAAAGTGTGTGTGTGTTGGGACGGGCAGAGGACTGTCTTTAACTGCGGTGTAAAGGCCTCTCTAAAGTCACACGCGATCTTAAAGCGGAATTTCTCCAGACAGTCCCTAACCAAATTACGTTTCTTTTTTCATCAAGGAGTAAGCATATAAGGCTAACCCCAGAAGCTCAGGGCATGGTGAACCAGCCGCCCTACCTGCAATGTGCGGCCTGGTCGGATACTGTTCTAGAAGTAGCTTAGGCTTTTCGAATCCATCCACTTGTTGCAGGCGACTCTCTAGTTCCTTGAGCCTTAATTTCTTCATTTCCCCCGCGCCGCCGCTCTTATATGTGGGATTACAGGGTTCAACCACACCAGAACTGCAGGGAAATCTATCTGACCCGGTTCTTTCCTCCCGCCTCACACTTTCTCAGAGTCACAAGCTGAGGGCGGGGCAGGAAACGTGGGACCTAGGGTCTGCCTCCGACCCACCTCCCGGGTGTCGCGCGCCGCCCTCCGGACTCTGGGAGCCGGAGGCGATAGCTGGAGCGCGCGTGCAAAATGCCTGATGTAGCAGCGTCCCAGCACCTCGGGAAGCGTACGGCGCCGGAAGCGACACCACGCACACGCGCACGCCTCCGTCATTCGGCGTCGGGTTGCAATCTCTGCCCAACGTTGGGGTTCCGCTGGCCACCCGGCCTCTTCGGCCTCGGCAGAACCGAAGAACCGCCTGAATTCGCAGATCGCTAGTCAGCCCCCGCCTCTGTGGTGTGCTCAGTAGCCTCAGGCTTTGCCTTGAGTACCTACCAGCCTCTAAGGATGTGGAAAGAGGGTGAAAGTGAAGCAGGACAGAGGGTGAAAGTCACAGTTACTTTGTGGCCCAGTGTGACCCTTTTGCTTGTTTTCTCCCAAGCTCCCTCTCAAAAAGCGGCAGTCTCCACTTCCGTTGCTTCCTTCTCCATTCACATGTCCTACTTTATTGTAGCGTTTACCTCTTTTTAGGTCACCTGTGTCACTTATCTCAACCATCACAGGAGTGGTGATGTCAGAGAAGCCAAAGAAAGTTTAAATGAAGGAATAAGGTCGTGGTATCTTTTGCAGGAAAGAGGTCAGGTGTCTCACAGAAGGAGCGGAAACCACGTTGTAATGGGTTGTGAAGAGAATGGAAGTTTACGAAGTAGAAGTTGTAAAGGTGAACAGTTCTTAAAAAGTGCACCCATGAAAAGGAGAGTGAAAATGGCTGACGCTTAGCAAGTTTGGGGAAAGGCTTTACTGGTGGTGTTAGATACTTTATTTACCTACTGGGTATGCTGGGGTTCAACTCAGAGCCTTGCACTTGCTAGGCAAGCGATCTACCACTGAGCTACACCACCAACATTATTAGAGTTTCTCTAAAGATAGGAGAAGAAAGGAACATATCTAAATTCTAACAGAATAGGGACAATCGAAAGGGAGAGGATTATAGAAAGGGGCCAATGGAGAGGATATTGGATGGAGCTGGGATTCTCAGATCCAGTGCTTAAATAAAAGGGTTGCCCCGCTAGTGAAGTGACCCTGAACCTTGTACAACCAGAGGAATGAGAAGCTGTGCTCCATATGTGTACTGTGTGTCAAAATGCATTCTACGGTAAAATTAATTAATTGATTGATTTAAAAAAAAAGGATTGCCCTTAGCCAATGGCATGACATTTCGTTATTAAAGGAAGAAAAAGGGAGTAAAAGGATGATGATTGAGTTGAGAAATGGTGTCTGAGGCTGCTACTTCCTATGAAAAGTAGAATTCAGTTACTGTTATGAGGATTAAATGAGTTCGTACATATAAAGTTCTTAGTAGATAAAGGCAATACACGAAGTTCTTTGTCATATAACAAACGCCCAATAAAATGTTAACTGTTTTTGCTCTTGGTGGTGTTTACTGATAGAATGGTGGTGGAGAAGGAGATAATTGAAGCTAGCCATATATTCAAAAGTAATGGGTCCCCCACTTTTTTTCTTTTGTTTATCCCAAAGATGCAGGTTGATTTGTTATTTTTTCTACATTTTTTAAATTGGTGCATTATAGTTATACATAATGATGGGATTTGTTGTTACATATCTGCACATGCACACAATATAAGAATATAATTTGGTCAGTATTACTCTCCTGCACTTCCCCCCCCACTCTGCACCTTATAATTCTTTTGGAGGTTAATTGCAATTTAGAATCTTAAACTACACCAATGAATCAATAACTTCTCATATTGTTACATTGCAATCCCTTAGTCTGTCTTGGTCTTTGAATAAATATTTTACTCATACATGATTTGTAATATCATGTATTAGTCATTTGGGAAAAAAATTGATTCACTAAATTTTGAAAGTATTTCATCATGTTTCATTGTACAATACCAGAAAATCACATTTATTAATATCAATACTGATCTCCCCCAGAAAAGGCTTTAAATAGAGGGAAGACTGTTAAACTCAAAATGGAAGATGTGTTTTCCAAAACATTAATACAGCTTGAGTTTTTTTTCCATTGGCAAAAAATACAGTCTAGTGTTTTTCATGAAGTGACAGTTGTATTTATTCCACTTTTCAGAAAATGCCTGTCAAATAGCAAGACTGAAAAAACATAGTTTGTCAGTCATGCTTTCAAATAAAATTGTGTTTCCTTAAAAAAAAAAAAGCCAACTCTAGTAAATGCTAAATATTATACAGGCACACAACTTTTAGAATCGATCAAATTAATTAAATTATCAAATTTGCAGGATCCAAAACAAAAACTGGTTATGTTTCTACTCATTAGCATTTAGCAATCTGAAAAGAAAAGTAAGAAAACAATTCTATTTACAATAACTTCAAAAAGAATAAAATACTTAGGTATAAGTTTAGCCAAGGAAGTGAAAGACTTGTGCACTAAAATCTACAAAACATTGCCAAAAATAAAAAAAAGAAGAAGAAGACATGGAAAGATATCCCATATTTATGGATTGGAAGAGAATATTAAGATGCCATTACAACCCAAAGAACAGATTTGACACAATCCCTATCAAAATCCCATTGTTTTTTTTTTTTTGTTTGTTTGTTTGTTTGTTTGTTTGTTTTTTTAGAAATGGAAACATTTGTCCCAAAATTTATATGGAATCCTTAATAGATCTGAAATAGCTAAAACAGTTTTGAAAAAGAATAACAAAGATTGAGGACTTATACTTTTCTATATTCAAAGCTTATTACAAAGCTACAATAATCAAACTAGTGCACTACCACTACTTGCATGAGGAGACATACATATATACCAATAGAACAGGGAGTCCAGAAATAAACACTCATGTATTTGGTCAATTGATTTTTGACAAGGATGTCAAGACCATTCAATGGAGAAAGATAGTTTTTTCAACAAATGGTGCTGGGAAAACTGGATAGTCACATGCAAAAGAATGATACTGAATCTTTAACTTCCACCTCATGTAAAAGTTAACTCAAAATGATTGATGGGGCTGGAGTTGTGGCTCAGCACTGGGTTCGATTCTTAGCACCACTTATAAATAAATTAATAAATAAAATAAAGATCCATTGACAATTTAAAAAATATTTTTAAAAGAATGGATTGATGACCTAAAGTAAAAAGCCAAAAGTATAAAAATCTTTGAAGAAAACATAATGTTAAATCTTTATGAAATTGAAAATGGTACTATTTCATGAACACAAAACCAAAAGCATAAATAACGAAAGAAAAGGTAGGTAAATTTGATTTTATCAAAATGAACAACTTCTGTACACCAAAGGACACTATCAAAAGAGTGAAAAGACAACTCAAAGACTGGAAGGAAATTCTTGCAAATCACATGTAGTACATATAAGTGATTGCTATCAAAATATGTAAAGAACTCCTGCAACTCAAAAACAAAAATACAACCTACATCCAAAATAGACAAGGAGATTGAATAGACATTTCTGCCAGGAAGATAAACACATGGGCAATAAGCACATAAAAAGAATGCAAAACTTCATCAGTCATGAGGGAAATAGAAATTAAAATCACAATAAACTAACACCCACTTGAATGGTTATTATCAATAAAATGGAAAATAACAAGTGTTGGAAAGGATATGGAAAAACTGGAACTCTCGTGCATGGCTGGATTATAAAATGCTGCAATTACTGTGAAAAACAGTTTGGTAGTTATTCATAAAGCTAAACAGTATTATCATATGATTTAGCAATCCTACTTCTATGTATCTACCCCAAAGAACTGAAAGCAGAACTCGAACATACCAACACTCATAGCAGAATTATTTACAATAACCAAAAGGTGTAAACAACCAAAGTTGTGTATCACCAGATGGATGGATAAACAAATTGTGGTACTGTATACATATATATATATATATATATATATTCCATTATAAGATGGAATGAAATTCATATACATGCTACAACATGGATAAATTTGTAAAATACTGTGCTAACTGTGTTAGGTCGGTGGCGGCGACTTGGTGGCGACTTGGTGGCGACTTAGTGGCAACTTAAAACAAAGCAGCCCACGCTGGAAAAGAACATCAATCAGATGCTGGTGGAAACGCCTGTCAATCAGCCAGATCTCCTGACTAACGCCTGTCAATCAGCAGGACCCCCTGGCCAATCCTGGAGTTCAGCCAACTCCCCTGACCAACTCTAAGGGGGCAAGGGACCCTAGAAACACCTTTTCCTGTCCCAAGCACTTCCCTTCCTGCTGTAAGCCCCATAAAAGTCCATTCTGGTTGAGCTTCCACGCGGTTTCTCCTCAGACCCTTCCCCTGTCCCCTCTGTGGGTCTGATCAAGTTCCACCAGGGAGTGATATCTCAATAAAGCCTCCCCCGCCTGATCTGACAAAGTGGAATAATAAACACAGAAGGACAGATATTATATGATTCCATTTATATGAAATACCTAGACTAGGTAAATATATAGAGACAAAGTAGAATAGAGGTAGTCAGGGTTGAGAGAGAGTGGGTTGGGGAATCTATAATTATTGTTTAATAAGTAGAGAGTTTCTGCTTGAAATGATGAAAAAGTTCTAGATATTGATGGTGATGATCATTACATAACATTGTGAATGTACTTAATGTCACTTAAGTTGTGCATTTAAAATGGTTAAAATGGGGGGCTGGGGATGTGGCTCAAGTGGTAGCGCGCTCACCTGGCATGCGTGCAGCCCTGGTTCGATCCTCAGCACCACATACAAAGATGTTGTATCCACTGAAATCTAAAAAATAATAATAATAATAAAATAAAATAAATAAATATTAAAATTCTCTCTCTTAAAAAAATAAATAATGCAATAAAGATATTTTTAAAAATATTAAGAAGGTGTGGGCTGGGGCTGTAGCTCAGTGGCAGAGTGCTTGCCTAGCATGTGTGACGCACTGGATTCAATCCTTAACCCAACATAAAAATAAACAAAGGCATTCTGTCTATCTACAACTACAAAAAGCTTTTAAAAAATATTAAGAAGATGTGTCCTCATGGATTGAAATGCAATCAAATTAATATTTTTTACTGTTTTATTGAGGCGATTTTAAAGTGAAACTGCTTATTTTTCTTCCAGTATTTAGCAGACAAGTACAATGACAACTAGATGACGACTGCTGTTGCATTGATTCATACCATATTAAAAGCAGTTTTATTTAGCAGTGCTTTTGCAAAATCAGTGCAAGTGTCAATGCTATTGTTCCAAGATAAATCACAAGATTAAGAAAGTTATTTAATACTCTGAGTATTTCAGCATGAAATAAGCTTATTGCCAAGCATTCACATTTAAAAAAAGAACTGATACTTATTTGGTGCTGAATCTGGAGAAATAAGGAAAATTACAAGTTCAGCCATGTATTATAGTGAAAGACCCACCGATTCCCTGTCCAAGAAAGATGCACGAGGCACTGGCTGCAAACGCAAGAGGTTTATTCAGACACAGACGCCTGTGGGTGCTCAGCAAAACCTCAGCCGGAGCTTTGGTGAACTGGCACACCGGGCTTTGGGGTACAGGTCTTTTATAGGATAATGGGGCAGGTTTCGCGCGCGCGGGAAGTGACAGGTTTCTTATTGGTTATTTTGAACCCAACATATAGATTACCTAAAGGGCAAAGTTGTTTTTCACTTTATGTTCCTGGATAAACCTCATGACAGTTACATATTAACACTCTGGTTTTTCTGTTCCTGCTTATCATATCAGTTCCTGTTTGTTCAGGCATGCCTTGGGATCTGCTTTTCTGTTCTTCCTCAACCATCCTGTTCCCTCACAATAGACTACCCTTAACTGATTAACAGAGAGACCTCTCTTTACGTGGGTTAGCAACACGCCCTGATGGTTTCACAATGGGGCCTGGGGTTTCTGGGCTGGGGTCTTTCAATAGGACTCATTCTTTTTTTTTTTTTTTTTTTTTTGGCATTTCAAGAGACTTGACTTCACTGGATCATGTATTATCAGTGAAGCCAGATTTGAGGATAGGTAGTTAGTGTAGCTAGGTAACTAGGTCTAATATCGAGTAAGATAAATAAAATGGAGGCCATTATAGAGAATGGAATCCAAGAAACCAGAGCAGCACTTGGGGAAATTGAAATGTTAATGTCTCCAAGACTTGGGAACCCATCCTAAGGAACTGTTAATGAAATAGCTCCCAGCAAACAGGGAAGTGCTAATCAAAAGCTGCCCCAGGCCCTTCCTGCACAGATTACTACTCTAGCCAACCAATATCCCACCTATTGGGTCTTCTCACCTGCATTCTATCACTGAAAGATAAAGGGAAACAAAGGACAGGAGTGTGACAGAGCTGAAAGACCTTAGCTATGAAAAAGGGAAGACCTCCCCCTTCCAGAATTCTTCCTTTCGGGTCCTCTTCTTCCTCCGGGGAGAAGTCTTTTCTGCTGTCCTTTAAAAGGACACTTATTATTATTCCACTCTACACTTGTCTCTGAGTGCTTCTCTGGTTTTGTACTTCAGCATTCAGGGAAGCAAGGACTCATCACTGGTAAACAGCGGTAACATTGAAGCCAGATTTAAAGTTAGGTAGTCAGTGTAGTTAGGTAAATCGGGTGATCTAAATTCATCAGTGAAATCTAAAATGGAGGCCATGCTGATAATGATTCTGGAAAAGCAGGACAACTCATGGAATGTTAATGAAGTCCTGGAAAGGCCCTAGGCCAAAGTCCACCCCAAAGAAATGTTAATGGAACCCAGGAAACAGCCCCCAACAGATTTGGAGATAGCCCATCCCAAGAAGTGATAATGAAGTCCTTCCTGCCCAGGTTGCTTGTTTGGCCCACTTGTATCCCACCCCTCAGGCCTTCCAACCTACATTCCATCACCAAAACTATAAAAAGGGGAGACAACCTCACTTCCACAGATTCCACCTCTTGGGTCCCCTTCGTCCTCCGGGAGAAGTCTTTTCTGCTGTCCTTTAATAAACTTCCAATTTCTACTCTGACCTTGCATTGGTGTGCTTCTTTGGTGTTATTCTTCAACATTGGGGAAGCAAGGACTCGTCACCAGTCAACAGCGGTAACAACATCAGTATAAATAAATGCTTTATAGACTCATATTCATTGCTATCTTAAATAAGGCAGTGCCTGGTCAATCACAAAACCCTGGCTTGGTTTCTGAGCATTTTACTGCTATATACAGCCTTTTCATGCAAGTTACACAATGATTTTCTAAAGCTCTCACACTACGGGCATGCCCTTGCTACTGCCTGGAACAAGTTTACTGCCTTCAGCCCAAGATACTGGTTGAAGGACGATTTATTATTTTTATGTACAGAAATGCAAAAGAGTACATTTATCCCAGTTTAATGGTGAGTTCTTTATTCTTTGTCTTTTCTACCTTGGCAAGGAGAGCCACAGATTTTGGACCCAGGATGTTGCCTCTCCTGTGGCAACGATCTCTCTCATCATATCTGTCATTGTAGTTGGTTCTGATAGCTTCCACCAACTTAGCCAGAGCTCCTTTGTCTTCTGAGTTAACCTGTGTGAAGGCACGTCAGATGTCCCAGGCAGCCTAGCCTTCCTTGATGCTGCAGTAAGGGACTCCCTTCTTGTGACACAGGGCAGGCAGGAAGACAACCAGCTCTATGGGATTCACGTCCTGTGTGATCACCACCAGCTGAGCCTTCTTGTTCTTCACCAAGATGGTGATAGTATTGACCTCTGCTCGAAGGATAGGTGATCTCTTTGTGGCGACATCCCCTTTGCCAGCAGCCTTCTTTTAACCCCGGGCCAACAGCCTCTGTTTCTTTTCCTGCTTGGTCTCAGGTCTGTACTTGCCGGCAAGCTTAAGCAGCTGGGTGGCTGTTTGACTGACCGAGGCCTGGGTGAATGTAGCTGGATGTAGCAGGGCTATTTTACAAAGCGGTCCATTTTGGGCTGGATGTCCTGTCCAATACCGAAGTTCTTTGGCCTCTTCTCCTACAGTGGGTTCACTACCTTCTTGGCCTCTTGCCTCTTGACCACGGTGGGGGCCGGGGATACCTTCTTCCCCTTGGCCTTCTTTCCCTTCGGCATCTTGGGCGACTGGAGGAGAGCCGAACTCATACTTAAATGTAAGAAATGTTAAAAAAAAAAAAAGCTATGAGTGAAAGAAAAGTGACCACAACACTTGGAGCAACCAAAAGATCTTTATTGCAGCAGTGCAACAAAGAGAAAGGAAAGAAGGAGAGAGAGAGAGAGAGAGAGACAGACAGACAGAGACAGACAGACAGAGAGAGAGAGAAAAAAAGAGGAGAGATGAAGAGGGAGAGAGCAAGAGCAAGAGAGAGACAGAGAGCTCGCGCAAGAAAGACAAAGAGAGCAAGAGAGAGAGAGCAAGAGAGAGGGGGGCCTGGCAGGAGGTAGTTTTTATAGCCCAAATCTAATGGGGCCTCTGGGTCTGCAAGCTGCCTTGTTGGCCCAAGGGGGGGTTAAGTGTTCAGCCTTGAGCGGGTTTGAATGTTCAGACTTGAGGCAAACCGGTGATAAAGGACCAGATAGAGGGGAGTTTGAGTGCGTGGGGTATCTTGCAGCCAACATCTGTTCAGCCTGCCCTGCAGACAACACAGTTCAGCCTGCTCTGCACCCAACAATGAGTAAATTCTATTTTAGAATTAAATATAAAATCCTTAACAGTTTTAAAAATAACATTTTAAATTAAAACCTTTAAAAATGTTTTCAGGGCTGGGGATGTGGCTCAAGTGGTAGCGCGCTCGCCTGGCATGCTTGCGGCCTGGGTTCGATCCTCAGAACCACATACAAACAAAGATGTTGTGTCCACCGATAACTAAAGAATAAATATTAAAAAATTCTCTCTCTCTCTCTCTCTCTCTCTCTCTCTTTCTCTGTCTCTCACTCTCTCTTTAATAAAAATAAATAAAAATAAAAATGTTTTCAAATTTAAATAATTACTGCAAAATGATACAGGTAGTATATTTTTTATATTTTTGCAAGTGGACAGTGAAAATTTGAGGATTTCAAAATAACAATTTAGTTTATGGTAACAGCAGATATAACTGTATTGAACCAGTAAGAATATGATAGATATACTAAGAACAAACTGAATTCATCTCTGAAATTGCACACGTTTAAACCCTAATCCTATTATTTATTACCTCAGTAAGGTCTAAAAACCACAAGGATACAAAAGAACCACTTTCTATTAATTGTGAGAATGATGATATTATTATTATTTTTTAATTTTTTTTTCTTAAAGAGAGAGTTAGAGAGAGAGAGAGAGAATTTTTTAATATTTATTTTCTAGTTTTCGGCGGACACAACATCTTTGTATTTTTTTTTTTTTTTTTGAATTTTTAATATTTATTTTTTTGGTTATCGGTGGACACAACATCTTTGTTTGTATGTGGTGCTGAGGATCGAACCTGGGCTGCACGCATGCCAGGCGAGCGCGCTACCGCTTGAGCCACATCCCCAGCCCACATCTTTGTATTTGATCGATCCCGGGCCGCAAGCATGCCAGGCGAGCTCGCTACTGCTTGAGCCACATCCCCAGCCCAAGAATGATGATATTAAAACACATCATGTCGCATCTGGAAAACACTTTCTGCTTCCAAAATCATGAGAATAAAGAAAACAAATAAGGTTTTAATATGATTATGAAAATAATCCTGATTTGGGGGATTTCTAGAAAGGGATTTGGGATTCCCCAAAGATCTGCAAACCATACTTTATAAAGTGGTTAATGAATATTCATATACAGAATTTCATATTTGAAATTTGTAAGATAGTGTATTAGGGACAAGAAAATAATTAAAACACATTTCAAGAAACTCAGTTATATTATTAAGTAGTATTTGATTAATTGTTCAATCAGTGTGAGGGTGCATGAGCTGGGAGTCTGGAGAATTCTCTCAGGGACCCTTATAGCAGAAAACCCAGTGATCATTGCCCAAACATCCTCTATGTTTTTTTTAGCCTCTAGCCCCAGTTACTTGGGAGGCTGAGACAGAGGACTATTTTGACTCCAGGAGTTCAAGTCCAGAGTGGGCAACATAATGAAACCTGGTCTCAAAAAAAGAAAAAGGTTTTCTCATTTCAAGATCAGAAGTAAAATAATGATAACAATAGTATTATTATTATCTAATGTATTTTTAGATTATTATGCAATTTATAATATGCTTTCTCAGTTTGTAAGCTACACGTCAAGAGTATTATATTTAATGTAAATTGTGCCCCCTGAATTCTTGCTCTTTTTTTTTTTAATGTTTTATTAGTTGTTGATGAATTTTTATTTATTTATATGTGGTGCTGAGGATTGAACCCAGTCCCTCACACATGCTAGACAACCGCTGCACCACTGAGTCACAACCCCAGAATAGTGTTACCCCAGCCCTGAATTCTTTTTTTTTTTTTTAAAGAGAGAGAGAGAGAGAGAGAGAGAGAGAGAGAGAATTTTTCTTAATATTTATTTTTTTTTAGTTCTTGGCGGACACAACATCTTTGTTTGTATGTGGTGCTTAGGATCGAACCCGGGCCGCACGCATTCCAGGCAAGCGCGCTACCACTTGAGCCACATCCCCAGCCCCCTGAATTCTTATTCTTTTTTTGTGTGCTGGAGATTGGATTTAGGGATGCTTTACTGCTGGGCTACATCCCCAGTCCCCCATTTTTTTTTTTTTTTTTAATTTTGAGACAGGGTCTCATTAAGTGGCTGAGGCTGGCCTTGAATTTGTGATCCTTCTACCTCAGCCTCTCAAATAGCTGGGATTACAGGCATGTGCTATGATACTCAGTGCCAGATGAGTTCTGCCATACCATGCTTCCCAATTTTGCCTAATCCTAGGAATCATCTGAAGTTCTACACACAAAAACAGTTTCCTAGGTCCCATCTCAGATCTAAAGGAATTAAAATATTCAGGGATTATACTGTGCTATATACAAAAATACAAATCTTGAAAGAAATAATAATTTTTATCCCTCCAGAACTGAAAATCTAGCTTACCTCCAGAGAGCTGAATGTGTTGTATAAATAACTTAGTAGCACAGGACAGAGGACAAAGATGAATTAAACACCTCTAAGAGGAACAGTCCAAAGAGAACAAGAGTGCTTCAACCTATAATCTAGTATTAGTAATAAATTGAACATAATTTAAATATGTTATCTTCTATGTCATGGCTTTCTATGTTAGTAAAACATTTCACAATCATCATTTAACTGTGATAATTAATTTAAAAGTCGCTCAATAATTCTCTTTATAATACAAATTATGATACATGTAAAATCCAGGAACATCTTCTAACTATGGCAGAACAAGTGTGTATTTAATAATAATTGTCCATGGGTTAGGGCAGTTGGGGAAATATGCTGGTTTCTCTCCAGGATTGCATTCCTGTGGAGAATAACAAGGACGCCTGCTCTGCGAGACAGTGATGATGCATGTTGGCAAATGCAGTCTTTCAGCATTCCACAGTGGTCTCGACACACTCATAAATTTCTACAAAATTCCACCATTTGTCGTCAGTTTCTCCTCAACTCTGTAACAACACTGACAAACAAAAAAAGTTTAAATATCATCCCTTTTTCAGTTGCAGTACATGTACAAAAATCCAAACATTTGCCAGATTTCCTGCCTATACTTCTCATGACCACATGGAACCTATTCAAAACTAAAGAATCATTAAATAGAACCAATAATAAAATGAATAAAAAAATCTAAATTGAATAATGGGCAAAAAAGTGGATCAGTGCATGCTGTATGCATATATGGAAATATCACACTGAACCCCATTGATAGTACATCAATATGTGTTAATAAAAAAATAAAAAATAAAATTCAAATATACTCAAAAACTAAAAAATGACAAAAATTTGAATAGATTCTTACCAAAGAAAATACATAAGTACCTATTAAACACATATAAAGATGCATAATTAGTTATTAAAGAAAGGCAAATTAAAACTACAATGAGATACATACCATTAGAATGGCAATTAAAAAAAAAAAAGACAGAGAATAACAAATACTGGCAAGGTTACAGAAACCCAGGAACCCTTATACATCACCTGGGGAAATATAAAATGGTACAGACTATTTGTTAACCATTTGGCAGTTTCTTTTTATTTTATTTTATTTTATTTTATTTTATTTTATTTTTTTATTGGTTATTCAAAACATTACAAAGATTGCAGAATCACATCGGTTACATATCCACATTTTTACATAATACCATAATAGTAACTGTTGTATTCTGCTACCTTTCCTATCCTCTACTATCCCCCCTCCCCTCCCCTCCCATCTTCTCCCTCTACCCCATCTACTGTAATTCATTTCTCTCCTTATTTTTTTTCCCATTCCCCTCACAAACTCTTATATGTAATTTTGTATAACAATGAGGGTCTCCTTCCATTTCCAAGCAATTTCCCTTTTCTCTCCCTTTCCCTCCCACTTCATGACTCTGCTTAATGTTAATCTTTTCCTCCTGCTCTTCCTCCCTGCTCTGTTCTTGGTTGCTCTCATTATATCAAAGAAGACATTTGGCATTTGTTTTTTAGGGATTGGCTAGCCTCACTTAGCATAATCTGCTCTAGTGCCATCCATTTCCCTGCAAATTCCATGATTTTGTCATTTCTTAGTGCTGCGTAGTACTCCATTGTGTATAAATGCCACATTTTTTTTATCCATTCATCTATTGAGGGGCATCGGGGTTGGTTCCACAGTCTAGCTATTGTGAATTGTGCTGCTATGAACATCGATGTGGCAGTATCCCTGTAGTACGCTCTTTTGAGGTCTTCAGGGAATAGTCCGAGAAGGGCAATAGCTGGGTCAAATGGTGGTTCCATTCCCAGCTTTCCCAGGAATCTCCATACTGCTTTCCATATTGGCCTCACCATTTTGCAGTCCCACCAGCAATGTATAAGAGTACCCTTTTCCCCACATCCTCGCCAGCACTTGTTATTGTTCGACTTCATAATGGCTGCCAATCTTACTGGAGTGAGGTGGTATCTTAGGGTGGTTTTGATTTGCATTTCTCTGACTGCTAGAGATGGTGAGCATTTTTTCATGTACTTGTTGATTGATTGTATGTCCTCCTCTGAGAAGTGTCTGTTCAGGTCTTTGGCCCATTTGTTGATTGGGTTATTTGTTTTCTTATTGTTTAATTTTTTGAGTTCTTTGTATACTCTGGATATTAGGGCTCTATCTGAAGTGTGAGGAGTAAAAATTTGTTCCCATGATGTAGGCTCCCTATTTACCTCTCTTATTGTTTCTCTTGCTGAGAAAAAACTTTTTAGTTTAAGTAAGTCCCATTTGTTGATTCTTGTTATTAACTCTTGTGCTATGGGTGTCCTATACCTAGAAGACACAAAAGGGTCTACAAAGAAACTACTAGAGCTAATAAATGAATTCAGCAAAGTGGCTGGATATAAAATCAACACGCATAAATCAAAGGCATTCCTGTATATCAGCGACAAATCTTCTGAACTGGAAATGAGGACATCTACCCCATTCACAATATCCTCAAAAAAAATAAAATACTTGGGAATCAACCTAACAAAAGAGGTGAAAGATTTATACAATGAAAACTACAGAACCCTAAAGAGAGAAATAGAAGAAGATCTCAGAAGATGGAAAAATATACCCTGTTCATGGATAGGCAGAACTAACATCATCAAAATGGCAATATTACCAAAAGTTCTCTATAGGTTCAATGCAATGCCAATCAAAATCCCAACGGCATTTCTTGTAGAAATAGATAAAGCAATCATGAAATTCATATGGAAAAATAAAAGACCCAGAATAGCAAAAGCAATTCTAAGCAGGAAGTGTGAATCAGGAGGTGTAGCGATACCAGATTTCAAACTGTACTACAAAGCAATAGTAACAAAAACAGCATGGTACTGGTACCAAAACAGGCGGTGGACCAATGGTATAGAATAGAGGACACAGAAACCAATCCACAAAATTACAACTATCTTATATTCGATAAAGGGGCTAAAAGCATGCAATGGAGGAAGGATAGCATCTTCAACAAATGGTGCTGGGAAAACTGGAAATCCATATGCAATAAAATGAAACTGAATCCCCTCCTCTCGCCATGCACAAAAGTTAACTCAAAATGGATCAAGGAGCTTGATATCAAATCAGAGACTATGCGTCTGATAGATGAAAAGGTTGGCTCCGATCTACATTTGGCAGTTTCTTAAAAAGTTACAAATAAATTTACCACAGAGCCCTGCAATTCTAATCTTAGGTATCCACGCAAGATAAATTAAAGTCTATTTCCATACAAAGACTTTCCACATAAAGACTGAATATTTACAAAAGCCCTTTGTTAATATTTATAGGTAAATATTCCTAGTAGCTTTATTCATAATTGAAAAAAAAATTAGAAATGACCCAAAAGCTTATCAGCTTGTAGATGGCTAAACAAAATGTTGCATAGTCATCTGATAGACTACTATTCTACAATAGAAAATAACTTAATAATGATATATGCTACAATATGGATGATCTACAAAAATAGATCAGTGAATGACTCATATATACTATATGAGTCCATGTACAAGAACTGTTCAAAAAAGCTGTTCAAAAAATCTATAGAAATTAGATTAGTGGTTTTCTGGGCTGGTGGGTGAGAAAAGGGAAAGACTGAGTATAGGTACCAGGGATTTTTTTTTTCTTTCCAACATATTAGGCTCTTTTTTTTTTTTTTTTAAATAACTTTATTTTGTTTATTTATTTTTATGTGGTGTTGAGGATCGAACTCGGGGCCCCGAATGTGCTAGGCAAGCACACTACCACTGAGACACAACCTCAGCCCCCAGGGATTATTTTAAAAAAAGTGATGGAAATGTCCTGAATTTGGATTGTGGTGATGGTTACAACTACTTAAGTTTACTGAAAAATCACTGAATTATCTAAAAGATGATATTATACTTCACTAAAACTAAATAATCAGAAATATTACTAAATAATTACTACCTAGAAATTATTTACTAGTGATTTTCTAATAATCACTCTTACCAAATATTCACTAAATAATCAGAAATATTACTTACTGTTTGAAATGGATGAAATAATCAACTTCTGTCCGGTTAAAAAAATGTTACTGCTTTAGCTTTCAAATTCAGTAAGACAGGTTCTCAAATCTTTTTGTTTCTCCCAGGATTTGGGGGCTTCTATCATTTTTTTAAAAATATTTATTCTTAAGTTATAGGTGAACACCATATCTTTATTTTACACTTATGTGGAACCCGGATCCCGCCCGTGCTAGGCAAGCGCTCTACCGCTGAGCCACAATCTCAGCCCAGGGCTTCTATCATTTGGACCCAGGAAGCCTGATAATTTTTTTTTCAATGAATTGGTGCAACATAAAAACTATTCTAAATTACCAATCCCTCAAATCATTGTTCTGTGTCATGGGGAATTCCTAAAATGATCATATTTTCATGAAAGAAAGCCAGATTGAAATTCAACTGAAAACTCTGCACTTGCTTAAATGCTATACCTCATAAAATTATATTTAAGTATGCTACTACTAAAGACACTGTATAAATAATGATGCATTGTATGGCTGTTACAGAAAGCTACAAAATAATATCTAAATACTATATATTTGTATGTATTCCAATTTCATTAATATGGAGAAGAACCTTGTAAATATTTCTATGTTGGTTTTCCAAATTAAAATAAATCACACAGAGGAGATAAAAGTTACAAATGGCATGTAGTGTAATTTCTTGCAAAATTAGAATAAAGACCCTTAACAGAAAACATAAAGCAGGTCCAAAGTTGCTTTTGTATTCATTAGAACTCTGAGTTGCAAGAGACAAAAATCCAACTTCAACGAGTTTAAGTCAAAAAGAGGATCATATTCAATTATATAAACAGCAAAGCAAGGGGGAGATGATTCCAGATACATCTCCATTTTGCTTTCACTAAGCATCTGTTTGTCTCCAGAACATCCTCTGTGCATGCACCTCTCCCAATCCTTGTTCTAGGCCAGGTCCCCCAGAACTTCACAAAGACAAAGGTTTTTTTCTCTGCCAGCTCCACTTAAAACTCTGGGGAAAAACTCTGGCCAATCCAGCTGGTGGCCCACGCCATCTCTATTACCAGAAGGGGGTGAAGTAGATAGCTGCTGAACACATAAATATACATGATGCTCACAACAGTATTAATTTCTAAATTTCTGTCTGGCTTCCAAATATAGATCACATCTTTTCCGTGTGCATGGTAACCTTAACAATGGTAATTGTTGACATTCCTATCATAAAAAATATTGTTCCTACTATGTACAAAGTATTTTGCCAGCTGATCACATTTAAGTTTCACAATAAACCTGACAGGTAATTATGATTATCCTCATTTTTCAGGCAACAGTGATAGCGTTTAAAAGAAAAGAAAGAACCGTGAAAGAAAATAATTCATTGTTCCTGATTGCACCTGTTTCCCTCCCTCCCTTTTTCCCCCTCTCTTCCTCTCCCTTTCAGTCCTTTAAGATCTCGAAACTATACTTACTGCAATTATCTCATTTGTTTAATATTGAAACAGGACATTTTTAGTAAGTTTCTCAACTCATGCTTTAGAAAGATTTTTGAGAAAAAACCATGACAATGCATAAGGATTTGACCTATATTAACTGCTCTACAGACTAGACTAGTCTGTGCAACATTTTCAAGATTATAAATGTTTAACAATCCTCTGGAAATTTGTTTTTGGTACTGGGAATGAATCCAGGGGCGTTTAACCACTGAGCCAAGTCCCCAGCACTGCACCCCCTTTGTATTTTCTTTAGAGACAGGGTCTCACTGAGTTGCTTAGTGCCTGGTTAAGTTGCTGAGGCTGACTTTGATCCATGGGCCTCAGCCTCCAGAGTCATGGGGATTACAGGGGTGCCCCACCATGCTGACTGAAACCTTGGTTTTTTTTTCATCATTTAATATCATCAAATTAGTTGCCCTAATTTTCTTTTCCTCCCTGTTTAAAACACACTAGGAATTTTTCTACTAAAGTTCAGAAGATTTCCATCTTATCTTATTCATGCAACAAATTCGTTTACCAAATGTTTGCTGGGCTGCTATCAATTGCTCCCTGTTGCAGCTGGAGATAGTACTGAACGTGTTGCTTACTGTCTTTTTGGGCACATAAGTCATCTCTTTAAGTTTTTGTTTCCTCTGAAAGTACCCACTTCATAGGAGTATTGAGAGGATTTAAAATAAATAGTATACAAGGAATTGGCAAATATTAGATATTCAAGAAGCATTATCTATTACTGTTCTCTTTTTATTTTATTTTTAAATTTTCAACGGATCTTTTATTTTATTTATTTACACTCAATGCTGAGGAGCAAACCCAGGGCCTCACACATGCCAGGCAAGCACTCTACTACTGAACAACCCCAGCATCTGTAATTGTTCCCTTAAACAACTTTGACTAATATTTGAGCACTTATGGGCAATGATAATGAATATTCACTCTTTGCCTTCAAGAAATTTACCAGTTAGTGCACTGGGACTGACATTTTTACAGTTGAAGGCAGTTATATTATTAAAAAGAAAGTTAAGAGTTTTTTTTTTTTTTTTTTTTTTTTTTTTTTGTAAGAAAGGAAATGACCTGACCAAGCATTGCCAAATTAGGGGGCGTCTAGGTATAGGGTAGGAACCAGGAATGATAAGGATCCAGAGGAAGGATTTGGTAGAACATCTTCAAAAAATGGTGAACAGGCCCACTGGTATCTTTACTATGATGAACCTGGAATACTATTAGCAGATAAGAATGGACATGTGAAATAAATATGAGATTGGAAGATATGTAATGATGGTGGGTTTTGAGAGATGATTTAAATTTGATTTTGGTTTCCATTAGAGATTTTGAACAAGAGAATGATAGCAATAATACTTTTTAATTTTCTAAAGAATGCACTTCAAAAGATTAACCTGGAAATAGTGTGAGGGTAAGAATTGATTCAGGCAATAATTAGGCGACTGCTTCAATAATAGTAGTCAACAGAAACTTAGGTTTTGCAAACGGTAATAAACATCACAAAACAATGCAGGTGCCTAAAATACATCCGGAAGGCATACATAATCTTAAGTAAATAGGAAAAATTTGCTTTTACTAAAAATTTTCTTTAAAGCCAGTGCCTTATCTCAGAGACTTTCATCTTTGAAAGTTGAGAACCAAGAGACGTGGGAAGGAACAGAGGCGGAGCCCAGGAGAAAGGGGCGGGAAGAAGGGACCGTAACCTCAGGGGGTGTGTGCAGGGGCGGGGACCCAGGCGGAGGTGCGCGGCCGCTCCGGAATATCGCGAGAGTTGGGCGGGCCGAACATTCGCAGCAGTCAATTCCCCCACCCTCCCGGGAGGAGCCGCCGGCCCTGGACTCTCCAAATTCTGAGCTCTCATCATGGCGGCGGCGGCGGCCGCGGCGGCCGTCGGGGGGCCGCAGCAGTCCCAGCCCGAGCTGCCCGCGCCGGGGCTGGCCTTAGATAAGGCGGCCACTGCAGCGCACCTCAAGGCTGCCCTCAGCCGCCCGGACAACCGCGCAGGTGCTGAGGAGCTGCAGGCGCTGCTGGAGCGGGTGCTGAGTGCCGAGCGGCCGCTGGCCGCGGCTGCGGGCGGTGAGGAGGCGGCGGCGGCCGGCGGCGGGGGCGGTCCGGGGGCGGCCGAAGAGGAGGCCCTGGAGTGGTGTAAGTGCCTTCTGGCGGGCGGCGGCGGCTACGACGAGTTCTGCGCCGCGGTGCGGGCCTACGACCCCGCGGCGCTCTGCGGCCTGGTCTGGACAGCCAACTTCGTGGCCTACCGCTGCCGGACGTGCGGCATCTCCCCCTGCATGTCGCTGTGCGCTGAGTGTTTCCACCAGGGCGACCACACCGGACACGACTTCAACATGTTTCGCAGCCAGGCCGGGGGCGCCTGTGACTGCGGAGATAGCAACGTGATGCGGGAGAGTGGGTGAGTGGAGCCCTCCCCCTGGTGAGGCGACCCCAGGCGGGAGGCTCTGCTGGCAGCCCTGCTGGGGTCGGGGGAGGCCTGTAAGGGGGAATTGGGAGCCGACCCTGAGCTGTCAAGGCAAGGGTGTGGGGGAGGGCACAGCCACATGGGGTTGAGGTGACTGAGCTGTCAGTGGTGGGAAGGGGGTGGGGAGGAGCGGAGAGCATATTTAGAAAACCGGGCTGTGGATTTTCGGCAAGGATAAGGAGAAAAGAGCCAGTACGTGGGGTAGAAGGGGAGGGAGAAAGAATGGATACTTGGGGAATCTGGTATGGAGCTGTCAATTATGTACTTGTGGGAAAGGCTGCAAAGCTGTCTGCCGGTTCTTGAGACTTAGGAAGTGATTTGGATTGACTGGGAGAGGGGTGATGTTGGGGACTGAATTGGGTCACAGGATGATGAGAGCTGGGGAGGTGGACTTGCAACTGCAGGAAAGGACGCGCGGGGAAAATCTTCTGAACTGTCAGTGTGTCTGTCAGTAACAGCGAAGGAGCTCTTGAGCTGATGGGGGTTGAAGGAGGAGGGAAGGGGAGGGGCCTGCATGAAAAGTGACTGTTGAGCTGTCAGTGGAGTATTTGTGTGCTGGAGTGACATCTAGAATTAGGGCTATTGAGCAGTCAGTTATTGAATACCCTTCATACCAGAAGAACAAACAAAACCTTGAGCAAATTAGGAATCAAGTGTTAGCTCTTCCCCAGTTAAGGGCACTTTAATCAGCAAGTAATTTATGAACGTCTGTCTAAAAGGAGATATTCAACAAATGCATCTTTAATAGGATCATATATATTTGACAGGAGTTAGTGTTAGGTGCTGGGACTTGTGACACCACAACATTTCAAAGTTTGCAGTGAGTTGAAGAGTTAATACAAATAGGATTTTGGTGTGGGACATAATGTCAATGTCAGGGAAAATCCTGAGATAAAAGGAAAAACAGTGAAAAAGAGGAGATTTTGGCTGGGCAGCAGTTTAAAGAACATTATCAAATTAGTTATTCAAGTTTTTCAATTTTCAGGTCTTAATAGTTTTTTTTTTTTTTAAGAAATGGTCACTTTTTCTTCTTTGAAGTACTTGAAGTACTGTTATTCCAAAATATTTTTACTTATTATGTGCAAGTAAGGCTCCTTGGATGTTAAAAATGAGTGGAACACTGACTTACCCTTTAATCCACTTATACTTGAGCATAAAGTGATAAATTCCTTAAGAAGCAGCCTGGGAATTACAGGAGGAAGAGGAGACTTCGGTGTCGGTGTAAGAAAAAATCTTCAGAAAGGAGGTGTTTTGAGCTTGCTAACAAAAACAGCAACAACAACTACTGTTGAGCCAACATTTGAGGCCTGGAAATGTATGCCTGACACTCTAAAAACATTTTTAAAAGTTTAATGTTTGAGGGGCTGGGATTGTGGCTCAGAGGTAGAGCACTCGCCTAGCTTGTGGGAGGCCCTGGGTTTGATCCTCAGCACTACATAAAAATAAATAAAATAAAGGTATTGTGTTCAACTACAACTAAAAAATATTTTTAAAAAGGTTTAATATTTGAATAATATTGAATAAACTATTAACTAAAAAAGTAAAAAGCAATACTGTAATAAAAATATACACAATTTGAAGTTTCCCTCCCATCTGATCTCCTATCTGCCCAGTTCCTTCTAATTATTATTAGATTGTCTTAGTGTAAAATGGAGATTATTGTTTCCTAATTTTGCTGTCATTTTTTATGGAAAGGGTAGCATATTTTGCACTGTTCTACATCTTGCATTTTTACTTTTTTTAAAAACATGTCTTTTCATATTAGCAAATCAGTGTTCTCATTCTGTTCTGTAAAAACTGCTACATAGTGATCATGCCATGAATTTGCCACTCTTGATTTAGTCATCTCTCTTTTTAAAAATATTTTTTAGTTGTTGATGGACCTTTATTTTATTGACTTGTATGTGGTGCTGAGAATCGAACCCAGTGTCTCACGCATGCTAGGCAAACGCTCTACCACTGAGCTACAACCCCAGCCCCTAGTTATGTCTTATGGCATTTGGGTTTCCAGTGTGAAATAAAAAACATGGTATGCCTGTCTTTTCCCACTTGTGCAAGAATATCAATGTGACAAATTCTCAAAAATGGGATTTCTAAATTGCTCTCCATGGGCTTATTACTAAGCAGTGTATCACGCTGTTTATTTTCCAGCAGCCTCATTAATAGATTGTTATTACACTTTTAAAAAAATCCATTTGTTTGGTTAAAAGTTGTCATATTTTAACTGCTTTATGTAATTTAATTCATTTTATCTTCAATTTTGAGACAATTGCTGTTATTAATCTCATTGTACAGAAGAGGAAAGTAAGGGCACAGCGTTTAAAACTTGGATAAGATCATACGTAGGGGGCTTAGTGGTAGAGCACTTGTTTAGCATGTATGAGGCACTGGGTTTGATTCTCAGCACTGCATATGAGTTAAATAAAGGTCTATCAACAACTAAAAATATATATGAAAATAATTTAAAAAAAAGATCATACATAGGTAGGAAAATAGATATACTGGCTCTAGAGTATCACTTTTCTCTACTTTTTTTGGGGGGTGGTGAGTCAGGGGGTTCTGGGCTCTACCACTGAGCATACTGCCAGACCCTTTCTTATTGGTTCTTTTGTTCAATACTGTGCATTTTAAAAAGAATAAACCATTAATTTTTAAAAACCTTTCTTTTCTCCTCTTCATCTCTCCAGTCTTCCTCTTTCCTCCTTCTCTTTGAAGAACATCAAAACATAGGAGTTGGAGCACTTCTTTACCGTTACTTGGACATTTTTACTTCTTACAATAGGTTAACATTTAGAAGACCCCCAAAGAACATCACAGTAGGAAATAATACTGATTCTTTCTTGAATTTTGGAATACAGTGGTCATTATCAGGTTGTCTTAAATGATACTCTAATCTGATCTAATCAGTGCAGGAATGGAAACATGTCAGTGAGTTTCTTTTTTTTTTCTTGTGGTGCTGGGGATTAAACCCAGGGCCTTGTGCATGTGAGGTAAGCACTCTATTAACTGAGCTATATCCCCAGCCCTGTCTTTGAAGGTACTCATATAGGTTTAGGGCATCCTGTAGATAGTTTACATCTGAGCTCATGATAATTGCCTTACTGAGATTTCACAGAATTTATTTTTCCCTAACCTGTCAGCCTTCTATGAGTTGATAAATAGTATTTTATGAATTATTTTCTCCATCAGACATGTAGAGTTATTCCTCTATATGCCAGTGTTTGCCATGTCTGATTTCAGAAAGGGCATGATTGAACAAAAAACAGTATTGTGGAACAATAAACAGTATTATGTGATTATGCAAAAGTTTTTTAGCTCCTTGGGTTGGATAGAGTAATTCTTCTGTGCTGTACACCTAATCTGCTTTAAGAGGTAGATGGTGTTGGCCAAAAGTGCAAGGTAAAATGATGCTTCTGAAATCTTTTTAGAATTAGAAATTAATAAATTATCACTATTCTAGTAGGCTGAGGCAGGAGGATTGCAAGTTCAAAACTAGCTTCAGCAACTTATCAAGGCCCTAAGCAACTTAGTGAGACCCTGTCTCAAAATAAAAAGATCTGGGATGTGGCTCAGTGGTTAAGTGCCCCTGAGTTTGATCCCTGGTACTCCCCCCCCAAAAAAAAAAAAAAAATCAAATTATCACTGTTCATAGTAAGAAAAGTGGACTACCCTGGCCTGGACAGATTTATTTAACTTTTTTAAAAAAGTTGCAGTATTCTACCTTTTTAAAAGGGCTATACTTTAATTTTTTTCTTTTTAAAAAATTTTTGTGACAGGGCCTTGCTAAATTGCCCAGACTGGCCTTAAACTTTGAATCCTCCTGCCTCAACTTCCCAGGTAGCTGGGATTATAGGCGTGCATCACCACACCAGGCTAATTTTCAAATGTTGATGCAAAATTTGACTATTTTCATATTCTGTCCTATCATATAGATGTTTTTTGCCTCCTTGCTCTTTAAAAAATTCTAAGCTCTTTAAAAAATAGGGACTGCCAAAGCCAGTGTAGTTTCTTGTGTTTAATAGATGCCAGTAAATGTTGAATCAAATTAGGCTATACCTAAAAAGTTGTTCTAAAATTACTTTGCTGTAGCTATTTGAGAGGAGGTATTAATTATCAAATTTGTGGCAACTTTTTTCTGAGCCTTCAGGGATAATTTTCTTTTTTAATTTCGAAAGTAATACATTTTTGTAACAAAATAAGTGGATAAAATAAAAAAAAAGTTTTTTTTTTCTCTATTCTCCTTTTTTTAAAAATGTTTTTTTTAAAGAGAGAATTTTTTTTTTTTTTTTTTTTTTTTTTTTTGTGGTGCTGGGGATTGAACCCAGGGTCTTTTGCATTGCTAGGCAAGCACTCTACCAACTGAGTTATATCCCCAGCCCGAGAAAGAATTTTTTAATATTTATTTTTCAGTTCTTCAGCAGATACAACATCTTTGTTTGTATGCGGTGCTGAGGATCGAACCTGGGCCGCACGCATGCCAGGCGAGCGCGCTACTGCTTGAGCCACATCCCTAGCCCTCTATTCTACTCCTTAATGACAGATTTTCTTTACTATCCTTTGAGCTTAATTATGCATTAGAAGATGTTGATTAGAATTTATCCAGCATTTTAAGAGATTTTGCTTTTGTGGTGCCAGAGATTGAACCCAGAGCTTCAGGCATACTAAGCAAGCACTGTACCACTGACCTACGTCCCCAGCCCTTGATGGTTTGTAATAGGAGGATTTAGGTTGTCTGGTTTGTGACAGTGCTAGAAATGGAAGTAGTGAATGTCTGGTTAGTGCCATTCTATTTAATATCTTGTTCTTGTCCTTTAACATATTTATTGGGCACTGTCTCATATTTGTACACATAGAATTGTTTCATTTTCCTTTTTAAAGTTACATAGCATTCCATTGCATTTATATTATACTGTGATTTATGCATTCCTTCCCTACTGATAAGATATTTACATTGTTTTTAGTCTGGACCTTTGGTAAACATTGTTGTAGTTAATATCCCTGTATATGCTTCTTTGTTTGTATTTGTAAGCATATATGTGAGGATAAGTTCCCAGAAGTCATATCTCAGTTAAGGAAAATGTGTACTTTAGCTGGGCTTGATATATACCTGTGATCCCAGCTGCTCAGGAAGTTTGAGGTCACCCTGGGCAATTTAGAGAGATCCTGTCTTAAAATAAAAAAAAGGATCAGACAGGTAGTTCAGCGGTATAGTGCTTTCTTAGCATGCATGAGTCCCTGTATTCAATTCCCAATGCCACTTAAGGGAAAAAAAGAAAGAAAGAAATGGGGGTGGAGGAGGCGGAGGGGGGAGAGGGAGGAAATTGTTTGTTAAACTTAAATAGAGTCCTCCAAAAAAATTTACATTCTCTCCCACAAAGTATAAATTTGTTTCTTTAAATCTTGACCAATATATATAGTATTATCAGTGTTCCTTGTTTTCTTTTGTGTGTGTGTGTGTGTGTGTATGTGTGTGGTGCTGGGGATTGAATCCAGGGCCTTGTACATGCAAGGCAAGCACTGAGCTATATCCCCAGCCCTATCAGTGTTTCTTTGTAGGACAGTTTTTATTTTTCTGTATAGAAAACTCAACAGTCTATATATAGTTCACTTTAATGGGAAGTTGTTTATCTTTTACCTTTTCCAGCTTAACAGTGTGAGCCACAGATTTTGGACCCAGGACATTGCTTCCCTAGCGATGGTAGATCTCATCATATCTGTTATTGTACTTGGTTCTTATAACTTCCATCAGTTTAGCCAGAGCTCCTTTGTCTCCTGAGTTAACTTGTATGAAGGCAAAGATGTTATGCATCTTGATATAAATAAGAAGTCCCAGTCTACCCTTCCTTTTGATGATGTAGTAGGGAACTCCTGTCTTATAACACAGGAAGGCAGGAAGACAGCTAGCTCTATCGGGTTCAAGCTATGTGTAGTAAGCACCAGCTAAGCCTTCTCATTCTGCACTAAGGTGGGGAAGGACAGGTGGTCTCTTGGTTGGGACGTCCCTTTCGTCCACTGCTTCTCCTTAGCATGGCCAATGGTCTCTGCTTCTTCTCTTACTTTTTAAAAAAAAATATTTAAAATATATTTTAGATGGACACAATACCTTTATTTTATTAACTTATTTTTATGTGGTGCTGAGGATTGAACCTAGTGCCCCAAGTGTGCTAGGCAAGTGCTCTACCACTGAGCTCTAACCCCAACCCCTCTTCTCTTACTTTTTATTTGGTCTGTAATTGTGAGCTAATTTAAGCAGGTGAGTATGTCCATCCAAAGCCTGGGTGAACTGGTTAATCCCCAGAGGCACTTTCAGCCGCTTATAGAAGATAGCCTTTGCTGCTGCAGCCAGATGTAGCAGGGTCATTTGAGAAATGGGCCCTTTTGAGTTGGATATCTTTTCCAATGCCACTTTTGGGCTTTTTATCAGATATGGGATTTACCACCTTCTTGGCCTCCTGGTTCTTCATGACAGCAAAAGTGGTGCAACCTTTTCCTCCTTGGCCTCCTTTCCTTTAGCATGTTAGGCATCTGGAGAAGGAGCTGATCTTCCTTAATCTCATAAGACAAAATGATATCTTGTTTCAACTATCACCCCCACCCCCATCTCTTCCCAGATTAGAGTATTTTGAAGCAAATATCATATATTGCATAATTTAATTTATAAATATTTCTCAGTAAAGGGATGTGAACTGTAAAATAAAACATGACTCATGTGTCCATTGATGAATGATAGAGAAAAGAAAATGGGATACACACACACACACACACACAGAGTGGAATATTTATTCAGCCCCTAAAAAGGAACAAAATTCTTTGGTGCACACCTGTAATCCCAGCAACTCCTGGGGTAGGAGGACCACTAGGGATGAATGCCCCTGGGTTCAATCCACAGTATAGGGGGGGGGGGGAAGGAACAAAATTCTGACAAATGCCATCCAATAGCATGCATAAACCTTGAAGACATTATTCTACCTGAAATAAACCAGTTGCAAGACGATAGATATCATATGCTTCTGTTTATATGAAGTAGCTGGGATAGTCAAATTCATAGAGACAGAAAGAATAGTGATTATCAGGGGCTAGGGGACAGGGAGAAGAAGGAGTTATTTATTTTTATTATATGGTACTGGGGATGAACCCAGGAGTGCTCTATTATTGAGATACCCTCGACCCAATCCTTTTTTTAAATTTTGAGATAGGGTCTTACTTAGTTGTTGAGTCTGGTCTTGAATTTGCAATCCTTCTGCCACATCCTCCTGAGTTGCTGGGATCACAGATATGTGCCACCACACCCACTGGAAGTTATTGATATATTTTCTTAAAATAGTCATAATTCTTTTTGCCTACTTGTCTTTTTTTCCTTGTGGTTCTGGGGATCCATCCCAGGTCTTCATGCATGCTGGGTAAGCACTCTTAACACTGAGCTACAACCTCAGCCCACAATTCATTCACTCATTCATTCTTTTCTTTTTTTGTCTTGAGCCTGGGATTGAACCCAAGGGTGTTTAACCATTGGGCAACATCCCCAGGCTTTTTAATTTTTTACATTTTGAGACAAGGTCTCCATAAGTTGCCCAGGCTGGCCTCAAACATACAGTCTTCCTGTTTCAGCCTCTTGAGTCACTGTTTTACAGGCATGTGCCACAAAACCTGGCCCACAGTCAGTTCTTCTTCTTCTTCTTTTTTTAATATTTATTTTTTTAGTTGTAGTTGGACACAATACCTTTATTTTATTTATTTATTTTTATGTGGTGCTGAGGATTGAACCTAGGGCTTCTCAAGTGGTAGACGAGTGCTGTACCGCTGAGGTGAGTGCTCTACCGCTGAGCCACAACCCCAGCCTGCACAATCAGTTCTTATGTAATTTAATATCTAGTGAATGTTCAGATCTTCCCAGTAGTCTCATAATTGATTTCTCAGAGTTGATTTGTTAGAATCAGGATGTAGACAAGTCTCTTATTGTATTTGGTTGTTATATCTCTTAACATTCTTCATTCATAAGTTTTCTCTTCATTAAAAAAAAAATTCTCTGCAGTTAATTTGTTGAAGAAACCCACATTCTGTGTTTTACTGATTGTGTCTTTGTGATATTTAGGATATTCTTCTGCCTATTGTATCCTGCAAATCAATAGTTGAATTTAGAGACTTGATACAATTTCACATTCTTTTTTTTAATTTTAATTTTTTGGGTATTGGGAATTGAACTCAGGGGTGCTGAACCACTGAGCCACATCCCCAGCCCCATTTTGTATTTAGAGAGAGGGTCTCACTGAGTTGTGCCGTGCTTAGCTTTTGCTGAGGCTGACTTTGAACTCTTGATCCTCCTGTCTCATTCTTCCAAAGCAGCTGGGGTTATAGGCGTGTGTCACTGTGCCCGGCCAATTTCATGTTCTTTTCTTCTTTTTGTGAAAACACTTTTAGTAGTTTTAAAAAATATTTTTAGTTATGAATCGACACAATACCTTTATTTTATTCATTTATTTTTTTATGTGGTGCTGAGGATTGAACCCAGTGCCTCACACATGCTAGACAAGTGCTCTACCACAGAGCCACATAACCTCAGTCCTTTTTAGTAGTGTTTTATACTTACATTCTATCATATTAAATGCTACATATTAAAAGTTTGTCTCAACTATAGTAGATGTTAGATTTGATCAGTGGGTTTTGGTTTGTTAACCTTATAAACATTTGTTACAAAGTTCCACATGATGGTAAAAATTTTAGCAGTTATTAATTATCACTGTCCAGAATCCATTATTTTATTAGGGGTTGCAAAATGGTGATTTTCTAGTGGCTTCATATTTTAATAAGAATTCTTTCTAAAGGACTCTGCATTTAGTGTCAAGAATCATGTGTCTCTAAACATTTTGCAGAGATCTTTGGAAGGGGAGTACTGTGGTCAAACAAATTTGGGAAATTCTACATACTAGTATCTTCATGGATCTCTGCAATGCAGACATCTTTAAGAAATCTTGTATCTGTAACTTTTTATAATCTAAGGTATGTTCATTAAATCCAAGCAACCACTGATTTCAAGTCATACCAACTTGGAACTTTTGTTTACCTGAGTATCTTGCCGTTTCCACAGTATCAGTATATCTAAAGTTGAATCAGTTATATATCTTTCAAAATAACTCTCTGTAGATTTTCTTTTTTCCTTAAAAACAAAATCACTGTCTTTTTTTTTTTTTTTTTACCCCCTAGTCAGAAACACCAGCTAATAATTGTTTAAGTCACAAAGATAATTACTGTTTGCAGCCGAGGACTAGTTTGGCACTGGTTTATTAGTGTTACTAGGCATCACACTTTTCTATGATGAATTATGAACTTTTGCACCATGATTCAGTCTGTTGGGTTTTGGTCTTTGTTATCTCATGACTTGGGGAAAACAGGAAAATGGATATTGGCTAGATATCTAACAACGGCTGCTTAGCGTCATTCTTAATTCTTTTCTTTATGCTTGCTTGTTATAAAAATCTATACTTTTGCCTCATATTTGTTCTTTTCATTCTCTGCTGTTACCTTCATCCAGGACTTTATTCCATCATAGTGTATTCCTAAGTTGCTGTTTTTTTTGTCACTCATATAAAATTGTGCTAGTTATGTATATTTTACTTAAAATAGCATTCCATTGTTTATAGTCTAAAGTTTAGAGTCCTTAACTAGGTGTCAAGGTTTTCTTCAACATGGTCAACTCTATTGCACCTCTGTTGCTCTGTGGAATCCTCTCCATTATTTTTTAGCTCAGCATGTATTCCTGCCTTTGAAGTCTCATGTTATATTTTGTTCTGTAAAGTGCAGTTTGAGTTTTACTTTTATTGTGAATGAAGTTCATCTGTAGAGGCAGCATTCCTATTGCACAAATACAGTATAAAACCACAGTGTAGTACTTTTTTTCTGACCTAACATTTTTTTTTCATTTGTCATTTATACTTCTACAAATAGTGAACTTTCAGTAAAGTGTTGGTAATGAAAACTTGTGCTTTGCCTACTCTCATTTATATCTAATGAAGACCTGTGCTTTGCCTCTCTCATTTATATTCTCTTCACATGTATTGAGATTTTAACAAACTGGTCAATTCTGCCATATTTTGTGGTTATTAGTTTTATAGGGAGGGTGTTTCTTCCCTGTGAACCTGTAATTTTCTTTACAGTAATATCCATCTAACTCTCAAGTCACCAATTCAAAGGAACATAACACTTCTTATGATGTAAGAACTTGGAGGAGGAAGAGCTGAAGAAAAATTTCCATTTCTCTTTTCATTATACTTTTTTCATTGTTAGTTTCATTGAAGACTGTACTTCAGCTGGCAGTATAATTTTAATCATCTTCATTATAATGAAGTTTCACTATAACAGAGTAAGTCTTATTAGGCTGAATTATTTTTTCTTATCTTTCATTACTATAAAACTACTAATTCTTAATTTTTATTGCTGTGCTGGAGATTGAACTCAGGACCTTATTCTAGGTAAATGCTCTATCTCTGAGCTATATCCCCAACCCTATAAATCTCAAAAACTGTTAAATGCCAGGCGGTAATCCCGGTGGCTTGGGAGGCTGAGATAGGAGGATTGCAAGTTCAAAGCCAGCCTCAGCAAAAGTGAGGCACTAAGCAACTTATTGAGACCCTGGGTCTAAATAAAATACCAAGTAAGGTTCTGGAGGTGGCCCAGTGGTCGGGTGTCCCCTGAGTTCAATCCCCAGTACCAAAACCAAAACCAAAACCAAAAAAAAAAACTGTTAAATTATGAAATGAATATATAGAAAAATTCAAACATACTGTAACTTATACATTTATAATTACCACTGAAATTTAATAGATTTTAACCCTTTGCCATGTTTGTTTTAGAGCTGCTTTCAATTAAAATAAAAATAATTAAAGCCCAATCAGAGTTACCCTTCCTTTCTTTTTCTTTCCCCAGGAAATTTCATCATCCTGAAATTCCTATGCCATATCCATACACGTTTTTGTGCTTTTACCACATGGAAACGATCCACATTAATTGTTTTATTGTTAAAATATTACATGAATGATTTTATATTATGTGAATCTTTTTACAATTTGCTTTTTTTTTTTTTACTTACTATGTTGTTAATAATAGACAAGTTTGTTCATTTCTAACTACTTTTAAGTATTTAATGTTACGACTAAACCATAGTTATCTGTTTCTTTGTTGAGGGACAGTTAAGTACTTTTTTTTTTTGAAATTATTGCTTCCAAAAGGGCTCTACTGAACAACTTTGTATAGAAGGATTAGAATTTCTTTAGGATAGATTCCTAGGAGAAGAATTACAGGACTATAGAAGATTCTATTTTTTAACATTACTAAATAAGAATTGTCCTTTAATGGTTGCTTTACTTTCTATTATACTGTCATCTGAAATTTGAGAAAAATTCTGTTCTTACCAAAACTTGGTCTTATGAATACAAATTTTAATTTTTTGCCAATTTATATTATATAAACATATTTTTAAGGTTTGTATTTTCCTGTTAGTAAAATTGAGTATCTTTTTATATGTTTTGGGGCCATTTGAGCTCCTTCCTTTGTGAACTTCTGGTTCATATTCTTTGCTTATTTTCTACGTTGTTTTTTCTTGTTGTCTTACTGAGTTTTAAGAAACAGAAATATATTTAAGACACTGATACTGGGTTATATGGGTTTGTAATCTCATCTATCAGGCTCGTCTTTTCACCATGTAATACATAAATGATGTTTCCTATGGTTTTGAAAGTTTGAATGTGTCCCCCAAAGGTTCTTGTGCTAGAAACTTGGTCAGTGTGACAGTGTTAAGAGGTGGTGGATCCTTTAGAGGGAGGCCTTATTGGAAAAGTGATTAGACCATTGGATGTGCTGTCTTTTGAAGCGATTAATGTATTCTCTTTGGGACTCCAGGTAGTTCCTGTGAGAATGGGTTGTTATAAAAAGAGCAAACCTGGCCTCTCAGGCTTCCTGTCTTGCCATGTGATCTTTTCTGCATGTGTTCCTATCATGGTGATACCATCTGCTATGTGGCCCTCATCAGAGGCTGAAGAGATGGGGCTGTCTGATCTTGGACCTACAAAACCATTTCTCCAAAAGAAACCTCATTTCTTTATAAAGGATTTAGCTTTAGGTATTTTATTATAACAATAAAAAATGGACTATTATAAAAGGTTTTAAATTAAAAAATGTAGTTTTTCTTTTCTAGTTTGTATTATTTGTACCCTTAAGAAAAAAATCTTTACCTTTTTAAAAACATGTTTATGTTTTCTTTTTAAAGATTTTGAGATTTTGCATTTCACATTTAGCCTTTAGTAAATTTGGAATTTATTTTACGTACTATGAGATTGAGATCTAATTTTTTCTTTTTCAAAATGGAGATCTAGTTGTTCTAACACTGATTTTTTTTTTTTTTTTTGCTGGGGGGTACTGAAGATTGAAATCAGGGGCACTCAAACACTGAGCCACATCCCCACCCCTGTTTTGTATCTTATTTGGAGATGGAGTCTCACTGATTTGTTTAGTACTTTGGTTTTGCTGAGGCTAGGTTTGAACTCATGATCTTCCTGCCTCAGTCCCCCGAACTGCTTGGATTACAGGTGTGCACCACCGCACCCAACCTGACACTGAATTATTGAACTTTTTTTCCTCCTTTCTCTACAGTGCTACCTCTATCACATACCAACTTCTTGTATGTGTTCTAAGCTCTCTATTGTATTGATGTGTTTCTTACAATAATATTATCCTGCCTTATTAAAACATTGAAATCTTATGGGGTAGAATTTCCATATTATTACTCTTTAAAAGAAGTTTTGTCTGTTCTTGTTTCCAAACTCTTCCATTTGAATTTCAGGGTCAGCTTGTTAAATTCTATGGAAAGCTCCAGTTAGATACGGGCTGGAATCACATTCAATTTCAGGACAGGTGACATATATAAAGTTGTTGTAACACTATTTGAAACAGGAAAAATAGATAACATTGAGATTAGTGAACAGTGGTTTAATCATGCAATTGAATATAAAATATATAAATCGACATTTATTTTAGCTTGTGTTACTATAACCCAATGTCCAAGGTGAGGTAATTTATATAGAACAGAATTTATATTTATTTCTTAGTAAGTGGAGTCTAGGCAGGCCAAGATCAAGGTGCTGGCATTTGGTGTCTGGTGAGGGTCTTCTTATTGCATCCTTATACATTGGAATGGGTAAAAAGTGTAAAAGGGGCCTATACTATTTCCCTCCAGCCCTTTTATAAGACTGAGACATCATGACTTAACCATTTCCCCCAAAGCCTTACCTTAATAACCACAACGGGGATCAAGTTTTCAATATGAATTTTGGAGGGGACACGTATTAGTTCATAGCATTCTACTCCTGGCTCCCCCAAATTCATGTTCTTCTTAGTAGAATACGCGTATTCCATTTCAACAACAACTCAAAACAAGTTATATATTTCTGTCATACAATGGTGAAATAGACACAAGACAGACATTTTCAATCCAAAAGAGTCAGGAAGAAAGATCTAAAGTTGAGTCCAAAATTCAGCAAGGTAAACATTAAGTCTTAAGGCTTGAGAACAATCTTAATTCCTTGTTCTGCCTTTTTGACAGACAGGGGTAGAAGTTAGGTCCCCAATGCTCCTGGCAGCCCTACCCATGGCTTTTTGGGTACAGTTCACACAGTTCTGTCATGGTTTGGGGTCAGGTATCTGTGTCTCTTCCAGGCTGGAGTTCCATGCTGATGGAGAGAGCTTGCTTATGTTTTATTAATTTTTTTCTCTGTTCTCAATTTCATGGATATCTTTTGTTATGTTCATTCGTCATTTTGCTTTGGGTTTAATTTTCTCACCTTTTATAGTAGTTTCTTTTCTTTTATTTTGGTATTGGGGATTGAGCCCAGGGCTACTTTTCCATTGAGCTACATCCCAAACCTTTTTTTTTTTGAGACAGGGCCTTGCTAAATTGTTAAAACTATCTTAGAATTTGTGAAATCCTCAGCCTCCCTGGTTGCTGGGATTACAGGTGTGCACCACCTTGCCTGGCTCTTTCTGGTTTCTTAAGGTGGCAGCTTAGATCATTTATTTGTGGTCTTTTTCTCTAGTAGATTTTAATGTTATAAATTTCCTTCTAAGCATAGTATGAGGCATCACATTTCTTAAATATGTTTTCACTTTTATCCAATTCAAAATAGTTTCTGTGATTTCCTCTTTGGTACTTGGATTATTTAGATGTTTTGGGGATTTTACAGATTCCGTCTACTAGTAATTTCTAGTTTAAATTGGTTATTGTCAGAGAACATGCTTAAATGAATTCATTTAAAATTGTTAATGTTTCTTTTCTAGTTTAGAATATAGTCTGCCTTGATGAATAGTCCATATGCACTTGAAAAAAGTGTGTATTATTTTGTTGTGGGTGTAGTGTTTTATAATAAAGTTGGTTGATAGTGTTGTTCAGGTCTAAATTTAGAAGACTTTTTTTTTTTTTTTTTTTTCCTCCTCAGTGCTAGGGATTGAACCCAAGGCCTTGTATGCTAGGTAAGCACTCTACCACTGAACCCCTACATTCTGTTTTTCTTTTTTTTAATATATATTTTTAGTTGTAGATGGACGCAATACTTTTATTTTGTTAATGTTTATATGTTGCTGAGGATCAAACCCAGTGCCTCACACATGCAAGAGGGGTACTCCACTACTGAGTCACAACCCCACAACCCCAGCCCTTTTCCTTCTTTTTCTTTTTTTTCCCCTGAAACAAACTTTTTTTTTTTTTTTTTTTTAGTGATACATGACAGTAGAATGTATTTTAACATAAATACATGGAGTAAACTTCCCATCTTGTGGTTATACATCATGTGGAGTCATACTGGTTGTGTATACATATATAAGAACATAGGAAAGTTATGTCTGATTTCTTCTACTGTTTTTCCCATTCCCATACCCCTTCCTTCCCCACCCCCTCCAATCCAGTGAACCTCCACTTCCCCATTTCTTCATTGTGAGCAGTATCCGCATGTCAGTGACAATATTCCACCTTTGGTTTTGGGGGATTGGCTTATTTCGCTTAGCATGGTAGTCTCCAGTTTCATCCATTTACTGGCAAAAAATGCTGTAATTTCATTTTTTATGACTGAGTAATATTCCATTGCATATATGGACCATATTTTCTTAATCCATTGTTCTGTTGAAGGGCACCTAGGTTGATTCCATAGTTTAGCTATTGTGAATTGAGTTTTTATGAGCATTGATGTCACTGTCATATGCTGATTTTAAGTCCTTTGGGTATAAACGAGGAGTGGGATAACTGGGTCAAATGGTGGTTTCAGTCCAAGTTTTCTGAGGAATCTTCATGCTGCTTTCCAGAGTGGTTGCACCAATTTGTAGTCCCACCAGCAATGTATAAGTGTACTTTCCCCCCATATCCTCGCCAACATTTATTGTTACTTGTATTCTTTTTTAAAAAAATGTTTAGTTGAAGATGGACAAAATATTTTTATTTTATTTATTTATTTTTAATGTGGTGCTGAGGATCGAACCCAGTGTCTCACACATGACAGACAAGCACTCTACCACTGAGCCACAACCCCAGCGCTGTTACTTATATTCTTGATAACTGCCATTCTGACTGGAATGAGGAAAATCTCAGTGTAGTTTTAATTTGCATTTATCTAATTGCTAATGATGTTGAAAACATTTTTGTTGACCATTCATATTTCTTCTGTGAAGTGTCTGTTCAGTTCCTTAGACCATTTACTGATTGAGTTATTTTGTTTTTTTTGGTGTTAAGTTTTTTAGTTCTTTACAGATAATGGAGATTAATGCTCTATTTGAGGTGCAGGTGGCAAAGATTTTCTCTCATTCTCTAGGCTCTCTCTTTACATTCTTGATTGTTTCCTCTGCTGTGAAGAAACTTTAATTTGATACAATCCCGTGTTTTTAAATTTAAAAAAAATTTTTTTCTTTTCTTTTTTTTATTGGTTGTTCAAAATATTACAAAGCTCTTGACATATCAAATTTCATATATTAGATTCAAGTGGATTATGAACTCCCATTTTTCCCCCCAATACAGATTGCAGAATCACATCGGTTACACATCCACATTTTTACATAATGCCCTATCAGTAACTGTTGTATTCTGCTACCTTTCCTATCCTCCACTATCCTCCCTCCCCTCCCCTCCCCTCCCATCTTCTCTCTCTACCCCATCTACTGTAATACATTTCCCTCCTTGTTTATTTTCCCCTTCCCCTCACAACCTCTTATATGTAACTTTGTATAACATTGAGGGTCTCCCTCCATTTCCATGCAATTTCCTTTTCTCTCCCTTTCCCTCCCACCTCATGTCTCTGATTAATGTTAATCTTTTCTTCCTGCTCTTCCTCCCTGCTCTGTTCTTGGTTGCTCTCATTATATCAAAGAAGACATTTGGTATTTGTTTTTTAGGGATTGGCTAGCTTCACTAAGCATAATCTGCTCTAATGCCATCCATTTCCCTGCAAATTCCATGATTTTGTCATTTTTTAGTGCTGCATAATACTCCATGGTGTATAAATGCCACATTTTTTTTTATCCATTCATCTATTGAAGGGCATCTGGGTTGGTTCCACAGTCTAGCAATTGTGAATTGTGCTGCTATGAACATCGATGTGGCAGTATCTCTGTAGTATGCTCTTTTAAGGTCTTCAGGGAATAGACCGAGAAGGGCAATGGCTGGGTCAAATGGTGGTTCCATTCCCAGCTTTCCCAGAAATCTCCATACTGCTTTCCAAATTGGCAGCACCAGTTTGCAGTCCCACCAGCAATGTACCAGAGTACCCTTTTCCCCACATCCTCGCCAGCACTTGTTGTTGTTTGACTTCATAATGGCTGCCAATCTTACTGGAGTGAGATGGTATCTTAGGGTGGTTTTGATTTGCATTTCTCTGACTGCTAAAGAAGGTGAGCATTTTTTCATGTACTTGTTGATTGATTGTATGTCCTCCTCTGAGAAGTGTCTGTTCAGGTCCTTGGCCCATTTGTTGATTGGGTTATTTGTTTTCTTATTGTTTAATTTTTTGAGTTCTTTGTATACTCTGGATATTAGAGCTCTATCTGAAGTGTGAGGAGTAAAAATTTGTTCCCATGATGTAGGCTCCCTGTTTACCTCTCTTATTGTTTCTCTTGCTGAGAAAAAACTTTTCAGTTTAAGTAAGTCCCATTTGTTGATTCTTGTTATTAACTCTTGTGCTATGGGTGTCCTATTAAGGAATTTGGAGCCCGACCCCACAATATGTAGATCGGAGCCAACTTTTTCTTCTATCAGACGCAGAGTCTCTGATTTGATATCTAATTCCTTGATCCACTTTGAGTTAACTTTTGTGCATGGCGAGAGGAGGGGATTCAGTTTCATTTTGTTGCATATGGATTTCCAGTTTTCCCAACACCATTTGTTGAAGATGCTATCCTTCCTCCATTGCATGCTTTTAGCTCCTTTATCAAATATAAGATAGTTGTAGCTTTGTGGATTAGTCTAATCCACATATTTTTAAATTTTTTTTTGTTTTTTAGTTGTAGTTGGATGTCATACCTTTATTTTATTTATTTTTATGTGGTGCTGAGAATCGAACACAGGGCCTCGTAGCACATGCTAGGCAAATGCTTTACCGCTAAGTCACGACCCATCCCCTCCCCCACCCCGTGTTTTGATGATGGAGACTTGGGCCTACTTTTTCTTTTAGTAGGTGCAGGGTCTCTGGTCTAATGCCTAGATCACCGATCCACTTAGAGTTGAGTTTTGTGCAGATTAAGAGATAGTGGTTTAATTTAATTTCATTAAAACCATTTTATTACATATGGATTTCCAGTTTTCCCAGCATCATTTGTTGAAGAGGCTGTCTTCTCCAATGTATGTTTTTGGTGCCTTTGTCTAGTATGAAATAACTGTATTTTTGTGGATTTGTCTCTGTCTTCTATTCTGTACCATTGGTTTTCATGTCTGTTTTGGTGCCAATACCATGCTGTTTTTGTTACTATAGCTCTGTAGTATAATTTAAGATCTGGTATTGTGATGCCTCCTGCTTCCCTTTTCTTGCTAAGGATTGTTTTGGCTATCCTGGGCCTCTTGTTTTTCCAAATGAACTTCATGACTGCTTTTTTGTATTTCTATAAAGAATGTTATCAGAACCTTAATAGGAATTGCACTGAATCTGTATAATGCTTTTGGTAGTATGTCCATTTAAAAAAAAATATTTTTATTAGTTGTTGATGGACCTTTATTTTATTCATTTATATGCAGTAATGAGACTTGAACCCAGTGCCTCACATATGCTAGGAAAGCATTCTGCCACTGAGCCAGAAATCCAGCCCCCCATGGCCATTTAAAAAAAATATTTTTATTATTTTATTTTTTTTAGAGAGAGAGAGAGAGAGAGAGAGAGAGAATTTTAATATTTATTCATTTTTTTAGTACTCGGCGGACACAACATCTTTGTTTGTGTGTGGTGCTGAGGATCGAACCAGGGCCGCACGCATGCCAGGCGAGGGCGCTACTGCTTGAGCCACATCCCCAGCCCTAAAAAAAATTATTTTTAGTTGCAGATGGGGATGATATCTTTATTTTATTTATATATGGTGCTGAGGATCGAACCCAGTTCCTTACACATGCTAGTCAAGTGCTCTACCACTGAGCTACAACCCCAGTCCAGTATGATCATTTTGACAATATTAATTCTGCCTATCCAAGAACATGGGAGATCTTTCCATCTTCTAAGGTCTTCTTTAATATTTTTGTTTAGTGTTCTGTAGTCTTCAGTGTAGACATCTTTCACCTCTTTTATTTGATTGACTCCCAAGTATTTTGTTTTTTTCCTTGAGGCTATTATGAATTGGGTAGTTTTCCTAATTTCTCTTTTAGTTGACTCATTACTGATATTTAAGAATGCAATTGACTTATGGGTGTTAATTTCATATCCTGCTACTTTGCTGGATTCATTTATGAGTTCTAGAAGTTTTCTGGTGGAGTTTTTTCGGATCTTCTAAATATAGAATCATGTCATCAGCAAATGTGGTGCTGAGGATTGAACCCAGGGCCTCACACCTGCTAGGTGTGAACCACAATCCCAGCCTATGGTGTTAAAAATTTTTTGAGTTCTTTATGTATCCTGGAGATCAGAGCTCTGCCTGAGGTGTGCGTGGTAAAGATTTTTTCCCATTCTATAGGCTCTCTCATCATGTTATTAATTGTTTCCTTTGCTGAGAAGAAGCTTTTTGTTTGCATCCATCTCATTTATTGATTCTTGATTTTACTTTTTGCGCTTTAGGAGTCTTATTACTACATGATGAAGATTTGGGCATAGTCTTTTTTCTATTGGTTGCAGGGTCTATGCTTTAGTGTTTAAGTCTTTGACCCACTTTAAGTTGATTTTTGTGCAGAATGAGGGATAGAGGTTCAATTTCATTCTGCTGCATATGGATTTTCAGTTTTCTTAGCAGTCCTCAGGAGCTCAGGAAGGCCCTGCCATACCTTGTGTCACTGCCACTTGCTGAGCACTGGGACACCACCACAGCATTAGCCACCAGCCACCACCCTTCATCACCCCAGAGATGTGGATTCCCACTCAAAAATGTAAAATTTTTAATAGATATATTTTTGGCTTTACTGCCATCTTTTCTCTTATTATGTTAGTGTAAACAGAACTAGCAATCATGTAACCATTTAAATTCATTTGAAAGGTGAGAGGAAGGAATTATGTACAAATGCTTGAGAGAAGGGTACTCTCATTCATTAGCTCTAACAAAATACCCAGATTGGGAACAGGTAAACAAGGTTCATGGAGAAGAGCTGGGCACGAGGCAGACAATTTTTGAGAACTTTCCATTTTGTTTAGCATTGACTTGTTTATTATCTATCAGGGTATTTTTGTCAGGGAATTAGAAGATGTTATACATGTTAGTATGTGTGTGTGTTTTTTCCCCCTAAAAGTGACTTAGTTTTTTTGAAATCTACATTTTTGTGTATGTGTACAAGGAAAGGAATGATGAAGAAAAGAGAAAGACAAACCTGTATCAGAATTGTAGTCAAAAAGATGCCCTGAGCATACATTGGTCATTTATTTATTTATTTTTTTAGCAATGAAAAGCTATAAAGTACGCATTCTTCTTTGTCTTTGAAACTATTAATGTGTTGCCATAATTTTGATAATTATATTTTCCCTCAATTATCCATTCTATAATTACATATCTTTAAAAAAGAGTGTTAAATTTTTTTATACTGGAACTTTAATTCTGATAATTTTGACCCTTTTCTACTGAGAAAGTGGAAAAAGTTTATTTGTAAAGAATACGTATAAACACACTGATATAAATATTTATGTTAGCTGAGCATGGTAGCACATGCCTGTAATCCCAGTGGCTCTGGAGGCTGAGGCAGGAGGATCACGAGTTCAAAACCAGCCTTAGTAACAGCGGGGCACTAAACAACTCGGTGACCCTGTCTCTTTTAAATACAAAATAGGACTGGGGATATGGCTCAGTGATTGTGTGCCTTTGAGTTTAATCCCTGCCCCTCCCCCAAAATATGTAATAATACAAATTATGTAAATATTTGTATAATTTGTGTATGTGTTAGATGCTTTTCTGATTCTTGAAATATGTGATTATTTTAGTTGTCCTCTCCTTGCCTTCCTATCTCCAAACATATATCAGTAATTTTCAGTGGACCCCCAGAACCTCCCTTCCCCTGATTCATTTTACCTCTGCTGTTCTTGAGTCCAGGACATTTAAATTTGATACTAGTGAAGTCAGAAGGAGGGTTTTTGGAGGGCTAGTCATGTTCTATTTCTTGATCTTGAATCAATGGTTACATGGGTATGTTCATTTTCTGATAACTTCATTGAGTTACACACTTACCTTTTGAAGATTTCATCAATTATGTTTCAGTGAAAAATTTTGAAAAGATAATTCAAACAAAATTTGGAGAGGTCATGTTATCTACTATTTCTTTCACTTCATCTGATCATCTGTAACATCCAACCCCATTAAGGAATATTTAACCTTTTTTAAAAAAATAATTTATTTCTTTTTTTTTTTGTGTCTTGAGCCCACAAACATTGTTATTATATAAACTAGCAACGCAAGATTTTTGTATCAGACACAACTACAACTCAAGTTTAGGATCATCCTTATGGGACTAGGTGCTCCACACATAGAATTAAGAAAAGTGTCTCTTGCTTAGGGCCTTCCACACAGTAGGCACTCTATAAATGTGGAGGGAAAAGAGTGGATCTCAGACTCACCTGTCCAAGGTCACATGGACAATTCAGGACTTAAATCCAAGTCAGTTCTCAGGTAGGTCTGTTATTCACAGATTTATTTTAATTATTCAAGAAATATTTATGAACATCTGCTTTGGGACATCTGTTGTATTCCTCCTGGGTTCCAAGGCCCAGCACAACAAAATCAATATTTAACCTTCTTAATCTTGCAAAACTGTTAAGTGTCCTTGAAGAAAGTATATGTGACCTCTGAACTACTAATGTTACCACACCACTTCCTATCACATTTTTTTTTAGTTATACATGGACACAATATTTTTATTTTGTTTATTTTTATGTGGTGCTGAGGATCAAACCCAGGGTCTCTCAGGTGTGAGGCGAGTGCTCTACCACTGAGCCACAACCCCAGCCCCCTATCACATTTTTTTAAATTGGGAGTCATATTGGTTGTGTAGAAAGATCTCCTCTTGTTTTTTTGAGAGAGGTCTGCAATACCTATTCATATACAGTTTCCTTTGTCAGGCTTTTTTTTTTTTTTTGTATTGGGGATCATTGAATCTAGGCATGCTCTACCACTGAGCTACATCTCCAGTCCTTTTTATTTGATTTGAGATAGGGTCTTACTAAATTTTCAAGGCTGGCTTTGAACTAGTGCCTCACCCTCCTGAGTTGCTGGGATTACAGGTTTGCACTACTATGCTGGCTTTTGTCAGGTTTTTTTTTTTTCTTTTTGGTGCTGGGGATCAAACTCAGGGCCTTGTGCATGAAAGGCAAGCACTCTAATAACTGAGCTCTCTCCCCAGCCCCATTTGTCAGGTTTCTAAACTGATTTTAGTCTTTTGATTAGCTCATTTGGCTTGTTGGTGCTGGCTTTAATCATTGGGTGATGATAGTGACATGAATTTCAGGATCAATTTAGGTGCTATAAATTGAATAATTTTTTTCTTAGTTAAATATTTATAACTTGAATACACAAAGTCAATTCCCTCTGTATTGTCTACCTATAGAACTTTGCATGCCTAGCATCATAATTCCTTCATATTTATTTTTATTTTTTATTTTTGATACCAAGCATTGAACTCAGGGGCCACATCCCCAGCCCTATTTTGTATTTGATTTAGAGACAGGGTCTCACTAAGTTGCTTAGCACCTTGCTTTTGCTAAGGAGGGCTTTGAACTCAAAATCCTCCTCTCTCAGCCTCCAGAGCTGCTGGAATTACAGGTGTGCACCACTGTGTCTGGTTTCCTTCATGTTATTTGACTTGTAACTGAAGTTATCACCTCTTCAGAAGGGCTTTCCGTGACAAAGTGATTATAAAGGAGCCTAATGGACATTTTCTGTACATTGTGCTGTCAAATTGTTTTCATAGGATTTATTACTATCAGGTATTTTCGTATTTATTTACTTGTTTCTTTCTCCATCTTCCATTCCCCTTTTGTAGTAGAATGCTGGCTCCATGAGAGTAAGGCCCCTGTATTCCTAGGACCCTAGTACTAGACATAGAGTAGCTTTTCAAAAACATATGAACAGCAGGGATTATTACATGGTCCCAGGTTATTCTTTAATTGTATGCCCTTAAAATAATTTCTGATGTTTTACTATTAGATTAATTTTTTATTTCATCAAGCCTTTATTAAGCACCTGCCATATAGGATGCTTTAAGTGTCCACTGTGTGCTCAGCTTGAAATACAAAACCCAGTTTTTTTTTTGACAATCCCTGGTATATTATATCCTTGTTGGACAATCCTACTGTGTCAGCTTTCCTTTATTGTAACAAATACCTCAGATGATCAGCTTATAAAGAGAAAAGATTAACTTTTGGCTCACAATTTTGGAGCTTTCAGTGTATGACTGGTTGACTGTTGCTTTGGGACCTGTGGTGAGTCAGGATATCATGGCTGTAGCACATGGCAGAACTGTTGACTTCATAGTTGGAATATGAAAGAGGAAGAGGAAGGGGCTGGGATCCAGATATCTCTTCAAGGGCACAGCCCCAATAACTGGAATACTTTCCACTAAAGCTCTTACCCTTAAAGCTTCTATCATCTCCCAATAATGTCATGGGTTGAGAACCAAGCCTTTGGGCCTTTGAGGACATTTATTAAAACCATAGTACCTACTTAACTTAAACTAGTACTCAGAGCTTTGTCTTTATTCTTTTGGCTACTAATTTTTTCAGTCTGCAGCCTTTAAAAAAGTATTTATTTTTTAGTTGTAGGTGGGACACATATCTTTATTTTATTTTTATGTGGTGCTGATGATCGAACCCAGTGCCTCACACATGCTAGTCAAGCGCTCTACCACTGAGCCACAACCCCAGTCCCAGTCTTCAGCCTTTTGATACACTGCTGTAAACCTCATTCCTAAATTACTTAGACTATACTGCTGTTCCTTCAACTTTTTTCAAGGTTGAAACTGATTCCTCAATGCTACTTAACACTGCTCAAATTATTTCTTATTCTTTACCCAGTAGCTCTTTTGAATTGACTTCTTTTTTTAAAAATATCTTTATTTTATTTTTATGTGGTGTTGAGGATCGAACCCAGTGCCCCGCACATGCCAGGCGAGTGTGCTACCGCTTGAGCCATATCCCCAGCCCTTGAATTGACTTCTTTCCTGTGCAGAAAATGTACAAGTAAGCATTCTGTGTCTTCTCGTCTTTTCTGTTTACTTTCCTGTTTTTCAACTGTCAAATCTTTCATTGTATTTTTTTGTTTTTTTGTGCTTACTATGTTTCCCCATTCTTCTATTCTGACTTTCCTTCCTTCCATTTTTTGTCCTTCACATTTATGCTTATAAGGCTCTTTCCATTGTCAAAATTATCTTAGATCACCACTGACTCACTAATCTATCTTACAGTTCAAGTTCTACTTTATCTTTAAGGACTTTTATAGAAATGGTAGCATTTAAAAAGTTCCCTTTCTTTTATTTAGATATTATGTTTTCCAGGTAGAAGAAATTCTTAAATTCCCTTTACATCATTTGGACCTTCAAGTGTAATGTTTTCTAAACTTTTTTGTAATATGGTGGATGTAGAAAATGATGTTTGGATCAACCTGGGACAACTGTGGAGGCTGCTTAGGCCCTGCTCCTTTATCTGGCTTGAAGACTGTGGGAGTCTGTATCTACTGACCTAACAATTTGAAGCTCCACCTTAAGGGTGGATAGACTTCAGTGGAGTGTGAATACTTTGAATATTGTATTTTCCATGTATGTATATCTTTTTCCTTGAGAAGGAATTATAATCTTCTTTTGATTCTCTTCTTCTTCCCTCTTCCCCCCTTTTTTTTGTGGTCCTGGGGATTGAACCCAGGGCCTTGAAGTTTGCTGGGCAAGTGCTCTACCAATCAGCCCTGGCCGCAGCCCCTTCATTAGATTCTTAAAGTGGTCTGTGAACAACAAAAAAAAAAGTGTTAGGAATTTATACTTTGAACTGTGGAACTAAAGCCACATGTATAGCACAACTTGTTTGCTTTGGTTTAAATTTTTCCTTTTTGATTAAAAATTATACATGTGCTTTGTTACATAAAACTGAAACATTACTCGTAGAATTAATGTAAAAAGTGAGCCATATCCCAGTTAATTTCCACCAAATCCCACACACATTTTCAAAATATTTTTAATTTTACATCCACTAACATTTTTCTTTGCCCTTCTTTCTTCAAAAGTTTCTTTATAAAAGATATTATAATGTATATACTACTTTATAACTCTTCTCAATTTATTTTGGATACTTCAGTGCTTGTTGATCTACCTCATTATTTTTAACAAATGCAAAGTATTTATGGATCTACTATAGTTTGGTTAATTTTTCTTTTATCAATGAGCTCAGGAGTTGTTTCTGACTTTTGTGTATTGTAGACTAGTATAATGAACATATTTTTTGTAAGTATATTTTTGCAAATTTAGAAGTATTTCACTAAAATAAATTTCTATACATAGAAATAGGTAGTTAACGTTATAAATATTTAAAAATTTGGCCAGGTGGCGCACACCTATAATCCCAGCAACTTGAGAGGCTGAGATAGGTGGATCCCAAGTTCAAGGTCAGTTTCAGCAATTTAGCAAGGCCCCAAGCAATTTAGTGAGACCCTGTATTAAGATAAAAAGGGCTGGATAGGTAGTATAGCTCACTGGTAAAGTGTCTCTGGGTTCAATCCTCAGTACCTCCCAATTTTTTAAAAACATTTTTTATTTTTTTCTAGTTATACATGACCAAAAAATTTTTAAATAGACATTGTCAAATGTCTATTACAGGGCTGGGGATGTGGCTCAAGCGGTAGCGTGCTCGCCTGGCATGCGTGTTGCCCAGGTTTGATCCTCAGCACCACATACAAACAAAGTTGTAATATCCGCCAATAACTAAAAAATAAATATTAAAACTCTCTCTTTCTCTCTCTGTCTCTCTTTAAAAAAAAAAATGTCTATTACAGTACTAAAAGAAGGACCTATTCATATTCCCATGTATATTATAACAAAAATTTCTGAAGATGTTTTCCAGTCAAGAATTAGGTAATTCTTTATTAACCTGCACGATGAAAGATATTCTTATGCTGTGAAAGATTTTAAACAGACATGATATTGAACCTTTACATATTCATCATCCAGGCTCAACATTTATCTAGATTTTTGCCTCATTTGCTTCAATTACCCTCTTTTCCTTCCTTCCTTCCCTTTCCTCCTCTTCCTCGTTGTCTTCCTCCTTGTTCTCTTCCTCTTCCTCCTCTTTTTTGGTGTTCTTGAGAGTTGAACTCAGTGCTTTACCACTGAGCTTCATCCTCGGCTGGCTTCAAACTTATATTGTCCTGCCTCAGCCTCCCAAGTCATTACAGGTGGGCACATCCTTTTTCCCTTTCAATAAAGTGTTTATTAATTTACTTATGGTACCAGGAATTGAACCCAGCAGCACTTAACCACTGAGCCACATCCTTAGGCCTTTTTTATATTGTATTTAGAAACATGGTCTCACTAAATTGCTTAGGGTCTCCCTAAGTTGCTGAGGTTGGATTTGAACTTGGGATCATCTGGCCTCAGCCTCCAGAGCAGCTGGGATTACAGGTGTGTGCCATCATGCTTGGTTCAATAGAGAGTTGTAAAGCAAATCCCCCAATTCATGTTATATCATTTCAAAGAAAATTAGTTTTTTAGTTCAGACGATTTCAAACATATTTAGAAGCAGTAAACACAATCTGCCTATCTAGTATGGTCTTTATAATATTCACCATTTTAGACTTAAAGCCAATTTTAAACTACACGCTTTTAAAATGATGCCCCTAAAAATCAGAAAGGAGTACTTTATTGATCTTAATATTGGCTCACATTCTGTTTAAGGAGCATGAGACAATGAAACATTTCAACAGTTAGTAATTCATAGCTGGTGTTGGTTTACTCTTACCTACTTCCCCTTATGTCACCAGATATTTTGAAACAAGTTGAATATATTATAGTACTTCATTTGTAAACATTTCTCTCCCTTTTTCTATAATTTAAAAGACAAGGACTTCCCTTTCAGTGACAATCACAGTGCTACCCTATTGTCACTCTTGCACAAAATAATTCCTTAATGTCATTAAAAATCTATGAACATTTTCTTATATAATCACGGTGCCACCATAATACCTAATAAAACCAAGTGTAATGAACTAGTGCCCTGTTCATAGTCAGATGTCCCTGACTGTCTAAAAAATGCTTTTTAGAGTTGATTTGTTAGAATTGATTCATGTGTTGCATGCCATTATTGGATCTCTCAAGACTCTTTTTAACCTGGAGTAGCCTTTCTACTCTAGTCCTCTGCCATTGACAGGTTGCAGAAACTGAGTCAGTTATCCTATGTGTAATGTCTCACATTCTCTATTTGTATTTGTTCTTTTTTTCTTTTTCTTTTTTTTGTGGTATCATTTAATTTTCTCCTTTATCTCCCATATGTCTTGTAAGTGGAAGTTGGCTCTAGAGACTGGGTGTTATTCAAACTCACCTTGTTTGAGAAGAGTATTTACGTCATAAATGGTGCTGTGTGCTTCACGTGTATCACAGTGTCTGATTTTTCACTTTTGGTGATAGTAAGATTGATAAAGAGATAATAATTTGATCTCTAAGTGGAAAATATCCCATCAAGAGTCAGTTATTTCGGGCTGGGGTAGTAGCTCAGTGGTAGAGCGCTTGCATTGCATGCATGACTGGGTTCCATCCTTAGCACCACATAAGAAAAATAAATAAAATATTGTGTCTATCTACAACTAAAAAATAATAAAAAAAGAGTCAGTTATTTCAGCAGATACCACAAGATATTTTTTTCTAGTTATTCACTTTGTTTTAATAATAAAATGAATTGCCTTTATTAGAGAACTGGAACATCTTTTCATATGCTTATTGGCTAATCAGAATTTATTTTCTGAATTGTTCATGTCATTGTGTGATTTTTTTCTATTGAATTGCTTTTGTGTTCATTTTTTTTGTGTGTGTGTTTGTGTGTGTGTGGTGCTGGGGATTGAACCCAGGGCCTTATGCATATGAGGCAAGCACCCTGCCAATTGGACTATATCCCCAGCCCTCCTATTCATTTTTGAGAGGTTTGTATCATAAATAATAATCTTTTGTCCATTTTAGATAAGTATGTTTTCCTGTTTCTTATTGTTACATAGAAGCTTTTGATTTATATAGACAATTTTGGTTCTTTTATAGCTTTAGTTTCAAGTCTTACTTAGATATGCTTTCTCTGAGGTAATGTAGGAGAATAGTTAATTTTCTTCCAGATTCCTTTCTTTACATTTGATTTTTGTGTGAGTGGGGGTTGGGGTGCTGGGGATTGACCAGAGCCTTGAACATGCTAGGCAAGCACTTTACCACTAAGTCACACCTCCAGTGCCCACATTTGATTTTTAATGTATTTGAAGTATATTTTGTATATGGTGTAACATAGTAATCAGATTTACTTCCTGTGTTTAAAAGTGAATTTTTCCTTAAGCAGTTTATTAAAATCTTATACTTACTATATTGAATTGAGATGCATATGTTAAATTTACAAATTTACATATTTAGGGCTCCATTGTGGTCTATATACTATGTTATTAAATTACCAGGAAGTTTTAATTAAAATAGTTTTGTACTGTGTTTTAAGGTCAAATTCATTATCATTGAGCTGGAGTTGTGGCTCAGTGGTAGAGTGCTTGCCTAGCACATGTGAGGCACTGGGTTTGATCCTCAGCAACACATAAAAATAAATAAATAAAGGTATTGTGTTAATTTACAATTTAAAAAATATAAAAAAAATTATTATTATTGATCATTTTCCCAGTGTTGCTATTATTTTTGACACATTTGCTTTTTAACTTTAGAATTAGGATATGATTAATTTAAATCCAATGGCATTATGTTTGAGGAACTGCCTTTTTTTCTCTTTTTAAAATACAATCAGTTTTTCAGGTGTAGGGTAGTCTTTGAAAATGGAAAGGAGATCAGCAGAGTAGATAAAAGGGTCTGGGGGAGGGAGGAGGGAAGGGAAAGGAGAAAAACAGGGGAATGGTGTTGGCCAAATTATATTGTTGTAAGAAAAAAAACAAACCAAACCAAAATAAAATCAGTTTTTCTATGTAGGAGTGTAATTTTTCTCTATTCAAATCTTCATTGATTTTTAGCTAAGATACTTTGTGTACACTTCTTATTAAGTGTATTTCTAGGCATTTTACATATTTAATGTGGTAATTTTGTGTATGTTAACAAAGTAATGGATTTGTAATTATTTGGATTGTGATTATAGAATAGTTTACATCATTTTTGCTCAAGTGTACCAGTTGTACTTTAAAATGAGTATGAACAGGATTAGAAGGAAGGCATACAGTTTAAAAAGTTTTATTTATTTATTTATTTTACAGTAGAATGCATTTTGACATATAGTACACAAATGGAGCACAGCTTCCCATTTAATTGGCTGTACATGGTTCAGAGTCACTCCATTATTGTAATCATAGGTGTATATAGGAAAATAATGTCTGTCTCATTCTATCGTCCTTCCCATCCCCACAAACCCACCCTTCCCCTCACTCTCCTGTACACAAATCCCTTCACCCCAATATGGATCACTTCTCAGAGAAAACATTCAGCTTTTGGTTTGTTGGGATTAATTTATTTCACTTAACATGATAGTCTCTAGTTCCATCCATTTACCTGCAAATCCCACAATTTCATTCTTCTTTAAGGCTGAGTAATATTCTATTGTGTATATTTTCTTTATCCATTTATCCATTGAAGGGCATCTAGGTTGTTTCCATAGTTTAGCTATTGTAAATAAAGCTGCTATAAATATTGATGTGGCTGTGTCACTGTAGTATGCTGATTTTAAGTCCTTTGGTATAAACTGAGGAGTGCGATAGCTGGGTCAAATGGTGGATCCATTCCCAGTTTTCTGAGAAATCTCGATATTGATTTCCAGAGTGGTTGTACCAATTTAGTCCCATCGACAATGTATAAGTACACCTTTTCTTCCACATCCTTACCCACACTTATTATTGCTTGTATTCAATTGCCATTCTGACTGGAGAGAAATGAAATTTTAGTTTTGATTTGTATTTCGGTAATTACTAGAGATGATGAACATTTTTTCATATGTTTTTGATCAATTGTATTTCTTCTTCTATAAAGTGTCTGTTCAACTCCTGGCCTGTTTATTGATTGTTTTTTTTTTTTTTTGTCATGTTTATTTTTTAGTTCTATTTGGACACAATACCTTTAATTAATTTATTTATTTTATGTGGTGCTGAGGATTGAACCCAGGGCGTCATATCTGCTAGTGAGCGCTCTACCTCTGAGCCACAATTCCAGCCCATGTTGTTAAGTTTTTTGAGTTCTTTATATATCCTGGAGATTAGTGCTCTGCCTGAGGTGTGTATAGTAAAGATTTTTTTCCCATTCTATAGGCTCTCTCATCATGTTACTGATTGTTTCCTTTGCTGAGAAGAAGCTTTTTGTTTGCATCCATCTCATTTATTGATTCTTGATTTTACTTTTTGCACTTTAGGAGTCTTATTACTACATAATGAAGATTTGGGCATACTCTTTTTTCTATTAGTTGCAGGGTCTATGTTCTAGTGTCTTTGACCCATTTTAAGTTGATTTTTGTGCAGGGTGAGAGATAGAGGTTCAGTTTCATTCTGCTGCATATGGATTTTCAGTTTTCTCAACACCATTTGTTGAATAGGATGTTTTCCACTGTATGTTTTTGGTGCCTTTGTCTAGTATGAGATAACTGTATTTATGTGGGTTTGTATCCATGTCTTCTATTCTGTACCATTGGTCTACATGTCTATTTTGGTGCAAATACCTTGACATTTTTGTTACTGTTGCTCTGTATTGTAACTTAAGGTCCGGTATTATGATGCCTCCTGCTTTACTATTCTTGCTAATGACTGCCTTGGCTATTCTGGATCTCTTATTTTTCTAAAAGAATTTCATGATTGCTTTTTCTAGTTCTATGAAGAATGTTATTGGGATTTTTATAGGAATTGCATTAAATCTGTATAACAGTTTTGGTAGTATGGCCATTTTGACTATATTAATTCTTTCTATCCCAGAGCATGAGAGATCTTTCCATCTTCTGAGGTCTTCTTCGATTTCTTTCTTTCTTTTTTTTTTTTAATTGGTTATTCAAAACATTACAAAGATTGCAGAATCACATTGGTTACACATCCACATTTTTACATAATGCCATAATAGTAACTGTTGTATTCTGCTACCTTTCCTATCTTCTACTATCCCCCCTCCCCTCCCCCCCATCTTCTCTCTCTACCCCATCTACTGTAATTCATTTCTCTCCTTGTTTTTTTCCCATTCCCCTCACAACCTCTTATATGTAATTTGGTATAACAATGAGGGTCTCCTTCCATTTCCATGGAATTTCCCTTTTCTCTCCCTTTCCCTCCCACCTCATGACTCTGTTTAATGTTAATCCTTTCTTCCTGCTCTTCCTCCCTGCTCTGTTCTTAGTTGCTCTCATTATATCAAAGAAGACATTTGGCATTTGTTTTTTAGGGATTGGCTAGCTTCACTTAGCATAATCTGCTCTAATGCCATTCATTTCCCTGCAAATTCCATGATTTTGTCATTTCTTAGTGCTGCGTAGTACTCCATTGTGTATAAATGCCACATTTTTTTTATCCATTCATCTATTGAGGGGCATCGGGGTTGGTTCCACAGTCTAGCTATTGTGAATTGTGCTGCTATGAACATCGATGTGGCAGTATCCCTGTAGTACGCTCTTTTGAGGTCTTCAGGGCATAGTCCGAGAAGGGCAATAGCTGGGTCAAATGGTGGTTCCATTCCCAGCTTTCCCAGGAATCTCTATACTGCTTTCCAAATTGGCCGCACCAATTTGCAGTCCCACCAGCAATGTACCAGAGTACCCTTTTCCCCACATCCTCGCCAGCACTTGTTGTTGTTTGACTTCATAATGGCTGCCAATCTTACTGGAGTGAGATGGTATCTTAGGGTGGTTTTGATTTGCATTTCTCTGACTGCTAGAGATGGTGAGCATTTTTTCATGTACTTGTTGATTGATTGTATGTCCTCCTCTGAGAAGTGTCTGTTCAGGTCTTTGGCCCATTTGTTGATTGGGTTATTTGTTTTCTTATTGTTTAATTTTTTGAGTTCTTTGTATACTCTGGATATTAGGGCTCTATCTGGAGTGTGAGGAGTAAAAATTTGTTCCCATGATGTAGGCTCCCTGTTTACCTCTCTTACTGTTTCTCCTGCTAAGAAAAAACTTTTTAGTTTAAGTAAGTCCCATTTGTTGATTCTTGTTACTAACTCTTGTGCTATGGGTGTCCTATTAAGGAATTTGGAGCCCGACCCCACAATATGTAGATCGGAGCCAACCTTTTCTTCTATCAGACGCATAGTCTCTGATTTGATATCAAGCTCCTTGTTCCATTTTGAGTTAACTTTTGTGCATGGCGAGTGGAGGGGATTCAGTTTCATTTTGTTGCATATGGATTTCCAGTTTTCCCAGCACCATTTGTTGAAGATGCTATCCTTCCTCCATTGCATGCTTTTAGCCCCTTTATCGAATATAAGATAGTTGTAATTTTGTGGATTGGTTTCTGTGTCCTCTATTCTATACCATTGGTCCACCCGCCGGTTTTGGTACCAGTACCATGCTGTTTTTGTTACTATTGCTTTGTAGTACAGTTTGAAATCTGGTATCGCTACACCTCCTGATTCACACTTCCTGCTTAGAATTGCTTTTGCTATTCTGGGTCTTTTATTTTTCCATATGAATTTCATGATTGCTTTATCTATTTCTACAAGAAATGCCGTTGGGATTTTGATTGGCATTGCATTGAACCTATAGAGAACTTTTGGTAATATCGCCATTTTGATGATGTTAGTTCTGCCTATCCATGAACAGGGTATTTTTTTCCATCTTCTAATATCTTCTTCTATTTCTCTCTTTAGGGTTCTGTAGTTTTCATTATATAAATCTTTCACCTCTTTTGTTAGGTTAATTCCCAAGTATTTTATTTTTTTTGTGGATATTGTGAATGGAGTGGTTGTCCTCATTTCCAGTTCAGAAGATTTGTCGCTGATATACAGGAATGCCTTTGATTTATGCGTGTTGATTTTAAATCCTGCCACTTTGCTGAATTCATTTATTAGCTCTAGTAGTTTCTTTGTAGACCCTTTTGTGTCTTCTAGGTATAGGATCATATCATCCGCAAATAGTGATAATTTAAGTTCTTCTTTTCCTATCTTAATGCCTTTAATTTCTTTTGTCTGTCTAATTGCTGTGGCCAGTATTTCGAGAACTATATTGAATAGAAGTGGTAAGAGAGGGCATCCCTGTCTTGTTCCAGATTTTAGAGGGAATGCCTTCAGTTTTTTTCCATTTAGAATGATGCTAGCCTGAGGCTTTGCATATATAGCTTTTACAATTTTGAGGTAAGTTCCTGTTATCCCTAGTTTTTCTAATGTTTTGAACATAAAGGGATGCTGTACTTTGTCGAATGCTTTTTCTGCGTCTATCGAGATGATCATATGGTTCTTATCTTTAAGTCTATTGATGTGGTGAATAACGTTTATTGATTTCCGTATATTGAATCAGCCTTGCATCCCAGGGATGAATCCTACTTGGTCATGGTGCACGATCTTTTTGATATGTTTTTGTATACGATTTGCCAGAATTTTATTGAGGATTTTTGCATCTAAATTCATTAGGGATATTGGTCTGTAGTTTTCTTTCTTTGAGGTGTCCTTATCTGGTTTGGGAATCAGGGTGATATTGGCCTCATAGAATGAAGTTGGAAGTTCTCCCTCTTTTTCTATCTCCTGAAATAGATTATGGAGTATTGGTATTAGTTCCTCTTTAAAGGTTTTGTAAATGCTGTATATCCATCCGGTCCTGGGCTTTTCTTGGTTGGTAGTCTTTTGATGCCTTCTTCTATTTCCTCACTTGATATTGGTCTGTTTAGGTTCTTTATATCTTCCTGACTCAATCTGGGTAGTTCATATGTCTCAAGGAATTTATCGATGCCTTCACTATCTTCTATTTTATTAGAGTATAGGGTTTCAAAATAATTTCTAATTATCTTCTGTATTTCTGAATTGTCTGTTGTGATGTTGCCTTTTTCATCCCGTAAGCTAGTAATTTGGGTTCTCTCTCTTCTTCTCTTTGTTAGCGTGGCTAGTGGTCTATCAATCTAATTTATTTTTTCAAAGATCCAACTTTTAGTTTTGTCAATTTTTTCTATTGTTTCTTTTTTTTCGATTTCATTGATTTCGGCTCTAATTTTAATTATTTCTTGCCTTCTACTGTATTTGCTGCTGATTTGTTCTTCTAAGGCTTCGAGGTGTAGTATGAGGTCATTTATTTGTTGGCTTTTCCTTCTTTTAAGGAATGAACTCCATGAAATGAATTTTCCTCTTAGTACTGCTTTCATAGTGTCCCAAAGATTTCGATATGTTGTGTCTGAGTTTTCGTTTACCTCTAAGAATTTTTTAATTTCCTCTTTGATGTCTTCTGTAACCCTTTGTTCATTCAGTAGCATATTATTTAATCTCCATGTGATGTAGGATTTTTCCTTTCTCTTTTTATTATTGATTTCCAATTTCATTCCATTATGATCAGATAAAATGCATGGTAGTATCTCAACTCCTTTGTAATTGCTAAGATTTGCCCTGTGACATAATATATGGTCTGTTTTTGAGAAGGATCCATGTGCTGCTGAGAAGAAAGTGTTTCCGCTTGATGTTGGGTGGTATATTCTGTATATATCAATTAAGTCTAAATTATTAATTGTATTATTGAGCTCTATGGTTTCTTTATTCAACTTTTGTTTGGAAGATCTGTCCAGTGGTGAGAGAGGTGTGTTAAAATCTCCCATGATTATTGTGTTGTGGTCTATTAGACTCTTGAACTTGAGAAGAGTTTGTTTGATGAACATAGCTGCACCATTGTTTGGGGCATATATATTAATGATCGTCAAGTCTTGTTGGTGTATGGTTCCCTTGAGCAGTATGTAGTGTCCTTGTTTATCCCTTTTAATTAACTTCGGCTTGAAGTCTATTTTATTTGATACAAGTATGGACACCCCTGCTTGCTTCCGGGGTTCGTATGAGTGATATGATGTTTCCCAACCTTTCACCTTCAGTCTGTGTATGTCTTTTCCTATCAGATGAGTCTCCTGTAGGCAGCATATTGTTGGGTCTTTTTTTTTAATCCATTCTACTAGCCTATGTCTTTTGATTGGTGCATTTAAGCCATTAACATTTAGGGTTACTATTGAGATATGGTTTGTATTTCCATCCATATTTCGTTATGTATGTTACTTAACATGATTTGTTTTTCCTCTATGCTTAGTTTTTCCTTTACTGTACTACCTCCAGCTGTTGGTTTTCATTGTTATTTTCCATTTCCACTTCCTGTAATGTGTTGCTAAGGATGTTTTGAAGAGCTGGTTTTCTAGCTGCAAATTCTTTTAACTTTTGTTTATCATGGAAGATTTTTATTTCACCTTCAATCCTGAAGCTTAATTTCGCTGGATACATGATTCTTGGTTGGAACCCTTTTTCTTTCAGCGTTTGAAATATGTTGTTCCAGGATCTTCTAGCTTTCAGAGTCTGTGTTGAAAGATCAGCAGTTATCCTGATTGGTTTACCCCTAAATGTAATCTGCTTCCTCTCTCTTGTGGCTTTTAAGATTCTCTCCTTATTCTGTATGTTGGGCATCTTCATTATTATGTGTCTTGGTGTGGATCTCTTATGATTTTGTACTTTTGGTGTCCTGTAGGCTTCTAGTATTTGGATTTCTTTTTCATTCTTCACGTCTGGGAAGTGTTCTAGTATTATTTCATTGAATAGATTGCTCATTCCCTTAGTTTGGACCTCTGTACCCTCTTGTATCCCAATAACTCTTAGGTTTGGTTTCTTGATGTTATCTCATAATTCTTGGATGTTCTGCTCATGATTTCTTAACATTCTCGCTGAGCTGTCTATGTTCTCTTCAAGTTGAAAAACTTTGTCTTCGTTGTTTGAAGTTCTATCTTCTAAGTGTTCTACTCTGCTGGTAATACTCTCTTTTGAGTTTTTAATTTGGTTTATTGTTTCCTGCATTTCCAGGATTTCTGTTTGTTTGTTTTTTATATCCTCTATCTCCCTATAGAGTTGATCTTTTGCTTCTTGGATTTGTTTATGTAATTCATTGTCAAAGTGATTTTTCATTGTCTGAATTTGCTGTATAATGTCTTCCTTGAGACTCCAGATCATCTGAAGCATGTATATCCTGAACTCTTTGTCTGACATTCCATCAGCTGCAGATATTACCTCACCTAATGTTGAATTGACCTGTATTGTTTGTGGTCCTTTCTTTCCTTGTCTTTTCATACTGCTCATGATTCTTTCTAGCTTTGTGAAACTGTTGTGCTTATGTTTTTCCCCTTATATATTAGTATTGTTCTTGTATAACTCCAAAATCCCTCTTTTGCAGAGAAAGACAATGTTAACAGTTCCCAATATCAACAGTACATTATCTAAGCACAAGTGTTCATTATTAATACATTTATAGTTAGATTCTAAGACTATAGATATTGGTTTTAATTATTACTTAAGAATATATTCATTAGTTTCATAAAAGGCGTATCATATCTGGTGGCATATAGAAAACTTAATTTCAGACGAAGGATGTTATACTTAGAGGGAAAGGAGTGAGGGTATGAGGTTAAACTAACTTAGCATCTTTGGAGAACTCTAACCACTAGACTGGAAGAATGTATAGACTCAACCTCCTATCTATTTAGATAGTTACCTTATGTATAGATAGCAAAAGTTAGGAGATTGAAAGTGGAATTGAGAGAATACGAATGAAAAAAAGAAAAGAAAAAAATAACAAAGAAGAAAAGAGAAATAAGAGAAGGAAAAGGAAAGTAAGATAGAAATAAAGAAACAAAAAATGGGGGGAGGGTGGGGTATATGCAATTCCTCTATATTATATTACTTTGGTAATTCAGTTGTTCATGCACAGTTCTTGGTTTCACATATGCTGGATCAGCCGCAGAACCGTGCTGGTAGCCACTCCCCCTTTGATGGGTTTTAAGGGTTGATGGGCTTCCTCTGGACTAGCACTTGGGGCGGGGCCGGGCTTCCTCCTCCGGTCTGACTGGGCGCCTGGCGTCTTTACTCCTCCGGTCTCTTGATTTCTTTCTTTAGTGTTCTGTAATTTTCATTGTCTTTTACCTCTTTTGTTAGATTGATTCTCAAGTATTTTATTTTTTTAGGCCGTTGTGAATGGGGTGGTTTTCCTAATTTTTCTTACATTGTATTCTTCGCTTATGTATAGAAATGCATTTGATTTATGGATATTGATTTTATATACTGCTACTTTGCTGAATTCATTTATTACTTCTAGAAGTTTTCTGGTGGACTTTTTTGGATCTTCTAAATATAGAATCGGGACTGGGGATGTGGCTCAAGCGATAGCACAATTGCCTGGCATGTGCGGGGCACTGGGTTTGATCCTCAGCACCACATACAAATAAAATAAAGATGTTGTGTCCACTGAAACTAAAAAATAAATTTAAAAAAATTCTCTCTCTTAAAAAATTAAAAAAAATAAATATAGAATCATGTTATCAGCAAATAGTGATAGTTCTTCTTCTTCTTTTTTTTTTTTTTAAATATTTATTTTTTAGTTTTCGGCGGACACATCTTTGCTTGTATGTGGTGCTGAGGATTGAACCCGGGCTGCACACATGCCAGGCGAGCGTGCTACCGCTTGAGCCACATCCCCAACCCCGATAGTTCTTCTTTTCCTATGTGTATTCCTTTAATTTCTTTCACCTGTCTGATTGCTCTAGCTAGAGTTTTAAGGACTATATGGAATAGAAGTGGTGAAAGAGAATATCCCTGACTTGTTCTAGATTTTAGAGGGAATGTTTTCAATTTTTCTCCATTGATTGATGTTGGCCTTGGGCTTAGCATAGATAGCTTTTTACAATGTTGAGTTATGTTCCTACTATCCCTAGTTTTTCTAGTGTTTTTTTTTTTTAAAGAATCTAGACAGAGAGAGAGAGGGGGGGGGAGAATTCTTTTTTTAGTATTTATTTTTTAGTTATCGGCGGACACAACATCTTTGTATGTGGTGCTGAGGATCGAACCCGGGCCGCACGCATGCCATCCGGGTGCGCTACCGCTTGAGCCACATCCCTAGCCCTTTTCTAGTGTTTTGAACATGAACAGGTGCTGTATTTTGTCAAGTGCTTTCTTAGCATCTATTGAGATAACCTATGATTCTTGTCTTTAAGTCTTTTGGTTGGATGAATTGATTTCCATATGTTGAACCAACCTTGTATCCCTGGGGTGAATCCTACTTGATTGTGGTGTACTATCTTTTTAATATTTTTTTATGTGATTTGCCAGAAGATTATTGAGAATTTTGTGTCTGTGTTCATCAGTGATATCCATCTGAAGTTTTCTTTCTTTGATGTGTCTTTGCCTGGTTTTAGAATCAGGGTTTAACCTCTTGGAATGAGTTTGATAGGTTTCTGTCCTTTTCTATTTTATGGAATATCTAGAAGAATATTGGTATTAATTCCTCTTTGCAGATCTTGTAGAACTTGGCTGAGAATCCATCTGGTCCTGGGCTTTTCTTGATTGGTATGCTTTTGATGGGGTCTTCTATTCCGTTGCTTGAAATTGATCTGTTTATTTTTTAAATTTTTATTTATTTAGTTTTTTAAAGAGAGAAAGAGCGAGAGAGAGAGAGCGAGAGAGAGAGAGAGAGAGAGAGAGAGAGAGAGAGAGAATTTTTTAATATTTATTTTTTAGTTTTCGGCGGACACAACATCTTTGTTTGTATGTGGTGCTGAGGATCGAACCCGGGCTGCATGTATGCCAGGCGAGTGCGCTACCACTTGAGCCACATCCCCAGCCCTGAAATTGATCTGTTTAAATTGTGTATGTCCTCCTGATTGAGTTTGAGCAGATCATATGCCTCTAGAAATTTGTCATTGTCTTCAGGATTTTCTATTTTACCTGAGTGTAAAGTTTCAAAATAGTTTCTGATTTTATCTTCTGTATTTCAACAGTGTCTGCCATGATATTTCCTTTTTATCACAAATTTTAGTAATTGGAATTTTCTCTCTCCTTTTTGTTAGGGTGGCTAAAGGTTTATTAATTTTATTTATTTTTTAAAAGTACCACCTTTTTGTTTTGTCAGTTTTTTGAATTGTTTCTTTTGTTTCAATTTCATTAATTGAAGCCCTGATTTTAATTATTTCTGTCTTCTACTTTTGGTGTTGATTATTCTTCTTTTTATAGGGCTTTGAGATGTAATGTGAGGTCATTTATTTGTAGATTTTTTATTCTTTTAATGAATGAGCTCAGTGCAATGAACTTTCCTCTTAACACAGTCTTCATAGTGTCCCAGAGATTTTGATATGTTGTATTAGAGTTCTCATTTACCTCTAAGAATTTTTTTTATCTCCTCCCTGATGTCTTCTGTTATCCATGCTTCATTCAGTAGTTATTGTCTAGTCTTCAGGTATTCGAGTAGCTTCTATTTTTTATTTTATCATTGAGTTCTAGTTTAATTTCATTATGGTCTGATAGAATGCAGGGTAGTATTTCTATTCTTTATATTTGTATTGGCTAAGACTTGGTTTGTGGCATAACACGTGGTCTATTTTATAGAAGGATCTATGTGTTGCTGAGAAAAAAGTGTATTTGCTTGTTGATGGATGAGATATTCTGGGGGCTGGGGGTGTAGCTCAAGGGGCTGGGGATGTGGCTTAAGCAGTAGTGTGCTTGCCTGGCATGTGTGCGGCCCGGGTTCGATCCTCAGCACCACATACAAACAAAGATGTTGTGTCTGCCGAAAACTAAAAAATAAATATTAAAAAAAAGAGATATTCTGTATATGTCTTTTAAGTCTAAATTATTGATTGTATTATTGAGTTCTGTGGTTTCTTTGTTTAGTTTTTGTTTGGAAGATCTATCTAGTGGTGAGAGAGGTGTGTTAAAGTCACAAGGCATACAGTGAAATGTCTGTCTTAACTTAAAAGATATAAATATATATGTTTAATTTTTATCTATTCATTAATACAGTAAGTTAGAAGTAATTGGTATATGAATTGAAAATGTAAATTCTTTGGAATGATCATTGTATTTTTATAGGTTATAAAGGAAAGAAGGAACAGTACTTGAAAGTAATAAATTGCAGTTCAAAATATAAATTCTGTGATGAGATTTTCTTTTTGAATTTTAATTGGAACTTAACTAGTATGGTCTTGTCTTAGGAAAAATATCCCTGAGTGCCATTTTTTTTTTTTTTTTTTTTAAAGACCAATTAGAGCTATATTCTTTTGGGACCAGTGGTGAGGCTCAGTTGTAGAATGCTTGCCTAGCATGCATGAGGCTCTGGGTTTGATCCTTAGCACTGCAAAAAGAAAAGGGAGCAACTTATTCTTTTAACTTGGTGCCTTAAAAATCATGACGAAGGACCATATTGACTTTATTGGCCAGGATTTTGTTTATGAATATTGGGAATGGAAGTAGTATATTGTTGACCAGTTGGATATCACTGTTAATTTTTTTCTTTTTTTTTTCATTACAGGTTTTGCAAAAGGCATCAGATTAAATCAAGTTCAAATATTCCCTGTGTTCCCAAAGACTTATTGATGATGTCTGAATTTGTTCTTCCAAGATTTATTTTTTGTCTTATTCAGTATTTAAGAGACGGCTATAATGAACCAGGTATGTTTCAAACTATTCCTTGCTAGTACTCTTTATAAGTTCCTAGTTCACAAAGTTTTACATGAATAATGTGGTGAATTTTTTATACATTATTGTTTTTGTTTACCATTTAAAAAGAGATGACTAAATACAGAGACTGAATAAAAACACTAGAATAAATGATATTACTATAGATACCTTGTAGTAGTCATGGTTTGGTGTCAAAATGTTTTTGATCAAACTTATTTGACCTTTTGCAAATGAAGAAGTAGTCCATTTTATGGGGTTAAATTCACTTTATTTGTAATCATATTAGGATAGAGCAGAATTAAGATGCCCTGGAAATGTTTGAATTTAATTTATATTTTTAGATGATAAAAGCATTGTATTTTTTTTTCTTTCTGGTAGAAGTCTATATATTGTAATTTTTATTCCCCTTCATATAGTTTATATAATAATTTATGATAGGGTCACATTGCTCATTTCCATATTACTGGTAAAATGTGTGGGTATACGTATCATGTTAGTATTAAAAAGAGAAAAGAAACATTCAAATTATGGGTATTCATTAAAGATTTTTTGGGTGCTGGGAATTGAACTTAGAGGCACTCAAACACTGAGCCACATCCCAGCCCTATTTTGTATTTTATTTAGAGACAGGGTCTCACTGAGTTGTTTGGCACCTCACTTTTGCTGAGGCTGGCTTTGAACTCTCTATCCTCCTGTCTCAGCCTCCTGAGCCACTGGGATTGCAAGTGTGCGCCATCATACCTGGCTCTTTTTAAAAATATTTTTTTGGGTGTCAATGGACCTTTATTTTATGCATTTATATGTGATGCTGAGAATTTAACCCAGTGCCTAACACATGATAGGTAAGAGCTCTACTACTGAGCTATAACCCCAGCCCACTACAATCTTGATTAATACATTTTAGTTAAATATTTAGATTTTGTTATCTATTAAAGTTCTTAGTCTGATGTGAATTAGAGATTATCAGTGATGTAAAATGAATTTATTAACTTTTAATGTCTTTTATATACATTTTTTAAAATTAACTTTAACTTTTTTGTTTATTTTATATGCTGTGCTGGGGATTGGACCCAGGACTGAGCCATATCCAACCCTTTTAATTTTATTTTGAGGCAAGGTTAGTAAGTTGGCCAGGCTGGCCTTGAACTTGTTATCCTGCCTCAGCCTGTTGAGTCTCTGGGATTATAGGCATGTGCCACCATGCCTGGCTTGTTTTTCATTAAAAAATATATATTTTTTAATGAAAAAAAATATTTCTTTATTGGTGCTGGGGATTGAACCAGGAGTTTGTATATAATCTTTTGTTAAGTACTTCTGCGTCTCTCAGAATATATATCTTATAATACAGAAAAATGTTATTTAGATTTAGTCCCAGACTACTGTTTCTTTGAGGTAACAGAACCAGATACCAGCTCCCAGCTGGGTTATTGAGATTTCCTTTATTTTTAATTTTTTTTGATACTGGGAATTGAACCCAGAGGTGTGCTACCACTGAATTACATTCCCAGCTTTTTAAAATTTGAGACGTGTTATCACTAAGTTGCTTGCATATTTCTCATAAACTAGTTAACAGATTTTTTTGGAATTTACCTTTTATATTACCGGTGTTCTATTTCGGAAATGTAATAGGTTTAAGTAATTATGAGAACCTTAAAATTTAGTTTAGTCAATGACTACTTCACATAAAAGTGTACTATTGGTGATATTTAGCAGTTAAAAAGGTAGATGACATAAGTATATAGCTGTGATAATCATCTGTCACCATTATTTGGAAACATGAATGAGTAGGAACACTTTTTGTATAAAGATGAGTTTCATAAATATGGGTTTGTGAAATTTTCCTCTATTTCCTCTTTGTACTCAGCATCAATTTCTGTATAACAAACAAACAAACAAACAAAAAAACAAAACCAAAAAAAACCAGAAAAAGCAAAACAACTCCATTATTTTGTATAGAGATCACTATAAATTAATAGAAGGTAATGGAAGTTAAAGGATCTTGTGGTTTTACAGTTGCTTTGAGTTCTTTTTCTTTTTTCACACCATAATCCTTTGACCATTGTTAGAGCTTGTGTCAGAGACTTTAGAAACCAAGAGCAAATATTAATTAAATATCTGTTAATATATATAAATCACTGGGGCTGAGTATGGTTGTGCATGCTGATAATCCTAGCAGCTCAGGAGGCCGAGACAGGAGGATCTAGAGTTCAAAGTCAGCCTCAGCAATGGGTGTGGTGCTAAGCAACTCAGTGAGACCCTGTCTATAAATAAAATACAAAATAGGACTGGGGGATGTGGCTCAGTGGTCGAGAGCTCCTGAGTTCGATCTCTGTTTTCCCCCCATCTCCCAAAAAAAAATCACTGGGAAGAGTATACAAATGAATAGTATACAATATTAGCTTTCCATTGAGAAAGTAAGGTTTTAGATGCTGAATAAAGAATGAAATTAATGTCACCTTTCCTGGACATACAGATGCTCCCTTACCTTCCTTATATGTGTTCTTCTTTTAATCAATTATGGCTCAACGCTAAAGATTTCTATTTATTTCTTCTTTTTAGATATCAGCTTCTCTAAAACATCTCTTTCTTTTTATATTTAATATTCTGTGTCATTACTAAGATTTTTATCTCTCCCTTCAGCTATACTCGGCATTTTATTTTGCCTGCTGTGTTTTTATATATATATGATATTTTTACACACATACACATATATGTACTTTTTTGGTGTGTGGTACTGGGTATTAAACAGGGTTGCTTTCACTAAACAGTATCCCCAGCCTTTTGTAGTTGCTGAGGCTGGCCTTGAACTTGTGATCCTTCTGCCTTAGCCTCCTGAGTCTCTGGGATTATAGGTATGTACCACCATGTTCTTCCTTTAGTTATCATTGATTGTACATATACACATACAAATTTTATATGTATACTTATATCTGTGTGTATATATGTATACACACACACATACACATATATACATTTTTTTTTTCCTTTTAGCAGCTGATGTATCATCAGAAAAAGACCTTAACAAAGTCCTTCAGCTTTTGGAACCTCAAATTTCCTTTTTAGAAGACCTAACTAAAATGGGAGGAGCAATGAGGTCTGTTCTTACCCAGGTTTTGACAAACCAACAAAACTACAAAGATCTAACTTCTGGTGAGTAAAATGTTAGATGAGAAATTTATAATTATGTTACTATAAGTATACATTTTATAACTTAAAAGCAAAATGTGGACTTTTCATAGAAAACTTGAAGTTAAGAGAATTCGGGGCTGGGGATGTGGCTCAAGCGGTAGCATGCTCGCCTGGCATGCGTGCGGCCCGGGTTCGATCCTCAGCACCACATACAAACAAAGATGTTGTGTCCGCCGATAACTAAAATAAAAAAAAATAAATATTAAAAAATTATCTCTCTCTCTCTCTCTCTCTGTCTCTCTCTCTCTCTCACTCTCACTCTCTCTTAAAAAAAAAAAAAAAAAAGAGAGATTTCATAGATGAGGAAGTTGAGCTCCAGAAAAATTAAATGATCTATTAAAGATCTCACAACTAATTTATTTTGAGAAGCCCAAGTCTTTCAACATTTGATGTAACATATTTAAAAAAAACCCTTTATTTTATTTATTCATTTTGTGTGTGTGTGTGTGTTGCTGAGAATTGAAACCAGTGCCTCACATGTGCAAGGCAAGCGCTCTGCCACTGAGCCCCTTGATGTAACATATTTATAATTATGCTTTACTGCCCTGTTTTCCAATAGTAACAACCACTTTTATGTTTATAGTTTTGGTAGTTTAAATTTCTGGATTATATGGACTAGGATTTTATTATAATAAGGAGTTTAAATTATAAAACTTGGGATTACTGAATGTTTTATGTATCTGGTATACTGTAATAAAAATAGTTTAAACACCTTTAGTTTGCCCCAATTATTGTACAATAAATGCACCAATTATTTCAAAATCTTGTCATAAATATTTTAAACAGTGCTTTTTCTTACTGTTTGTGAACAACATAATTTGAAAATTAAAGTTCATCATGTTTTTTTGAGTGGTATAATTTTCATGTGTATTGTTTACCATATTAGATGCTTATCTGATACACTTATTTCTTCACTACTTCCTTTGAAGTACTGGGGATTGAATACTGGACCTTGTGCTCATGAGGCAAGCCCTCCACCAGTGAGCTACACCCTCAACCCTTTAAATTTTTTTTTTCTTTAACTTTGAGATAGGACCTTGCTAAGTTGCACAGATGGGCTTCAAAATTGCAATCCTCCTTCCTCATCCTCCCAGAAACTGGGTTTACAGGTGGGGTGGCATCACTATGCCTGGCTAAGTCACAAAGTTCTTATTAGGTACCCACAAGGTGCTTGACTCTGGACCAGGCACTGGAGTGTGGGGTAGGGAAGGTAATAGTAAACTTTTATTATTCTATCCTTGCTCTTATAAAACTGTGGTCTAGTGAGTTAGGTTTCATTAATTAAACTAACCCCCTCTCTCAATTGTGTAATTATAAACTATAATAAGTGCTGTGAAAGTGTTGGGCAAGTGATTGTGAAAGAAAGATCCAGTTTCACTGGTGGTAGAGGCGTGAAGCATCACTGCGGAAGCAGTATTTAAAGTAAAACCTAGGGCTGAGGATGTGGCTCAAACGGTACCGCACTCGCCTGGCATGCGTGCGGCCCGGGTTCGATCCTCAGCACCACATACAAACAAAGATGTTGTGTCCGCCAAATACTAAAAAATAAATATTAAAAAATTCTCTCTCTCTCTCCCTCTCTCTCGCTCTTTCTTTAAAAAAAAAAAAAAAAAGTAAAACCTAATGGTTGAGAGGGAGTCATTTAACTAAAGGATGAGGGAAGTTGAGTATAAAGCCATGGAGTTGGAGTCTAGGTAGATGACATCTGCTTTTGGCTACTGGAATGGCTCTTAATGTCATAACAACATAAAACTGGACAAATGATGAGGCAGCTGTTTTCAGGCTCTGGATAACAGGTATTCCATGACTATGAACTCAGAAGGGAAAAAAATGAAATGAGCCTCATGACAGCTCTGGGAACAATTTCCTGATTATAGAGAAACACTGGTATTGAAACAGAGCACTGTGGTCTTGTTAAGAATGCAGAGATTAAGGTGTAGGACAGCTGATGTCATTGGAAATTATGGAGTCTTGGGGTAGAATGCTGAGATATAGTGGGGGCAGACTTGTGAGGGAGTCCTGGAAGTGCTTAGCTAAAGACCGGATTGCATTTTTACAGGATGAGACTACTTAAACCTTACTACATTGATTACTATGGGATTAAAAGCAGAAAAGAAATAATAGAGGTCATGCAATGTTGGGGGACATTGGAGTTTCAGTTCAACCAGACCTCAGATATTTAGCAGAGTTACCAGTAGGCCAAACCTTGGTGTAAAGTCTGTTTTAGACAGGCCTTTAAGAAAGCCTATATTTAGCCGGGTGCAGTGGTGCATGCTTGTAACCCCAGCAGCCCCGGAGGCAGAGGCAGGAAGATCTAGAGTTCAAAGCCAGCCTCAGCAATGAGTGAGGTGCTAAGCAACTCAGTGAAACCCTGTCTCTAAATAAAATACAAAATAGAGCTGGGGATGTGGCTTTGTGCCCCTGAATTCAATCCCTGGTACCTCCCCCCACCCCCAAAAAAAGAAAGCCTATAACTCTTAACAGGATTTGCAAGGAAGGAAGAGTTTAGAGGTGATTCCTGTGACTCAAGAGGGCCTTCTGAGCAATTAGGCTTTTCACAGGTCTGCTCCTTACCGAGCATGAAACCAAGCCTTCATGCATTTTTGGTATTCAATCTTAAACCTTACTACATTGATTACTATGGGATTAAAAGCAGAAAAGAAATAATAGAGGTCATGCAATGTTGGGGGACATTGGAGTTTCAGTTTGGTATTCAATCTGTGATTGAATTGTCTTCTAGAACAAAATTTAATATTCTTTAGAGGAAGGAAATAGAATCCAAAATGTTCTATAATGTGTCATGAGAATATCCAGAATATAATAAAAACTGATGAAAATATAGGAAAACAAACTGTGGTATAGGCAAGAAAAAAAAATAGCCACTAGAAATTGATCTTAAGGTGGCCCAGATATTGGGTTTAACTCATAAAGATACGAGAGCAATTATTACAAATATATTTACCTATTTTAAATATGTTCAAGATATTTAAGGAAAATATGTTCAAAGAATTAAAGGAAATGTGTAAATTAATGAGTGAAGTGATAGGAATCTTAGCACAGAATGTAAACAAAAAGAACCAAAGTGAAATTCTAGAACAAAGTTTTGTTAAATTTAATGACTGAATTAAAAAATTCACTTCATTGGCTTGGTAGCAGCTTTGATAGGGTAGAGAGTCAGTGAATTTCAAGATGAATCAATAGACTAGACAGAAAGAAAAATGATTAAAGAAAATATACAAATACAAGGAAAATCACACGTAGATCTTTCCTAGATTCCAGGCAAAAGGACGAATGCCTGGAAATATCTATGGATGGAAATGAGCCTATTTTTAAGGGACTGGAAAGGCCAAGGTGGTTGATGTGAAATTAATAGGGGGGATAGTGTCGCAAATAAGACTCCTACATTAGACTAGATCCAGATCAGACAGGTTCTCATGGTCCATGTAAAATTTTCTATTTTGTTCTGAATGTGGTGGGACGTCATGGAAATATTTTAACCTTAAGAATGAGATGATCAGGTATGTATTTTAAAAAGGTGACTTGTTTTACCAACAATTAATAGGAAGGTATAAGAAAAGCAGCTCAAGGGGCAGAAGTCTAGGGTAAAGACGATGGTGGCTTGTGCTTGAGTTTTGGTGATGAAACTGGAGAGAGGTGAAGTTCATATCTGGACATCTGTTATTTCTTATCCTAGAAAACGGTTTGTTATTCAGAAATTATCAACTATTGAGAAAGAGAACAAACAGGTTGTTCTTAATCATTGGAGGAATGTATATTTTAGGAATATTTTGTGATAGTTTTCCTCTTTTGTTTAAACAATTTTTAATAATATTGTTTTAGATATTGATGGAAAAACGTATTCATTTATTTATATGTTGTACTGAGAATCGAACCCAGTGCCTCGCACATTCTAGACAAGTGTTCTATCACTGAACCACAACCCCAGTTCTAAACAATTTTTAAAAATTCTTATTTCCCAGGGGCTGGGGATGTGGCTCAAGTGGTAGGGCGCTGGCTTGGCATGCGTGAGGCACTGGGTTCGATTCTCAGCACCACATAAAAAATAAAAATAAAGATATTGTGTCCACCTAAAACTAAAAAATAAAATATAAAATATATCTTATTTCCTGAAGTTAATAGCCACAATTCTTAACTTTTAATGATGGAAATCAAATTAGATTTTAATTCAAAAGCTTTGAATTTGCAGTCTAGATTCCCTTCTGGGTGAAACTGGCTAGCTATATTATCTTTTCATTAAAAAATATTTTTTGTTATACAAGGGCACAATATCTTTATTTTGTTTATTTATTTTTATGTGGTGCTGAGGATCGAACCCAGGGTCTCACACGTGCGAGGCGAGTGTTCTACCACTGAGCCACAACCCCAGCCCCACTATATTGTCTTTTTAAGCCTCAAGTTTCTTACTTAAAAAAAATGGTGGTTATATATTTATTTTTCTCAGGGTTATTGTGAGGGGTTGACTTAGATGGACATTTAGCATTATTGAAATCAATATGTGGCTTGTATTATTCAGCAGATATTTAGTAATTTCTTTTTCTTTTTTTCCCATGAAGCTGGGGATCAAACCCAAGGCCTCACACATACTAGGCAAGTGCTCTATCTCTGACTGAGCTATACCCTCCAGGCCTGAATAATTTCTTATACAGAACTCTGAAAGTTCTTTGTTCTTTTTTTTTTTTAATTTATTTTTTAGTTATAAATGTATATATAGTTTTATTTATTTTTATGTGGTGCTGAGGATCGAACCCAGTGCCTCACATGTGCAAGGCAGGCAATCTGCCACTGAGCCACAACCCCAGCCCTAGTTCTTTGTTTTTCATAAAGTAATTCTTTATTCTTCATAAACTGGAATTGAAGGAGGAAATTCCCATTTGTTAAGTCTGTGTTGGAGTTTTAAAAAAATTTTTATTTTTTAATCAAGGGCAGACAGAGATTGAAAATTATAAAACAAAACAAGAATAAGGAAACCAAATAAAAAAGAAAAGCTCAGCAAATATTAAACTATTTTATATAATCAGAGAGATTCACAGTTTAAGATGCATAATCTACTATGAAGAGGTGAATGCCATGGAAATTTGCCTTGATGTAGAAAATAATTGTTTCACTTAAAAAACTCTTAATTATCAATCTGTTTTTCTTTTACTATTATTCCACCCTCCGTAATACATTAAAAAGCAAAAACAAAAGAAAAAATTGGCAATAATAAGCTGAAATGTTTAAATGAAAGTTCTGGGATTGTGTGATTGTAAAACTTAAACCTTTCCATATTTTTGGAAGTAAATTGTTTTTATTAATATTTCAGTAGAAACTATACTTCTAATTCCTTAAATGTGATTGACACAGGAATTAAAATAATTTAATTTGTAGTATTTGAAAATTCCATTCAGGTATTATCTCTTCAAAAAAAAAAAGCTTTTTCTAGGTATTGTGCTTTGAATAAGTTTGAATGCTTGGAATTACAAGATCACAGATTGACAGACCATGTGGTCTGCCACATAATTTTCATCTGTTGTATTTATCTGCTTCGCTTCTCTCCTCGACTCTACTCGACTCTTCTCTTCTCTTCTCTTCTCTTCTCTTCTCTTCTCTTCTCTTCTCTTCTCTTCTCTTCTCTTCTCTCTTTCACACTCTCTCTAAATATTGGTACTGGGGATAGAACCCAGGGGTGCTTTACCATTGAACTATATCCCCAGCACTTTTTATGTTTTATTTTTGAGACTGGGTCTCACCAAGTTTGCAGTGTTGGCCTTGAAATTGGGAATTCTCCTATCAGCCTCCTGAGTGTCTGGGATTATAGGCATGTGCCTGGCTGTTTATTTTTCTTTACCACTGATTTTAAAGTTCTTGAAGGTTAGAATCATGCTTCATTATTATTATTTTTTATTTTTTATTCTAATTTGTTTTTTTAAAATTTTTTATTTTGCTATATATGACAGCAGAATGCATTACAATTCGTATTACAATATAGAGCACGATTTTTCATATCTCTGGTTGTATACAAAGTATATTCTCTCATTTATTTTGATGCCAGCTGCTATTTTCCTATTTGTTACAAGTATCCTGTGCCTTTTGGAATTATTAATAACAAATACAAGCACAAAAATATTATCTGAAGTTATTTTATATTGTTCCACTTCCAGTAGAATATTTACCTATTTTATCATGTGTATATTAATTAATGAGATGACTGTATTTAGATTTTAAATGGAATATATATATATATTTTTAATTTTAAATTTGTTTTAAATATTAGGTCCTGGAGAAAATGCTTGTGCAAAGAAAAGTCATGAAAAGTACCTTATAGCTTTGAAGAGCTCTGGACTCACATATCCTGAGGATAAGCTTGTATATGGTATTCAGGAGCCATCTGCTGGTACTAGCACTCTGGCAGTTCAAGGTTTGTATAAGTATTTAGTTTGAGCAGTAGTGACTTTTCTGTATTAAAACAAAAATAACAACAATAAAACCCCTGAAATGTTCATTATTGAACAAATTTATTTTGAGCTAAAACTGTCATTTTTTTTTTTTACAAGAAAACTATTATAAATTTAGAAGCAAGAAAGAATAAATTGGCTAAAGAAAAAATATATTTTTCTTGAATGGAATTTGCTTACTTTTATAAGATTCTGGTTCTAACTCATGAGAAATGTACCACTTGGTATTTAAGAGTGTCCCAAAACTTTATTGGCTTAGTATTTTAATAAATCATGGTTTAAAACTAAAAAAAAAAAAAACAAACACCATTTGTAATTATTAAATCTGAGATTTTCCATTGAAGTATTAAACCTATTAGGTCCAAATTTATTTAAGATAAATGTTGACCTTTGCCAAGATAACTGTTAAAACGAGGTGTCTTAATACAACAAAACTTAGCTTTTTGATATTTATATGTCTCAAAATAATTTTAAAGTAAATCAATATTTAACAACTATGAAGGGCAACTTTTTTTTCCTCCCTTCTAAAGGTTTTGCAGGTGCAACAGGAACATTGGGACAAGTAGATTCTTCAGATGAGGTGAGACTTAAAGTTTAAAAATTTAAAAAATAAAATTTAAAAAGTTATAGAAGTATAAAGATTTGTGTATATTATTTGATTTAAATTCCTCATTCTGTTAGACTAGAACATGGAACCTCAGAGTGATTTTTTTAGGAAGCCTGACCATAAAATTACTTAGTAATAGGGCACGGACTACAAGTCGAGTTTTATTTCTTGTTTCTAATTCATTTCTCTTTTTACAGTTTAAAAGTGGGAGATGTAAAGTAGAAGGAAGACCAGTTGAGTAGAGAAAGGGAATAAGGGGAAGGAGGAGGGGAGGGAATAAGGAGGTACTGGGGAGTGAAACAGACCAAATTTATATTGTTATATTGTGTGCATGTATGAATATGTAACAGTGAATCCCACTAATCCCACTAATATTATAATTATAATATATATAATTATAATGCACCAATTAAAAAAGAACCACCCTAAAATAAATAAAAGTAGGAGATGGATCTTTCTCCTAAGAAAATATCCTCAAATATATCTGTGTACAATGAATTTTGTATGTTCAATGAAATTGTCTTAGAAAATTTAAGTCTAGAATAAATTATTAAAAGAATATGAATTTGGGAAAAGGGAGGAACTATGGAATGAAATTTACAAAATTATGCTATGTACATATATGAATATACCTCAAGTGAATTCCATCTATATGGATATCTATAAAGCATCAATTAAAAAATAACACAAAACCAGTAGAATAGAGGAAGGTCAATAGGGGAGAGGAAGAAGAGGGGGAAAGAGGAAACTACTGGGGACTGAAATGGAGCAAATTAGATTCTGTGCATGTATGAGTATGTCAAAATGAACCCCACTATTACAAATAACTATAATACACTAATAAAAACATTAAGAAACAGAATATGAATTGTATCATTTTTCTAATCTTATAATAAAGATGCCTTACATGAACGATTACTTAAAAAAAGTGCTATATTTGGAAGTAGATCGTCAATTAGAAATTTTGGTTTTTATATTGTTGGTTAATAAATATTTCTAATAAATCCTTTATTATCATCTCATTTTGTAAGTACATGAAAAAATTACTTTATTACTTTTGTTTATAATCTGTATTCTTAAAAAAATTATAAAGTTTATATATTTTTCTATGGAATAACACTTTTAATGGCTAAAAATTAAAAAAAATTACATTTAAGCATACACAAGTACACCAAATGCTTCTTTTTTTTTTTTTTTAATATTTATTTTTTAGTTATCGGCGGACACAACATCTTTGTTTTGTACGTGGTGCTTGGATCACACTATAGAAATTTCTGCTGATATTTCTTTTTTCTTTCTTTCTTTTTTTTTTTTTTTTTTAACATTTTTAGCTGTAGATGGACACAATACCTTTATTTTGTTTAGTTTTTTTTTTATTGGTGCTGGGAAACGAACCCAGTGCCTCATCCATGCTAGGCAAGTGCTCTACCACTAAGCCACAACCCAAGCTCTGCTGATATTTTTAGGAACTAGTTACTAATGCATGGTTTAAAAACAATGAAGTTTGCTTCCAAATATAGATTAAAATAAAAGTTTTTTCTCCACCCTTTCTAATACAGGCCCCTCCTTTAGTTAATAGTTTGAATGTCTTTGACAGGCCCATTTCTGTGTAGTTAAATAAGTATTTTTACAAAAATATACAGTGTGTGTGTGTGTGTGTGTGTGTGTGTGTACATGCATGTGTATAAGTAATACTGTAAAACAGTGTATTGTTTTGTGACCTGCTTTTATTTACTATGTTATATAAATCCATCTTTGTATACTATTCTTTCTGTTTGCCAAATAACATTCTAAAATATGAACAAGCCACAACTTATCCATTTTCTTAATTTCCAATTTTTACAAAAAAATATAATGCTTTAATTTCTTTTTGTGTAGATGTACAAATAGTTCTCTAAAATGTGAAACTGTGAGGTCATGGCATATAACATATCTTAAGTTTTAATAGGTTATACTTTTTCTGATTATAAAAGTTACACATGCATTTAAAATGAAAAGTGAAAGACCAGTCATGTTTTAGTGACAATGTCAGGAAAATTTCTATTTTAAGATTGTGGCTCGGCACAGTGACACATACCTGTAATCCCAGGGGCTTGGGAGGTGAGGCAGAAGGATCGAGAGTTCAGAGCCAGCTTTAGCAACAGTGAGGTGCTAAGCAACGCAGTGAGATCCTGTCTCTAAGTAAAATACAAAAAAGGGCTGGGGATGTGGCTCAGTGGTTGAGTGCCCCTGAATTCAATACCCAGTAAACACCCCCGCCAAAAAAAGATTGTGATCACAATTTTCTGTATAAAATATATATTCATGTTCTATTGATGTATATACTGCAAGATGTTTGCTTTATGGCAGTCATGTGATGTAACAATCAAAAATGAGATTTAGGAGGAGCAATTAAAATGTTATAAAAATTATGAATGCTATAGCTAAAAGGGACCTGGAAATTTTTCATGTCTAATTTTCTTATATATGGATGAGGAAGCTGAATTCTTTAGAATTAATCAATTCACTCACATAGTGAATTTCATGTAGTGAGTGGTAGCACTGAAACTGGACACTAAATCTCCTAATTGCTGGTCTAGTATTCTTTCTGAAAAGTGAGTCAATCACTGTTCATTTCTGTTACTATTACAATAACTAGACTATTGTATGCAGTAAATTTTTTGAAAACTTTATGGCTTAAAATTATCATTTTATTTTGCTCATAATTTTATGACTTGGGAATTTGGGAAAGGCAGCTGGATAGTTCTCTCTTGGGATATCTTATGTGATTGCAGTTGGTTGTCGGCTGCATCTGTGATTATTTCAAGGCCAAACTCAGATGGAGGTCTAAGATAACTTACTCTCAGAGTTGACAGTCAGTGCTGGCTGTCCAGAGGGAGCTCAGGTGACTATTCATCAGTGTTTACATCTGGCTTATCCAGCATGGTGGTCCTAAATTAGACGTCTTTACATAGTGACTGACTTCTCCCAGAAAGATCAGCCCAAGACAAAACCTGTAGAGCCATATCTGAACTAGCCCTGGAAGTTACATTGTTACTACACTGCATTCTATTAGTTATAAGTGACTACAATTAGCCCAGATTTAGTGGGAGGATATACAGATCCTACTTGTAGATAGGAGGAGTGCCATAGAATTTGTAAACATGTTTTATAACTTCCACAATCACAATGTGACATTAGCTTTCTTTTCATCAGATTCTCTTGATATCCAGTAATGTCTAGTGATTATAGCTAAGTAACATCCCAATGATTGATTTTCAATTTTTCTATTTCAGTGGCATTTTTCTCCTGAGAAAAACTATACCTAATTATGAAATAATAATGTAGCGGGATGGGGTTGTAGCTCAGTGGTACAGCATTTGCCTAGCATGTGTGAGGCACTGGGTTCGATTCTCAGCATCACATAAAAATAAATAAATAAAAATAAAGGTCCATCAATAACAACAACAAAAATTAATTACTTGGGACTGGGGTTGTGGCTCAGCAGTAGAGCGCTTGCCTCGCATGTGCGAGACCCTGGGTTCGATCCTCAGCACTACATAAAAAAATAAACAAGTGATATAAAGGTGTTGTGTCCAACTACAACTAAAAAATAAATATAAAAAAAATTAAGAAAAAAATTAATTACTTAAAAAAATAATGATGTAGCCATTAATATGGACATATAATGACTATTGAAGGATTTTAATGAAAAGAGTAATGGCTGCTATTGTACATTGAGACAATGAAAACACATATTTCAGACTGAAAGATATTTAGGTAGTTTATTTTTACCATTGTAAAGTAAAAAAGGAATATTATAAAATTTTTCTGTGTTTATTGCAACTAAAGGAGTAAAACATACTTTTGAATTTAATAATGAAACTAACATTATGTGATTTGTCTGCTTGTCATTGTTGGGGTCATCGGTTTCCTCTCAGCTTTTGTTTCTTATTTCTTAATGAGAGATATTATTTTATTAGGACTGTTGGCCTACATGGAAAAGAAATGTCTATTTGGGTTAGGTATCATAAGCAAGAAGTGTGTTAATTGAGTATTTCCTGTAGAGGGAAACATAAAATTTGCCACTTAGCCAATTAAAAACTAATGACATTATTTTAAATTTGTATTGTACTTTTATTCTTTTCAAAGTATTTTTCACATGTATTACTTTAAAATGATCCTCAGCACCACATAAAAAAATAAACAAGTGAAATAAAGGTGTTGTGTCCAGCTACAACTAAAAAATAAATATAAAAAAATTTTAAGAAAAAATTACTTAAAATAATAATGTAGCCATTATTAAATATTTAATAATACATTATTAAATATGTAATTTTTATATTTAAATATGTAAAATGATTAAATATGTAAGCATCAATAAAGAATGGAGTATACAGATTAAGGAGAAAAAAGATGAAGGGATAAGGTAGATAGAAAGATAAAACTATTTTATGTGATTTAAAAATTTCATTAAGGCTTTGAAGTCAGCCTACCTGCCTGCCTCTCTCTTTCTCTGTTTCTTTTCGGACACTTGTAGGCACAAATGGCATGTTAGTATTTCTACTTGACATTTTATGAAAAACTGGATATGACTTAAAGACTAGAATTTCTGCACCTTTACTGTGTAAGACCCATGGGATTATGAACCAAACCCTTTTTGTGTTTTTATATACTTGTAATTTAACAAGTAAAGGAAGATAGGATAAAAGGACAGCATCATCTTAATTGCTAAAAAAATGTAGAGGTAATTGTAATAATTAAAAAAGTATTTTAGGACCTAGGAATGTAGCTAAGTAGTAGATCACTTGTCCAGCATGTGTAAGGCCCTGGGTTCCATCCCCAGTACCAAAACAACAACAACAAAACAACCCTCCCCCCCCCCCCCCCCAAGCAAAGCAAACAAAAAACAAAAGAAAGAAAAAAAAATAAGTTGGAATTTCAAATTGAAAGAGACTCTAGATATAATCTAATCCCAATACTTCATTTTTAAAATGAAGAAAGATTAGAAACTATTAACAATAAAAGATTTCTTTTTATTTTGCAGTTTTATTTGAAGGACTATGTATATCACAGTCTACTTAATTTTATTATACAAGTTGTGTCAGCTATTGGTCTCTGCTGTCCCTGGAGGAAAAGAACATTATGTACTCAGCAGTGCTATTTATACACATTACATTCTTCATACGATTACTTCTTATTCTTTTTTTGTGTAGCTCATATGAAATAAGAGGAGAAAATGTTTGTGTTGTGTGGAACCAGAAAGAAAATATATTAAGAGTACATCTTAACTATGTGAATTATTTTTAAGATTTAAATTTATATCCTTATTAGTTTTAATTTATAACCATAATCCAAATCAAAAGTAAATTCTTTTATATATAAGTGGTTCTAATTAGAAAGTTTCTTAGAAGAAATAGGATCTTTTAGGTAAAGAACTTTTTTTAAAAAATATTTTTTTAGTTGTAGATGGACACAATATCTTTATTTTTATTTATTTATATATTTATATGTGGTGCTGAGGATTGAACCCAGGGTCTCATGCATGCGAGGCAAGCACTCTACCACTGAGCTATAATAATACCCAGCCCCTAGGTAAAGAACTTTTCAAGAGAAGATTATTCACTGTGATAGTTTTCCTTTAGCAGTATCTATTTGTCTGTTTGCAATGACCAGATCATTAATTTCTGTAACTTTGATGTATTTAGCTATTAATATAAGTGAAATAATTTAAAACACTTTTCTCCTGGGGAACTATGACCAGGTGAATGAATGTTCAATGTGAAAAAATTGAAAATATAAAAAAGTACAAGGAAGGCCTACCATACAGAAATAACCATTGTTTATTAGTTTTGCTTGTTTACTTCTAGTCTTTTTTTCTTGCATACTTTCACATAATTGAGAGATAATCATTAGCAAAATAAAATAAGTCACTGTGTAGATATGCTCTGAATATTCTCACCTTTATTAAAGACAGAATCCAAAAGAACAATTAAAACAAATTTGCTAAATATTAGCAAAGGTAGGATTATTGAAATTGAAAATTGGAGATGTTTTTCATAAATGAATAAGAAATAAAATAGATTTACTTCAAAAGATATAAAGTTAAATTTTAATTTGTAATCATAAATTACATTAATGGGGAGGGGTGAGGTAGAAAATCATGTAAACTTTTGGTGAGAAAGGTCTTAGACATATCTAATATATTTCTTTTCCAGTGCAGGAATTGATTTTACAACATTCCTGACAATTGGTAAGCTTCTCTGTAAACAGTTCCAGTGGTAGTGAGCTTACCTAGTTTATGGGCCAACTTGTTCCTTTGTTTAACAGTTCTTATTATTAGGAATTTCTTATCAATATTGTATAATTTCACACATTTATTCTTATTTTGTCCTCTAGAGAGATTTTTATTTTAATTGCCATATGATATCCCTTTAAATATCTACCTTTATTTAATGTTCTCTGTTGTGCATAGCTTTTTCTTTTCATCTATTTAGTAAATTCATTTCCATTTAAAATCTATGATCTGGTTCTGTGTACAGTGAAGAGACATCTTTTGATAAGAATACTGTGCCTTCATTTAGGCCTAAAGTTTTTTTGCTAGTCTGTTAGTAGCTATTTTAAACTGTTGGCAGGAGCCACAGTGGTCAAATAAAATGCCTAGGGTGTTCACTCCCCTCCCCTTCCAGTTCACAACTAACAAGTTAAAGCTTCCTTTGTTCTTTTAAAGTTGATTTAAAGTCTCAGATTATAGTGGTTTACTTAAATCTTTAAGTTTTATTTTATTCCAGTTTTTCAAGATCTCTTTTGGATTTTATTTTATTAAATAGTCTCATTTTTTTGAGTATTATTTTAATCAGCTGTGAATTTATCTGACTTCTTTTTATGGGGTTTGTATTTTTCATTTGCTTAGTAATTCATCAAAGAAAAAAAGGACTAATTTGAATTGAGAAACTCTTTATTGTGGTCATGATAACTGTTTTGCTATAATGAATATATTATATAGGGATTTTATAGACTGGTAGTTGAATATGTTTTTCTTGTCTCAGGTGTAATTGTCTCTTCTCTAAAATAATTTGCACCTATGTCCATAGTTTGTCCCAGAAACACTTGCAGCAATGGTGCCTTGCCCCCAGGGACTAGTAAAATTCTGGAAGGGAGCTGGGGTTATGGCTCAGCAGTAGAGCACTCTCCTTGCTCGTTCAAGGCCCTGGATTTTAAGAGAAGATGAATAAGTAAATAAAGTATAGCATACCTGCTGTGTGTGTATGTATGTATGTGTGTGTATATATATATATATATATATAAAATTGTGTCCAGCTACAACTACAAAAAATAAATATTAAAAAAAAAAGTCTGGGGCCTGTACAAATGCTGAGTCAGGATTGTACTCATTTTATTTCGTCTTATCAGTTAGACCCTCTTTTCCCAGTGTCCTATACTGTTATCCTCATGGATAAATGGGAAGAACTTCATTTCCCAATAATGAATTTGAAAGGATGGAAAATTGTGGTCATGATGACTTTTTTTGCTTTGATCTTCCTTAGTGTCTGAAATTCCAACCTTTGGGAGTTATTTCTGTTCTTTCTCAAAATAAAAATATCATATTTAGATGACACAGTAGTCCATCATCTTGAGCAATTTGTTGTGATTGAGATTAGAAATCAAGGCAGTATTTCTTAATAAATATTTATTAACTTAAAACTACAACCCATATTAATTTTTGAATAAATAGGAAATAAATATTGAAAAATGATGATAAAATAAGCTATAACTCTGTCACGTAGAGGTAACTCATTATAAACATCTGCATTCTATTTTAAGTTCTTAAGAAAAAGTACATCAGGGGCTGGGGATGTGGCTCAAGCAGTAGCTCGCTCGCCTGGCATGCGTGTGGCCCGGGTTCGATCCTCAGCACCACATACAAAATAAAGATGTTGTGTCCGCCGATAACTAAAAAATAAATATTAAAATTCTCTCTCTCTCGCTCTCTCTCTCACTCTCTCTTAAAAAAAAATAGACAAAATATTCTTAAGGGCTATAACGAGATATAAGGATAAAGAGAGCAAAATTGAGATTCTTTAAAAAAAAAAAAAGTACATCAGGACTTCTATCTTAATTTGTAGTCTAGAACATTTCACTGTGCACTCTGAACATCAGGCTAGGTGCTGTCACAGAATAACAGAATGAAGAATCCTGGACAAGAGGGGACAAGATGTAGTCTACTCTCAGAGATACTCAAACCATTTTGGCAAAACCACATTTGTCACTTTGAAAGGGAAGACAATTAAAAATATTTCAGAGGTCAGCATATCAGAAGAACTTCATGAATATAAACAAACAAATAAATAAATATATATATACACATACACACATACATATACACACATACATACACATATACACACACATATATACATACATATATACATACATACATATATATACGTATATATATAAAACATCTGCATTCTAACAGATCTTAATACATAGACTATTTTAATGGTTTCATGCTATAGTCTTGTATCATTTTTTTCCACCAATGATAATTTTGACTAATGAATATATTAACATTTTATTTGTGTAGATTACTTAAATGATTTCTTATTCCATATGTTATTGTACATAACATGCTTTTTTCACGGTAATGCTTTTTGAATGTCATCTGGTAACAATGAATATAGAGTTCTAGCATTGTTTTTTCTTTTATGGTGCAGGTGTGCTATATTTTATTTACTTATTCATCTTCTCTTAAAAGCCAGAGATTGTTTTCTTTTGCTTTTATACATAATATTGTTATGAATAGTCATGTACATACTTCCTATTCAATTGTCTCATTACTTTTTTAGGAAAAATTCTTAGAATTGGAATATCTGTGTTAAAAACACTGTAAGGAGTTTTGACATATATTATCAACTTATCATTCAGGAAGTCTGTACTATATACTTTCACCATCAGTGTGCAAGAGTACTAATTTTTCCACCACCATAGATGAAAATAATCTATTGTCCTAGTTGTGTTTGCATACCATGATATTAAGTCCAATCCTGTGGTCCATGTCTCCAGATTTTTGTCTTTGTACCTTAGTTCATGCTCTTTCTCCTCTTTCTCCTCTCCTACCCCCACAGCCCGCACCCCCACCCCCCTATCCAGGGATTGGACCCTGGGGTGCTTAACCATTGAGCCACATCCTCTCTGTTTTTTTTTTTTTTTTTTTTTTTGATGGTAAGAACTGAATCCAGGGCCTTGTCTGTATTAGACAAGCAATATACCACAGGCAAAAAACTCTGTCATCTCTTTTCTTCTCGGAATGACTTTTCCTTCTTTTGCTTGGCTACTTCTACTTGTTCTTTAAGACTAGAAGGCCAGAAAATTTATAAAACTTCATATTGCCATGGCCATTACTGGATCAAGGATACTTTTTACAAGGGAAGTTTATTTTTGAAATTTATGATGTGATTCTAACCTGGGACCTAACATATTTTTTCCAACTTTGTCTTTTGTCTCAGGTCTGGGAGAATAGTTTCATAAATTGCTATTAGTTGAAATCTTAAATCTGAATTCTTTGGGCCCTGTGGCATGATATTCACATTTTTCTGTCTGTCAAGAATCCAAATTTCATTCTGCTGAATTTCTCCTGGGGCAAGGTTAGAGTGGTAGAGGAGGAGGAAAGTGTAGTTTGATAGTCTTGCTGTCAGGTTGATGGCCATAGAGACTGGACAAAGTGAGGGATTAACAGGGCAGGAATATTGAAGTGCTCAATAAATGCTGAATAAGTAAGCTAAATGGTAGCTCCGGAAAACCTAGAGAATAACCCTGAGGAATGATGCTGGATTTGACAGAAACCCTCTAAAGGATACGAAGTATAGGCCAAAGAAGCAACTCCAATAAATCAAGCTGTAGCAGGAAGCTCAGATTACTTTTCTACTTTGGAGGTTTAATCAACTCTGATTGAGAAAGTATTTGGAAGTTTTCAACTACAGTTCTAACCTGCCACCAGGTTAGAACTAAATCTATGCCAAAATATTAACACATATGTCTTATAATACCAATTGACTGATATGCATTTGAAATATAGGGAAAGGAAGTATAAAATGGAAGTTTTTGTTTTATATGTAGAATTCCTGATTTAGGAGAGATATGGAATAGTGGGGTAGAATCATAACCTGTAGATGAAGAGGAAAATCCTGAGCTCTATTACAAAGATATTAGAAGCCTTTCCATTAACATTTTAAGAAAATTAGAAGTGAGCCCTTATACCTAGAACTACCTCCCTAAATAGGTGCATCTGTAGCTTTGTATGATTTTCACAGTGGCAGGCTCCTGCATCTGCTTCTCTTCCCTATGTGTTGTCTCATCTGGCTGATGCCCATTTTGCTGTTGTGCAGTGTCAGCATCCTCTGAGATAGCCTGAATCATGTCAAGGTGTTTGCCTGGGCATACAAATTATCTCCCCAGGTACCAGTTATTGTTTCTATTATTTCTTTGGTTGCAAACTTGAGTAGCTGGTGAGTGGTTTTCCCCTCACCCTTTTTTCTCTCATAATCCTTGTTATTTTAAGTGTGAGGTTTTTCAGGAATGCATGTATCCCATGTGAACAAAAATGCCTATATTTCCTTCTTTGTTTTTTCCTAGGCGTATTTTGATTTATTATTATTATTCTATTATTTTTAAACTGTCAACTCCAGCTTCTAATGCGTTATGTTTTTTTCTTTCAGAATTTGATTTTTTGAATTCATTTTGTCTCAAACTCTTTGAAGCTTTTATCCTATTCATTACTTTAGTCCTCTCCCTTTTTCTCTTTCTTTCTATGATAAACTTTCTCCCTATTCTCTTAATTTCTGAGTGTAATTATTGTCATGTATATGAGGTTAGGAAAATTTTTATTTTGGCATTTTGGGGTGCTTAAGAAGGTTCCATTAGAAGCATAGGTTAAGTTTAAGAGCTTTTGTATTTTTAAAAAAATATTTGTTTTTTAGTTGTAGTTGGACACAATACCTTTATTTTATTTATTTATTTTTATGTGGTGCTGAGGATCGTACCCAGGGCCTCACACGTGCTATGCTCTACCGCTGAGCCACAACCCCAGCCCTAAGAGCTTTTGTATTTTAACACTAAGTATATTTCACTATATATTTAAATAAATTAGCATAAAAAGATTTTTTATAGTAAATACATAAAAGTGAAATATGTTTAATAGTTTATAAGCATGCATTTATTATGTTTAATTATATATGCATATAAGCATGCAACTATTATGTTTTAAGCACATTTTTATTTATATAAAATGTATAAATTTATGAATATGACTATTTGTAAATCTAATGCTTTTTTCCCCCTCCAGGAGGATCAGGATGGGAGTCAAGGCTTGGGCAAGAGAAAGCGAGTAAAACTAAGCAGTGGCACCAAAGGTATAAATAGAGTATAATTGGTATAAATTGAGAGAGTGTGTTTATGTGTGTGTGTATTCTGTTTTTTCCTTGAGCAAAATGCCCACCCCCCCCAACAAATCCTTAATCATTAAGAACACTTGATGGTTACTAGAGTCATAGTGACATCAAAGTTTTTTTGAAGGGACAGTTATATTGTTAGATTTATCTAATGATGGAGGAAGTGTTATTAGGAAGTAGTTGCAGGGACCTCAAAAGCAAGTAAAACTCTATTAGGATTTAGTTCATTGTTTGTTATCATAAAACGAGCTTTATCATATGAGTCCCCAAATAGAAGGTTTTTTTCATTAATTAATTGATTTGGATCCAGTGTTTCTGGTGTAGAGTTTTAGTTTGGTTTTCATCTTTTTATAATCTGTAGTATGCATTTTCTAGAGTGGAAAGGAGGAGCAAAGGAGAAACGGGGGAGAAATACAGAAACACAATGTACAATGGCAATGAATGAATAGCATTAAACACATAGTAAAGGCTCATGAAAAACTAAACGTGTTTAATCAAAGCAAGAGGTAGATATGCCTACAGTAAGGGAATAGATTAGTAGTAATAATGGGTAAAATATTTATTGGCTTTTCTTTTTTTGGGGAGATACTGGGGATCAAACCCAGGAATGCCCTACCATTAGGTACATCCCTAGCTCTTTTTATTTGAAACTAAGTTGCTGAGACTGTCCTAGAACTTGTGATCCTTCTGCCTCAGCTTCCCGAACTGCTGAGATTACAGGGCTACCATACTCATTAAATTGTTTTATATGTGCTAGATACAATGCTAAGCACTTTGTTGTATTATTTGACTTAATTTTCAAAGTAACCATTATGAAGTAGGTTTTAGTATTACTTCCATTTTATGAATGAGGAAATGGAGATATGTTAGAGATCTCAGCTAATAAGAAATAAATCCTTAATTCAAATCCTAGAGCCTAAACTTTTAACCACTGTTTTTCTTGACTCTCATTAGTGGGCAACCTGTGCTTTGGATTTTTGCCAGGGATGTCTAAATTGTAACATGATCCATTTTCTGGGTTAATGTGGTCTATTATAGAGTCTCTAATGGTTAAAATATGATTTTGATGAAAAGAGTTCTTTCTTTTGCTGTTGATTAAGTGTATTGAGACATTTATAGGACTACCTGGAAAGGTGGAAGCAGTGGGCATTTTCATTATAGGCTCTTCTTCTGAAGGATGATTTCTGAAGTTTGGTGGGTGGTGTAGTTTTTATAAGAATTTGATTCAACATTTGCATGTGAACTGAAATAAAATATGTAATGAAAGGCAAGAGGCCAAGTACTATGTTAAAGTCACAGTCTATATTCATAGCCTGAGTTTTAAAGATGAAGAAACCGAAGCTTAGAATGTGTTAACTAACATGGTTAAGATTACTGAAAAAGAGTTAGTGACGTTGCAGAGGTTGGATCCTCAGTCTAGTTAAGACCTTGCCTTACATTTATGCATTTACACTGCACTGATTGTTTAGAAATATCTTTTTACATTTTAACTTAAGGCAGATTAGGCATTGTTAAAAGTCATGACAAGATTTTAAAAGTATATAATCAGATAAGTCATATAAGCGTTTTTTCTTTTTAATATCTTTGTTTTATTCATTTTTATGTGGTGCTAAGGATCGAACCCAGGGCCTTGCACATGCTTGGCGAGCACTCTACCACTGAGCCACAATCCTAGCCCAATCATAGAAGCGTTTCTAATCATATTCCATAATATTACACATAAAACATAACACATGCTTTAAAATCTTGTGAGACAGACATCACCATTTTAAGAAAATCAACAAAGACATTGCATTTTTTTCCTTCCTGAAGATAAAGAAATTGAATTCCTCATAACTGCAGTTATTCTCATTTTAAGACAAGTCAGAACTTTTTGGGGTGCGTTCAGATTGATTGTTGATTTAAAACAAAGTTAATGTATTTTCCTTCTAAGTACATGCCAATTAGTAATGATGGTGGCTTCAGACTTTTCATTTGGCTAATGCAGGCTTGCAGACATAACTATGAATTCTAAGATTAATAGCACTAGTTGTGTTCAGCTTTGTGAATATGTTAAGGAGCATTTATTTAGGAATTTTTTTTTTAATTTGGTAGTCTGAAATTTTTAGTCATGTAGGTGCTAAGTGAATTGTGAGAATTAAATAAGATATTGAAATGTGCTGTTGATTATATTCTGTTTTTTTTTTTTTTAAAAGAGAGTGAGAGAGAGGAGAGGGAGGGAGAGAGAGAGAGAATTTTTTTTTTAATATTTATTTTTTAGTAATCGGCGGACACAACATCTTTGTTTGTATGTGGTGCTGAGGTCGAACCCGGGCTGCACGCATGCCAGGCGAGCGCGCTACCACTTGAGCCACATCCCCAGCCCTATATTCTGTTTTTAAGTTATAATTCTTTTATTCCTGTTATCTGATTCTCTAAGGTCCTACTTTTTACCTTTGAGTCGTCAGTATAGATCTTTGAATATATTTTGCCTCATTTCTTGCAAACTTAGTTTATTTCTGTTTTTAAATCATTATCACACCATAGGAATGATGGTGTTTTAGGAGGAAAAGATTTCTGTTTTACAAGAAGAAAATTCTGAGTTTTGAAAAATAATTACAAAACTCTAATTGTATTTACACCTAATCCTTATTACATATTGCTTATACTGATTGCACCAGAGGAATTTATTTCCAGAACATACAAGATTTTTTTGGGATTTGTTTTCTTCTTTAGTTACTAATAAAGAAATAGGGCTAAAGTCATATCTAATATTAACCAATTCAAGATTTAGTAAATTCACTGTGTTTTATAAAAGAATCAAGTGATGGCATATTGAGCCTACATTGTTACTCTTTTAGACCTACTACCTGAGGAGATGTGGTGTGGACATTATTGTTTAATAATAGAACTGTGAACTAAAATAGTGTTAATTGAGAAATTGCTACAAGGTTACCCTGCAAGATATTTGAACTGTGATGTATAGGGCTATACTTGACTATTTTGAAGTGTATATTACTGACACCCCCACTGCCCCAATCTTCCATCTAATTCTGCACAGTTGACATTTGCTGTATCCTTATCATTTTCAAGGAAAAAAATTAGTGAGCAAAAATATGAGTTAGAGAAAGTGAAAGAGATAGCAAAAGTATTAAAACTATCCAGTTCATCAAATACTTGTTGAGATTTTCTGTTGACTAAGCATGGCAAGGATGTAGAAATTTTTATTCATGTAGGTGCTAAGTGAATTGTGAGAATTAAATAAGATACACAAGTGTGCTGTACCTAGACTTCATAGAGGGGCACTTGTTCTTAGAAATAAGCTTTCTATTTAATCTGCATTTGAATATCTTTATAAATAAAGGGTATCACTCACCTTTTCCCTTATATGTGAAGAAGGCATCTTGAGCCCAGTGCAAGTACACATATCTAAAATTATTTATATGTTTTTGGATGTATTCTTACCAGAGAAAAGTAATATACTAGAGGAAGCAGCACATAAGGAGTTTCCTTTAGTAGTGATATTAGTATCTCATTTATGGGAATTCTTTTAAATAAACAGATGAATTATTGAATCCTATAAAGAAGATATCTATCCTCTTTATAGAAATGAAATATTTTGGTGTTATTATGTCCTAAGCAATATTTATTTTTAGCTTAAAATTATTACTGTTATTTTAATTAAGTATTATTGAATAGTTACAGACTGAATATCCCTTATCTGAATTCATTGGGACCAGTTTCAAATTTTGGTATTTTTCAGATTTTGGAATATTGGCATAAAATTTACTAGTTATATGCTAAAAATGTGGAGCATTTTTAACTTTTTAATATTTTTTCTTAGTTGTTGATAGATCTTTATTTATTTATGCATGGTTCTGATAATCAAACCCAGTGCCTCACACATGCTACTGCTGAGCCAGTGTCCCAGCCCTAATTTTTGATGAGGAATGCTCAATATATATTTTGAATCTTTGTAGAAATTTTAGATAAATGGCCTGTGTTTAAGGACAATTAATATTTATTTTATTACTAATTTATATTAAAATAAAGAGATGAAGTGTTTTGTTATTTATATGATTATAGGAACTTAATATTGGTATTATCACTGCATTATTGAAAGGGTGTCCTTAATTTTTAGATACTTTCAGGTATTTGTGTTTGATGTGCTGTTAATTATAGTAAGGATTAAATGAATTTTCTTTTTGTTAAGCAGATCAATCCATAATGGATGTATTGAAGCATAAAAGTTTTCTAGAAGAACTTTTGTTTTGGACAATAAAGTATGAATTCCCTCAGAAGATGGTCACTTTCTTACTCAACATGCTTCCAGATCAAGAGTATAAGGTATCCATAATTTTTCTTTCTTTTCTAAACTTTGCTTTGTCATCATTAAATCTTTTTTTTAAAAATATATTTCTCAGGTGAGACTTATTATATTATAGATCTAAGGATTGATATAACATAAGAAAACATTTGCTTATTCTCTTGCTACCACAGGGTCTGCACAAAACGCACACAGGACCTTAGGTTTCTCTTAAGAATTCAAAAAGTCTTTGTAGAACTTGAAGGGAATGCTGGGGGACAAACATTAAAAACACAAATGTAGAGGTAAATATGTAGTTAGAAATTATTCTAAATTCTCTGAAAGAAAGGTATAAAATGCTATGATAAAGTTTAATGGGATAGCTGAATTTAGACTAGACTAGGAAAAGCACAAGGTTAATAATTGATGGCCACAGTTGTTAAAGAGAATAGTTACTGACTCAGGTATGAATGTAGGTAGAAGTTTTTAGTTCCAGAGGGTTTGAACTCATCATTTAGTATCGTGTGGTTGGTAAAGGCAAAGTTACATACCTCAATGTATGAAAAAAGAAAGCATCCTATAGTTGTTATGGTGTCTTTATTTCTTCTTAAAAATTATGACAGAGGAAATGTACTTCCTGCATATGAAGGAAAAAAAAGTAAACTAAATAGCACTTTAGACATTTAGTCAGATCATTTTCTGCTTTCATATCAAATAAAAGTTTTTACTTGTGGAGTAATCACACTGACTCATTTGTATAGTAGTATTAAATTCTCCATGTGGTTTGTGGCTGAGACTTTAGATTTTGTTGTTAAAGTAGGCAGCACATAGCAAAGACATATTCTTAGACCTTAGTAAATTGATACTTGTGAACAAAGCGAAATTCTGTATTCTTAAACCATAGTGTTTGCAATTGCTTTAAAACTAAATTTTTTTAACCATCAAAATATTTGCTGATGTTCTGAAAAAGGGATAATCTGACTTAGGACTACCATCATCATTGAATTATTTTTTAATTACCTTGGATTTCATCACAATTTAGTAATAGCTTTAAAATATTTTCAACATTATATTTGTATTTTAAATTCAGTTAAACTAATGTATTGTTTTCCTCCCTATTTACAGGTTGCTTTTACAAAAACTTTTGTTCAACATTATGCTTTCATTATGAAAACACTGAAGAAAAGTCATGAATCAGACACAATGTCTAATAGAATTGTGCATATTAGTGTTCAGTTGTTCAGCAATGAGGAGCTAGCCAGACAGGTAACAGAAGAATGTCAGCTGCTGGATATTATGGTCACTGTACTATTATACATGATGGAAAGTTGCCTTATTAAAAGTGAACTACAAGGTAAACTTCTTGACCTGTCATATATTTCTCTATCTCTGCCTGTTCTTTTTTTTAAAACATTTATTTTTTAGTTATAGGTGGACACAATATCTATATTTTATTTTTATGTGGTGCTGAGGATCGAACCCAGTACCTTATACATGCTAGGCGAGCGCTATACCACAGAGCCACAATCCCAGCACTATCTTTGCCCATTCTTATTTCTCAGTGGTCCTTCATTTTAACTTCTCTTACATAATTTATATTACTTGAATATTTGTATGTACTGGGCACTGTGTTGAATACTATTCATATAATATCTCAGTTAAGTTTTTCAACAACTCTCTGAGATTGGCATTATTATTATCACTTTAAAGATAAGTACATTGAAGTTTAGGAACATTAAGACATTTGCTATAGATCATACAGCTAACAAATGACAGAGCCAAGGAAGATTTCTTGTTTCCTGAGGTGAGAACCTTTGTTTTTAACCTTGGCACAATCACATGAGAAGACTTTGTCTTCATTTATTTGTCCCTGGAGCTAAACTTAAAAACAAACAAATAATAAGCAGTATCTCAGATTAAGTCATAGGACCCACCCATTCTTTGGGGAGGAGAAGTTTTTTTTTTAGTTGAGCTTTGCCTTGTTCCACTGTTGTACCTTTGTTCATATTAGCTTCTATTTTCTTAATATACTCACAGTCTGTATTTAGATATGACATTGTATCCTAAAAATTGATATATGCTCACTGTAAGACTTAATGCCTTATATGTAATAATAGCTGGCTAATTATGATAGCTACCATCTTTTGAATATTCTCCATCTGCCAGGCTGTTTTTTCAGTACTTTTATGCTTTATTTCATTTAACTGTCATTAATTCTATGAAGCAAATATTGTTGACTCTATTTTATAGATGAGGCAACTGTGTCTTAGTGATTTGAAGTCATGGTCTCTGTCATATAGTTCTAAGTGATAAGGTTGAGTGTCTGCCTTAAAAGCCCATGCTCTTTCTACCCATGATATGATTTTGCCTTCTTTGTGCAGGTGTAGTGGGAACATAATGTATTGTTTATATTAAGCAATATACCTCTTTACTTTTTTAAAGAAAAATTTAAAAGCTGATTTACATTAGAGTTTTTCTGACTTAATGTAGCATGACCTTTTCTTTCTTACTTAGAGATTTAACTACATTTGTTGATTTTTCTTTTTTTCTTTTTGAAATAGTATCTGTCATTAATTGTATTAATGTTATATAGGATTATATTTAGAGAAAGACTAAAAATATAGAATTTTTAATTCATAAACTAGAAAACCTTTAAAATAGAAGTATCTGCTCTTTAAAAATTTTATTGATATATTATAATTATGCATAATAGTGGGATTCTTTATGTCATATATGTACCTGGACATAACATAATTTGATCAGTCTCACTTTTTATTATCTTCCCTTTCCATCCCCACCTCCTTCCTTCTGATCTACTGATCTTTCTTCTAGTATTATTTCAATCAGTATATTATAATTATATATAAGTGAGGTTCATTGTGATGTATTCATATATGGACATAGCATACTTTGATAGATTTTCTTCCTCAGTACTTTCCATGCCCTCCTCTCATCCTTCTTTCTCATTCCCCTTTCTCTGTTGGTCTCCCTTATGTTTTGTGAGATCTCCTTTTTTCATTCCCTACCCTCACCACCTCTAGGTTCTTATAAGAGAAAACATTTGACCTTTGATGTTCTGAGCCTGACTTATTTCACTTAGCATGATGTTCTCCAATTCTATTCATTTACCACTAAATGACATAATTTCATTCTTCTTTGTGGCTGAGAAAACTCCATTATGTAAATATACCATGTTTGCTTTATTCATTTGTCTGTTGCTAGGCTCCAAGGCTGGTTCCATAGCTTTGCTGTTGTGAAATGTTCTGCTGTACACTTTGGAATGCGTGTATAACTATAGCATGCTAATTTTAGTTCTTTTTGATAAATACCAAGGAATGGGATACCTGGGTCATATGGGTGGTTTCATTCCTAGTCTTTTGAGGAACATCAATACAGCTTTCCACAGTGGTTTTACCAATTTACAGTCTTACTCCCAATCTTTGCCAGCATTTATTGTTATTTGGATTCTTGATGATTGCTATTCTAACCGGAGTGAAGTGTCTGCTTTTTTTTTTAATACCTTTTTTTTCTTTATTTATATGGGTGCTAAAGATTGAACCCAGTGCCTCATAGGTGCTAAGTGATCACTGTACTGCTGAACCACAACCCCAGTCTAGTATCTGCTCTTTTGAAAAGAATCTGAGTCTTTTTTTTTTTTTGACTAAGTAATTTAGTTGTGCTTAAGTATGGTTTGCATTTGGTCTTTAAGGAAGTATGTTTGGGGAAAAGATGTGTGAGTTTGCTGCTGCTTCTTTTTTTTTTTAAATCATCAGCTTTCCTGAGAAAGTTTTTTTTTTTTTTTTTTTTTTTTTTTTAAAGAGAGAGTGGGGGGGGAGAGAGAGAGAGAGAGAGAGAGAGAGAGAGAGAGAGAGAGAGAGAATATGAATGAATTTTTTTAATATTTATTTTTTAGTTTTTCGGCAGGCACAGCATCTTTGTTTGTATGTAGTGCTGAGGATCGAACCTGGGCCGCACGCATGCCAGGCGAGCGCGCTACCGCTTGAGCCACATCCCCAGCCCTGAGAAAGTTTTTTATATCTTTCAGGCACTCATTAACCCATCTCAGTTTACCTACCTCAATTTAGTGTTCACTCTCATCATTCTATTGAAATTGTTATGTACAAATATTGTCCAGGACTCAGGTGGTCATGTGTTAAAAATATTACAGTAGATTACATTATCTCCAAGCCAGTGTCTAAAACATCTTCAACATCCTTCAAACTTTGCTTTTTTTTCTCTTTAAATAGTAGCATGGCGTTTGATAATATATATGTATTGCTTTTCTAAAAGCACCATAAGTGTTCCCTATTTTTACATTAAGGACAGTTATTCTCCCCCCCCCCTTTTTTTTTGTTAATCCCAACATCCTTTAGCACTGTCAGAATGATCCTTAAATATATTGTGTAGCTACAGATATTACAATAGGATCCCTGTGGTTTTTTTTTTTTGAGAGAGAGAGAGAGTGAGAGAGAGAGAGAGAGAGAGAAAGAGAGAATTTTTTTTTAATATTTATTTTTTAGTTTTTTGGTGGACACAACATGTTTATTTTATTTTTATGTGGTGCTGAGGATCGAACCCATTGCCCCACGCATGCCAAGTGAGCTTACTACTGCTTGAGCCACATTCCCAGCCCCAGGATCTCTGTTTTTAACATTAAAAAAATTTTTCAATAGCTTCTTTGTAGACTTTGCTTAAAATGTGATTAGATAATGTTTTGTTTTGTTTTATTTTATATGATATAATATTATTTTAGGTTTTATTTATTTTGCAGTGCTGAGGATTGAACCCAATGCTAGGTAAATGCTCGACCACTGAGCTACATTCCTAGCCTCTAGGCAGTATTTGAACATTTGATCTATACTGTTAGTAAATATTGAGCTGATGCAATGAGAATTTACATGACTATAGCAATAGCTAGACTAAAAGGAAAAAGCCTTCTAGTGGTACAGGATCCCTACTCAATGCCTTTACTTTGTTATATTAATTTTTATACTCCATGCTAATTGTGAATCCAACCATAACTCATGATTTGCCATGCCCCTGAATTTTACAATTTGTCTTATGAAACAGTTTGTATAAAATGTAATTTAAAACCATGCATCACATAACTATAGGAATATCTGTAGATACTGAAAATTCCAGATTGATCTTCTGTATGGCTGATAAAACTAGTTGTTGGAATATTTTTGGATGTCTTTAAACACTTCAAATGCACAAACTTGTTAGTTATATCAAGCTTTTTTTTTTTATTGGTTGTTCAAAACATTACAAAGCTCATGATATATCATCTTTCATACATTTGACTCAATTGGGTTATGAACTCCCATTTTTACCCCAAATACATATTGCAGAATCAAGCTTTTTTTTAAAAAAAACTTATTCTATGTGTATGTGCATGAACATATGAGTGTGTGTGTGTGTGTTTTTTTACCACTGTTTAACCATCTAAAGATACCCTAAAAACCTGCAAGTCATCTTTACTTCTTTTTATTTCTTGTAGATACAGCAAACATAACCAACTCTGTCATTTTAATTTTCTAAATATCTTTATAGCCACTTCCATTCATTTCTGTTTTTATACACACTGTTCCACAGTTCAAACGAGTGTCATCTCCAGATTTCTTTATTTCTACTCATCACCACTCTCCTGTAGTTCCTTTCCATGCTATGCAACTAAATCATGTTTTCTCTCTTACCCACCCCACCATGGCTTGCTGTTCTTGTCACATGATTACTCCCAATGTTGCTGATGTGTCATTCTCTAGCCTCATTTATATTATCCCATCTTCTGCATGTTCAGATGATTCTACCCTTCTTTGTTCAAATGATTCTACCCTTCTCTTACATTATTGCTCCTTTACCTGAACACCATTTGTTCCCTTGTGTCTAGTTTATTTGGCTCATCCTAATTCTTATTACATTTTATAGGTCTCAGTTTAAGCATCACATACTCAGGATAGTCTTTCTTGAATTGTATACTAGCTTTATTTGTTCTTGAGATTCTTGAATTTTCCCTTTAACATCCCTTACCACACAGTTGTTTAGATGTTAAGCTCAGTGGACAAAGAGATATAATATATATCTTGATTTTTTTTGGCTTTATTCTTAGAGATTAGTAGAATACCTGACCCTTAATAGGTTCTCAATAAATATTTGTTGATGAGTGAATTTCATTTAACACTAAATCATTGCTTTTATCTGTAGTGAGGAAAGTAACAATTTTGGTAAAAATAGAAGTTCTAATTATCTCAGTATAAACCCAAAGGCGTTTTTCACAAGAACACAGGAGTATTTAAAGCAGTGTCAGGAGAATAGTGATTTTGATCAGTTATATTCTGCTTATTCATCTTCTGAATTCAATTAAATAGGACAGTTATTCTCTCCCCCCCCTTTTTTTTGTTAATCCCAACATCCTTTAGCACTGTCCCATCAATATCACTGATTCATTGGCTCTAAGTGGCAGTATAAGGAGGTTGCTTTTCAGAATCTCAGGTGTGGATAATTTGAGAAAGGGTCCTACCCTCACCACTACCCCCTCCTTTACTTATTAAATTACCTTTTTTATTCATTGAGAAGTACTAAAAGACAGCATACTTCGCTTCACTGGATTTTGTTCTTCAATAATGTTTAATTTAAGGGTTGGATAAAATAATTCCATGGGCTAAAATATAAACTTAATGTGTAGAAATTAAGAAGTGCATTGGAGGACCTATATTCACTGATGAGTTTGACAGTAGGTGGATAGTTGAAAAAGTTGGTTAAAGTGAGGAATCATTTAAAAATGACACACATGAAGCTGGTGTGGTGACATGCTTTAATCTCAGCTTTAAATTTGGACAAAACGTTTTCAGGATAGTTTCTTTGACTAGAGTTTTATCTCATCTTTTTTGTATGTACTATATCTGTATATCGTCATATGTGAATTCCAGTTTCAGTTCCTTAAAGTTAGAATGTAAAGGTCGTTGTGATGCAAACTGAGTGTAAAATACATCTAGGCTTTTATGATTTTTCTGCTATAAGGTTTTCTCCCCTCCCCCATACTTATTGCCTCTCAAAAGCATGTGATCCAGTTTCTATAATACCTCTTAAAATGTATTTATTGATATTTCATTAGTTCATGCACTTTTGATTTAGATTTTATACTTATGACAAAAAGAATAGTTAGCATAAACAGAAATAAAAAACCATATTCCTCATCTTGTGGACTAGGAAATAGATTACTATTCTTGAGCCTTCTGTGTCTGATGTGTATTAGTACGTTTTATAGTGCTAATAAATTTTAATGATAAAGATTTTTGTGCAGTCTAGTTGTTTCCCACAGCAACAATGTATTTAAAGTTTGAAGATTTTTTTTTTTAAAGACTTGAGAGGTTTACAAATTTTTTGGTCTTTTATCTTTGAAAGATTGTTTATTAACAAAGTTGTATTTATGTATTCCTTGACTAGAAGAAAGCAAATATGTATCACTTGAATCATTTAGATTTGATTATTAAGGTAGAATGAGATTAATCTCACTTAGAGCTATATAGGTACTAAATGGTAGGCTGGGATTTGAATTTAGATGCTTCTGATTCTAAGATGTGTAACATTCTGTATCATTGGCAATTTTTTTAAAAGTTATTTATTTTGGGGCTGTGTGTGTCTTTTTTAGATGAAGAAAATAGTTTACATGTGGTGGTGAACTGTGGAGAAGCATTACTGAAGAATAACACTTATTGGCCTCTTGTTAGTGATTTTATTAATATTCTGTCTCATCAAAGTGTGGCTAAGAGATTTTTGGAGGACCATGGTTTGTTAGTTACGTGGATGAACTTTGTATCTTTCTTTCAAGGTATGAATTTAATCTTTTTGTTAATTTTTTTTTTTTTTGGTTCACAAATGTCTCATGCTAAACTATTAAAGAGTATTTAACAATTGAAATGTCTCATTATTTTAATTGTTATTTATAAGAACTTTTATAAGTTCATAAAAACACTAGGGAGTTAAGAAAAAGTATTGAATTATTAAAAAGGAAACAATTAAAAAGGAAGCTATTTTTTTTTTTTTTTTTGTGGTGCTAAGGATCGAATCCAAGGCCTTCTATATGCTAGGCACTTTCTCTACCACTGAGCCACACCCTCGCCCAAGAGTGTAACTTTTTTTAGCATCTCAAACCATTAATCTAGAAATGTGAAATCTAGTCTTCCATAAAAATTTCAACTAGCATCAGTTAAGATTCTTCCTTATTTAAAGATACCCATTTGTTATATAAGACATTCACAAAGTGTTGTCCAAGAAAACATAGTTTGTGAAAAAATTTTAAAGTTCTAGATTATTTCATTTTAAGAAATTTATTTCTGTATGTATTATGCAATTTATGTAATAGTGTGTGTCAACTTGTGTTGGGTACTAGGAAATGTTTTACTTGCTTTTTAACCTGAATTCTTGCTTCTGTTTGATGTGACCTATGTATGCTTTAATTTTTGTAAGGTATGAATTTAAACAAGCGAGAACTGAATGAGCATGTGGAATTTGAGTCTCAGACCTACTATGCTGCCTTTGCTGCTGAACTTGAGGCCTGTGCACAGCCAATGTGGGGGCTCTTATCACATTGTAAAATTAGGGTATGTTGGAAATATTTTTGGTAATTTCTGTATTTGTTTTAAAAATAACTATAAGAAAAAGATTTGTGGAAAAAATTTGCATGTTTATTTGCATATAATGTACAGGGTTTAATTCTGTTTCAAGTTGAATTCGGCTTTGTGAAAGTTGACTTGAGACAGTAATTTTTATTCTTAGGTTGAAATTAATTTATATTATCTGATCTTCTCAGCCCGCCCCTATTTTGAATAGTTTTTGAAACTTTGTAAGTCTCTACATTCACCGTTTTTTTTTTTTTTAAAGAGAGAGAGAGAGATTTTTTTTTAAAATATTTATTTTTTAGTTATTGGCGGACACAACATCTTTGTATGTGGTGCTGAGGATCAACCCGGGCAGCACGCATGCCAGGCGAGCGTGCTACCACTTGAGCCACATCCCCAGCCCCTCTACATTCACCTTTATTATTTCTTTTTACTTATTATCAGCTGTCTAATGCTGCTTACCTTTCAAAGGGTAAGGATACTCCTTGGTAAAATTTACAATATTCAGATTCCAGGCACAAAATAAATTTTACACAACTTCCAGTTTTTGATATATAATAAGTCACTGGTTTGACAGGTCCCCAGAATTCTTGAGTAGTTCAGAAAAATGAAGTCTTCTAATCCTATTAAAATAAAGACTTGACTAAATATTTGATATATGATCCCATGAAGTCCAGCTTGTTAGCCTGTACTAGTAGCATGCTGGACAAGATTTTATAGTGGAAATATTTTAAAACCCCTTGGTTCTAGTCTTGGTTTTGCCTCCTTCTACTTGTGTGATTTGGTCAACCCATTTAAAACTATCTGAACTTCTCAGTTTTCTTATTCTTTCAAAACAAAACAAAAGCAAATGGGACAGAAAAGCCTGTTCTTCCTTATAGGTAATTATGAAGCTCTTTTTATCTATCTTTTAAATGTGTGTTTTCCTTCAAGAAGATTTATATTTTTCTCCCAGGAGTTCAGTTACTTTCTAAATACAAAAGTCTCACAACTTTGCAACAGTCTAATTAGATTCAAATTTCTAACAGGTTAGGTTATTCGTGTAGTTTTCTTAATAGGTACGTGAATTTTCTCAGATCCCAATTAACTTTTTTTTGGTGTTAGTTGGGATTGAATCCTGTGCCACATGCAAGCTAAACAGGTGCTCTATCACTGAGCTATAACCGTCACGGTCCCCACCCCCATTAACTTTTTAAAACCATTTTTTCCATACTGTAGTTCCTTTTGTGTCCTTCATGTCCTTTGATGGAGTTGTTTGGTCTAGAAACCTTCCCTTGCTGTACTAGCTGTGTTCAACTTGTAGTCACATACCATGAATTCATTCTTTCCTTTCAGATGTATCTCCCTCTGTTTCTTTTTTGTTTTTATATTTTAAAAATTTAGGTTATTAAGATAATTTCTTACCTTGTTTCCTGCCTCTAGAGTCTTCCTACTGTTATTCATCCCAATATTAAAGTTATTTTTCTAAGCTCTGCATATCTCTCATTTGCTTAAAAGTCTTTTAGGTTCTCATTTGTCTAGAGGGTAATGTCCTAAAGAGTCATTTAAGATCTTCCATAATTTACCCTCAGTTTACCTTTTTTTTAAAAACATTTACTTTTAAGTTGTAGGTGGACACAATACCTTTTTTATTTTATTTTTATGTGGTGCTGAGGATCGAACCCAGTGCCTTACACATACTAGGTGAGTGCTCTACCCCTGAGCCATAACCCCAGCCCTCAATTTATCTTTATAATTAATCTTATATCACCTCCTATTTTTTTTTTTTTTTTTTTTGGTTGATTACTATTCTATTATGCAATGTCCTTTCTTGATTCCTGTGCTTTTGGTCAAGCTAGTCCCCCTTTATGGCAATATGTTCGCTTATTATTTTTCCTTTGCCTAGTGGTTTTCTTGCATTAGAATTGTCTGGGAAGCTTAAAAAAATACACATGCCTAAGACCCATTATTAGAGATTTTGATGTGTTTCATATTCAGTGGGACCTGATAGTGATTCTAGCCAGAATGAAGTACCACTAGTGCTACCTCATCAGAAATTCTACTCATAAGACCCAGCTGATAGGTAATCTGCTCATTAGTCAGAGTTGTGATTCTATTCACAGTGTTTTCATAGTACCTCATTTAATCTCCACTGCAGCATTTATAAAACAATGAATTTGGTTTGTTCATTCTAAAAAAATATTTATTGAATGTGATTCTATATTAGATACTTCTAGATGCTTAAATTTTTGGTATTAATAGACATGGATCTTGTTGTTGTGAAGCAGTTTTATGGGGAGGTAGACCTTAAGTAAAAAACACAGCTTTACTTTTTTTTAAGCTGTAGATGGACACAATACCTTTATTTTATTTGTTTATTTTTATGTGGTGCCAGGGAATGAACCCAGTGCTTCACGCTTGCTATGCAAGCTTACTCTACCACTAAGCCCCAACCCCAGCCCACTGCTTTACTTTTATATGTACTTCTATAGGAAAATAACAGGTTGCTATGAGATAGAGAAATGGGTTAGGTCTGAGAGTTAGACAAAGCCTTTCTGAGGAAAGAAAATGGCAGATCCAACTTTGTGAAAATAAGTGAGGTTAGCAGTGGTAGTGGGGAAGGTAGAATAGAATAGCCTACCTCTAGTAGGAAAACGATTGATTCATATAAGGAGCTGTATAATCTGGAACTACAGAATAGATAAAACAATGATGAATAGGCAAGGACCAGGTTATTATTTTGGTCCTTGTAGATCATGTTGAAGAGTCTTTGATTTGGGGCTGGGGTTGTGACTCAGTGGTAGAGTGCTTACCTAGCACATGTGAGGCATTGGGTTCGATCCTCAGTACCACATAAAAATGAAATAAGAGTCTTCGATTTAATTTTAAAGGGAAACCTGTGATTGTTTTTTTTGGTGCTGGGATTGAATCCAGGGTCTTAAGCAGGCTGGACAAGTGCTCTACCACTGACCCACACTCTAGCCTATGAAGATTTCTTTCTTTTTTGTTTTTTAATATGGGGATCAAAAGGGTCACTTTACCATTAAGTTACATTCCTAGCCCTTTTTATTTAATTTTTTTTTTTTTAGTTGTAGACGGACACAACTTATTTATTTATTTATTTTTTAATGTGCTGCTGAGAATTGAATCCAGTGCATCACACATGGGAGGCAATTGCTCATCCACTGAGCTACAACCCCAGCCCCTTTATTTTTTATTTTACAGGAGGGTCTTGCTAAGTTGCTGAGGCTAGTCTCAAATTTGTGATCCTCCTGCCTTAGCCTCCTGTTACTGGGATTATAGACATGCATCACCCTTCCCTGGCGCCTGTGAAGATTTTTAAGTAGGGGTTTACTGTGATCAAATTTATACTTAAAAAGTCATTCTGATTGCTGGTGAAGGTGAGGTTGGGAGAAAAGAGCAGTGGGAAGCAGGAACATTAGGAGTAACTGACCAATTAAGATGCTACGATAAATCCATCTCATTTATATGTGTAATCTAAGTAAGACTTAACAAAAGTGGAGAGTAAAATGGTGGTTACCAGAGGCTGGATGTAAGGGAGTGGGGAATGGGGGGATTTTTACCAAAGGGTACAAAGATTCAACTAGACCAGAGGAATAAATTTTTGAGATCTTTTGCACAGTATGGGACCATAGTTAGTAATTATGTGTGTTTCAGATTTTCTAAACAAATAGATTTTTATATGTTTTCAGTACAAAAATGTAAGTGTCTGAGATGTTAGATATGTTAATTAGGCTGATATAATATTTCTATAGTGTACACATATATCCAAATATCACATTGTAGCTCCCCAAGTATATATATAATTATTATTTATTTAAAAGATGCCTGGTGGGCTGGGGATGTGGCTCAAGCGGTAGCGCACTCGCCCGGGTTCAATCCTCAGCACCACATACGAACAAAGATGTTGTGTCTGCCAATAACTAAAAAATAAATATTAAAAAAAATTCTCTCTCTCTCTCTCTCTCTCTCTCTCCCTCTCTCTTTTAAAAAAAAATTAAATTAAAAAGATGCCTGGTAATAGTCTAAACATGAAATGTTTAACATAAACTTGAATATAAACATTGAGATTTGATTTCTTTTGAAAAGTTATAATTTGGAGGTAGGATCAATAAACTTGGTGTGATGGGTTGTATATTACTGTTGAGGAAGAGAAACTTTTGGTTAACTATGTGTGGGGTAATGTTTGTAGAAGTTTAGAGAGGTTCAAATTAATTTTAGATGTATTAAGTTTGAGAAGCCTGTGAAACATTCAAGTGGAAATTATGAAGTGACAATTGTAAGTCTCATGCTCGAAAGAGAAGTCTGGACTGTTTATAAATTCTAGATTCATTGATATATAGACTATATTTATCACTAGGGAATGGGATGAGATCAAGTAGGGAAAGAAGAGACATGAACCTAAAGAAAAAATGACATTTAAATATCAGAGAGAGCTGGGAGCAGTGTGCAGGTCTCTAATCCCATTGGTTTAGGAGGCTGAGGCAGGAGGATAGTGAAGTTCAAAGCCAGCCTCAGCAAAAGAGTGGCATTAAAGCAACTCAGTGTGAACCTGTCTTTAAATAAAACACAAAAATAGGGCTGGGAGTGTGGCTCAGTGTATGAGTGCCCTTGAGTTCAATCCCCTGTACCCCCAAACAAACATGCAAACAAATATTTATGGGAGAGGGATAGAAGAAAAACCAGAAGAATGCAGTGTCCTGCATACCAATGGAAGACGATGATTCAGGAAGGTGTTTGACGTGATACTGATATGAAGAGATCACTATTTTAGGAAGATTATTCTGACAACTGTGTTTAGCACAAATTTGGATTGTGAAACTGGGATAATTTCTGATAATGAAAAACCATTATTTCCATGCAGTAGTTAATATTTCAGCTCTGAAGGCCAAGATTGCAATGTGCTATGGTTCCCTTAACCTAAGAAGTTAAGAGGGCAGTGAGAAAACAAACTTATATTGTCCTGACAATATCTCAGAGAGTAATTTCTTTGTGAAAGGAGCATCTAGATCCTAAAACAAACTTTCTCTTGAGCAGTACCCACACTATACCAGGCATTGTACTTGACACTTTACATATATTCTCTTCTAATCTTTACAGTATTTCATATGAAGTATGTACCATCATGCCTTTCTTTCAGAGGTAAGGACAACTTGTCAAGTTCACATAGCTATAAGTGAAAGTTGAATTTGAAATCTGTCTGATTTCATTAACCACTTTGCTATACTTATTTTGTAAGCAAGAATTTCCAGAGCTTTTTAGCAATAGTGCTGACAAGTTTTAGAAATGAAAACTAGAAGGTTATTTAAAGTTTAAAAGGTATTTTTCTGTTCATATTCTCCCCTGTAAAATATAAAACTAAAAGAATAAGCAACATAAAAGGAAATTTCATGTGATTAAATTATGTCTGTGCGATTGCCCTGAATACTATTTGAGTCTTAAAAACATTAAGTTCTAGTTAAAAAAGTAATAGTACCCAGGTATTTCAGTTGGTGGAGCATCACTTTTAATAACAGCCTAATAAAAGCATATTGACTAAAGCATGACACAGTTTTAGAATTTTATTAATTTTATTTTCTGATGGGAACAAATAAGTTGGAAAATCTCCATCTAGTGGCAACTTTCAGTTACTGCAAACTTTATAGACATCAAATACTGTCTTGACTTCTTGGAGCAGTTAACTACTTGGTATCTCATAGTGTTAAGATGTAACAGAATATTTAAAAATATTTTATTAGAGCATTATAATTATACGTAGTATTTGGGTTCATTTTGACAAAATCATATGTGTGCAACGAATTTGATTTCAACTTCCATCTCCCTTCCCATTTCCTCCCCTCCTCACTTACTTTAGTCTGCCTTTCCACTCTACTGATTTCCTTTTACTTCTTTCTTTATTTATTTTTAATTGGTACTTTCTACATATACCTAAAGTGAAATTCACTTTGGTACAAATAATATGATTTTGTTAAATTAATTCCTTATTTCTTCCCCATTCCCTTTTTCCCTACCTCCCTCTTGTTCTCCTCCTACTCCACTGAACTCCCATATGTTTTTATGATATCTGATTCCCTCCCCAGTTACTTTTTTCCCATTGTTTTGCTTTAACTTCCACATGAGAGAAAACATTCTGATTTTTTGAGTCTGACTTATGGCACTTAACATATTTTCTCCATTTCTAACCATTTATTGGCAATGCCATCATTTCATTTTTCTTATGGCTGAGGAAAAAAACACTGTTATGGGTTGGGGTTATAGCTGAGTTGGTAGAGCGTTTGCCTTGCATGTGTGGGTTCAATCCTCAGCACCACATGAAAACATATAAATAAAATAAAGGTATTATGTCTGCCTACAACTAAAAAAAATATGAAAAACACTATTATGTATGTATACCACATTTTCTTGATCCATTCATCTATGATGGGCATCTGAGTTGATCCATAATTTGGCTATTGTGAATTGTGCTGCTATAAACATGGAAGTGGCTATATTGCTATATTATGCTGATTTTAGTTCTTTTGGATAAATACTGAGGAGTGGGATAAGCTGGGTCATATGGTGGTTCTGTTCTAGTTATTATTTTTTAAAGAAATCTCCATATTGCTTTCTAGATTATAGTAGTCTGAAGTCCCACCAACAATGTGCAAGTGTACCTTTCCCTCCCACATCCTCATGAGCATTTATTGCTATTCCTGCTCTTGATAATTGCCATTCTGATGGAGTGAAATGAAATCTTAGTCTAGTTTAAATTTTTTTTTTTTTTTTTTAGTTTTAGATGGTCACAATGCCTTTATTTTATTCGGTTATTTCTATGTGGTGCTGAGGATTGAACCCAGTGCCTCACACATGCTGGGCACTCTACCACTGAGCTACAACCCTAGTCCCTTAGTCTAGTTTTGATTTGCATTTCCCTGATTACTAGAGATGTTGGGCATTTTTTCATGTATTTGTCTGCCAGTTGTGTTTCTTCTTTTGAAAAATTTCTGTATAGTTCTTTTTCTCATTTATTGATTGGGTTATATGTTTTTTTGGTATTGAGTTTTTTTAGTTTTTAACATTCTAGATATATACTCTGGAGATACACACACACACACACACACACACACACACACACACACACACACACTTGTCAGAGGAGTACTGGCAAAGATTTTTTTTCCCCCCCATTCTGTAGGCCTTCTTTTCGCTGTGCAGAAGATTCTTAATTTGATGGCATCCCACTTAATTTTTGGTTTTATTGCTTAAGCTGTAAGGGTATTGTTGAGAAAGTTGGTACCTGTCCACCTGTATAATGGAGTTTTCTTTTAGCAGTCACAAGGTTTTCTGGAATAATTCCTAAGTCTTTGAGCCATTTGATTTGACTTTTGTGCAAGCTGAAAGATAGGTGTTTGATGTTATTCTTCTACATATGGATATCCAGTTTTCCCAGCACGATTTGTTAAAAAGGCTACCTTTTCTCCAGTGTATTTATGGAACCTTTGTTAAGTATCAGATAGCTGTAAGTATGTGGGTTTGTCTCTGTATCTCCTATTCTATTCGGTTGGTCTTTATGTCTGTTTTGATGCTAATATCATGCTATTTTTGTGATTGTAGCTCTGTAGTGTAATTTGAGATCAGGTATTGTGATGCCTCCTACATTGTTTTTCTTGTTCAGAATTGCTTTGACTATTCTGGTCTGTATTCTTCTGAATGAATTTTAGATTTTTTTCTAGTTTTGTGAAGATTGTCATTAGTATTTTGGTGGCGATTGCATTGAATGTGTATATTTGTATATATATAATATATATATATACTATATGTGTATAGTATATGTATATATTATATGTGTATATATTATATTATTGTATATATATTATATATATGTGTGCTTTTGGTAGTGTAACCATTTTGACATATTAATTTTGCCTACCCAAGACTCTTCCATCTTCTGAGGTCTTCAATTTCTTTCTTCAGTGTTCTATAGGTTTTGTTGTAGAGGTTCTTCACATTAAAAAAAAAATTTTTTTTAGTTGTATTTGGACACAATACCTTTATTTTACTTATTTATTTTTATGTGGTGCCAAGGATTGAACCAAACACCTTTCATATGCTAGGTGAATGCTCTACCATTGAGCCACAATCCCAGCCCCTCTTTCACATTTTTTGTTAGATTAATTCCCAGGTATTTTATTCTTTTTGAGGTTATTTTGAAATAAATGGTTTTCTAATTTCTTTCTCAGCTGAATTGCTGTTGGAGTATAAAAAAAAGCTATTGATTTATGAGGGCTAATGTTGTATCCTGCTACTTTGCTAAATTCATTTGTTAGCACTAGAAGTCTTCTGGTGGAATTTTTTTGGGGTGTTCTAAATATTGGATCATGTCATCAGCAAACAGAGAGAGTTTGAGCTCTTTGTTTTCTATTTGTATTCCTTTAATTTCCTTCTCTTGCCTGATTGCTCTGGCTATAGTTTCAAGAACTATAATGAATAGAAGTGGTGAGAGTGGACATCCTTGTCTTTTTTCCTGTTTTTAGAAGAATAGCTTTCAGTTTTCTCTGTTCAGTGTGATGTTGACTTTAGGTTTGTCATATATAACCTTTATAATGTTAGGTAATTTCCTTTTATCCCTAGTTTCTCCAGTGGTTTTAACATGAATCATTACTGCCTTTTATTAAAAGCCTTTTCTGTATCTATTGAAATGATCATATTCTTATTCTCATTTCTATTTAAGTGGTGAATTACATTTGTTCATTTGCGTATGTTGAACCCATCTTGCATACTTGGGATGAAGCCCATTTGATCATGGTGTATTATCTTCTTAGTGTGTTTTTGAATGCACTTTGCTAATGTTTTATCAAGAAATTTGCTTCTGTATTCATCAGGGATATTGGTCTGTAGTTTTCTTTCCTAGATGTTTCTTAGTCTGATTTTAGTATCAGAGTTATACTGGCTTCATAGAATGTGTTTGGGAGTTGTTCTACCTTTCATTTTCATGGGATAATTTGAGAAAGACTAGTGTTAGTTCTTCTTTAAAGGTATGGTAGAACTCCGTTGAGAATCCAGTTAGTTCTGAACTTTTCTTTATTGGTAGGCTTTTAAGTGCTGTTTGTTTCATTACTTGATATTGGCCTGTTTAGGGCTTTTTTTTTTTTTTTTTTTTTTTGTAGTTGTGGATGGACAGCATGCCTTTATTTATTTATTTTTATGTGGTGTTAAAGATTGAACCCAGTGCCTCACATGCTAGACAAGTGCTCTGCTGCTGAGCTATTACCCCAGCTACTGTTTAGGTTTTCTCTATTTTCCTGGTGCAATTTGGGCAGGTCATGTGTTAGAAATTTGTCAGTGCCTTCTAGATTTTGCAGCTTATTGGAGTATAAATTTTTAAAATAGTTCCTAACGATCATCTTGTTTTCAGAAATGTCTGTGGTAATATCTCATTTTTTTATCTCTAATTTTGTTGATTTCGGTCTTCTCTCTTGGTTAGTTTGGCTAAGGGTTTATCAATCTTATTTACCTTTTTGAAGAACCAACTCTTGGTTCTATTGATACTGTGTATTGTTTGTTCATTCTCAATTTCATTAATTTTGGCTCTGATCTTTATTATTTTCTGTCTTCTACTGATACTTTGGAGTAGTTTTTTTTTTTTTTTTTTTTTTTTTGTATACCAGGGATAGAACTGAAGGGTACTTAACTTCTGAGCCACATTCCCAACCCTTTTAAAATTTTTTAAGTTTTGAGACAGGGTCTTGCTAAGCCTTGTAAGGCCTTGCTAAATTGCTGAGGCTGAGGCTTGCTTTGAATTTGTGATTCTCCTGCCTCAGCCTCCCAAGCCAATGGGATTACAGGCATGTGCCACCATGCCTGGCTTTTTCTTCTTTTTCTCAGGTCTTGAGGTGGAGCATAAGCTTATTTATTTGGAATCTCTCATTCTCTCTTTATTTACTGTAGGCACTCAATTTTGCAATGAATTTTCCTCTATTATTAGTATTAAAATATTGCTTTAATACTATCCCAGAGATTTTGATATGTTATTCCTTTATTTTCATCTATTGTTTCTGTGATTTTTTGATTATATTTCTCATTCCTTCTTTGATCCATTCTTTATTTAAAAGAGTAATGTTTAATCTCCATCTTTTTATGTGATTTCTATTATCTTTCTTGTTGTGGATTTTTCATTTCATTCCATTATGGTCTACTAGGATGCATGGAATTATACTGATTTTTTTGAGGGTGGTGTATTTTCTAAGACCCATAACCTAGAATATGGTCTATTTTGTGAAAGAGTCTATGAGCTGCTGAGAAGAAGGGGAAATTAAACTATTTTGGGATGAAATATTCTATAGGAGTCTATTAGGTATTTTGATTTATAGTATTTTTATGTTGCATATATTTTTATTGATTTTATGCTTTGATGACCTGTCTTATGGTGATAAGGGTGTGTTGAAATCACCCATTATTATTTTTTGGGTCTATCTAGGATTTAAAGTCAAGGAGTATTTTTTTTTTTTTTTTAATAATGTAACTGGATGCATTGATATTTGAGGTACATGTAAGGTCAGACAGTGGTGACCAAAAGGAGGCAGATTTAAAATGGCTGCTGAATGAGGCTTTATTGAGATTTCGCTCCCAGGCAAGACCCTTAGACCAACAGGGTAGGTCTGAGGAGAAGCACACTGGGGCTCTACTGGACTGGAATTTTTATTGAGCTTAGAGCAGGAAAGGAGGGCTTGGGACAGGAAAAGGCGTTTTTAGAGTCCCATGTCCTACTGGAGTTGTTGGTGATGGGGGGCTGGCTAAGATCCAGGATTGGTCAGGAGACCCTGCTGATTGACAGGTGGTTTTGTCAGCATCTGATTGGTGTTTCTGTGTCGCCTGGATTGCTTGGTGCTTTGTTCCTCAGCCATCTCCATTGACCTGACACTATATATATTTGCTACTGTTTTATTTTCTTGTTAGATTGTTCCCTTTACCAGGATATAATAGCCTTCTTTGTCACTTCTGGTTAGTTTTTATTTGGAATTCAGCTTTGTCAGATATGAGAGTAACTATTCTAGCTTGTTTAGGGACTCCATTTGTGTAGAATAGTTTTTCCATCCTTTGGCCTTCAGCTGTGAATATCTTTGCCTATGAGATGAACACCTCTTGCAAATAGCGTATAGTTGAATCTTTTTTGTTCCATTCTGCTAATCTATGTCTTTTAATTGGGAAGTTGAGACCATTTATATTCAGTGTTATTATGGATATGTGTTGTGATTTGCTGCCATTTTGATTATTTTATTTTGTTTTGATTTTTGTTTAGAAGATTAGTCTTCTCTTGATTTTTATCTATTTGGGAATATTGAGATTTTTTTTTTTTCTTTCCAGGCTCTCCTTGATTTTAGTGTCTGAGTTCAGAATCAGAAGTTAGCCTTGTTGGTTTGCCTCTAAATATTTCTCTCTGGCAGCTTTTAATATTCTTTCCTTATTTTCTATGCTGGACATTTTGATTATGATGTCTTGGAGATTTCTCTTCTGATAAGGTCTATTTGGAGTTTTATATGTTTCCTGTATGTGAATGTCATTTTATTTCTGATATGGGGAAATTTTTTTTGTTATTATCTCATTGAAAATGTTCTTAATGACTTTAGCCTGCATCTCCATATTCTCTTCTATCCCAGTGATTCTCAGGTTTGGTCTCTTGATGTTGGTCTCTTGTATATTCTGGTCATGTTCTATCATTTTTTTCTTTTGTTGTATTTTGTCTACTCAATCATGTATTCTGTCTACAAGGCCTGAGGATCTATCTCAAGGTCTGAAGTTCTGTTTACATAATCTAATGTGTTAGTGATACTTTCAAGTGAATTTAAAAAAAATTTTTTTAAACATGTTGATGGACCTTTATTTTATTCATTTATTTATATGCAGTGCTGAGAATCGAACCCAGTGCCTCACACATACTGGGCAAGTGCTCTACCACTGAGCCACAACCCCAGCACTCAAGTGAATTTTTAATATAAGTCATTGTGGCTTTCATTTTCAGGAGTTCTGATTGACTTATTTATATATATGTATATATATATATATATATATATATACACACACACACACACACACACACACATAATTTATATAAATTATAATTATATAATTATATAATTTATTTATTTATTTTGGTACCGGGCATTGAAATCAGGGGCACTTGATCACTGAGCCACATCCCCAGCCTTATTTTGTATTTTATTTAGAGACAGCCTGTCTCATTGAGTTGCTTAGCAACTCGCCTTTCCTTTGCTGAGGCTGGCTTTTAATTCTCTTGATTGCCCAGTCTCAGACTCTCGAGCTGCTGGGATTACAGGTGTGCTTCACCCCTTCCGGCTTTCAGTATTTCTATTTCTTTAATGCAATGGCTTAGATCTTCTTTTACTTCATGGAATATTGTAATAATCAGTAATTTTTCCTCCTTCATTCAACATTTTAATAATCAGTTTTTTAAAAAATAATCTTTCTCTGGAATTTCATCCATTTCCATATCTGTAGGATTCTTTGTTGGGGCATTATTAATTTTGTGCGGAGATTTGTTTTCCTGTTTCCTTATGTTGGGTATTAATTCAGGTGAATTCCCCATCCTCTTTTATATGTGTGTCCTTATATGTGTAATAGTTTTTTTTTTTTTTTTTTTTATTCTAGGATTTCTCTCTGTTTTTGGTATATGAGTAGATGTTGGCAGTTGGGGGAACCAGAAGTTCCCCTCTGATTGTTCCTTCTTGGAGGTTGGTTTTTGGTTTGGGGTATTTATCCCCCCAACTCTATGAGTTGAAGTAATGTTTAGTCTCAAGGGAGGCTAGATCATGTGTGGGGTAAGTTTGTCTGTTGTTTGGATTATGAGCATTTCTTGGTAGCAGGATCTCTATAATCTTGAAGTGTCTCAATCATTTTCCATCCCCTTTTAGAAGGAGGGTTAATCCAGGAATAATACTAAAGTTGGTAATAGATGTCCCTTTTTTTTTTTTTTTTTGGTACTTGGGAGTGAACCCAGGGAAGCTTAACTACTGAACTACATCCCTACCCCTTTTTATTTTTTGAGACAGGATCTCAATAAGTTACATAGAGCCTCTCCTCTTCAAGTTGCTGAGACTGGCTTTGAACTTGGGATTTTTCTGCCTTAGCCTCCTGAGATGCTGGGATTATAGCCATGCGCTAGTGCACCTGGCCAGACATAGAATTTTTATTTATTTATTTTAGTTTTCATCGGACACAACATCTTTGTTTGTATGTGGTGCTGAGGATCGAACCCGGGCCGCATGCATGCCAGGCAAGTGCGCTACCACTTGAGCCACATCCCCAGCCCCCAGACATAGAGTTTTAAGATAGATTTCTGATATTTACTTTGAAATCTGTAATCTTAATTGTCTCCTATATAGGAAAGGTGAGGTCAGCATTTAACATCAGTGACAGCAATACACAACTATGAACTAGATCAGGTATTTAACATCAGGTATCTAATATGTTGTCTACTGTATTAATAATTACATCAGCATAAATGGGGTATGATTTACATAAACCATGTAATTGTATTAGTGTGATCTCAGATTCTTAAGAAAAGGAAAACAGGTGGAAAGGTGAGAAAAAGTTTGAAATATTAAAAAAAAAATGCTATCAGAGGAAAGGGAGGTAGTTAGCAGATGTTGACTCACTGAGAAACAGTTTTCCCGCTTTGTAAGTCAAATGCTGATGAGCTGCTGGAAAGTACATCCTTCCTCTAATGTGCTATTCTCTCTCTTCACAGAATATTTTTTATGGATCATTTCATTTGCATCTTTATAATAGTGCTGGGAGGCAAGTAGTAGTATGCCCGTTTTTACTCTTGGAGAAACTGAGAATCACAAAATGTACATTTGCTAAAGGTCACAAAACTATTAAGTATAAGCCACCATTTTTTTTTTTCCAGGAATGGTATGGTGGTAATGGGAAGTTGGGAGACATATTCTGAATGTAAAAATATACTATAGAAATGGAATTAACTGGTCATCTTAAAATACTCTTGGTACCTACTTGTCCAATTGTTCTCCAAGTGGGTTGTACCAGTTCATACCTGTGCTAAGAGTGTAGAATGGAACACTGTTAACTCAAATCCTTGACATAATGGGAGAATATTTGGTGTTTTCTTCTTTCTTTTTTTTTATCCATTAATTATTTGGTACTTTAATTTGGTTAAGACAGATTATTCATGGTAACTTATAAGTACAATTAAATTTTTTAAATTGAGAGTTGGGGAATAGAATGTATAAAATAATATTTCTATGAAGATGAATCTCATACAGAATAGACTGAAACAGAGTGAGACTGTCAGCCTTGTGACCAGATAAGTGATGCTTGGTCTGGTTGGATCAGTAACAATAGTTGAGAACCTATATGATAATATTATGGAAGAATCAACAGGACATGGAACCAAGGGAGTAAATGAGAAGTAAAAAATGAACTTGAGGCCAGTGCAGTGGTGCATGCCTATAATCCCAGCTGCTTATTAGGAGGATGAGACAGGATGATTGAGAGTTCAAAGCCAGCCTCAGCAACCTCAAGGCATTAAGCAACTCAGTGAGACCCTGTCTCTAAATAAAATACAAAGTAGGGCTGGGGGTGTGGCTCAGTAGTTGAGTACCCCTGAGTTCAATTCCTGGTACAAAAAAAAAAAAAAAAAAAAAAAAGGTGAGACTCAGTTTTTTTCTGTGTGTGGGTGTGAATAATTTACTTACATAGCCCATGAATTTAATGTGTTTGACACTACAGTTTTATTTTATACATTGACGCCCCCAAATACTTCAAAACAATTTTTAAAATTAGGATATAATTCATAAAAAAGCCATTTTAACCACTTTAAGCTATACAATTCAGTGGTTTCTAGTGTATTCCCAAAAGTGTGCAACCATTACGACTATTTTCATCATTTATATCACCCCCAAAAGAAACTTCATACTTCCCAATTCCAACCTCCTCTCATCCCCTGGAAACCATTTATCTACTTCTGTCTCTATGAATCTGCCTAATCAGGGCATTTCATGGGTGGCCTCTTGTGTCTGGGTATTACTTAGTGTAATTTTTTTTAAATCTTTTTGTATTGATTTGTTAAAAAATAAATGACAGTGGAATGCATTACAATTCTTATTACACATATATAGCACAATTTTTCATATCTTTGGTTGTATATAAAGTATGTTGACACCAATTTGTGTCTTCATATATGTACTTTAGATAATGATGTCCATCACATTCCACCATCCTTGCTAACCTACTCTTCCCCTCTCCTTCCCTCCCACCCCTCTGCCCTATCTAGAGTTCCTCTGTTCCTCCCGTGCTTCCCCTCCCTACCCAACTATGAATCAGTCTCCTTATATCAGAGAAAACATTTGGCATTTTTGCGGGGGGGGATTGGCTGACTTCACTTAGCATTATCTTCTCTAACACCATCCATTTACCTGCAAATGCTATGATTTTATTCTCTTTTATTGCTGAGTAAAATTTTATTGTGTATATATGCCACATTTTTTTATCCATTCATGTACTGAAGTGCATCTGTGTTGGTTCCACAGTATAGCTATTGTGAATTGTGCTGCTATAAACATTGATGTGTCTCTGTAGTACACTGATTTTAAGTCCTTTGGGTATAGACCGGGGAGAGGGATAGCTGGGTCAAATGGTGGTTCCATTCCCAGATTTCCAAGGAATCTCCACACTGCTTTCCATATTGGCTGCACCAATTTGCAGTTCCACCAGCAGTGTATGAGTACCTTTTTCCCCACATCCTCGCCAACACTTATTGTTGTTTGTCTTCATAATAGCTGCCATTCTGACTGGAGTGAGATGATATCTTAGAGTAGTTTTGATTTGCATTTCTCTAATTGCTAGAGGTGATGAACATTTTTTTCATATGTTTGTTGATTGATTGTATGTCCTCTTCTGAGAAGTGTCTGTTCAGTTCCTTGGCCCATTTACTTAGTGTAATGTTTTGAAGGTTCAACGATATTGCAGCATTATCAACAATCCATTCCTTTTTATGGCTGAATAGTAGTCCATTATATGGATATTCCAGATTTTATTTGTCTATCAGTTGATAGACATTTGGATTTATTTTGCATTTTTGTCTACTATGAATATAGCTTCTCTGAGTATTTGCATATAATTTTTATGTGAACATGTTTCCAGTTCTCTTAAGTATAGTACGTACCAGTGGAATGCTTATTTATATGGCAACTCTTATATTTAACTTGCTGAAGAATTGCCAAAATATTTTTTTTAGCAGATGCACCATTTTATATTCTCATCAACAATGTATGAGTTTTCTAATTTCTCTACATTCTTGTTAACACATAGTTTTTATTTTACATTTTAAAAATTATGGTCATCCTAGTGGGTATGAAGTGGGATGTATGTGTATGTGTGTGTGTGTGTGTGTGTGTGTGTGTGTGTGTGTGTGTGAGAGTGTATTTGATACCAGGGATTGAACTCAGGGGCACTTGACTACTGAGCCACACCCCCAACCCTATTTTGTATTTTATTTAGAGGCAGGTTCTCACCGAGTTGCTTAGCACCTTGCTGTTGCTGAACTCTCAATCCTACTGTCTCAGCCTCCTCTAGGATTATAGGCATGTGCAACTGTGCCTGGCTTTTGGTTTTAATTCACAGTTTTCCATGGTTTTAAACATATTTTCATGTACTAATTAACTATTTGTATATTTTCTTGGGAGAAATGTCTATTGAAATCCTTTCCCATTTATTTATTTATTCATTCATTCATTCATTCATTCATTCATTTATGAGAGCCTTCTCTTGATTTATGTTTTCATTTAATTTAAAACTTTCTTATTTCAGTGGGTCCATTTTACCATAAAACATTGTAATTGCCTTTCATAGTACCTTTATTTCTAATGGCTCATACCTATCATTTCTTCTTCCAAATTGTGTTGTAAGCCAAGATATCACAGGCTAATTATAGTATTTATGTTTTGCTTTCCTTTTTTAATTTTATAAAATGTGCACTTTAACCATTTTTAGGTTTACAGTTCAAAGTATATTCACATTGAGTAGTCATCACCATTGGCTAGTTTCAGTACATTTTCATCAGCCCAAAAGAGACTCTCTGTCAATTAAACAATTACATTTACCAATTTGTTTTTTAAAATATTTTTTATTTATACATGGACACAATATCTTTGTTTATTTATCTTTATATGGTGCTGATATCAAATCCAGTGCCTACATGTTTGAGGCAAGTGCTCTGCCACTGAGCCACAACCCCAGCCCCATATTTACCAATTTGTACCATTATGGGGGTTTCTTAAAATAGAACCTAATTTGAGTCCATTTAAATTTTTTTATTTAACTGCAGGCTAAATTTACTTAAATCGGGACTGACAAAAAATATCCTGTCAGCCATCATGATCTGAATTCTGGTGTATGATAACAGTTAAATATGGTACACATTAAAAAGCCATGAGAAATTTGTTTTATGATAAATATGGCAGTGGCTATTATTTATTAGTAACTTTTTTGAGGTAAGTTTTTAAGTCTGCTTTTTCTCCTTTCTCCTTAATGCCAATGAAGATAATTTTTGCTCCAGGGATGTACATTTTGGGATTCTCCAAATACTCCATCAGTGTATATCCTCTCTTTTCCTTTATTCTTATTGGTGGCTGAGTGAGAGAATCCAACAGCCTGACCTGTCTTCAGCCCAGACAGTTCATGGAGATTTGACACAGTGTTTTGCTTGACTCCCTTTTCTCTCAGAGTGGCACTGGGCACACTGCCAAACAAAAATCTTCTTACTTCTCAGCATCATCCATTTTTAATTCACTCTCTTGTCACTAGTGCACTGAAGGTTCCTGCTTGGAAGTCTAATGTCTTGCTTTCTCTCTTTATCAACTTTGACTCATTTTTAGGATATGTTATATAAAAGGAAGCAAAAATTGTATTCTTTAATTTTCATATTTGTCCTCACCCTCACTCCCAATCTCCTTTCTGAACCTTGGGCATGTAGGAGTGTGTATATGTGTGTTTATGAAGAAGAGTGGAATTGTCTTTTTTCTTTTCCTGTCATTATCTTTTGAAGGGATGATTTCTTGAAATGCCAAATATAATGGTTATCTTGAAAATATATACATTTTACCATATCTGCAATGTATACCGTTATCATGCATTAAATATAATTTGGTATTGAAGTATTTACATTTATATATTGTAAAATTTACATATTATTTTAGGAAACTCAAGAATATACCCGAAATGTTGTAAGATATTGCCTTGAAGCCCTTCAAGACTGGTTTGATGCGATAAACTTCGTAGATGAGGTATGTATATTTTTGATATATGTAAAAGCATTTAAGAAAAATGTTAAATCTCCTTTCACATAAAAATTATGAATTTTTCAATGGAATAAGGGAAAGAAGTCAGAATTAACATAATATTATTTCGCTTTAAAAGGGGTAAATTAAAAGGGGAGACTAGTTTTTGACGTTTAGAAAATTCCAGAATGTAGTATTTATGTCTGCTTCTTTCTTAGAACAGGCATGATTTCTTTTTAAGTTATATGTATGTGTATCATTATTTCTCAGAAGTGAAGATTAATTTCAGTTGAAGAGATAAAAATGTCAGTGCAAATTTGAATAAGATAGGGGAGATAAAGAAAAATATATTACAACTTTTAGTTGGACAGTATTCTTTTTAGAGGTTGAAAAGATACACTTGAACAAAGGTAATTTTTATTAATATTAGAGAAGAGTTGGCACAGGACATTTTATGTGTGAGTTGAATAAGTGATTACTTTTATTAGTCAAATTTACCAGGAGCCCTTTTATTCATCTTATGAAGTAGGGTCAGAATATGTTATATACAGAGAAACAAATATGTTTAGACAGTACTGCCCCTCATCTCCCAATCTCCTTTCTGAACCTTGGGCAGGTAGGGGTGTGTATATTTGTGTTTATGGAGAGGAGTAGAATTGTCTTTCTTTTTTTCTTTTCCTATTTTTTTTTCTTTTTAATTTTGACACAATCACAAATTTATTTGGAAGTTGATAGTGGAAATAGGTTTCTTTTCTAGAATCATTGAACAGTTAATTTGTTGACTTGACACCCTATGACTTCCAAGCACTTTAGTGTATATTTCCTACAAAGATATGTTCTTCTATAACCAGACTACAACTGTAAAATTCAGTACTATATTATTATCATCTAATCACTTATATTTTAGCAGTTGTTCAGTGATGTCCTTTATAGCAAAAGAATTTGGTTCAGAATCAAATTTTGCAATTTGATTTCCTGCCTCTGGTCTCTGGTCTCCTTCTGGAATACTGTCTCAGTTTTTGTTTTCCTTTTTGTTTCCTTCCTTCCTTCCTTCCTTCTCCTCCTTCTTCTTCTTCTTCCTCCTTTTTTTTTTTTTTTTCCCACTTGTATCTAGGATTGAATCCAGGGACACTTTACCATTGAGCTGTATCTCCTCAGTCCTCTTTTAAAATTTTTTTTCTTTTAGTTGTAGTTGGACACAATACCTTTATTTTATTTATTTATTTTTATGTGGTGCTGAGGATCGAACCCAGTATCTCACATGTGCTAGGTGAGTGCTCTACCGCTGAGCCACAACCCCAGCCCCTCAGTCCTTTTTTAATTTAATTTTTTTTTTTGGACACTCAGGACTGAATCCAATGGTGCTTAACCACTGTGCCACAACCCCTTTCTAATATTTTATTTGGAGACAGGATCTTGCTCAATTGCTTAGGACCTTATTAAATTGCTGAGGCTGGCTTTGAACTCACAATTCTCCTGCCCAAGCCTCCCAAGCTGCTGGGATTACAGGAGTGTGCCACTGTGTCTGGCCCTTTTTTAATTTTTTAAACTTTGAGACAGGCTCTTGCTAAATTGCTTAGGGTCTTGCTAAAGTTACTGAGACTGGGCCCAAATTTGCAATTATCCTGCCTCAGCCCCCCAAGTCATCAGGAATACAGCTGTGCACCACCATGCCTATCCTGAACTGTGACACTTTAAAGCATGTAGATCAATCATTTTGTAGAATGTTCCTCAGTTTGGGTTTGTCTCATGATTAGATTCAGATTATATATCATTTTTAGAAATATGACATAGTGAAGTTGTAGTCTTTTAATTGTAACTGGTAACTTATGATTTATGTTAGTCCTGATGATGTTCTCTTTGATCACTTGATTAGAATGATGCTTGGTAGCCTTCGTCAGCATGAGGTTACCTTTTCTATTACTGTAATTATTTTATTTAATGGTTTTTAATCCATTAGTATTATTATTTAATGCTCAAATTCTTTTAGATTTGGCCAGAAAAAACCCATTCAAGTTGGTTTCTGGGTCCGTTTGCTTGTTTCACAATTCTTTGAGTAATTCCATGCTTTATGTCACAAGATGTTTCAAGCTCACACTATAGATTCTATAACCCATTTCTGGAATAAGTAATTTATTTAAGGTTACCTGGTGACTTTTAGTGGAGAACAATATTTAAAAGCAAAAACTGGGTGCTAGATGTGCTCATTATTATTGGAGTGTCAGTCTTCTCAGACTCTCATAGTAAGCCCCGGTTAGGAGTATGGTGTATATTATGTATACACACATACATATATATTTACTTCTATATTTATTTTTCTATGTGCAGTAAATTTTATGAATTCAAACTGATACTTTATATCATTTTTTTGTTTGTGTTGGTATTAGGGATTCATCTAAGGGTTTTATTCATGCTAGATAAATAATCTATCGCTGAGCCCTCAAGCAGATATTTTAAATTTCAAAGGTGTGGCGAGGCTATACTTCATGGTAGGGTGGTTGCCTAGAAATGCACAAGACCCTGGGTTTAATCCCCAGTACCCACCCCACAATAAGCTAAATAAATAAATAAATAAATAGAAAATAAAATTCTACTATAAAACCATAGACATTTTTCTATTTATGCCCCAGCAATAAGAAACCTCACTTCCATCATCATGTATTCTCTCCTGGGGGTGTCGTATGACTTTATGACTATTCAGGTCTTACTTCCTATGTCATACCATACTCCCTTTGTTAATTAGCACCCCACCTCCCTTTTCATTCTAAGCAACCTCTGACATATCAAGCCCTCTTCCTTTGCCTGCATAGTTGTTCTGAACTTGGGCTCTGACGTCCCTCTTCAGGCTCCTCACCTATTCTGTCTATTTTGCCTGCCTGCAAAATATGCCTGTTTTGTCCTGCCCACTCTTAGCCTCCCAGTGGCATTAAGAGTATATTGTTTAGGAAGGAAAGAGCCCTCTTTATCTTTTACTCTGATCCTTCCTGCCCCAAATTACATTATCTTCCACCCGGATCCACCCTTCGTCTAATATTTGTGTTTACTCTTAACTTTCAGCATGGATGATCTGGATTTTGTCCTTTTGGATTTTGAGTCTCTCTTTATCAGATTACCTTGATTCTTGCCCTTCAGTAATTGTTGCTCTTTAAGTTTAAACTTTGTTTATTTCAGTAATAATGAGTGAATCTCCCTAGAACACTGTCTAGTTTCTAGAGAGCTTTATCCTTCTTTCAGCCTTCTGTATTCTTTATCCCTCTGCAGGATTAATTTCTCAGCTGAATTTTTGACTTTTTTCAACCCAGTTCTTACTGGTATTTGCAACTTTAGAAACTATTGTTGAAATGGCAATAACACTGAGACAATAGAAAGATTGAAGTGGGGGAAAGTTATATTATACACAGGATTATGTAGTAAATGACATGAAGTTAATTCATAGTTGGATTCAAGAGTGGAGTTAAGGATAGTTAGAATCATTTGTGATATACAGTGTATCTGAATTCAAGGAAATAGTACATTTTTCACACAAATATTTTTAGGAAGATATTGAATGTAATAAAGAATTTAAATTGAATTTTTTTTTTAAAGAGAGAGAGAGAGAATTTTTTCATACTTATTTTATTTTAGTTATCGGCGGACACAACATCTTTGTTTGTATGTGGTGCTGAGGATTGAACCTGGGCCGCACGCATGCCAGGCGAGCGCGCTACCGCTTGAGCCACATCCCAGCCCCTTAAATTGAATTTTAACAGAAGAGAAAATAAACATAGAACACAAGAGATCAAAAAATGAATTCTGTTTTTACATAATGTTTAAAAGCTTTTATTATCTCTCATTTGTAGGTATGTAGTGTAGATACAGAGATATCAAATGACTTGCCTATAGTTATGTAGTAAATTACTAGTGGTCTTGGATCTAAACCTCATATTTCTCAATTGTTTGTTTAATAGTGATTCAGGTATGCCAGTTTTTGAGAACAGGAAGGTTGGCATGTGAATTGTAGCTCTGCTATATACAGTTCAGTTAGCTATGTGACCGTAAACACATTTTTAAAAATTTTGTTTTTTATGTGTATGTTTTTTTAAAAATCTTTTTAACATTGCTCAGTTCATTTTTCTTATCTATTATCATAACATTAACCAATGAGGATTGACTAAGAGACATATTACATGTATGATAATTATTAGTTTTCTGTCCTTGTGGATGGATGTCAGAAGTTATTATAGTTAAGACAGTAAAGATTAAGCAAAAATATATATTGAACTCAATAAGCTGAATCAAGTAATTATATAGAAACAGGATAAAGTAAATTTTCTTATAAGGCAGACCATTTCAGAAACTTCAAACGTGAATATTATGTGGGGTGGTGATTATTGAGTATGTAGCAGAGACGTGTGACTGGAGTCCTCTGATAGAAGGATATTAGAACATTTGTTTAGCAAATATTTATTTAATGGTTGCTTTTTTGTAAACACTGGGAGACAGTGATGAAGCAGACCCTGATTTAAGTATGTGGAACATAAGTAAATGGTTAATTTGATTTGTGTTTATGTGAAGTTGTGAGCAGGTATTGTGGGAACAACAGAAGGGAGCTTCTGATTTACCTTGTAGGACTCAATAGCAAAGTCTTAAAGATATGTTAATTCGGGGGTGGGGTGGGAAGAAGGGCTATATAGCATTCAAGGCAGAGCAATAGCATAAACTAAGGAACAAAAGTGCTCTATATGTGTAACAAGAATTGTAATGCATTCTGATGTCATTTTTTTTTAAATCAATAAAAATTAGACAAAAAAAGGAACAAAATTGTGGTGACTTAGGCAGCACTGCTTATGGTACATAACTTTATGTGACATGAGATGAAACTGGGAAGGTAAGCTTTGTCTTCTCAGAATTTGGAAGGTTAGGGTTGGGGTTGTAGCTCAGAGGTAGATCACTCACCTACCATGTGTGGGGCCCTGGGTTCAATCCTCAGCACCACATGAAAATAAAATAAAGACATTGTGTCCACCTATAAGTCAAAAATAGATAATAATAAAAAAAAAGTATTTGCAAGGTTATCACAAGGCTAAAACATTAAGGAGTCACTAAAAGATTGTAAGCTGAAGTTCAGTATTGAACTAATATTTTATTAAGACTACTTTCTGTCAGCATACACAGGTTTAACTAGAGAGAAGTTATGTTAGTCAAAGGATTCGTTTGAATGCAAAGATAATTTGAAGCAGCTTAAGTTAAAGGAGGGATAATTTATAATGAGTGCATAGGGGTGTCTCAGGGATCTTAGGGCCTCTGGAGCCTCAGGAATGGGTTGGAATGATATATAGAAACACCTCTTTTGCTTTTTCTTTGCTACATGCATCTGCTTCATTTTTTCTTCCCTCTCTGCTTTCATGTTCATGTGGTGAAATATTGTCTTCTTACATTTGCCTAATGTTGCAATTTCAGGCATATTCTAAGGCTGTTTTGTGAATGTCTCTAGGTCCCAGTTCCAAACTGTTTTAAGAGTGAGGGAAACTCATTATTCTGGTTGAATTGGGTGTCTTCTGCTGTTTTGAGTTCAGTCAAATGTGGCTATTATAAATTTGACTTTCATTCCCCAATCCCTGTATGTGTGGTCATGGAGACTGGGTAAAGGGGTGTGGATATGTTTTGAAGAAGATGGGATGGATGGTCATGAGTGAAATAGACACAACAGATGTCTTACAGAGGGTAAGAGTAGAAGCAGAAGCTACTGCTGAAATCTAGGCATGAAACATTGAGAGCCTAAGCTAAGGTTGATTAGATGCAATGTAGAAAGAAGAGAAAGTGGATTTGTGAGATACTTTAAAAATCAAATAATCATAATTTGATGCCTTGAGGAGGAGGTTTTTGAGAAGGAAGGAGTCTACTTTTTAGATTGTTATTACAGAGAATCTGGAGAAGAGACATTAAGTAGGATTGAGTTTTGGGCAAAGATGCTGAGTTTGGTTTGGAGACTGTATTTATAAACCCTATGGTATATTAAGTGTTGATTTCAATAGACACTTGATTGTGATTTCTGCTGAGACTTGGAAATTATCTGGGTAGGTTTAGTGGTGAAAGCTTTGAATCTGGATGAAGTCATCTGTAACAAGAACAGTAGGAAATGGAAAATGGAATTCAGGGACCACCCAGTATATATACTAGGGGTGAAAGAAAAGGAATTTATCAAGTGACCAATCTGACAAAGAGGGAGCATGAAATTTAACACTACAGAAAAATATGTTTACAATATGCTAAACCCCTCAAAGATAAAATAGAGTCCATGGTTTACTAGTTCACAGCAGTGTGTATTAAGTACTGTGTCATTTTCTTTCTTTCTTATAATCATTCTATTGTTTATTATTCCCACTTTACAGGCCAGGCAACTTATTAGGCACAGAGAAATTAAGTTGCTTGCTTATAGTTTTGTGGCTCTAGGCGGTAAAATGTCAAGAGTTAGGGTTTGAATGCATACAGACTAGGCCTTAAGAGCGTTCTTAATGACTGTGCCTAAATGCCTTTAAAGAAAATTTAGGGAAATTCTGGTTTAACTAGGTAGTTTAGAATGTGTTACTAAAATAATTATGGTAATCAAGGGCAAATTTTTCTTTAAAAGAACACTTTTTTATATCCTTCACATTTTGAAGAGCATGTTATTCTCATTAGTTTTAACAAAGATAATAATTTCATATTATGACTCTTTATAACGTATATAATGTTATTTTATTGACACAATGTTCTGGATTTTTTTTTTTTTTTTGGTACTGGGAATTGAACCCAGAGGCAATTTGCCACTGATTCATATTCCAAGACCTTTTTATTTTTAATTTCGAGACAGAGTCTCACTAAGTTGCTGAGGCTGGCCTTGAACTTAAGATCCTCTTGCCTCTTGCTTCAGCCTTCCAAATTGCTGAGATTACAGGTGTGTGCCACTGTATCTGTCTCTGGATAAAACTTTTTTTAAATAGGAAAATACGTACTGAAAATTGATGAAAGCATTAAGAACAAATAATACCTTTTTAATTTTTCTTATTTGTATAAGAATGAAAAGTATGGTATGCTTTTGCCCTTTAGTGATATCATGATCCATTGGAGTTACAGATTTAAAATAAAAATTTTATAATATTCACAGGCTGCCAAAGATTATTGACATATTATTTATCAAGTTTTATTATGGAGGCTGATGTGTTTGACCTATATAAGGGTTAACCTGTACAAGGAGTGTCTCACCCAGCTGGTGAATAAGGAATCAAGGATACCCTGCATCTGTACTTCAGTTTAGAGTTATCTAGTCCGGATACCCTGCATCTGTACTTTAGTTTAGAGTTATCTAGTCCGTCAGTTCCTTCCTCCCCTCCCCTCCCCTCCCCTCCCCTCCCTTCCCTTCCCTTCCCTTCCTTTCCTTCCTTTCCTTCCTTTCCTCCCTTTCCTCCCTTTCTTCCCCTCCCTTCCCCTCCTTTCCCCTCCTCTCCCCTCTCCTCCCCACTCCTCCCCTCCTCTCCCTTCCCTCAGGGGCAATTGGCAACTGAGCCACATCCCTAGCCTTATTTTGTATTTTATTTAGAGACAGAGTCTCACTGAGTTGCTTAGCACCTCACTTTTGCTGAAGCTGGCTTTTAACTTATGATCCTCCTGTCTTAGCCTCCTTAGCCACTGGGATTATAGTGTGAGCCATTGTGCCCAGCTGTCCGGTCCACTTAACACTCTGTATAACAGTGAGGTCCAGACTAGCTCCTCATTTTACCAGTTTTAAGCTTTAGGAAGTGACTTATATTTTCTAAGCTTGAATCCTCCATTGTTGAGTTGAAATATCAATAGTTCCTATTCTATAGGATTCTTGTGAGAATTAAATGAGGTATTGTGGGTAAAGTTATTAGCATGGTGACGTAACACATAATAAGTGCTCAATGAATATTAATTGAGTATATTATTCTTATTACTATCAAGTTTATAATGCATGTAATTGAAGAGTTCGTAAATGGACTAATGTAGAAGGTAATCTGTTCCATTTCATTTTTATAATGATTATTTGCTTTAGCTTAGGTTAGAAAAAAAATCTGTGATAGATGCTTCAGAAATTTCAAAGATGAATAATATATACTTTCTGTTAAGGACTTAGGTGTTTAAAATTGTAATAATTCTAACTGTAGTGATTTTTAAAGCAATAACTTCTAAAATTTTAAGTTTTGATAAAATTTAGGGATAAATTCAGTGAAAGTATGATTTTAACACTTTAAAACCTTCTTAGAACTTCTTTTAAACATTCTTTGACTTGAGGATTTTGTTCATTCCAGCCAGCACCTAACCAAGTCACTTTTCATCTGCCTCTACATCGTTACTATGCTATGTTTTTGAGTAAGGTAAGACTCCCATTAAACAAATTTGTTTTGTTTTAAAGTTGTTATTTTTGGAGAAATATTGAATTACTATTTTTTTTTCTAAATAATTTTTAGGCTGTAAAATGTCAAGAACTAGATTTGGATTCTGTTTTACCAGATCAGGAGATGTTAATGAAACTAATGATTCACCCACTCCAAATTCAAGTATGTATTCAAAATTTTAAATAGTTTTGAATTGGATTTTTGGGCCAAGTGATGCTTTTCTTATTTTGTTAGTGTGCCTTTATCATTGTTAGTATAGCCAAAATGTTTGAAAACATGAAAAAAAATGAATTCTTGTGTTTTTGCCTAATTCAGGTGTTTTAAAAATTTATTTTATGAGATGTAGCTTTAATTTCCCTAGGAGTTCTTTTCACTATATTTAACTACAGAGGAATTTAAACATATTTACCATTGTTTTGGAAGTCATGGGACCCAATAGGTTCTAGCTTTTGGGATTCCTAACATTTTATTTTCTTCACAGTTTGGGGAAATTTCCTCACTGGCCTTCAGTTTCCTCATCTGTAAAATGAGTGAGAAAGAAGAAAGAAGTATTAGTTTTAGTAAGCAATAAGATTTCTTTGAGTTCTCACACTATAATTTTCTGGGCCAGTCTTTTATATACATTAGAGGGACTTGCATCTCAATTTATTTTTCCTAGCTATTGTAGATTGTTAATCATTGAATTTCAACTCTAGGGGTTAGGAACAGGTAAAAGGTGATGTTATGACTGATTAGTTTTAGTAAACATTGGAAATATATGAGGAGTTTTGATAAAGTTTAGGAATAAATTCAGTGAAAGTATGTTTTTGACACTTTAAGACCTTCTTAGAACTTCTTTTAAGCATTCTTTGACTTGAGGATTTTGTTTATTCTAGCTAGCACCTAACCAAGTCATATAAGAAATATAAGAAAGAAAATTTATTCTAATATCCTTTTATAAAAACCTCTAGTTATTTGGAAGATGAGTTGTTCAAAGGTTGAGTTAGGTTGAATTAAAGATGTAGGTTGTATTAGTTGATTTTTAAATAGCCAAGTTTCTTCTATGCTCATTCCATTGTGTTTCTCTGAGCTTCATGTATGTGTGCATTTTTTGAGGGAGAAATTAAGTGAAACTGAACATTAACTTCTCATGAAAGATTTCAGTGAAAATATTACAAATATATCTAGAATATATCTAGAAACTAACTCACAAAAAGGTGGCTATATAAAACATAATATTTATTTTAAAAAATTAAAAATATGTATTTGGGCTAAATATCTTTTTATCCAACAACTTTTTTTTTTTTTTTTGTGGGGGGGTTTGTTTTTGTTTTCTGCCAATACTGGACATGGAACCTAAGGTCTTGCACATTCTAGGCAAGCTCTGTGCCACTGAGCTGCATCCTCAGCCTTTAAACTGAGTATCTTTAACCTTAGAATGCCAGGTTTATATTATGATTAAGTCATAACATATTTAAGAATGATTATTTAATGTGATTTTATAAAGATTGAATTTATGTGATTTATTCTCTAAAGTACTTATTTTTTATTTTATTAGGCAAGTCTTGCTGAAATCCACAGCAATATGTGGGTACGAAATGGCTTGCAAATCAAAGGACAAGCCATGACTTATGTCCAGTCTCATTTCTGTAATTCCATGATAGATCCTGACATTTACTTATTACAGGTAAAGTCAACTTGATAGTAATATTGTGTTTTGAAGTGTCTAATTTATACCTGTGGAATTTTAATTTATAAAGGTAACAGAGTGATGACATGGAGAGGGCAGTACCAATGAAAGAAGTTATTACTTACATTTTTAAGGAAAGAGTTCATACCATACCACATGGGGCCACAAAGGAAAGCATCAGGTTTTGGTCAGGAGGTAGAGGCAGGAATGAGAGGATCTAAGCCAGTGCCTTGTTTTGGTTTCTGCAGGAAAGATAAGGCAGGGCAGGGGAAACAGTTTAGACTTGAATAGTTTGAATAATTCTGGTGGTTTTGTGGCATAGTGTCTGTACTTGACTTGTATGTATTCAGCTCTGGGTTGTTTAGGGGAAAACCTGTGTTGGTTTTATAAGTTAGATAACGTGGGTTGGATGGCTTACATGAGGTATGTTATCAAGTAAGCTCTTACTGTGTTTAGGAATTATCCTTGGGAGGAGCACTCTCTTCCAGGTCAATAATTCCCCGCATTCCACAATGTCAAAACAGGGAAAAAAGAGTAAGAAGTAAACAGTATATTAAGATATAAAGCTTTTTCTTTTCTTTTCTTTTTTTTAAAGGTTTGTGCTTCTAGACTTGACCCAGATTATTTTATATCATCTGTCTTTGAACGGTAAGCATAATTTTATTAAAAAAATATTTAGAATATAGGTTAATTTTGTTTTAACTTCTAAAAATTTATCTCACATATTTATTTTTATAGATTTAAAGTGGTAGATTTATTGACAATGGCATCGCAACATCAAAATACAGTACTTGATGCAGAGCATGAAAGATCGATGCTAGAAGGAGCTCTTACATTTCTTGTGATTCTTTTGAGTCTTCGTTTACATTTAGGTAAAAACTACTAGTATTAGCAACACTTAAATTATTAACTATTTTATTCCCTTTCCTTCCTTCTCCATGTGGTAATAATCAGCTTATGGAAAAAGGAAAGGATACAGATATGTTTAAACATACTTTCAAACTCTTGATATGTTGTACAGTTGATATATCTTTTAGAATAGCCTTTAAAAAATTCCTTTGGGGGCTGGGATTGTAACTCAGTGGTCCAGTGCTTACTTAACACATGTGAGGCACTGGGTTTGCTCCTCAGCACCACATAAAAATAAATAAATAAATAAAGTAAAGGTATTGTGTCCATCTACAACTAAAAATATTTTAAAAAATTCCTTTGTTTAAGGAACTCCTTTGATTTGCAAATAGCAGGGTAGTTAAAATAGTTAAATTTGGGGCTTTGCATCCTTTACTCTTAATTTGAAGCATATTATATTTGGTAAAACATCTGGGTAAAATGTTTATTTTTTTATTATTTACATTCAGATTTATTAATTCTATTTTTAATAATTTTAGGAATGTCTGATGATGAGATTCTCAGGGCAGAGATGGTAGCCCAGCTGTGTATGAACGACAGGACACATAGTTCATTGTTGGACCTCATATCCTTTTAAAATGTTTAATGTTCTGTTAGTTGTGTTTAAAATAAAAATTATTTTTATGAATTAAAGATATATTAGTATTTTAATTAAAAATGCTTTTTTTTGGAGTTGAAAAATGATATAGGAAAAGAAGGATGCCATTTGTTTGCTCAAGTATTTGTTCAGGGATGGTGACAGGTATTTTTAACCTATTACTACCTCTTAGGAGTCTTTCCTTAGTCTTTAGGATGGACCTTGGGAATAGTGATTCTGGACTCTCTAGGAACTAACATTCTAGAATAGCATTAGGAAGCTGCGTATTTTTAAAAAGGTAGATAGTTAGCTTCATCAGTGTAGCCAGGCTGGAATTCTAGTTCACAGTGGTTTACTTTGTAATTGACCATTACCAGGATTTCAAACATTCTGTCTGCAAACCAGAAATTTATGGTTGTTTGCATAGGACTGAGTGTACAATCGGTGCTTTTTTCTTTCTTTTTTTTTTTTTTAGTTAATGAACATTTAGACAAAGATTATAGTATTATTTTGTGAAGAAAATATTTGACTAAATTTAGTATTTTATCTTATGATTTTGTCTGGGAGAATTGATTGAAATTTTGGTTTTGTGAAATGATGCTTCCTTAGAATACTTATTTGATTTCCTTGATTTCATAAGCAACATCAACTTGATATTTGAATGATTTCATTCATCCATTGTAGACTGTGTATGTATCAGTACTAGTTCAGGGCAAAAACATTTTCTGTAACTTTGAATTTAAGAAAAATTATAGACTTTAATATGAAACAAAAAGAGAATCTTTGTGTTTTACTGCTTTCCTTCTTTGATTAAACTTGCTTTTCATATTTTTTCTTTGGGAAAATTTTGTGTTTTTGGAAACATAATCTCTTTGCTCATAAAAATATTGGTTAATATTTGTAACATTCTTTCTGGTTTCTAAGGAAAGGTATAATATTTGCAAAATGATGAAAATGGAGATCAATTAGATTTTTTTTTCTCACTCTTTGAAATTTGATGAATTTATTTGGGAGGAAATATACCTGGGAACTACTTCATCATGCACTTTACTAGTTGGCTCCCAGATTTAAAATATTAAAAAAAGAAATCACAATTAATAAAAATAAGTTATTATTGGAATGCTATGTAGCCCTCTTGTGGCCAATTTTATATATTGCAGTCAGTTATTCCCCATTGGATTAAAATTAATTAGGAAACTAGAGTATTTTGGAAAGGCTGTGAAGATGGCTTTTTTGGATGAATTTTTTTTTTCTTGACACATACATTATATTCCAGAAAATCCCAACCCCAAAAGTGGCATTATCCCAGGCAGTTACAGCTTTGAATCAGTTTTATCAGCTGTAGCTGATTTTAAGGCTCCTGTTTTTGAACCTGGAGGTTCTATGCAACAAGGCATGTATACTCCCAAAGGTATGTTTATATAGTATGTATATACATAAATTCCTTCAATTATCAATTCTCTGGAGGTAAATTCTTTTATGCACTGAAAGGAAATGTTCACCTTTTATTGATTCAGTTTTGGTTTTCTTCTCAGCTTTCTTACAAAATTTGTGTATTTTATGGTAAAGAGTAATACTGTTTCCATTTATTTACAAATTTTTGGTTTTATGTTATAATCAGGCTTCTTAGATGACTCTTAAAGTATAAAAGGAACTTTAGATATGAACTCTTTTTATAAGTGACCATAACCAAAATGAACCAGAAATTATAAAATAAAAGTATATACTTAAAAATATCTTGAATGTTTTCTAAATATTTTGAAATTTTTCTTAGTTCCCAATTTTTAGTTTGAAACAGTTCAAATTAAAATCTATATAGAATGCTGATAAAATTGGCAAATTTGAACCTATATAAATATAGAAACTCTTTATTTACATGACTGGTTTTCTAAGGTTTTTTTGCTAGATTCACAGATGATATGCTTGACAAGAGCTAGACAGGTTAAGTTCTGATTCAGTGTTTTCTTTTTTTTTTTTTAACTTTCAGATTTTTGCTTATGTTAAAATTTTGAAGGGAGTAGCAGTTATGTGCTCCTCAACATTCATTTTCTAAGTAAAAAAGTAAACTTTTTTGAAGTTTTACATAGTATATAGTATATTTGGTGAAGCAGCAGAAAAGCCTTGTAGTGAATTTTTTCAGAGTATACAAGAAACAAGAAGATTCTAGAGTCTGTGGTTGGAATGTATTCCATTAAAGAAAAAGCAGTAGTTATTTATAATAAAGAACTCTGTGTCACACATTTAGGTGGATTCAGGAATAAAGTAGCATTCTGGTGTAGAGCAGTGCTTATGAAAGTGCAATATGTATATTACCTTTGCCAGCCTCATTTGCAGCCATTGTTAAAAACACAGGTTCCTGTATCTCATCCCCTATCTGCTTTCATCAGAATCTCTGGGGAAGGAACCTGAGAAACTGCTTTTTAAACATGCTCTGTAGATGGTTATTAAGCCCACTTGAGTTTGAGACAAATTAGGGACAATGGTTAATAGTGTTAGAAAGTTGAAATTAGTTTAAGCTCTATGTCATATTTTCAAGTGTTAAGAATTTTGTTAGATAGGATGAAAGGAAAAAAAAGTCTTAACCAGGAAAGAGATACTCTCAAGGAAATGATTTCTGAAATCATTATTTTCTTACATGAGTTAACTTTCTTTTTTAAACTTTACCTCATCCTAAACATGATGAGGTTATTAATGAGGTTATAGGTTTTTATTGGCAGCTTGCAATTTTCATATACACTTTAAAAATAATTACATAATTATTAAAATAAAAGCCTTTATACACTTAACATTTGAAATCATCTTATATCCCACCAGTAGTACACATAAAACATATGGGACAATGGTTCATAATTATACAGAAGGTAAGGAGAAAGCTATTAATTTTAGCAAAGGGACAGAAAATCTTTTATTAACAAAAAAGATAGATAAAATAAGAGTCTTGAAAATCAATAGCTCATTAACATTTTAATCTGATTTCATGGTTTTACCTTTGGGCACTTTTTAAGGTCTTTTTTACTTTCTAATAGGCATCTTACAAACAACAACAACAAATGAACTAAACTTTTATGGTGGGGCATTGTTATATTGCAAAACTTTTGCTCACTAATATTTGTAGAGCTTAAGAGAACATAATGCTGAAATTGTGATTTTTGACCTAGAAAACTAATTATATCATCAAGTTTATTAAGGCAAATATAGTAAAATTGATCTATTTCATTTTTTAAAATTTAAAATATACTTAACAAATGTAAGAAGTCATTAGAAATTGACTTTATTTCTAAGAAATCAGTGTTCTGTTTCTACTTTTTTTGAAAAATAGCTGAAGTCTGGGATCAGGAGTTTGACCCTGTCATGGTCATTCTTCGAACAGTTTACCGTAGAGATGTGCAGTCTGCAATGGACAGATATACAGCATTGTAAGTCCATCAAATTGATTAGTCTCACAGTGGAATATTTTGTGTTTGTCCGAAAAGATTTCAATTATAACCCATATAATATATTCTCATTGAAGTGTACTCTCAAATCTTAGAGGAGAAAAAATTTTAAGATTAAAAAAAAATCAGACTGAGATTATGTTCTCAATGTTTGATGTTAATCTGTTCAATTTATAGAACATGATTAGTAAATAAAAATATTACATATTTAGTTGATTTTTGATTAGTAGATTTTGAGGTGTGGTTTTATGTTGTTCTACTTTTGAACCAGTAGAGGAGGCACAAGTTAAGAAAATAAAATTGACATCAGAGATGGTGATAGTTGTCTATGAAAGTGTGAAAATATTGCTATGTGTTTGACAACTGAGAAAACAGATAAAGCAAAATATATTTTACTTATACATTTTTAGAATAAAAGTTTAAAATGATGACCTTGGAAAATAAAATTTTGAAGAATATCTTTAAAATTTGATTTTATACTTTATTATAAACTGTAGACTATTTTTAATGTATTATTTCTACCTCTTTTTAAATCTTAGTAGTTAATATTATTGCTCAACATCAGTGTCTTTTATCTGTGCTTTTCTAAAGCTTAAGTTAAACATTTTTAAAAACAAGTTTAAAATTATGCAAATGTCTTTGATCTTGAGGAAATATTCAGATAACTATCAAAGTATCATCATAGATACTATATGTAATTGAAACTTCTCCTTTGCCAAGATTTGCAGTAATAGATATATGTTGAATTTCACAGACAACTAATCTGAAGAAAATTGTGGATTGTGGAATTTTAGTGTGCTCCCCTTCCCTCTAAACAAAATAAGAAAACCTAACAAAACAAAACTTAGCTTAGCCATCAACATCTCTCTTTGCCTTTTCTAAAATCCTTTGGGGAAGTTGTCTGAGTTCTCTCTTCTCTGCTTTCTTAGCCACTTCTTTTTATTCTTTTTTATGTGGTTTGTTAATAATCTAATTGCTTCTAGGCTTTTACTAAATGCTTAAATCTTTGAGGGAAGTTATATCTCAGCACTGGCACATAGTAGGCATTAAGAGTTTATTTGTTGAGTGAAATAATTTTAAATAATATGAATGGAAAAATGAGTGGGAGGATGCTTTTGTGTTGAATACCTAAAGTAGATTTCAAAAATGCCTAAAGTGGACTTCATAAACTTCTCAAGTTGCTCTGCCTTTTTTTCATGTTGTTGTTGTTGATTAGTCATTTTGAATATATAAATATAAAGCAAATTTAATATTATCTTTTACTTTGTAGCTAACAGAAATTTGAACTGGGTTTGGGCTGAAACTTCCAGCGCTTTGAAGGAATCATTAAATTATTAATATAAACAATTTTAAAGGAAAAATTTTATTTAACAATACCCATTTATTTATTGTTTATTATATACCAGGCACTCTGAAAGGAAGACAGAGTTTTATCTTTTATATTTTACTTAGCAAACTTTTCATTTCGTTCTGAGCAGTTTCTTTCTTTCGTGTAGAGTAGTGTTTCTCAAATAGTGACAATTTTTGTCTCCCAGGAAACACCGGCATTGCCTGAAGAATGGTAGAGTTGCTGCAGACATCTGGTAGAGGATAGGTCTACTCCACAACCAACCTTGCCTTAAATGTCATTAGTGCTAATATAGTTTAGATGTATATTGTGTTTAGAGGAATTCTGTGCTTTCTAATCTGTTTTGTATTATTAGTTGTTAAAATCTATATCATATTTTGATTTATAGCTACTTTACATAATCAGATAAAACTATATCCCCAAAGATGTTTTTAGTCCTTATTTTCTATGTTGTTCTTTGTGATTCTTATTTCTCTCAGTTCCCTCAACTAGGCCTTTGAGTTCTTGTTCAATTTTTTTTTTTTTTTTTGTAATTTCGTAGAAGTGCTCTGTTTCTTAGCAGTTTGGACATCTGTTATTTTTTTAAAGAACTGTGTATTGAAAGCAATAAAAATAGATGACAAAATATATTAACCTTTTAAATTCTATGTGAAAACCATTATATTCATCTGACAACATTTTATTTACTTATGTATATCCATGAAGGAAAATATTTCTTTCTATGTAAAACTTGAATTAAAAAAAATATATTTTTAGTTGTAGTTGGACACAATGCCTTTATTTTATTTATTTTTATGTGGTGTTGAGTATCGAACCCAGCGCCTTGCACGTGTTAGGCAAGCTCTCTAACACTGAGCCACATCCCCAGTCCAAAACTTTGAATTTTTAAAAATTGAATTTTCAAATATTTATTTTTATATGAAATATAAAATGTGATGTTGTTGTCTTATTGACTATTCATTTTTGAGTATCGAGATAAAAAGTTGCTTAATTGACTTTGCTGGGTTAGTCCTCTTTTATTTGCAAGAAGACAATAGAAAAACCTTTTGAAGAATACTAGTTTAAAATGGTTGAGTAGATTTAAACTATTTTATCCTTAGAATTTAAACTTTGTGCTAAGTAGTTTGTTGGCAGTCAGTAAATATTTATTAAGCGCACAAAAAGTAAATTTCTTTTTGTGTCGAGAGTTGAAATTAAAAGCTGTTTGCCTTATGTGATATTTATATGTTTAGAATCTTGGGGTCTTATTGTTGGGAATGGCCTTCAAGACCTAGTGCAGATTCCATAAAAGTGTTTTGTGAGCTATCCCTGAAAGAGGGATGGGGCAACAACAAGAAAAGGCTCATCCTGCTTCCCTCATTGCTTACCAGATACCCTTTAATGGATAGTTAAGCTCTTCAAAAGAGAACAAGCAAGATAACAGCAAACAGCAACAAAGCACAAAGCAACAAATGGAAAACTATCCCTACATTGTTATATTTTACGTTATAAGGCCATTGCAGCCCAGAGAAGCTCAATGAAATATGTTCATTAATGGCAGTGTTAGAACTATGATCTAGGCCTTTTCAAAAAGATAAAAATGATTTTATACAGGGACTGTCTTAAATTCAACTGGACAGTAATTTTTTTTATTCTATAATTTCTTTTGTTTCCCATTTCTCATCTTGAAGGTTAATGGCTACTGCCCCATGCTTGAAAGTATGATGGATGACTTTGTATATATCATTTTTGTCTCTAACTGGTCAATAATTAGGTGTTGGTTTGAATCACTTAATTTTTTTTCTGTCATGTAGCATATCATTTGCATTATTCCATTAATGCTTTTGAAAAGAACAGTCAAAATGATGTATTACCTGCTCCTTGAAAAAATATATAACCTTTATGTTTTAACACTTTAATAATCTAGTGCTGCATAAAATTTAGGAGCTTTAGTGCTTAAAGCAAACAAAGAAAATAAAAACCAGGAACTGCTTTTCTATGCTAAATGAAATCAGTAGTTAAAATATTTCATCATGAGGTATTATAATTGTTTTGAAAATTATGCCTATATATGACCATTGTAACATTGTATAGAAAGGAGTTTTTTAAAAAAATGCAAAGTTGATTTTTTGGCATCTAGTTTATGAACCATATATGTAATTGATTTCTCTGATATGAGAATGGTAGTTTTTAAAGATTTGTTTTTCTCCCACCTACATAGTGTTTCTTTCCTCAAAGATACATTATGTATTGTTTGCTCTCTATCTTCCACATGATAGGCATTAGTCAGAAGTCTGATAATACTGGTGCTTGTTATTAAGAGCTGTTTGTGCTGGTCAAACTTGTAGAATCTGAAATTTAATTTAGGGGGATTTAGTTATGCAGGTTTCTTGGGATCCCTTATGTTGTCTCCTTAGATCTTCTTGTTCTGGTCAGATTTCTCAGAGAAGTGTCTTAAAATATTTCCCAGAAGGTAATAGTTTGGCTATGTGTGTTTTGTGAACTGAATGGGAGATGAGGCCTTAGGCGGTTTGAATCAAATATGCATACTGTGATTTTAATCTTCCATCTTCATACCTATGTTTGGTGCTTTGTCCTCTTCAGAGACAAGTTGTCTAGGCAGAATTCTGTTTGCAGTGGTGGAGTGACAATTTGCATTCAATTCTTATTTTTGCCCCTCCTCATCTCTCCATTTACACTTAGCGAGGTACCAGGAGCTGCTGATTTCTTTGCCCATTTTGAAGTTGGATTGTCTTCTTATTACCGAGACTTAAAAACGCTTCATGTATTCTGAATACTAGACTTAACCCGATATATGTGATTTGCTGCTGTTTCCTACCATTTTGTGGATTGATATCCAAGGCTGTACATTTCTTTCCAAACACTTCTTTGGTCATATCTCATATTTTTTTTTCTATATTGTTAGGTTCTATTTTATTCTTTTGAAAAATTATTCTTTATCCCCCAACCCCCACTTTGGTATTGGGGATTGAACCCAGGGGCGCTCTGTCATTGGACTACAACCCCATCTTCAATATATTTTTATTTTTTTTCTGGTTATTGAGGATTGAATTTAGGGGCATGTAACCACTGAACCACATCCCCAGCGGGGGGCCCCCCCACCCCCGCCTTTTTTTTTTTTTTTTTTTTTTAATTTTTGGTTTTGAGACAGGGTCTTGCCAAGTTGCTGAGCTGGCATTGAACTTGTGATCCTCCTGCTATATCCTCAGGAGTAGCTAGCATTACAGAGTTCTTAATTTTTAAAAGTTTCTGCTAGGGTTTTTAACAACCTCTGAATTTCTAACCCATAGTGTTTTTTTGGGGTGGGGAGTACTGGGGATTGAACTCAGGGGGCACTTGGCCACTGAGCCACATCCCCAGCCCTATTTTGTATTTTATTTAGAGACAGGGTCTCACTGAGTTGCTTAGTGCCTCATTTTTGCTGAGGCTGGTTTTGAACTTCTGCCTCAGCCTTCTGAGCTGCTAGGATTACGTGAGTGTGCCACCATGCCTTGCACCCATAGTATTTTAAAATGTTTACATTTTTGTAGTTGTGGATTATCTTTTTAAGTTGGTTTCTTGTTTTATTTATTTTGTGACAAGTGATTATGGTCTGTTTATCAATTCTTTTAGTCATTGCTGAATTTACTGTGTACTCTGGCATTTAACAAATTTTTATAAATTTCCAAGTGCACTTAAAATTATAAATATTCTAAAAACATCTAATTGGTGAATGTTATTTATGTGTTCCTGCCTCATGTTTGTTGATTATATTGTTAAAATTTTTTAGTAATTTGTTTTTATTGGCCTCTAGGTAGGAGTTAATATTCTCTAAAATGGTTGTGAGTTTGTTAGTTTCTCTGTGTCATTCCCTTAGATTTTTCCTTTTGTGTTTTGAGTCTGCTGTTGTCTGCACACAAGTTTGCTAATTATTTTCTTCTTGGAGAGCCTATCATTCTTCTAGCCCAGAAGAGAAAGCTTCTCTTTAAGATTCTTATTTCTCCTTGTGAGTTATCCTCTTCATTGAGGTTAAAGACTTCTTAGGGTCTCTGCTTTGGGGGGAATCTCTGTTTCATCTCTGAGCTTGTGTGTACCCAACACTGATATCAGTAATGAGAATCAGGGCCAAGTCCAGTTTTCCTGATGTTGAAGATTGAACACCAGAGAAATGCCAGGCAATCACAGAAAGCAAGTTTGGTTTAAAGGATGGAACAAAGATATACTTCTCCAAAGAGAAGGGGACCGAGAGCTAGGTATCCAAGGAAGTAGGGATGTCTTGCCCCTTTTATACATTTTAGATTTTCTTTGTTCTTGTGTTCTCTCCTCCCTCTATCCTGCCTACATGACCTAAAAGGTGATCCAAAGGCTGGAAGGAAGAGGCTCTGGGGTAGAGGCAGGAAGGGAGTCACCCTGGGGCTACTCATTAACTCCTTACTGGGAGGAATAATTCTCTGGAGGCAGGTAACCTTGGCAACTGGTGGAGGAGGGGGAAGTGCTCAGGAGGTATTAACATTTTATTTCCTTTTGTCTGACCCCATCATTAAATTACCTACAGTGATTGTTCTTTTGCCTGTAGGCCTCAACACCTTGTTCACTGCCTAATCAAGGACTTTAAAACCATTGGCACAGTGGTAGTGCTTGTTGTTAATTCCTTCTTTTTTTTTTTTTCCTGGTTTCTGGGAAGTTCTTTTTTTTTTTTTTTTTTTTGGGTGAGGTCTTAAATATATGTTCAAAAGAATACATTTTATATTTCTTGCAGCTCTTTCAGCCAATAGGAGAGTCTTCAGGTTATCTATTTTGATTATTTGTTAGAACTGGAAATTTCTTTGTCTGAGTACTTTGCTTTGTCATCTTTTTGTTAGAATTCATTTTTTTTTTTTTTTTTTTTTTGGATACAGAGTCACACTGTTACCCTAGTGATTGGTCTCAAGCTCCTGGGCTCAAGCCATTCTCCTACCTTAGCCTCTCAGTAGCTAAGACAACAGGCACATACTGTGCCCATTAACATTTTTGTATTCAAATTTCTTTCTAGTGTTTGGCTTAACTCTTTCTATTCATTTTTATCCAATAAGAAAAGCAAATAGTAATGCTCATTGTGTGGAGATTAGATTTCTGTTTGGCATCTTAAAGCAATTATGATTAAAAATAGTACTGCATACAAAAAATGTGACAGAAATTGATATTGATAAATCACTATTTAAACCACAGTTTAATTCTGAGTCTGTCATCTAATTTTGGTTTTATTTTTACAGTTTAAAACAGAGTGGGAAATTCCCTGGAAATCCCTGGCCACCTTATAAGAAAAGGACATCACTTCATCCTAGCTATAAAGGTCTCATGAGACTTTTGCACTGTAAAACTTTACACATTGTGCTATTCACTCTACTTTACAAGGTACAGTAGTAATTTAAGTAAAAAGACTTACATTAGAATTTATTTTCATAATTTTTGAATAAAAATACTGAAGGGTAATATTTAAATAAAAGTAACACTCATAAAGCAAAGCATATTGATGAGTATGATGTATGTAAAATGTATATGGGTATGTTATAATAGTATGTGTGTGAATTCGAAGTTGAAAATAATGAAATAGCTACACCATTTTTCGTGGTGTATTTAGCTTCAGGTATAATTATTTAGCTTCAAGTATAAGTGTTAGGTTTTAGCTTCTATAGAACAAGATGTGAATGATGCAGAACAAAGAAATTATGGAATGAGCTAAGGAACCAAACAACCCATAAACCCACTAGAATGATGTAATTAAAAATGGCAATTACGTGGGCTAGTGACCTTAGTTTATGGTGCTTCTTTGTGTTTTTTTTTTTTAAACCTCTGATTAGGAGTATGATATAGAGGGATTTGAGTCATATCTCTGATGTTTCTGGTAGACATCTTAGCAACCCAAAATATGTTTTCATGTTATTTAGAATTTGTTTTATTCTTGGGTTTTCTTTTCTTTTTTAATATTTATTTTTTAGTTGTAGTTGGACACAATATCTTTATTTATTTATTTTTATGTGGTGCTGGGGAACGAACCCAGGGCCTTGCCCATGCTAGGCAAGTGCTCTACTGCTGAGCCACAACCCCAGCCCCTATTCTTGGGTTTTCTCTGGCACAACTGGCTGATTTATTTTACTAACATTTATTGTGTACTAAAAAATTTTATGAAATGTGACATTTTTAGAAAGTTGTGTGTGTTTATATATATAAACACACACAAATATATAACTTTTATGATCTAACTTAGATAAGAGATGAAAGAAAATAACTATCCCCAGTTTATAGATAAAATAAGTATTAACATCTATAAAATAACTGTAAACCATGATAAATGCTATGCAATTAGATAAAATGAAACCTATCATTGCGATTCCTATTTAAAATTTGAAAAATTAAAAATTTAAAGAAATTTAAAAGAAAACTACAGATTTGTCATATAGATTTCCAATTGCTTATGCACAAATATTTTTAATTAAGAAAGAATAAATTTAATTAGATATGTTAGTCTTTCTCCTAATGTTTGCTTTGTAATGAAATAATTCTTTTAGATTTCTCTGCCCCTCATTAAGTCTCACTCATGACCAATTTTTATTTTACTTTTAAAAGTTATGCTGCTTTGGGCTGGAGTTGTGGCTCAGTGGTAGAGCACTTGGGTTCGATTCTCAGCACTGCATACAAATAAATGAGTATTAAAAGGTCTATCAACATCTAAAAATTTTTTTAAAAAAGTTATGCTGCTTTAATTAAGATTTTAAACTAGTGCTTCGATAAATGCCTGGAAAGGTTTATTTTAACTACTTCCCAAGAGGATTCTTCAGTAAAATGATTTAAAATCTCTTTTTCTTCATGAAAAAAAATTAAATATCTTTTACTGAAAAGCTATTTGTATTTATTTTACAAATAACATACATTATTTGAAGGTATTTTTTTTAAATTAATTTTTTTTTTTACTTATACAGGATAGCGGAATGTGTAACTTATATTACATATATAGAGCACATTTTTTTTTATATCTCTGGTTGTATACAAAGTATATTCACATCAGTTCATGTCTTCATACATGTGTTTTGGATAATAATGTCCATCATATTCCACCATCATTTCTAACCCCATGCCTCCTCCCTTCCTTCCCACTCCTCTGACCTATCTAGAGTTCTCTATTCCTCCCATGCTCCTCCTCCCTACCCCACTATGAATCAGCCATCTGGTATCAGAGAAAACATTTGGCATTTGTTTTTTTTGGGATTGGCTAACTTCACTTAGCATTATCTTCTCTAACTCTATCCATTTACCTGTAAATGCCATGATTTTATTCTCTTTTGTTGCTGAATAAAATTCCACTTTTTTTTTTTTATCCATTCATCTATTGACGAGCATCTAAGTTGGTTCCACAGTTTAGCTATTGTTAATTCTTAGTGCTAGATTTTCTTTCAAGTGCTTTAAATGTACTTGTAGACATAAATCTAGCAAAAATTCTTATGGTAAAAGTTCTGTTATTATTCATGTTTTTCAATATGATCATTGGGCTCAGAAGTTAAATAACTATTCCAAATGGAGAATTGAATACTGTTATTAATAATAATTAATAATTAATTTCACCTTATCGCAAGTAATTTATGTTCTTTTGAGTTATACATTTTTTCAACTTAAAAAATTTGATTAATGTAAATGTTTATTACAAAATAATAAGGCATTGCTTTAGTTTTCCAAGACTCTTATAAGCAAATTTAAAAAATTTTAAATGTATTTGTAATAGCTTTCCCGACTTCAGCAAGTATAATAAAAAAAATTTATCTGATATTGCATTATCAAATCAAGTTTCTCTACATCAGTGATAGTAAACCACTTTCATTCCTTGCCATGTTTAATTCTTAAAATAAAGAAGAATAATCTTTTTTTTTTGTAGCCCTTAGAAAATGAATTTCCTCCCTTAGTCTTTAAGTTATTCTTTTAAAACTGCAATACCGAAGAATTTCAAGTCAAAATTTATTTGCATTTAGCTGGCAATGTTTCATTATCAAGAGGAGGCAGTATAATAATGATAGGCAATGGCCTGGGAGTTGGAAATCTGTGTTCTCATGTTGCCTTCACTAGCTGGGTGTGTTTCTGTGTCTTGGTTTCCTCTCTACAATGTAGTGGATTCGAAAGGATGACCTTATTGACTCCTAGCCTTCAGTCCCGTCTTTTTCTGCTCCTGCTCCTCATACCATGGGTGCCACTCACTGACTATTTGTTGAACAATAATTGTTAGATACTATACTAAGAAAATGACAGATGTTATTCATGTAATCTTCACAATATTTTCTGGACAAATTTTCCAGATTTAGAAATGAAAACTAAGGCCAGAATCTGTTGGTATAAGTCAAATAGTCATGGATAGAATTTGTGTTAAAAAATCAGTTTTTAAAAGCTTTTGAAAAAGCCTACGCTCTTCACCATTTATCATAACACAAGAGATGAATGGAAAAGCCCTTGCAGTAGTCAAAGTAAGCAGTAGAAAGTGAAAGCAGTAGAAAGTCTATTACAGTAGATTGGGTCTTAAGTGATGAAGTCCTCTTTTCCTAGTCCTTTTAGCCATTTGTACAATTTCTGTGAGGCTCTGGTTACCCTGTCCTTTGCTGTCTCATTCACTGTTGACATTGGCACTCACTTCAGAAACTCTTTTTTTTTTTTCTGTTAGTATCTTTATTGTTTTCTTTTGTGTACATTCTTTAGATTTAATTTGCAGTTCTTTTTATAATTTCTCAAGATAATTTTTAGCTTTTAAATTTATAACCTTAAAATATATTTATCATAACATTTAATACATTTTTAAAAAATTGTTACTTTAGCTATAGCCATAACATCTATTTATTTATTTATTTGTTTATTTATCTATCCATCCATCCATCCATCCATCCATCCATCCATCCATCTATCCATCCAGATATGTAATTAGAACGAAATGATAGCTGCCAGCTCATTTTTGGGGTAGTATTTTAGTTGTTTTCTGATTAGTGGTCACTTATATCACATTAAGTTACTGATTGGTATGGCTAATCCTGAAATCTTGTGTCAGATATGTTAAGTCTTGTATAATTCATATATAAGGTCTGACTTATCAGATTTTTCTCAGGGAAGCCTTTGTAACCACTCTCATTCCCTTTGTTTGTTTGTTTATTTATTTATTTTTGGTATTGGGGATTGAATTCAGGGGTGCTCTAGCATTGAGTTACATAACCAGCCCTTTTAATTTTTTGAGACAGGGTCTCACAAACTTGCTGAGGCTGGCCTTCAATTTGTGATCCTCCTGCTTTGGCTTTGCAAGTCACTGAGATTATATGTGTGTGCCTCCATGCCTGGCTTCGTTTTATCTTTCTCAACATATAAACCCCACATTGACATATGCATTTATACATCTCCACACAATACTCAGAGGTTCAGACCTTTAATTCTAAGAACATTAATGTTTCATAAGCATTTATTGTGCTCCCAATTATATGCTAGGTATTATGCTAAACACATTGGCATTTGCATAAATAATCTATTTAACAAATTTATTTATGTGATATCCTGGTCTTCAGGAAAAGAGTGTCAGAAAATTAGGATATTAAGTATTTTTGTTAAATTATTTTATTAAGCCAGGTGTGGTGGAGTCATCTATAACTCTAGCTACTTGGGTGACTGAAGCAGGAGCCCATGAGTTCAAGACCAACCTAGGCAATATAGTCAGACTACCATTTAAGAAAAATATTTTATTAAGTACTGGCATATGGATATTAGTGATTTTAGTGGGTTATTTAATGAGTTAATCTTTAATCTGTAAGATAGTGCTAAAGTACCGGGTATTCTGTAGAGGAAATGGCTTTTTTTGGTTTTAGCTTATTTTCTTACCAATGTGTAATATGTGTCTGATTTTATGTATTTAGTTATGTCACTTAATCTTTATTAAATTTTTTTTTGTCTTTACGTAAAATGTTCTGTGGAAAGAGACAATTTTGAGGTAATTTTTTCCTTTTTTAAAGATTTTGATGGATCATCAAAATCTGTCAGAACATGTACTCTGCATGGTTTTATATCTGATTGAGTTAGGACTTGAAAACTCTACTGAAGATGAATCAGATGAAGAGGTAAGTAATTTCTTATATTTTAAAATTTTTAGATAGGATTAAACCTTTCTCCGGCTCTAGGTAATTGTTGCCAGGCTAGTGTTTAAATGAAGTATATTTATGAATTCCTTATACATAAATAAGATCTTTTGAAGAGTTACTTTTATAGAAAACACCTTTTGGATTTTCAAATGTATACTGTCTTTTAGTGCTTTTGTTGATACTTATGGAAATACTTTCTTATGGAATTATTGGAATTGAAATTTTTCATTCATATCAAATTGGTTGATGTTTTTGGTGTTACGGTGAGAAATTGGCTGCTGGGAAATAATCATTAAGTTAGAATTTCAGTCTAGATAGTCTAATAATTTGATTAGGGATTATTTTTGAGAATAAAAGAGTTCACAATGGCCTAAAGTTATTCAAAGAGAGGTAGATGTGTATATTTGCATAAATTGGCAGCCTGGCTTTATAGAAAAGGAAAAACAAAAATCACTTTGAAGTATTTGGGTATGTGAGTATTTGATTAATATGGTTAAATTAAAAAATTCCTTGTACTTTTAAAAAACAAGTAATTTAAGATTAATTTTAAAGAAAATTTGTATTATTGATTCTAATAAAATTATTAGCATAATTATTGTTGAGAACCGTATTATTTCTGTAAAGATATTAAGGTAAATTATTAAGTATACAAGTTGTTATTGTATATTGGATTTTAGAAGTATTTCCAACAAAGCAATTCTTACTACAAATTATTTTTACAAACATAAAATGATGTAATTTTCCAAATGTAAAAGACGAAAATCTACCTCTCCACAGGAAAAATATAGCACAGTATAACAGCCTTTCTCCCAAAGTAAACTAAATAGTACTTTGTAGTCCAAGGGAAATCAACATATATTCTTTTGTGTGTATTAAAAGGTCATTAAGATTCCTCTAAGACTATGCCATACTTTTGGTTAATGTTTTAGACGTCCTTCCATAATTAGTTCACGGTAGCATTTAATTGTATTATAAGTTATTACTAATGGGTGATGACAAATATTCTGTAATGTTAAGTGTTTCCAGATTGACAAATATTTTCTTTAGATAGTTTGCTGATTTCACTAGATTTAGCCCTATTAGTATTGAGAAATGTATTATTGTATTTCATGTTTCAATTTGGTTTTATTATTTAAATTTAAATTTATTCACTTTTTAATTTGTGGATTTAGAGTTTGACAGGCATGGATTATTATTTGGTCAGTTACATCTTTATTGTGTCTTAGATCTGAAGTGACAAACATTCATATTCTTTATTTTTTATATTTTAGACATCAGTGGGTGGACCAGAGCGATGTCATGACAGTTGGTTTCCTGGCAGTAACTTAGTATCTAACATGCGACACTTTATAAACTATGTTAGAGTGAGGGTTCCAGAGACTGCTCCTGAAGTGAAGAGAGATTCACCTGCAAGCACTAGCTCTGATAACTTGGGTTCTTTACATGTAAGTATGAAATTAAGGAGGTGGGTGGGAGAAAAGGAAAGGAAAAGTTTTATGTTTAAGTGTTAAGATATATTGTTTAGATCCCATATGATTTGGAAGAAAAAAAATGTAATTATAGGTAACTTTACATTGTCTTCTATTTCCTCTGATATATCTAAGCAAAGTCTGTCTCACTAGTCTTTTTCCTTTAACCTGCCAGAGTTCACGACGACCTAAAGTTCTTCAAAGAGAGGTAGATGTGTATGATATGTGTATTAACTAGCAACATGGCTTTAACTGGAAATGGAAAAAATTCACATTGAAAGTATTTGTGTGTTTGTGTGTGTGTATTTGATTAATATGGTTAAATTTTTGAAAAGTTTCTTTGTGTGTGCTTTTTTTAAAAAACTAAAGTAATTTAGGCTTAATTTTGAAAAAATTGATATTATTGATCTCAAAAATAAAATAATATTGAGCATTCAATAGTGTATTTTTCATATTAGTGTTAGACATGTTTTGAATCAATGATAGGCAACATATTTGGGTCTGTATTACTAACATCTTAAAAATGACTGTTTTCCAAAAAAATAAATTTAGTTTCTGGCAGCATGCCCATTTAAAAATATTTTTTTGGCTTCTATGGGAATTAATTAACTTTGAAAAAATAAGTACATAAAATTTTAAACTAAATATATTGTATATTTAGATTCATTTTAAAATACAGCTGCCATTGCATGTAGCTTAATTAATTTTAAAGAGCAAAAAATAAAAAAGTCTTGAAATAACATGCCAAGTAACTAAACTTGAGCAGTTACATTCCTTTAATCTAAATTTTTGTAAGAAGACAGCATTAAAACAGATATTTCTCAGAGTAGAGTCTACTTGTAAGAACTTTTTTTGATAGCATGTTTTTGCTGTGAGCATCATAAAGGGTTTTAATTAAAACCATCAGAGGAAGCTTTTGCCCTCTAATGCTGGCAGGGAGTACTTTAACAAACAGCTTGGATGTTAAAAAATAGTGTATACTATAATTTGACTCACAAAAATTCAACTGATATTGAAGCATCCTTTCTATGCTTAGTTTAAAAAACTAATGAAGTCCATTAAACTGACTCATATCTTAATTAAAAGATGAGTTCTAAGAGCCCTAATGCAACTTGGGGTTTAGCAAAAAGACTGTTTAGAAGATAAGTAATTGAGAATAACACTTAGTTAAAAAAAAACTTCAAATAATAAATCACAGTGATATTCAAATGTAAAACAAAATCAATTTGATCTTTCATCCTTATATTGTAGTTTAATAACTTTAAGCATTTGTTAGAAGTAATTTTCAAATTTTTGAAGTTCCTTAAAAGTGAAATTAATTACCAGTTCAGATTCTTTAACTTAGAAAATTAAATTAATTTATAATTTTCTTAACTGGAAACTGTAACAGTGTTCCAGAAGTTAGTAAAACATAATTTTCCTTATGAATGCTGAATAGAACAGATTTTCTTCCATTAAACAGGAGAAATTTAGTTTATGATTTTTTTCTTTCACATGGGTATTGATACTACTTAAGATTGTTTTCCCCCCACTGATTGATAGGTTAAGGAGGTTTAGAAAGTGATTATTGCTGATAAGTCTTCTTTTTTCTTTTCTTTTCTTTTTTTTTTTTGAGAGAGAGAGAGAGAGAGAATTTTTTTAATATTTATTTTTTAGTTTTCGGCAGACACATCTCTATTTGTATGTGGTGCTGAGGATCGAACCCAGCGCCGTGTGCATGCCAGGCGAGCGCTCTACCGCTTGAGCCACATCCCCAGCCCGAGTCTTCTTTTTTCTTATTGGTGTTTCCAGATTGAGTGGAACTTAATTTATTTGAGAAAGAGAGGTGAAGAAGGATCAGATTTATTTAAGAGTTAATCAGTGTAATAAATCTCTTGATGAAATTTTGAGCATTCCCTTTGAAAAATATACTAATGTATCTTTAGAGTTGATACTGAATAACTTCTCTTGATTTTTCTTTTTTTCTCATGTCTACTGGTAGAATTCTGGTACAGCTCAAGTTTTCAGCTTAGTAGCAGAACGTAGAAAGAAATTTCAGGAGATCATCAATCGTAGTAACAGTGAAGCAAATCAGGTGGTTCGTCCCAAAACTTCAAGTAAATGGTCTGCTCCTGGTTCAGCTCCCCAGTTAACGACAGCCATTTTGGAAATTAAAGAAAGTATATTGTCTTTGCTAATTAAGCTTCATCACAAACTCTCAGGAAAACAAAACTCCTACTATCCTCCTTGGCTGGATGACATTGAAATTTTAATCCAGCCAGAAATTCCTAAATACAGTCATGGAGATGGTATAACTGCAGTAGAAAGAATTTTACTAAAAGCTGCATTGCAAAGCAGAATGAACAAACGTATCATTGAAGAGATATGTAGAAAAGTGACCCCACCTGTACCACCAAAAAAAATTACTGCAGCAGAGAAGAAAACCCTGGATAAAGAAGAAAGGTAACTTTTATTTTTAATGTTTTAAATATGTATGGTACAGTTGAAGATTTGATTGTTTTTTTCTCCTTTTACATCATCTGAGACCTGATTGTTTTAGCAATAACAGTAATTGCTGATTAATTTGTAAGACAAATGAAATTGAACATAGCACTTATATACGTAGTATGATGTGTTGTTACTTGGGGGTGAGAAGATGAGTTTCTGACCCCACCATGAAATTACTACTTTAAACTTGTAGGCTTCTTCAGAAAAATTGCTATAATTCTTATTGTTATAAGAATCTAATAATTCTGTTGGTATTGTGAGAAAGTATTATCAGTTCAGTGATAAATGAGAATAGAAAAAAATTGGAAGACTTTTAAACATTTCTCAAAATAATAAAAATCCAATTACTTTACTCTTGTTCCTTTATAATCTTTATCAATGTATAACTACTATTTATTAAAAAGGTAATGTTTTTAAACACACTTATGCCTTAGCTTTTGGAGTTTTAGGTTGCTTCTAATTTGCTGTTGAGTCATAGTATTTATAAATCTTTTCCTTTTGCTTTATCTTTGACTTTTTTCCTTGGAATGATGTTTTTATAAGTGGAGTTTGTAGAATGGTTCTTGGCACATGCTTCTTGCTAAGAGCTGTATTCAAGTTATGTTACTATGCATTATTACCAGCTGTTTTCCAACAGACTTGTTACCATTGCCTACCTTGTTTGTCAAAAACTTGACAAATGACAAGATGAATCTTGAGAGATTGCAACTCAGTGTGATTGTCAATCCTTTAGACCGGATTAGTATTTATTAGAAAAACCAAAAAAACAAAAATAACTTCTAATGAATACAGAGAAGACTAAAAGGACCAGATTATTAAAACATTTTTTTAGATGAAATTCAAGAGTGCAATTGCTTACTTTTTGAGCTTTTAAATAATATCCATTGGTTTAATTTCTCTAAAACAAATTTGTCTACTAAAACAATAAAGCAAAAATTAAAAAAATAAGAAGAAAGCAACAAAGCAAAATTATAGGTAAATATATACTTTCCTTTATAGAGTTGAAAAGGATCATCTCAATGTTATTTTATTTTTTTTAAAAAAATATATATATATATATTTTTTTTAGTTATAGGTGGACACAATGTCTTTATTTTACTTTATGTGGTGCTAAGGATCAAACCCAGTGCCTCATGCATGCCAGGTGTGCACTCTACCTCTGAGCCACAACCCTAGCCCTCAATGTTATTTTAATTAAGAACCTTGCACTTTTGTCATATCCTCTTTCATACAGATAAAAATCATTCTTGGCACATTGTTAAATGGACTACTGTTGTGAGCTACATGAGCAACACATTACGTTGTAGATGGACACAATATCTTTATTTTTATTTATTTATTTTTTTATGTGGTTCTGATGATCGAACGCAAGGCCTCACGCGTGCAAGGCAAGCACCCTACCACTGAGCTACAACCCCAGTCCTCCTGCAGTACATTATTTGATAGTTTGAAGTGTTTTTTAGAGGTATTTTCTGGAGTTATTTTGTCTTCTTATTACTTTTAAAATTAAATGTAGATATTAGGGGTTGATTATCAGTGGAAGCCAGCTTCAGGTAGATTTTATACTAGTGATACATTTTCCATTCATCAAGTATCACTCAGGATCTTCTCTGGATAGGAACTATGTCCAACGTTGAACTCCCTGACCTTGAGGAATTAATACTATAGTGGGAGACAGACTAGTAAACAGATAGTTGTTGGTGTAATAAATACTATGTTAGGTGTACAGGGTATTAATGGGAATAGAAGGATACAAAAAGCTAAGAAGGTAACCAGATATAATAATTAATTTGGTACTTAAGGTGTAAATGATTACAGAGAAACCATTGAAAGATTTTTAAGAAGGGAATAATATGTAGTGTAATCACGTGCAAATTGAGTTGAGTGTGGTCAGACTGGAGATTGGGCTACAGAGCTATTTAAGAATCTAGGAGAGCAGGTGTAGTGAGGGTAAATATAAAAATAGGAGAAGATGTATACAAGCTATTTAGCAGCTTCAGGTTGTTAGACTTTGTGATCAATTTGATGTGGGAGATGAGGGAAAATTCATGATTTATTCCTAGAGTTGTAACTTGGATGATGTTCCTGTTTACTAAGATAAGGAGTTATAATAGGGTGCTAAAGCTTTGCTGTAACATTGATAATTCAGGTCATTACTGAGTTTTAGGAAGACATATGGGTGAAGATGCCTACTTAGATAAAGAGTTTGTGACTTAGGGGACAATTCTTAGCTAGAGCTACAGATATTTTCATAGAGGTTAATAGTGGAAATCTTATATATGGGAAAGAATGCATATAAAATAATAAAACTGAATGTGAAACTCAACGAAAAAACATTAACGCAAATGCTTGAGGAATGGGTACCTACAATGTGACTTAAAAGGGATGGCTAGAGTGGAGTGGTAGGAAAACTGGGATGAGTGGCATTAGAGAAGGCATCATAGGAGGAAGCTTAGAAAGAAGAAATTTAACAAGATTGTTTGCTGCTGCAAGAGGTCAGATAAGATTGGCAGCCCATTCGATTTGCTGATTAGGAGGTCATCCTTTGGATATTACATTAGGAGAAATATTAGTTATATATGTAGTTGTACTTCATTTCTGATATTTTAAAAGTCAGTTACAGGGCTGGGGTTGTGGCTCAGAGGTAGAACGCTCACCTAGCATGAGTGAGGCACTGGGTTTGATCCTTAGCACCACATAAAAATAAAGATATTGTATCCACCTATAACTAAAAAAAAATTAAGAAAAAAAGCTACAGAAAATTCATATTAAGATATACATAGAAGTCTATAGGAGATTAAAAATTTAGAAGCTTTTCTATTTCTTTTTCAAAGAATTGTACTTTCAGATATAACTTATAAAGAACTAACATAATTTAGGTGTCAGCTTGTTACTTTTTGTATTAGTAACTGCCCAGAATTTAATACATCTACTGTTGATACAATTAGAAGGTTGGAAACAAGGTTAAGGTTTTTTGTTTGATTTTTTTTTTTTTTTTTTTTTAACAGTACCAGGGATTGAGCCCAGAGGTGCTCTACCACTGATCTACATCCCCAGCCTTTTCATTTTTTATTTTGAGACAGAGTCTCTCTAAGTTGCCCAGGCTGACCTCAAACCTGTGATCCCCCTGTCTCAGCTTCCCAAGTTGCTGGGATAACAGGCATGCATCACCATGCTTAGCAAGATTTTTATTTTTGTTAACTTCTTCTAAATTAGTGGTCTTTTCTTTCAATTATGTAATTTTTTTTGAACATTCAATGGATCAGAGTTTATTTTATGTGGTTAATGGTATCTTGTAGTTATTACTAATAATAGATGTAATATTGGAGGATATAATTTAGATACTATTTTTAAAAAATTTTTGTTGTTGGTTGTTCAAAACATTACATAGTTCTTGACATATCATATTTCACACTTTGATTCAGTGGGTTATGAACTCCCATTTTTACCCCGTATACAAATTGCAGAATCACATCGGTTACACATCCACTGATTTACATATTGCCAGTTGTATTCTGCTGCCTTTCCTATCCTCTACTATCCCCTCTCCCCTCCCCTCCCCTCCCATCTTCTCTCTCTACCCCATCTACTGTAATTCATCTCTCCCCTTGTTTTTTTTTTTCCCTTTCCCCTCATTTCCTCTTGTATGTAATTTTGTATAACCATGAGGGTCTCCTTCCATTTCCATGCAGTTTCCTTTCTCTCTCCCTTTCCCTCCCACATCTCGTCCCTGTTTAATGTTAGTCTTCTTCTCATGCTCTTCCTCCCTACTCTGTTCTTAGTTACTCTCCTTATATCAAAGAAGACATTTGGCATTTGTTTTTTAGGAATTGGCTAGCTTCGCTTAGCATAATCTGCTCTAATGCCATCCATTTCCCTGTAAATTCCATGATTTTGTCATTTTTTAATGCAGAGTAATACTCCATTGTGTATAAATGCCACATTTTTTTTATCCATTCATCTATTGAAGGGCATTAGATACTATTTTTATAGAGGCCCTAATGCTCTTGTATTAAATAATACTCAAAAGTTTAGACTTTTTTGTGATAGGTTTTGTTTCCTTTGAGCAGTAATGATATTGACATGTACTTGAAATGAATTATGTAGCAGATAGAATGAAGATGAATTTGAATCTTGCTGTGCTTCTCATTTGTCCTTTCTCTATTTTGGATTATGTTTCACAATAAAGGCAGATCAGTTTATAAACACTTAATGATGATTCATTTCTATGTGCCTCACCAATAGACAAACTTGGCATTACTTTCATAATAGATTAACTCCTTAGAAAACGAGATACAAACCAGAAACTTTAGATGGTTGTAATAATATACACTTTCAATGTCTTCATCTCCAGGATAATAATGGAAAATTTTGATGACGTAGGCAGTCTATCTGAACTTGTTTATATCTTTTTGTTAATGGTCTTTATTTACATTTATGCTCAATTTTAGTAAATAATAACCTAAATTAAGAAAAAAAATTATAGGGGCTAGAGTTGTAGCTCAGTGGTAGAGCAATTGCTTACATGTGTAAGGCACTGGGTTTGATCCTCAGTACCACATAAAAATAAACAAAGATATTATGTCCATTGGCAACTAGAAAAAAAAAAAAGAAAGAAATTTACAACAGTGACATTCCATTTCTAGTTACAAAGCTGGTACAGAAATGCATTTTTAATTCTAATGCCAAGCAGTTATACTTGAGGTTTTTAAAATTTGATATATAGATTTTTTTGTGGGGGGTGGTGGGTGGTTACTGAGGATTGAACTCAGAGGTACTCGGCCTCTGAGCTACATACCCAGCCCTGTTTTGTATTTTATTTAGAGACAGGGTCTTACTGAATTTCTTAGTGCCTTGATTTTGCTGAAGCTGGCTTTGAACTCGCGATCCTTCTGTCTTGGCCTACCAAGCTGCTGGGATTACAGGCATGTGCCACCATGCCCTGCTTGATATATAGATTTGTTATTTGAAATATAGTGTTCTGAACATATTTATTCTAAATATAAATGTCTTTCAGAATGCTGAACATCTATAGCACTTTTTTTTTTTTTGCCATTTCCTTTGTGGCAGATGTTTGAGAATGAAATTAATTTTTATGAATTTTTTATTTTAAAGTAATCTTAAACTTGAAATATTTCAGGGGAATTATAAGGAACTTCTTGAATCATTTCAGAATAAGTTGCTGGTGTGGTTCACCTTTATTGTGGAATATTTTACTATGCATTTCCTAGAAATAAGGACCTTTTCTTATATAACCAGGGCAACTATCAAAATGAGGAAATTAGTCTGGGCACAGTGATGGCAGTTACTGTCTCAGTTACTTGGAAATTTGAGGCAGAGGGATTTCTTAAGCTCAGGAGTTTGAAACCAGCAAAGCAGCATTGGCAACGTAGTAAGACCCTCATCTCAAGACAAAGCCAAGAAAAAAAAAGTATTTGAGTGTGATTAAATCCTTAATTAAATTCTTTAATTGTATTATTTTTGTCTCCTTCAATGTGGAATAGTTTCCTCAGCCTTTCCTTAATTTTTGTTGACTATGACAGCTTTGAATATTACAGGGCAGTAGTAGCATTGTAGAATGTACCTCACTTTAGGTATGCCATCCTTTATGTTGGATTTAGGTGGTGCCTATGTGGCAGGAATATCAATGAAGAATTGCTGTTTTGTTTTCATTGTATCCCATCAGATGGTCCATGATTTCAGTTTGTTTCATCACTGATGATTACATTTGATTGTTTTAAGGGAGTGTCTGCCAGAGTTCTTTACTGTTAAGTTACTCTTTTCCACCTTTGTAGTTAATATGCAATTTGTGGAGATACACTCTGAGTTACTGTTCTATCCCTTTTCTTATCAACTTTCAATATATGTATGTTTATTAGGGTTCCTACTTTCTGTTTTATAATCTGATGTTCTCATATTCAGTTTGATGCTCAAATTGTTCCAGGTTTAGATCCTAGAAATTTCTTTAAGCTGGTTATATGCCCTTTTGATCTATAACTTTCATTCTTAGAGTATATTCTTATTTTTTTAATATTTATTTTTTAGTTGTAGTTGGACACAATATCTTTGTTTTATTTATTTATTTTTATGTGGTGCTGAGGATTGAACCCAGGGCCTCGCATGCTAGGAGAGCGCTCTACCGCTGAGCCACAATCCTAGTCCGAGTATATTCCTATTTTGTGGGGCAATAAATTGTTCCAGGCTCATCTTGTACTTGAGGCCAGTCATTTGTCCAAAGAGTACTGGTTTCTTTTAGTAGAGAATGGTGTTTAGAAACCACAAGCCATGTGTTTATTCTAATGAGGAATAGTTGTTTCGGGTCCTCTTAGTGGCCAGAGCTGGGGAAAACTGTTTATTTGTATGTCTATGTGTGTGTGTGTGTTGGGGGCTGGAAGGAGGGGAGGGAGAATTATTCTTACGTCTGTTTATAATACTTAAAATTACAATCTTGACACCATAGGAATCATTCTGTTTTTTCTCTTTCCATATTGTAATTCATTTCCACAGTGAGAAACCCAGCACCCATTATCCTCAATATATATATTACTTTTTTGATAATTTCCCTTGTCTGTAATCAATTCCTTGCAATCTTTCCACACACCAATGCCCTCTTGTGCTAGGTTGTTGGATCCTGACACCCAGGGCTTGGTAACTGTAGCCATTCTTTGTGTTTAGGAAAAAAGGGATATATTTAATGTTTTGAAATGATCAATGCCATTGAGAATTAAGTTTGATGAAGATGAATGATCAACTTTAATAATATTTTGACTCAAGAACAATGTAAAAGAGTTATAGCTATTAAATAATAAAGCAAGTTTTCTCATGTGGATCCTAAATATCTGTAAATGTTAGAAAAGAAATGTTAAAAAATCTTTTGAACATTATTGGCAAAAGTATGTAACTTCTGATAAGATGGACCACAGTACTTTATAGTTCCTGATTATCTCTTTTAATTTAATGGGAGCAGATGTGTGAATAATTTAAAAATCACTGTTTGCATTTTATTCCTTTAAATTCTATTATGTCTTTGAATATCTTTCAGATTTATAGAAAAATACTTTGAGGTTTTTCATAGAAATGACTATATAGCATCTCCATCTAACATAATACTTTTGTCTTTTCTAGTGTACAGGAATCATAAAGGGCTATTAAAAGAAATTATTTTAATTTAGTCTACTATGTTATTATGTTTTTTGTTTCATGGGCTTTGATCAGTTCCTCTTTGAGTTTCATTCAACTAAAATGTTATCTTTCCAAAGGAGTTAATATAAAACTTATTTTTTAAACTTTTTTCTTTCCTCCTCCTTCCTCACTTCTTTTTAAATTACCATTTTAACCTTTTTTTATTGGGTATGAAATTTTATGCTCCCGGGACTGGGTTTGTGGCTCTGTAGCAGAGAGCTTGCCTTGGACTTCTGGGGTACTGGGTTCGATTCTCAGCACCACATAAAAATAAATAAACAAAATAAAGATATTGTTGTGTCCATATATAACTAAAAACAATATTTTTATGTTCACTAGTATTGTTAGTGTTCAGTTCAATCAGCTTTCTTTATTAGTTTACTTTCATTTTCTTATTTTTATGGTCCTATTATCTTTTTGTTTTGTTTTTGTAACCACTCTCAAATTAAAATATTCTTTGAAAGAAGATAAATGTAGATAAGGTATAAATAATAAAGAGAGCATAGTGAATTAATTCAAATGAATGTTTATACTTGGTGTATGTTTTTATTCTCTGTTGTGTTTGTTTCATATTCTTTTGCTTCATACAAACCAAATTAAACTTGGACTATGTCTTAGTAGAAACTAGGACATTTACTGGCTTTTGCTCATTCTCTATTAGGGGAAACCTATTTTTAGGATAAAAATAAATCTGATTATTCTTATCTTTTAGATTTTGTTTATATATAAACCTCATAGCTTTTTATAGCAACTGATTTACTGTCATTTGTGCCTGAGGATAAATTGCTAGTCCCTTGCTGAAAAAGACTCTTGCTCTTCCTGTCATAATACATATACTTAGGACATTGTTTTGTTGGAAATCAAATTTTCTACCAACCTTAATTATTAGATCACATTTAAAGGTAAATCTTGGGTTTTATTTTTACTTATTGAGTGAGTGAGTTTGAAGCCTAAAGCAGTAGAATCCTTGGGAGAATCAAGTCTTACATGAAATTTAATGCATAATGTAGAAAATAGATTGTTCTCCATTATTTGCAAGGATCTTTTCATACATTATATACTACTCAAAGATAGTAGATTAGTTTTAAGCACATTTGGTACTCATAATTTATTTCTGTTTAATCTAGGCGACAAAAGGCTAGAGAGAGACAACAGAAATTGCTTGCAGAATTTGCTTCACGACAGAAAAGCTTTATGGAAACTGCAATGGATGTTGGTAAGTCAAAACTTTTTAGGTTAGAACTCTTATAGTGATTACATTAGGGATGATCTTGACCAATCTTCCACAAGTTTTAAATATTACAGACAGATGATTTCTAGTCTTTATGTAAACAATATAATGATGGAGGATTGATCTCTATTATAGACAGTTCATTCTGTGGTTGAATGGCTGCCATTGTGAGGAAGACCTTCCTGTTGGTAGCAGTACATAGAGAGTATGTTCCCTCTTTTCTATTAAACTGTCCCTCAGATTTCTGAGATATTGCTAAAGATAAGGCACACTTCTTGTTTTCATTCAGATTAGCATTTAGATTCCTACAATAAGAAGGAATGCCATGTTTCTGTATGATGGTAGGTTGCTCTGAGTAACCTTTTACAAACATTGAAGGAATGGATTAAATTAACCTTCAGTTAACCAGGATACTCCTTTCCATGACTTTTTACATTACAGTGATTGTTTTGCTTTGCTTGCTTACAAAGGTTCTTTGCAAGCTTGATTCTTTCTTTTTCCTTTTCTTTTTAGACAAAATTGATGAAAGAAAATACGTTGTGACAGCAAAACAAAATGTCAGCAACCTTAACAATTTAAAAGTAAATAAGTAACTAACAAGTAGGTTAGCTTTTTCATTGCTATAACTGAAAGACCCAACCATAACAATTGTAGAGGAGGAAAAGTGTATTTGAGAGCTCATGGTTTCAGAGGTCTCAGTCCATTGACAGCCAGCAGACACCATTTCTTGGGAATTGAGGTGGAAGAGTATGTATGGTGGAGGGAAGCAGAGAGAGACTAAGCTCAGATCACCAGATATATACCTCAGAGTCACACCCCCAGTGACCCACCTCTTCCAGCCACACCCTACCTACCTTCAGTTACCACTCAGTTAATTCCTATCAGGGGATTAATTCACTGATTGGGTTAAGGCTCTCATAACCCAATAATTTCTCCTTTAAACCTTCTTGCATGTCTCACACAGGAACTTTTGTGGGACACTTCTAACTATAATAAATCCTTACAAATATGTGCATTCAGACATGTGTTTACATTTCCATTCATTTTTTTTTTTTTTTTTTTGCCCCTAGAGGGATCTTTATTTATATACCTTTTTTACAGGTATTTTTTCAGGTAGTTAATGGATAGCTTCAAAGCCCGAAACTTCTTTGATTTACATAATTTTTAAAGAGTTACAATCTTTTCTGACATACGTTGATTACCTAAGATATTGAGCACATTGTTCAAAATCTTTTTTCTATAACCTTAGCCAATCATGATTAAGCTTTTATGATTTCACCTCAGTCACTAGGTGCTAGGTGATACAACTAGACTACATGTCTCCTGACCTATTATTCACTTCTAACTTTAAAGCATACCTATAGTTATTTCATTAACCTTTAACTTTAAAGCATACTTATGATTATTGGTAAGCTTTCTTACTTCTAAACTAAAATCCCAGTAAAACACACTTAAAATAGTGAAAGTCGGTTTCCATTCATTTTTGTACACATAAGCACATATCCAATGGCCAGAAGAGGTGTGAAGATGGGGTCAGTCCAGATATAGCCAACTGTTTTCTAAATGATTGACATTGGGGTTTATGTTCAGGTCATAACTTTGATGGAAAGAATACTTGAATTCTGTTTGTGGAATTTACTTAGTGTTAGTTGACTTTCTCATATGGAAGAAGAGGGTTTATCTATTTACAGTACTAACTTGATACCCTTTCATATAAAATGAAGTAATACTCCTATGCTTTTTTCATTTTTCCATTCCTCATCTCTATCTCTTGCTTTTTATCACCTACTTTTTAGTTACTTATTTACTTTTAAATTGTCAAGATTGCTGACATTTTGTTTTGCTGTCACAGACTTTGGATGGTTGGAGTCTTCCATCCAAAGGTTATCTCTAAAACAGTTAAAGAGTATTTACATTAGTATGATTCTTTGGATGTTATTGAGTACAGGGTTAAGTAATACACTAGGATTTATTTACTGTTTTTGAATCCAAGTGGCTTGATTTAAGGAGACTGTCTTTAAAGTCTCTTTTCTTATAGCTGCTTGATTCCTAAACCTATATCAGCTAATGTTTGTTTGTATTTGGGCCAGGACTTTGTTATAGTGTCTTTTTTTTTTTTTTTTTTTTTTAATCCTGGAGTTTCCAACTGCCCCTTTTGACTTTATTTTAAAAATTATAGCTGGATGCAGTGGTGCATGTCTATAATCCAGTGATTTGGGAGGCTGAGGCAGGAGGATTGCAGGTTTAGACTAGCCTCAAACTTAGCAAGACCCTGTCTCAAAAATTAAAAAGGACTGGGGGTATAGTTCAGAGGTAAAGTGTCCTTGGGTTCAGTCCTGAATATCCAATCAATCAACTAACCAATCAATAAAATTGTATTGTTCCAAGAACTGCACTATCTTTATTCTGTCTCTGTCATTCTGCCCACTCAGTCATTCTGTCCTTTGCATGAAATACTTTTCCAGTAGGGTCCATGGTATGCTACATAGCCATTACCTTGAGATTTTCCTATTGTTGGATCAATTTAGGGTTTTCTGTTTCTCATTTCTTTTCTTGGTCATGTCTTATTGGAGTATAGCCTCAAGTGTATTTCTAATAACATTCTTATAGAGGCATTCTGATTCTTTATATCTTTGAAAAAGAATTTACTCTGCTGTCACACTTGATTATTCATTTGGATGGATATTGAATGCCAGGTTGATTATATTTTCTGTCACAATTGAAGGCATCACTCTCTTGTCTTTTACTATTCATTTGATGAAAATTCTAGTGGGAATCTCATTCTTATATCTTTGTAGGTGAATATATATTTTTCTTTTCCCATGATCCTTTTATGATCATCTGATTCTGTTATTTGTTAAAATACATTTTTTTTAGTTGTAATTGGACACAATACCTGTATTTTATTCATTTATTTTTATGTGGTGCTGAGCATCAAACCCAGTGCCTTGTATGTGCTAGGCGAGTGCTCTACTGCTGAGCTACAACTTCAGCCCTGATCATCTGATTCTTTGAATCTGAAAATTTATGATTTGTTTCTATGTGCTTTTGTTTTCTTCCTTCTTACAACTTTTTCTTTCCTCCTTAGTCTTTCCAGTCTGTAGATTCATATTTCTGAAGATCTGAGAAAAAATTTACTGTTATTTTTTGATCACTCATATAATCATCCTCTAGGATGGCCCTCAGTGACCCCCATCTCCTGGCATTTATGCCTTATGTAGTTTTCTCCCACAGTGTATCAAAATTATTCTTTATGACCACAAAGTGTGGCAGAAGAGATGGAATATTATTCCTAAAACTTGGGTATGAGAGACATTATGATTTCTGTCTTGGTTGCTTTCTTTCTTTTATATTAATTGTTCTGGGGAATCCAGCTGCCATGTCATAGCAGAACCACAAAGAGGAACTCAGGCCTCTTGCCAACAGCCACATCAGTGAGCTTGGATGTGAAGCTTCCTGTCCCAGTTAAGCCTTCAGGAGACTGTACTCAGTTGACAGTTATTATTTTTGGCACCATGAATTGGACCCGGGGTCGCTTTACCACTGAGCTATGTCCAAGACCTGTTTTTATTTTTTATTTTGAGACAGGATTTCACTAAGTTGCTGAGGTTGGCCTCAAATTTGCGATCATCCTTCCTCATCCTCCTGAGTTGCTGGGATGATAGGTGTGTGTCACCACGCCCAGCCCACACAATAGTTTGACAGCAGTTTCAGGAGAGATCCTAACTGAACTAACACCATATAGTTAAGCTGCTTCTATACTTTCTTCCTCAGAAACTGTCAAATACATGTTATGTTTAGCCGCTAAGCTTTGGGGTAATTTATTATAGAGAAATATTATAATACTTTTAAATTTTCTTTCTTTTGAGGGATTCCAGTTGGATGATGGATCTTTTAAATTTTTGTGTCTTATTATCATTTGTTCTTTTTGCTTTATACACTTAGAGATTTCCTTTCTTCAGTGCCTTCACTACCTTGTTTTTGTATGTGGAAGTCTTCTCTGAAATCTTCCTGAATGTGTTTGGGTTTTTCTTTTCTAAATTATCTGTTAGCTTTCTGAATTGCTTTTAAAATTTATATTGGTCTTTCATGTTGCTAGTTTTCCTCATTTGCCTCATGATGCTTGAAAGATGGTCTGGGTAGCTGATGTGTGTTTATTTTAATGAGGTATGCCAGATTCTTTTCATAGAGTCTGTACTATTTTGTATTCCCACCAGCAATGTGTGAGTTTCTCTACATCCTTGTCATTAGCATATGTTGTAATTTTGTAGGTGAAAGAAGTGGTATCTTGATTTAGTTTTAGTTGAGATGTCTCTTATTTTATGAAAGAGAATGATCTTTGGACCTTTAATTGCTTCTTATTTCCTGATGTATCTTTTAGCTACTTTGGGACACTTGGCTATGATTTTATACTAAATTAAGTTTTCTTTTATGTTTGTACACTTCCTTGGAATCAGTTATAGCTGTGAACTTTTTAGGTAGGATTGACTTACTTGTGGCATTGGAATGCATATAATGCATACTTCTATGAACCTGTGACAGTTGTTTATATGTTGTAAAAATGTTATTTTATAAAATATTTCAATGTAGTTTTGAATTTGGTTGTATTAATTTGCAAAATTCTTATTCTCATCACAAAGAAGAACCTATTTGAATAATTGTTTCACTGAAATTAGAGTGAGATAGAATAGTGTTTACATTGCTTGATTTTGAAATATAAAATTGCTAATTTTGAGGATTGGTGTTAATAGGGCTGCCATTTTAAGTCAGTTGTCTGTGATATAGTATATTCCAAAAAATAGACCAATAAATAAAAAGCAACGTTTTGGTAATTGTTCCACATATAAGATACACTCTAGTACCAAGCCAAAACAGTTAAAAAAAAAAAAAAAAAAAAAAAACACCCAAAACCCCCAACATAATATATCCTTAACATAGGTGAAATAAGATCATATCAAAGGTCTATGTGGGCAAAACTAATCATATCTTCCTGTTTTCCTTTTTAATCTTACTCTCTGAGATAAATCCTTGTAAACCTTTTTATTGCTTCATATGATTGCATACATAAATGGATTTTGTTTGTATTTATTTTTCCTGTAATGAAATCATACGGTACAAAAGCTGTGCCATTGTTTCCTTTTTAAAACCTTAAAGTATCATGAAAATCCTTGTATATAAATCTTTTTTAAATCCAAGATTTCATCTTCACACACATATAATATAATATACAGGAATTAACATAAATGTTTCTAATTTGTGTTTTTTCTTCTTTCATAACTGGTGATTACACTTTGGTTTGTGTACTTGAGTGCTTTTATCTGTGTTCATATAATCATACAAATTCTCCCTTTCTTCTTTCTTTTTCTTGGGGCTAGGGTCATTGATTGCTTTATCAAATGAGATCACTCTTTACTTTTAACCTCAGTAATACTTTGCTTTAACTAAAAGTATGTGTCAGATATAATAATATGCCTTTCAAGACTAGACCTCTTTTTATTTTAACTCACTAATCTTATTTATGTAGATATGTGCTTTCTGGTTCTGATTCATTCATGTTATTATTTTTTTCTCTAATTTCTCTTTTGGCTTATTTTCACTTCTGTCAATACTAGGCATTAACCAAAGATCTATCTTAGATTCCTACTTCTCTGATTCTAAATAAATATCAGATGTATGTTTACCTTCATGAATTATTATTAAAATATCAAAAAGACATCTTCCTTTTTCTATTTTTGTCATGTATTTTTGCATATTTATTTAGATATGCATCTATCTTTTAAGAATTTAATAAAGCACTTCTGTGTCCTTGGTCTTCCCAATTCCGTCTACACATTTCTTTGCCACTATGGGCAGTTTCACTAATCAGGAATTTAAGTGCCTTCATTTGTAAATCATTATTGTGTAAATATTTTATTTCTTTTTGTTAATGACATTACATCACCAGAGGATTACTGATATTTTCTATAATAGTTTTGCTTTACTAATATATATTATGGTCATATGTAATGATTTCCCTATATATTTTTATTTATGAGATACAATCACTAGAATTGGAGTAAGGAAGAAATAGTTTTTTAGCTCCCATCTTATTGTAAATTCCCACCCTTAACTGCGTCAAAGAAAATTAAAACAATCCTCCCCTTCTTTTCTTAAAATGCTATTTAAAAAATTTTTTTTGATACCAGTGTGTTTGCCTCTGTGTATTTGATATCAATTTTATCTATGAATGATATATCAGGTATATTTAGCCATATATTATTTGAAGTCTTTATATCAATTCTTTGTAATTTTTGCCTAAACTTTTCTGAGTATACATTTTACTTGAGAAAGTTAATTTTTGGCATACTTTTATTACTGTATAAATTTATTGGTATTGAAGTTAAAATTATTTTAAATGGATTTTTTCATTTTTTATTTAAATGGGCTTTTCTTCTTAGGAATTAGGAGTTTTAATTTGTTTTTCCTGCAGATTCTCCTGAAAACGATATTCCTATGGAGATCACCACAGCAGAACCACAGGTTTCTGAGGCAGTATATGATTGTGTTATCTGCGGACAGAGTGGCCCCTCCTCAGAAGACCGACCTACAGGATTGGTTGTATTGTTACAAGCATCATCAGGTAAACTTAGTTTTTCAGTGGGAACATTTTAGAGCCAAGGTATATACAAGAAATTAAAAATAAACAGATGAAAGTTATATCTTTTTCTAGTTAGAACTTCATCTAGTAGTATTGATTTGATCCAAATGACAAGCTTCTTTATCTGGTTTTATCTCAATTTTCTGGACATGAATGTTGGAAGACCTTAACAGAGAGGTCATAAAGAGATAGAGATTTTGAAAAAGAACCAATGGAAATAAAAGACTTAATAAACCAAATTAAAAAGTCAGTGGAAGCATCACCAATAGATTATATCACTTCAAAGATAGATTTTCAATAATAATAGTAATCTTGAAGATAAAGTTGACCATAAAGAAAAGATGTTAAAAGACATTGACCAGAAGAATATTCTGGGATTACATCAACATATAACATTTAAGAATTGTTGGGTAGATGAATGCTCCAAAATATAAACTAAAAGGGTACACAATCTTTTCAATGAAATAATATTAGGAAAAATTTCCAAATATTAGAAATGAGATGGAAATTCAAATATAAGAGGCATATAGAACTCCAGATATACAGAATTGCAGTAGAACTACTCCAAGACACATATAATGAAAATGCCTAATATACAAAATAAGGATAGAATTATAAAAGCTTCAAGAGAAAAAAATGACTGGTTTGATTTAGAGATAAGACAATTTGGATTTAAACTGATTTCTCAACACAGACCTCAAAAGCCAGGAGGGCTTGCAATAATATATGCCAAGCTCTGAAAGAAAATGGGTGCCAACAAAGATTACTACAACCAGCAAAATTATCCTTCAGAATTGAAAATAAAAACCTTCTATGATAAACAGAAACTAAAAGAATTCATAACCACAAAGCCTGTACTACAAAACAGACTCAATAAAATATTTCAGGAAGAAGAAATGGAAAATAAAAATGTAAACAAGCATAGGGAAGATGCATTATGTTAAATGCAGTTAAAGGAGAACCAAGTTTGAATTAAATATCACAAAATGAATCAAATTGCCAGGAAAAAAAAATCTCTCTTTAAAAACATTGAATGTAAATGATCTTAACTCTTCAATTAAAAGACATAGATTGGGGGCTGGGATTGTGGCTCACAGTGGTAGAGTACTCAACTAGCATGTGCGAGGCCCTGGGTTCGATCCTCAGCAACACATAAAAATAAGTAAATAAAATAAAGGTATTGTGTCCAACTACAACTAAAAAGTAAATACTAAAAAAAAAAAAAAAAAAAAAAAAGACATAGATTGTCAGCTTTGATTAGAAACCAAAACCTAACAATATGTTGTTTGCAAGAGATACACCTTACAAAGATATCCACAGACTGAAGGTGAAAGGGTGGCAAAAGATATGCCATGCAAATTAAAATTACAAACAAGCAGGGTTAGCCATTCTCATATCAGACAAAGTGGACTTCAAACTGAAGTTAATCAGAAGGTCCCTTCATACTGGTTGATGGGATCATCCGACAATCAGATATAATGACTTCAAATATTTGTGCCCCAAGCAATATTGTTTATCCTTTCAAAAAAAACAACTCTTTGCTTTGTTGATTTTGTATTTTCTTGTCTTCTCAATTACATTGATTTTGGCTCTGATTTTAATTATTTCTGGTGTACTACTGACTTTGGTGTTGGTTTGTTCTTCTTAGAAGATGGAAAGACATCATATTCCTGGGTAGGCATAATTAATATTATCAAAATGTCCAGTCTATCAAAAGTCTTATACAGATTCAGGGCAATCCCTGTTAAAATACCAATGACATTCTTTACAGGACTAAAAAAAGCAGTTCTAAAGTTATTTTGGAAAAATAAAAGATCCAGAATAGCCAAAGCAGTCTGAGTGAAAAGATGGATGCTGGAGGCATCACAATACCAGACCTCAAATTATACTACAGAACTATAGTATAATTGAAAATAAAATAAAAATTGAAGATAAGAAGTATAGCATGGTACTGGCACCAAAACAAACATGAAGACCAATGGAATAGAGTAGAATGGAATATACAGAGACAAACCACATAAATAAAATTAGTTATCTGATACTAGATAAAGGTTCCCCAGCATATGTTATAGAAAACATAACTTTTTCAACAAATGATGCTAGAAAAACTGGAAATCCATATGTAGAAGAATGAAAGTTGACACTTTCTCTTACTCTGCACAAAAGTTGACTCAAAGTGGATCAGAGACCTAAGAATTACACCAGAAACTCTGCAACTGCTAGATTAAAACATAGGTTCAACACTTTACCATATTGACATAGGAACCAACTTCCTTAATAAGACTCCTACCCCAAAATTGGTAAGTGGACTGGCATGAAATTATAAAGCTTCTGCACTGCAAAGGAAACCATTAAGAGCACAAAAAGAGAGCTTACAGAATGGGAGAAGATCTTTGTTACCTACTCCTCGGACAGGACATTAATATCCTGAATATATAAAGAACTCAAAAAACTTAACACCAAAACCTCCCCAAATAATCCAGTTATTAAATGGGCAAAATAACTACATAGACGCTTCTCAAAAGAAGAAATACAAATGGCTAGCAAATGTATAAAAAAATGTTCAACATCTCTAGCAGTAAGGGAAATGCAAATCAAAGAGATTTCATTTCACTCCAGCCAGAATGGCAGTTTTCAAGAATATAAATGATAATAAGTGTTAGAAAATGGAGGAAAAGGTTCACTCTTACATTGTTGGTGGGACTGTAAATTAGTGCAGCCACTCTAGAAAGCAGTATGGAGATTCCTCAAAAAACTGGAGATGGAACCCTGATATGATCCACTCCTCAGTATATATCCAAAAGATCTAAAATAAGCATACTGTAGGGATATAGCCACCTCAGTGTTTATAGCAGCACAATTTGCAGTAGTCAAGCTGTGGAATCAACCTAGGTATCCTTCAGATGACTGGATAAAGAAAATGTGGTATATATACACAATTGAGTATTAACCACTAAAAAGGAATAATATGACATTTGATGGTAAATGGATGGAACTGGAGACTGTCATGCTATGTGAAGTAATCCATATTCAAAGGTTGAAAAATTTTTCTGATATATGGAAGCAAATCCAAAATAAGAGGTGTGGGGTGGGGAGAGAGGGAAAGAGAAAGAGAAAGAGAAAGGGTATGGGGATTCTATCAAAATAGAAGAAAGAAAGTCAGTGGACTAGATGAAGGAGATTGAGGGAAAGGAAGAAAGGATTGGATAAGGGAAGAACAGTGGAATGAATCTAACATAACTTTCCTAAGCACATACATGAGTAAACCATAGTGAATCTCACCATCATGTATATCCATAAGACACTGACTAAACAACAGCAATAACAAGAATCCCTGAGAGTAAATGGCAGAAAGATCAGTAGAGGGAAGGGAACATGGAGAGTGTGGAGGGGAGGCAAAAGGGAAGTACTAGGGACTGAATTAGAGCAAATTATATTCTATATGCCTTTATAGTTATGTCAAAATATATGCCAATGTTATGTATAATTTAGAAGAATCAATAAAATGGAAGAAAAAAACCCCCCAGAGATCTTATATATGTTACACAGTTTTTTTTTTTTTTTTTTGTTGTTGTTGTTCATTTTTGTTAAGGTGAGATCACAATAACATGATCAGCTTTCTTGTTAATTTAATTGTTATAAAATTTGAAAGCTTTATAAATCCATAAATATTGTCAGTTTAAGTATTTTAATTATATCTGAAATGTTCTAAAAGTTTTCTTCTTGTTTGTTTGGCTACTAGAGCCAGTAATTTTTTCTTTGGTACTAGGATTGAACCCAGGGGTACTAAACCACCAAGCCATGTCCCTAGCCCTTTTTAATTTTGAGACAGGGTTTCACTAGGTTGCTTAGGGCCTTGCTAAGTTTTTGAGACTGGCTTTGAACTCATGATCCTCCTGCCTCAGCCTCCTGAGTCACTGGGATTACAGGCATGTACCACCACACCCAGATAGAGCCAGTTAATTGTGAAATAGCCTAAGGATATATACATTGCCAACCTGTCATTAAAAAATATTTTAAAAATTTGAAGTTTTTTTTTTTTTTTAAGGATTTGTCTCAATATTACCCATCCTCTCCCATTTGAAGTATTTTGAAGTAATGATATTTCTTATGTAATTTAGTCCAACCCGTTTAATCTATCTTCTACAGGAGTTCATATGAAGAAATTAAATCTGAAAAGAACTGCATATCTAGATTTTCAAACTGAAAATCAGTGTTCTTGTTTGTAGAAAGGTGTAAGCAGTCAGATAAAAACCATATAGGGGAGGGTGGGTAGGGAATGGAGCTGTAAAGAAGGGTATTTTTTGTATACTGTTAAAACTAAGTAGATATTACTTCATGATTGGCCTGAAGACTATCCTGCTAAGTGAAATAAGCCAAAGGTAAAATGTTTTCTCTGACATGTGGATGGAAGCTAATTCACAATAAGAGGCGGCAGGAGAATAGAAGTTCAGTCATTTAGACAGTGGGGAATGGAGAGAAGAGAAGAGGAGATAGGAAAAGGAAAGACAGCGAATGAATCTAACATAATTTTCCTATGTACATATATGAAAACATCATAGTGAATCGCACCATCAGGTACATCCACAAGAATGGAGTCCTAACTAGACTAAGATATATTCCGTACTTGTATAATTATATCAAAATGGATTTACTATCATGTGTAACTAAAAAGAACCAATAAATTAAAAATATAAAACAACTCATGCTGCCTTCTCACAAGATCAGAGAGGAGAAAAGTTAAATGGAAAACTTAAATATCATTACATTATTTATTATAATTTGCACACACATAACTCATAAACTGATATGACCCTAAAAAAACTAAGTAGATATTAATTGAAGTTTGATTGTTTCGACATGAAGGTATGAATTGTATTCCCTAAGGTAGTCATAAAGAAAAACAATCTTAAAACACATCACATAAGTAAAAGAAATGAGAAAAGAATCAAAATGATGTACTAGAAAAATCTTAATCACAAAAGAAGGAAGTAATGAATGACTTACGAAATAAGAGAAAACAAATTACAAAATGGCAGAATTAAGTCCTTTCTTATCTGTGATCACTTGAAATAGAATGCATTACATTATCCAGGTAAAAGGCAGAGATGGACAGAATGGATGAAAAATTGTGATAACACTATATGCTCTCTACACTTTAGATCTAATGACACCAGTGGGTTGAAAGTGAAATAATGGGAAGACATTTCATGCAAATAGTAACCCAAAGAAAGCTTTAATATATAAAGCTTTAAACTAACATGAGACAAAATAAACAACACATTATAATTATTTGTAAGAAACAAAGAAGGATTTTATATATTAATAAGCTGATCTTGTGCCATACAACAGAGCCCACAAATATATGAAGTAAAAAATTGAGAGAATCGAAGAAAGAAACACTTCTCCAGTAATGTTTGGAGACCTTGGTGGATAGAATAGCTAGATAGAACACCCAAAAGACAACTGAACACTTGAGCAACACTATAAAACAAACAAACCTAAGAGAATTATATAGAATTCAACAAGAGTAAGCATATATTTTTTACTGGTGAATTCTGTCAACCACTTAAAGATTAATATTAATTCTTCTCAAACTAGTCCAAGTAGTAGAAAAGAAGGAACACTTCCTTAATCATTCCTATGATGCTAGCATTATCGTGACACCAAAACCAAATGAGGACATCACAAGAAGAACAAAGATAGATCAATAAATACTCTTTGTGAATATAGGTTGAAGAGATCCTCAACAAAATCCTAACAAACTGAGCCTATCAGTATAGTAAAGGATTATAAGTCATCTTGATTATATTTTAGCTGCTAGCATTCATCTGCTTCTGTTACTTTGTTGCTGCTGCTGGCGCTTCTACTGTAAATCCCTCCCAAAGTCATGGCCCACTATGGTTCACCTGATATTCTCTTCTCTAAGAACAGTTTCCCCCATGTTATTGAATTTAATAGTAACATGGTACTGTTTATTTTTATTTTCACTCTTTTTTTGTGCTTTGATGTTTTATAATTATAAAATCTTAGCATTGTTTTCCCCTTATTTTGCTACCTACCTCTTTCTAGTTTCTTATTTTGAAAAATTTTGTCTCTAAGAAAGTTGAATACCCTTTACCTATAGTCACCAGTTGTTGCCATATTGCCATGATTTTTTCTTTAGTATTCTTAGATAGACCGACAGACACATATGCACACAAACACATTCCTTTTTAGAAGAAAATTGTTGACATCATAACATTATATCCCTAAATATTTCAGAATGTTATCTCCTAAGAACAAGGATATTTTACATAGACATAGCGCCATTATACCAAATAAATTTAATATTAATAACAATGCACTGACTATTCAAATTCACTCAGTTGTCCAAATATTTTGTGTTTCTTATTTATTTGAAAAATAATAGGTCTTTATATTTATGTGGTACAGGGTGATGTTTTGATGTATGTATACATTGTAGGAGGAGTAACTCAAGCTAATTGACTTATCTGTTACATCACCTTTTGGCATTTCTTGTGAGAATCAATGTTATTTTTATAATAGATATTCCTTTTCTTGATCCAGGATCTAATAAATGATCATGTATTGCTTTTTGTTGCCATTTCTTGTTAATCTCATTTAATTTTGAATAGTCTCTCTAGCCCTTTATTAAAATTTAAAAGAATCCAGGTTGGTTGTTCCATAGATGTGTTATTATCTGGATTTGTGTGATTGTTTTCTCATTATTAGATTCAAGTTAAACATTTTTGGCAAAGGTATTACCTAAATGATGTTCCTTCCATTGGCTTCACATTAGAAGGCACACAATGTCCACTTGTCCCATTTTTGGTGATGCCAACCAAATTTGATCCCTTGGTTAAAGTGGCAAGTAATCGGTAGAATAATACTCTAAGACCTGTTTATCTTTTTACCATTTTACTTGCTGTTCCTTGCCTTAACCAAAGAATGTGTCATCTGTTAACTGTCATTATTCTTACTGATACTTCGTTTTCTCAAATTTGACCTGTCTAAACTCTGTCAGGTTCTCATGAAACTGCCTTCTCAGTGTTTGAACCACTTCCTTGTTGTTCACAATTCTAGGCTCACTTTGAGCTTTTCCCCAATCCTGGACAAAGGCGCTTTCTCCAAAGATCTCTGCTTTCTTTTTGTGAGAAATAGTGTATTTAGGAATTAAACTTGTTTAGGGTTTTTCAGTGGACATATACTTAAGAAACCATCTATCCATCCATACTTTTGTGTTATCTTGAAAAGTAAATATTGACATATTTGTACCTTTATTTACTCTGTAGAAGAAAACTCAAATGCCACTCTTTTAAGGTCCTAAGAATATTTTAATAGTGGAAAATTTAGTGTAGTTTGTGGTGAATAATCTGACTTTTCTTGGAGAATCAGGTATGTTAGTTACTTAATGAGTTTTTTTTTTTTTTTAATCTATGTTGATGTAGTTTTGGGGCAGTGCCGTGATAATGTTGAACCAAAAAAATTGCCCATTACTGAAGAGGAGCAGATTTACCCTTGGGACACATGTGCAGCAGTTCATGATGTGAGGCTTTCATTATTACAGCGTTATTTTAAGGATGTAAGTACTTTTTTGTTGAACAATATTTTAAACTGCAAAGTTGATGGTGATTTCCCTCCAGAGTTTTATTTTATATTTTCTATTTCTAATGAAATGTCATTCTGATTTCAAATCTGAAAGTAGCTTACCAGAAAAAGTTAATATGTGACTAGAAATGAAAATCTGTTAATAAATAAGAATTTCAAGCAATAAATGTGATAGGTTTATTTTAAATGTTCATTGTAAAGTATTCACAGTTCAATTTAGTGGAAGAATGGGTATTAACTCTAAAAAAATTTAGATATAGTGTGAATTAGATAAAGTGTGACTATTTTGCCAAGATTTTTGCCTCCTTTTTCTTTCATTTAAAGATATACAATAAAATCTCATTGCAGTACTTCTAAAATATAATGGAGGCATAGTCATGCCTTGTTGTGAACTTAGTAGGTTTTTTCCCAGTTCTTGCATCTAGATGCTGTAGTACTCAGAAGTGTTTGAAAGCTTTGAATATATAGTTTAACATCTTTAAAAAAATTTTTATATCATTGATGTTTCCTGAGTGAATTATCAAATGGAGTTTCCTTTCCTGTGCTATCGTTTTGAATCAACTGTGTCTTGTGGTTTAAGTAAACGTATGATAAAGGCTTAAAATACTTAAAATGTAAAACATTATTTTTAGTTAGGCTACATATAAGATGATTATCTAGAAAGATTTCCAGATAGAACTTTTTTCTTCCTTGTAAATATGTTGGTTTAAATAGAAGAAACTATTAGAATAGGTAGGAGACAGAATACTTAATTAGAAAAAAACAGTAAATGACAGTAATGATAAGAGCTAGAATATAACGTGATTCCATACTATATTGGACTAAAGTTTATGGTGGTTTCTGGAGGTTCTAGTTAGGGAGGCATTGTGTAGAGTAGAAAGAGTCCTAGACCAGGAAAAAAAAAAAAAAAAAGAGATTTCATCCCAATTCTGCTGTTTCTAAGCTATGTAAGCTTGGCTAAATTCCTTAAAGTCCTCTAAAACTTGATTTTCTCATCTGTAGAGTTGAGAATGGTCTTTCCTGCAGTAACTCACCAGGTTGGAGGTTCTTTTAGATCACCTTTCCTGTAATACAGGTCAACAGAAATGTGAAATGATGTTTTTAATATTCACAGAAGCTTACTTAGGGGCTTAGATTAGGTTTTATAAGGCAGTTCAGTTTAGGAAATGAGGACCATGCTTCCATACATTTTCATAAGCTATAAAATTAAATTATGGTTAGTTTGTAAGTAACTTCTGTGCATATTGCACATGTGTGCACACACATTTTCACACTTTTGAAATTCCTTATTTTTGTTTGAAGTTTTTACAGAGTACATATGTTACGTGACTAATCAAAGACCAATATTTTCTTCTTTCCTTCCTTCTTTCATACTGGAGATTGAATCCAGGATACTTAACCACTGAGCCACATCTGCAGCCTATTTTTTAATTTTTAATTTTGAAATAGGGTCTCACTAAATAGCTGAGACTGATCTCCAACTTGTGATCCTCCTGCCTTAGCCTCCCAAGTTGCTGAGATTACAGTGTGCACCAGTGTGCCTTGTTAAAGACATTGTAAAATTATATTAAGTTCTGCTTTTGTGCAGTTTTGCTACATCTTTGGTTTGACTTTATATTTTGGTCATAATCCTGGTTTTAATTTTACCGTCTTGAGTCACTTTAAAGTAAATGGATAAAGATAAATGCCAAAGCCAAATAGAAAAACATTTTTGATTCAATCAAAATATAGCCAAGACTTAAGAGCATAATAATTATGAGGGAATGGATGATTAAATAAAGGAGAGAAGGTCTGGGTATGTCTTAAAAGCCAGAGTAGTTATTAATTCTAGAAAAAAGGTTCTGTTTTTTTTTTTTTGAAATAAAAGGGCACTCTGACCTGAAATTTGAAAATTTGAATGGAACTGAACTCTGTGTTTCTGTTAGTGATTATGTGATTTTTATTCCAAATCAGTACTTTTGTGTCCTTTCATAATAGTTATTTTGTGTATATATGACATACTCCCCAGATGATATGCCTTTGGAGGTCTAAGGCCATTTCTTATGTTGGTTTTATATCCTCTCAGAGGCTCGAACATACTCTGTGTTGTAGATGCTTCCCGGATTTCTTACTGAGTCACACTAAACAGAATGCCAGTTTTATAGCTAGAATAGACTGTATAGAACAGAAGAGTAACTATTATTGGGCACTGGTATTGATTTTAGAATTAAACTGTAGATTCTGCTCTCTTTACATCAAATGCATGCATTTTACAGAGTTGACATGTAGAATTTAGTTATGTAAGACAGTACATTCACTATAGAAATTGGAAGTGTTATATATGGATGATGTGACATATAACATAGAGGGACAGAATCTGAGCTTTGGAGTCAGGTAGACTTGTTTCATCTTGGGCTCTACTGCTTAGAGCTTATTGATCTTACTAAATTTTTCGTTCTTTTCTTTTAAAAAGGGATAATTCCACCTACCCTAGGAAGTCTTAGTAAATACACAAGTTGTCAAGATTTAGTGTTAAGTACCGATTACAGTGACGGGCAGGCACATAATTGAAGTTTCTCTAAAATATTAATCTCACACTAGTAAGTGCTTTCCTCTACTTCTGAATGTAGCAAACTCAGATAAAATATCTATGAGTTATATAGACAAATGACTACTATTTTCATTTTTAAAAGCTAATCACTTTTATTAAAAATAGATTCATTACCTTGTTATAGTATAGTGACAGAGAGAGCAACTTATTTGTTAACTGACCACTAACCATTCTAAAATAATCTAACACCCAAATCTGCTTCAATTTCAAGTAGCTCCAAAACATAAAACAGAGATGAGTAGGCCTTCTGATGTTTTTCTGATTTGTAACAGTAGAAGCTTGCTTACTTGCTGTGAGTATTTGATTTGTCACTGCACATCTTTAAATCTGCTGGGAAGGCATTTTGCACTCTGAAATATTTTCAACTTTTACATACTTTTGAAGAATTGTGATCTAAAATTGGAACTTTTTCCACTATCATTTAAAGTTCATTTTGATTGGGTGTGATTTCAAGCACGGATGATCCTAGCTGCTGGGGAGGCTGAGGCAGGAAGATTGCAAGTTTGAGAATAGCCTGGGCCAACATAGTGAGACTGTGTCTCAATGACATGAAAAAATAAATAATTTGGTGATTTTACATATATAACTTTTTCTCTGAAATAAAAATAAAATTTAAAGGTTTAAATTTTATTTTAACATGTAAGAACATGCTTAAAAAATTTGATTCGATAGCTTTCAAGTCTTTCTTTCAAGTTAGATCTAGGCCTTACATTGCTCTGGCCTGCCAATTTGTTTACTATAGGCTCTAGAGGGTAAATTAAAGTTCATGCCCAAATGTTGTTTGACAGAGACCAAATGGTGGAAATTCCAAGCAAGAGATTTTGAAAAATCTTAAGCCTCTCTATAGGTTGAGAAGAGGTTTGGAACCCAAGTTGTGGTATACAGGTTAAGGGCTGATGTAGAATGACTCTAATTTTTCTAACATGGTGACTAATTTGATTGTGGAGTTTTTAAACTGAGAGGAAAGGAAAGATTCATAGAAAAGATGCCATGTTAAGTTTTTGACAATGATTTTGTGTTAACTGAGGGACATCAAACTGGAAATTTCTGGTAGGCTGTTGAGATTTTGTTTCAAACAACCAGACAAGATATCCAGACTTACAGGGTAGTAATTTCAACTTACTAATTACTTGGTTAGGGAGAATGTTTTCATGAGAAGAATAGTAGCAATGAGTAAAGAACTTTGAGGAGTAAAAACATTGAGGGGGCAGGTGAAGAAAAAGAGTCTTGGAAGAAGGCCTAAGGAAAACAGTTAAAGAGAAAGGAAGAAAACCAAGAGAGTAGCATCATGGATGCTAAAGGAAAGTAGGCATTTAAGGAAAGCAGTTGTTATGTCAGATATCACAGAAAGATTAAGTTCCATATAGAACATATAAAATAATCAACAATATAGTTTATAGTGAATATATACAATTTGAGAACTTCTCTTTTACAGGATGGAAAAAGGCTAGTTCATAATGTGTATTTTGTTTCCTAATGAGTGTAGATATTTGAGGCCTGAAACTTCATGGTATTCTGATTTTAAAGATAAACTGCCTTAGGGCTGTCCAGTTAGGTTAGTCAGATATTTATTTATATCACAAAACTACAAATGCCACATCAGTATAACAATATGAAATCATGTAGAGGTTTGTGAGGATATATTTAAACATGTTTATACATCTTTAACTTTTTTTTTCTTTCTTTTTTTTTCTTTAAGAGTTCTTGTCTTTTGGCAGTATCAATTGGCTGGGAAGGAGGTGTTTATGTACAAACCTGTGGCCACACATTACATATAGATTGTCATAAATCTTACATGGAATCATTACGGGTAAGTTGATTGGAAAAAAAAAATTAAAGGTGTGTGTATCTTTCCATCTTCATAACATGTGCATCCCAGTTCCACCTCTTCAACTTGAGTGATTTTCATTTTTTTACTTGACTTTAGCAGTTGACTTCCCTGTTGCAACTGAGACTTTGGTATAATTACTTAGAAATATTAACCTTTTTAACATTCTGCCATATCATCTTATTATATGATTCCTCAAATTCTCTTATTTTCACTCTCATTAGATTTTTTTTTTTTTTTTGGTATCAAGGATTGAACTCAGGGGCACTTGACCATTTCGCCACAATCCCCAGCCCTATTTTGTTTTTTATTTAGAGACAGGGTCTCACAGAGTTGCTTATTGCCTCACTTTTGCTAACATTGGCTTTGAACTTTCAATCTTTCTGTCTCAGCCTCCTGAGCTGCTGGGATTATATTGCACCCAACTTCACTAGGATTTTTTTTTTTTAACCCTCTTTACATTTTTCTTAGTAAATTACCTCTTGTATTATGCCTATTCTGACTTTACTAGTCATTTAATCTGTCTCCCCTGATTTTAGATCTGAGAGGCTTGCCCTGCTAGAAAAATCATAAAACTAATTGAACTGTTATCACAAATTTATGATTTCCTACAATAGTGATGTAGAATCATGAGTTGTAAATATACATTTTAATTCAATTATCTGTCTTTGGTTGCTTTCTTCTCTTCTCCTCAGCATCTATTCTAAACCTTTGCCTCTCCCATTCCATTTTTTTCCCCCTAAACTCCAAGGTCTTTTTTCTCCCATTAGATTCTGTCTCATGTCAACAGGAAAACTGTCTCTTTGTCATACATTTCCTTGGCTTCCTAACTTTTTAAAAATTCCATAATAAATGATTCCATATTTTAACCCATTCTATCTTTTCTATTCTTGGAGATAGTATTCTTTCTTCTGTTTAGGAATAACTTTTCTATGAAGGTACTCTATAATCTGAGCTTGCCTGTTACATTATCTTTTATCAACTTAGCATTAATAAATTCACTAATAGTTCCTTAATCACATTATACATTTTCCATACCCCTATATTCAGTTATTCATTCAATAAATATTTGTTCAGTGTCTGTAATGTTCTGGTACTATGATAGTCATTGAAGATACAATAATGAATAAGACCTGTGTCCACAAACAGTTGCAGTATATGTGCTAATTATTATGAGGCATATACAGGATCTTATTGGAACATCTGCTAGGTGCCAGAATATCTAATGAAATAAGATAAATGAATGATGAGACATGAGTCTGGAAAGAGAATTGGGACCAGATTGTAAAGGGCCTTGTGGCCCATGTAAAGAATTTTACATATAGATTCTTTAGAGAAAGTTATTAAGGGCTTTTAAATAGAAATATGAAATGTCCACAAAGGTCATTTTGACAGTTGCATAAGAGAGGGGATTAAAGGGGCATAAGAAGAAAATGTGATTATAACTATTTAGGAAGTAAATAATGGTGGCTTGGACTTGGTTATGGTAGTGGAGATGGAGAAGATGTTATAGATTTGAAATACATTTAAAAGGATACTCTTGTGGACTTGGTGAGAGATTGAATATAGAACATGGGGAGAAGGAAGGAATCAGGATGAAAGATGATGGTGATCATTAAAAGATTTTGATTTGGAATAACAAGGTCTCATGTTAGGCACTAGATACATTAGATCTTGTGTAGCAGTGTGGTTGGGAAGCTAATTAGGAAGATCAGCAACAAGGGTAAGAAGAATAAAGTGGCTGGGAGAAGAACTGAAGGGAAGGAGCTGGGGATATAGCTCAGTTGGTAGAGTGCTTGCCTTGCATGCACAAGGTCCTGGGTTCAATCCCCAGTACCCTCCCCCCACCCCCACACAAAAAAAAAACCTGAAAAGACTTATTAATTATGTACTTTTAGTGGGAGAAGGCAAGGAGCTAAAGGATTGCCATAATTCTTCTTTCTCAAAAGGGGGCAGTGGTAGGGTAGGTTAAGGAACTTCGAATTGGATATGAGAAGGCTTCCCAGAATGTTGGAGAAAGATTACTAGATGATATTTAGGACTCAGTTGAAGATGGAATCCATACGTGGCCAGAAGGTATTTTATTTTTCTTTATAGCATTCTGTTTGTATATAGAATTGGAGAAGCTATACTTTGCATTAGTATTGTGTAAAGGTTTTGTTAGACATGAAAATGGAAGGACATACGGAAGGGAGTAGGAAATATTACCAAGAGTTTTTGAAGTGATAGATCATAGTTTATAGGCAGAATAGGACAGGCCTTATCAAATAGAAGAAAAAGAAGGGAATAAGAAGTAGGATTTGGTGGTCAAAATATAAGAGGTTTGAATTTAGTACTTCAGATAAGGAACAATTTTGGTTCACTATAGGACAGGCTGTGGTTATGGTAACAGGTGCTAGAGTAGAACAGAAGTCAAACCATAAAAGCTCTGAGGTCAAAGAGCTAAGGGACTAGGGTATAAGATTGGTTGTGCATTTATTCACTAATGCTGAATGGAAGGGTGGCAGGACTTGTAATGATTAGATTTGATTTAGGTACCAGAGTCTTCAATGGTGAGGGTAGAGGGTGATAGTGAAAAGGAAGGAAAAGCATGGTATCATGGCTAAAAGACGTGAGCCACAGATGAGCGTGCAGGAGTACCAGGCCAGCACTAGAGAGGATACTGAATTATGAGGGATGTTAGAGAATGAGGGAGAGGGCTTCTGGAGAGACTTCAGGAAAGAGTCTAGTTTCAGTTATAGCAAGGAAGAGAATCTAGCATTCTTTGGATTTAAGGATATGAGAAAGGTTAATCTGGGATGCCCTTCTGTGATCAGGTTCCTTGCTTCAACCTTCTAGTGCACTCTGTGTGTCTTAAAAACAGCTCACAATTCTCCTTTTCTGGAAAGCCTTCTCTGTCACATTTCTCACAATATATTTTATTTGTTTAAATTTACTTTTAAGTTTTGAGTACCTTAAGAAGGGAAAATGTATCTTAACTATACTTACATGGCACAGCATTTGACATGTATAGGAATTTAGTATTTATAGAATTAGACTGAGATATGTTGTTACATTTTTAAGGACTTAAAAATTAATTTCAAAAGTGAAAAAAATAGAATTCAGTTCTTTTATTTAAAATACTTGCATTGCAGGATACAGTGAAATGAGCATTAAGTCAGCTATTCAATTACTTGTGTGTAGCAGTTAGATACCTTAGAAGACACATCACACTATTTTTATGCTTAATTTACTTTAAAAAGTTATCTAACCTACATCAAAAAACATGAATATTGGATAAACTACTTCCTCCCTCCCTCCCTTCCTCCCTTCCTTCCTCCCTTCCTTCTTTCCACCAGGGATTGAACTCAGGGGCACTTGACTGAGCCACATCCCCAGCCTTATTTTGTATTTTATTTAGAGACAGGTCTCACTGAGTTGCTTAGTGCCTTGCTTTTGCTGAGGCAGGCTTTGAACTTTTGATCCTCTTTGCTTAGCCTCCTTAGCCTCTGGGATTACATAGAATAGTTTACAGGCAAAATAGGACAGGCCTTATCAACTAGAAGATGTACCACATGTACCACGGCGCCTGACTCCATTGTTTCTTATAAATTTTGAAAATCGGGGTTTGAAGAAAGTGGAAAGTGACTCACCTTATGTGGGGTTTTAAAGAGTTTTAAAAAATCTTATATCCATATTTCAGATTGATTGAATAATTTTTTTCAGTGTTTCATACTGAGAGTGGAGTGAGATACTTAGGCAGTTCTTTGGTGAGGACAAGCTGTTACATAATTACTATGATGTAAGAAGTGATTTCCATAGTTAAATGAGATTGTTTTTACATGACATATTTTAGAAATGTCTTTCTTTGAATGGTTCATTAGTTTACTAAAAAATTTGGTGGTATAGTTTTTATTTTCTGTACATGTGTGCATTATATATCTATGTGTTTGTTTCATCTTTTAGAATGACCAGGTTCTTCAGGGTTTCTCAGTGGACAAAGGAGAATTCACGTGTCCCCTCTGTAGGCAGTTTGCTAACAGTGTTCTTCCTTGTTATCCTGGAAGCAATGTGGAAAATAACCTTTGGCAACGTCCTAGTAACAAAAGCATGCAAGATCTCATAAAGGAAGTGGAGGAACTGCAGGGACGGCCAGGAGCTTTCCCAGTAAGCATCAGTGTAAGGCAGAAATATCCTGGTTAACTTGGCTCTGCTTTTCAGTTTTATTTTCTTTCCTTTTAAAATTTACTCTGTACTTGTATACATTTAGAAGAAATTGCTTTTAGAGGTTTTTCTCTTCTGTTTAAGCTTGCTGAAAAACAAAAATGAAAATAATAGAAGAAATTATCAATGAAGGCTAGACTTTTCCCTATCCTATAGCATTATAACTTTAATATACATCTTCCAGGTCATGATTTCCATTAGGTATAGATACAGTTAAGCCCTTTTAAAATGTCGAAATATTTAAAAACAAAGCAAAACAAATTATATAGAGACACATGTTGCTTAGCAATGGGGACATTATGAAAATTGTCAATTGGTAATTTTGTCATTGTGTGAACATTGTAAGTGTACTTACATAAATTAATATGGTTATATAATCACTAAGCAATATAATTTTAAGGGACCACTATTGTACACATGGCTAATCATTGATTGAAACATCATTATATGGCACATGATGTTTAGATACATTGTAGTATAATCATAAAAATATGCTCATTAGATGCATTAAGATTAAGGAGATATATCTACACATACACTCACACATTTATGCATTTACTCTCTGTGTGTGTGTGTGTGTGTGTGTATGTGTGTTAGAGAAAATGTTGTGTGACCATAAGTCAGTCTACTTAACTGTGGGGTTCTGTGTAATTGAACCCATCTTTTATCTCATCTAGTAGGATTCATTTGGTTTAAATTCTTAAAGCATTTCACCTTTATTATAGATTTATGATGTGGTTTCTGAGAGAAATGACAACTGTGCCTGCTTTATGTAATAAATTTATGAAAACTGTGGATAGTTACTGACTTTTGAAACAGAAATTCATATATTAAACTTACTCAGAAGGATTTACCTCCTAGCAATTTGCATTCACAAAACAAATTTTAGAGTCTGATTATTTTTCTTTTGTAAATCCAAAGTTTTATATGTTTAAAGTATGCTTAAAGAGACATTGATATTATTCTTTGAAAAATAAACTTAAATTCAAGTCAGGTTTTCTGAAAACATGGAAATTTTATTCCAAAATAGTATTTAATGACACCCACTTACTGGCTTAGACTATAGTTTGTGTGGATAATTCATATTTGGATTATAATATTATTGATAACAATGTAGAATCAAAAGATTATAAGATAATCTATTTCTGATTGTTTTTATCTTTATACTTTAAATATATTTATAGTGGATAGATAATGTTAAATCTATTTTGCTTTTTAACTTTGATTTCCTTGTATGTTCATTTGATAAATATTCTAGTTTTAGGCTGTTATCTAAAAAAAATGAATCTAAACTTTATATATATGTTTGCATTTATGTAGTCAGAAACCAACTTAAGTAAAGAAATGGAATCTGTAATGAAAGATATAAAAAATACTACTCAGAAGAAATATCGAGACTATAGCAAGACCCCAGGCTCACCAGACAATGATTTTCTCTTTATGTACTCAGTTGCTAGGTAGGTATATGTAGTATTACTTTTTTATTTTCTTATTCACTGTATTTAGTTATTCGTTTTATCACTCAGTGAATCTTTGTTTTATTTCCACTTAAATTTATTTAAGAAAAGGATGTATGTTTTTAATATTGGTTAAAATTATGGCTAATTTTAGAACCTCCTAGGAAGACTAGAGATGTATACTTCTCTGTCTTTCCTAAAGAGTTTTTAATCTGAATGGAATGTTGGGTAAGTGTTATGCAGCATTATAGTATATGTGGAGAAAAGTATATTATTAATGTTTTGGGACAGATAAGTCCTATAAAAAAAGTGGTAGTACTGAGAACTAGGACATTGTAATATGGTAAATATTTTTAATTTATGGAAGAAAAAGAATAGTAAGAAACAAAAGAACTTTATTTGCATAAGTTTAGTGAAAAATCTAGCAATGTCCTGAAAGATGACTGATAGTTTAGCAAACCTGATAAAGAAGAAGAAGGAAGACATCAGGCATGTTCTAAGCCTTTATCCGCAGTAAGTAGGAGCTCAAGAAAGCAGTTAGAAATATGCTTTTCTTATCTTTCTGAGAGGATTGATTAGTCTAATTGACTGAGTAGGTGCTTAGCACCCTAAGAAATAGATCTACACAGGAATTTTAAATAGTTTAGTTGAGCAAAAATGAAGAACCATAAAAGAAGTGAGAGGAGAAGTAGACAAAGTTAGGGACTTGTAAACACATTCTTGTAGACCCCTGAATATCTCTGGAAGCATACTTCATGTTTTGTCCAAGTAGTATTATACTAGGTAAGATTTAGGAGATCATGTGACTTGAAGGCATGTAGCAGGTTAGTGGCAGAGTAGGACTAAAACTCTGATCTCTTGAGTCAAGTTTAGTGTTTTTTCAATTACTCTTCTCTTTTTCCCTTTCTTATGCATGCAGTACATCATGGCCATTTTCTCTGATTTACTCTCAGAGCAGAGGATAACAAAAGAGTAAATGAACCATATATAGCCTTTAGAACCCAGGGAAAATGGAACTAAGAAAAATTGCAGCAAGCAAGTTTGAGCTCAAGATAAGGAATATTAATTAGACTTGGTCTGAGAATGCAAATGCTGGACAGGGATTGATATAAAAGGATATAATGAATTAGAAAGTAATTTTCTAGTCTGCATATTCCTGGACAGTTGTTATTTATGCAGCATGCTTTGGGGGAAAGTATAATAGTTAAATGTTTTCTTTCCAGAATTACCAATTATTGCATACTTGCAATAAAATATTTGAACACTAAACTAAATATTATTTAGTTTATTTAGTTATTATTTAACTTCATTAAGGTTCCAGAATTATATAAAGCTTATGTATAATATTATAATTCTAGTATTAGAGAAGATTGGGTTGAAGGTAGAACACTCTTATGCTTTATATATTTATATATAATATACACTTCTGTGTATATACACACACACATTATTTCATTCATATATTTATGTACTTATACCTTTCATTTTGTTAGAGTTGACCTTATAAGAAAACTCTGTTGAATAAGAATGATCTATACATGCAATTTTCTTATAGTATGACAAATAATTTGATTTAGACATAATTTAGTTGAAATTTTAGATCCTTGTTTCTTGCTTTAAATAAATAAATAATATATGGAATAAAGCTTGCAATGATAATATGAGACTGTTTGAATCAACACATTTTAGTTTTTCTGTTTAACAGAGAAGCAGGGATAATTGTCACATGCTTTACTAAGTGTATAGGTAAACAAACATAAAATATGTTATTCCCCAATTATTCTCCGATCCCTAATGAAGCAGCAAGACAATGATTCTGAAAGTGATAATATATAATACGATTATCCTTTGGTTGGAATTACCCAAGACATTGCATAGTGAGGTTGCAATGTCCTAAGTTTAACTTAGTTATTACAAAGAAAACAAACAAAAAACAAATTGACTCAAGATTAACAAAACATGAATTGAAGGAAAAAAGTATGTTGTAACCTATGTGAACAGGATGTAATTTTCTCAAGATAGAATACTAGATCTTTATAATTATCTTATGTCTAACACATAACTCACTCTATAAATATTTATTCCTAAAAGGTGAAAGCATTAAAATATTTAGTAGCATTTAAATATTTAAGTAAAATATTTAATAATAAATTTAAGTTGTTTAACTTTTAAATTAAAGTAACAATTCATATATATATGTATACACACACACACATATATATAATTTTAGTTGCAGTCAGACACAATACCTTTATTTTATTTATTTATTTTTAATGTGGTGCTGAGGGCTGAACCTAGTGCTTGCATGTGCTAGGTGAGCATTCGATCGCTGAGCCACAACCCCAGCCCCTCTTTTTTCTTTTCTTTTTTTAATGCTTTATTTTTTTTTCTTTTTTCTTTTTTTGGTGGTGGTGTTGGGAATTGAACCCAGGGCCTTGTGCATGCTAAGCAAGTGCTTTACCACTGAGCTACATCCCCATCCCTAAATGTAACAATCCATTAGAATTTGCAGGTTTATTTGTATTTGGCATTGATAATTTTAATGGAATACAATCTTAGTTTCTCAGAGGTGAGTTTCTCTCAGTTGAATAAGTAATTTTGTTTGCTCTTCAGCAACTTAAATTTTGATGTTTAAAACCAATATTTTTGGTAACTAGCCTGGAAAATTGTTTTTTTTTAATAATTGAGTTATATTTTTGAAAATTAGTACATAGTTGTTTTTTATTTTATTTGCATAGTGAAACTTTGGAGGATTTTCTGAAGGCAATAAAGAAGAGATTGCTTGAATATCTTTTAATTTAAAAATTAATCAAGATTACTTTATTCAAGTTTTAATGTATTTCCAAGATTTCCATTCTGTTGCAAATTTTAATCATTCAGATGGATTATTTTAATACCAACTCATAATTTCAATATTGAAACAATGAGTGACATGAATTTTAAGAATTGATTTTGCCAAGGATTTTTTGATCCAAGTTATATAGGGACTAGAGATATTAATGAGTAGCACTTGGCCTGTATATTGTAAGAAAAAAATGGAAAAATGAAACATGAGTATCTGAAATGTGTTGGACAGACATCTTTAAATCACAAATGGGTAAATACTCAGTATTCAAACATTTTTTAAATCCTTTTAAACATGACCTTTTTCCTCCTGAAATACTTTTTTTATTTTTGGGCAGTGATTGGGGGTGGTTATTGCTGGTTTTAAGGAATATAAAAATCAGCAAGAGAAAGATAATTAACTGCAAGGAGTAATAAAAATCTTATAATTGGTTACATACCAAAACAAAGAAGTTCTTAGTCCCCTAAATATTTTTAAGCACTTTGCTACACACCATTGGGGGTTTAGAAGCTGTATATGAAGTGGTCCTTGTTCAGGAATTTGCAGTTTATATAGAAAGACAAAACTAATAAACAACATTCTATATGAAGCAGAGTACAATTTTTTTTAAAGTCATATAGAAAAATGCTGTAGAATTTCAAAAGGAAAGATAAGCAAACTGAAATTCAAAGTACATGGAAGCGCTTCTTTCCTGTCTCAGAAAGGCTTCCTGGAATAGCTAGAACTTGAGTCACAAGTTTTACATAATGTAGGCTGGGGTGTGGATGAAGGTTTCTGTCCCCCACCACACACCCAGAAAAGTTGACTTTCTTATTGAACCAGTAAAGTGATAGATTCAGGCCTTGAATCCAGATCTTTTTTTCTGGGCCTTTGGCCCTTTCCACCAGACCAATGTGAGTTTGAGCATCTGTGTACATTATTTATTTATTTTCAGATTTTATAAAATAACAGCTAGTGCTGAAGGCTGGTAGAGAGGTGAAAAATGGTGGTCCTGCAAAAAGAAGCAGAGTACAGTTAGAGGGGTTTTATGTGGATATATGGTATATGTAGGTTGTTACTATGATGGGCTTTTAGCAGTCTTTCTTATCATTCTTCCAAATATAGAGATTTTTCTCTTATTTTTTTCTCACAAACTAATTTGAATATATTTGAGTTAGAAAATATAGAAAATAGAATTGGCTTTTTTAAGAACAAAAGGGACATAAACCTCCCACTTTCAACATATCTTTATTTGTGCATCATCCATTCAGAAACGAGAAACAGATTGTTGTGACTTTCAACCAGAGGAGTGATAGACAAGGGACACATGATTCCATTTGTGTGTTTTTCACTCTAGCAAGTCTTAAAGGGATGATTTTTATATAAATGAAGTAAGGAAAAGTTGATAGGGCTTCTGAAATCAATTTTTAAAATCCCAGATATTATTACATATTAACCCTTGGCTGGGTACTTTTTGTTTTTTAACATGAAAGAAATGTTGTACAGGAGTTCTTCCACCAAAATTTATTTCAGTAAATTAGATTTAGTAGTTTTATTTCAAATATCCTTTAAAATGAAATTCCTAGTAACATGTTTATCATCTTTTAAAGTATCATATATGGTGATTGAATAAAAAGAATTGTTTTTATATTTATATATTAGTAAGTATTTTTGCAAATATGCTGAAAAAAATTGACATTCTGGTTCTGACATTCATTTGTGAGAATTGTTCATGTTTTTGGTTAGCATTTTTAAAAATACTATCTAGGAAATCAGTTTTTATAAGAGAATATAGCCATTAATTTTTTTCTACAGATTAGGCAACAGAAGATTTGTGAAAACAAAATGTATTGATCTCATTTATATTCCCTTGATGAAGGAACACATGCTGGTCTCCGCTCGCTTTCTGTCCACTAATATGAAATCCTTGTCCCTGCTTCCTTGCTGGTAGGTTTTTAGAAGTTCAGTGAGCAATGCAAATCGCCTGAAGGGTAGAAAATTCCCTTGTCACACAGATGCCCTTATCAGCAGCAACCAGATGGAGCTGTGAGCAGGAACATTATCAGTGTTAAATTGCTTTCCCCCTACCCTGAGTAGAAGGATTAAAGCATTTCTTTAGAAATGGGTGGCAAATGTACAGATTTAGGAATATTAATATTTTTAACAATTTGCATTTATAAGTAAATCTGTGAAAATATCATTTCAAAACATTGTGTTCAAAATTGTAACCAAAACCAGTTGAAAATATTTTGTTTTAAATAAAATAAGATATAATCTTTCTTGAATTCACTTGCAAAAAATAAGCTTGAAACTTGCCCCTCATCCCCATTTTAAGATGGGAAAATATCTTACTGCTAGAGTCAAATACATATCTTGGATATAAAGTAGTTAATTCAGTTTTAGTCATTGAAAAAAAAAGGTATATTTAAGTTTATAAATATTATTGAAATAAAACCCCATTTAATTTATAATCTAGAATTTTATTGTTGTTTTGGCTTTTATTTTTTTTACTGTTGTTGAGTAAATCTTTAGATTCTATGCAGTTTAATTTTCAAAATGTCAGTTTACTAATTACTACTCTATAAGTTAATAATTGCTGAATAGCTTTTAATTTCAGATCTTTATATGAATTAATACTGATGTTTAACAATGTTTATAGTTACACAGTATATTTTAATTACTATATTTGTAGAAGTCCATAAAAGAGACTGCTATTAATTATGTTTTTATTCATAGCTATTTAGATATCAATGATTTTGTTTCTTGATATTGATTTCCAGATACCATCTAAGCTTCATGAGTGATAATCATTTCTCTAGCAGAAAAATTGATATACCTTGTGTTTTGTGTGACAATAACTACCCACCTAGTGGCTGACCGTTGGAGTACAAATTCTTTCATCAGATTCATATTGTAGGTTTATGAGATATGTTGCAGGTTGTCCGCCCCACTTTAGTCCTAGTTTTTAGTATTTGCCAACATTTGGGACTTTGCAACAATGACATGGTAATGTGTACAATTTTTTTGCAGGTGTAAATATGAACATATAAGTAAGGATGTATAAGTTGTTTCCTTTTTAGTTCTGAATATGAGATAAAATATAATTATTACTGATACTGCAGATAATAAAGTTGAAGAACTTTATTATTTAGGTTGATTCAGACATGTCAATAAAGCAAATTAAAAAGGATCTCTTCAGCCTAGTCATGGAAATATATTTTAATGCTTTACTTATAGAACCAATTTGGAACTTGAATTGATTCATCGAGGAGGCAATTTATGTTCAGGTGGTGCAAGCACAGCTGGCAAGAGGTCTTGTTTAAGTAAGTATTAAACAATGTTAAATTTTAAAAAATTTCTGTTTATATCATTTTTATAAGCACATTAGTCAAAGTAGTCTTTGGTGTATTTTCTATTTCTGTTTATGATAGTTATGATCAATTTTGTTAATAATATAGTTATAAATAGTTAATCTTGAGGAGAGGAGGAAAAGGGAAATACCGAGCATTATTTGAAATACTGGGAAATGATATTGGTCAAATTACATTTTTTTACCATGTGCATGTACAAATATGTAACAGTGAATCCCACCATTATGTATAATTCTAATGTACAAATAAAAATATGGACAAATTATGCCTCAGAGGCATAAAAATTGTATTAAAATAATTAATCCTGTACTTAGAAGAATCAAAAATATTTGGCTCTTTCTGTACTAAGATTGTACAGTCATAAATACCATATTAAGTGATCATATTTACATTGGTTCAAAATTTTTAAAATGTATTATTCTCGGGTATAAAATATTATCCTCAAACTTTAATTCTTTTAAAGAATTTTACATTGAGTTGATTTAAGAAGATATTTTTAAAAGAGGATTTATGTTGCCTATAGATTCTTACTATATTGTTATTCTTTATAATGAAGACTCTTGTTATATTTTGATGTATATATTAAAATATATCAAAATTGTGGATATAAAATATACCAGAATTTTAGATTTTTGCTTTTAATTATGTGTATATTTTATGTTATAAAACAAGAATGATTCTTCATTATTGTTTGTGAAAGTATATTTGAGAGAAAGTTAGTTTATAACATAGTGGACTTTTCATGAGCATGTTTTCTTATGCTTATTAGTATGGTTTACTCATTGTTTAGAGAATTAATGTGAATACTGGGAGTAATTTTTTTTAATGTCACAATGTAGCTAATTATTGACTCCAAATTACTGGAGTTGAAATATTGCCTAGCATGATGAGTATAGGAAATTAAACTGTTTAAAATACATAATGAAGTTTGAAAAATGAATATATTTTCTCAAATACAAAATAATAATTATTAATATTATCAGTTCATACTGGCTTGTAGCAACATATACATGTTATTTAACAACAACAACAAAAAAAGTCTATGTAATTTTGGACCAATTTTAAAGCAAAGAATTGACCAAAAGTAACTGAAAATTTCTAACATAAAGATATAGACATGCGGGGCTGGGATTGTGGCTTAGTGGTAGAGCTTTTGCCTAGCATGTACGAGGCACTGGGTTTGATCTTCAGCACCACATAAAAATAAAAAAGAATAAAATAAAATAAAATAAAATAAAATAAAATAAAATAAAATAAAATGCAGTGGTTTAAAAAATATATAGACATGAAATTTTCACCAAGTTAATCTTAAAATTTTTATTGTTATAGGTTTTGATATTTTGTTTTGGATTAGCACTGATTCCTTGAACTTAAACTTTTGGAAGTTATTTTTTAAATGAGTATTTAGTATATATTGACCCCTTGATATATGTACCTATATCCTAATTATACTCTGCACTTTTGTAATAGGTCTTAAAGGGGAAATTGTTGCTATAAAGCGGTTTTAGATCTGTTTGAATTGGTAGGTACTGTCAATTCAATTAAAATAAATGAATTTTTCATGTTAATTTATTCTTAATTGATGTTTGATATTGGATGATAATGTTCTAGAAATTGTTGTTAGAAAGTAGTTAGTAAAAAGATTTCAATATTTTAAAATTTCAGTGTTTAAAAAATATTGATTTCATTTCATTTTTTTCCTCTGAAGTGCTTATATTTATTCAGAGACTTGTAAATGATGCTTTTTTTCCAGAATTTTGAAAACAGTAATAAAATTCCAGTGACTAGACTCAATTTTAGTTTAAAGAATAAATTGATAGTTCCAAACTTTTGTTTCTTTATTTTCCCCTTTAGTGAAGAAGAGATTATAATGTGCCACTACAGAAAAGGTCATGATTTAGTTCATCCTAAATATAAGTTAATATTGCTTTTAGTTTTCATATCATTTATTATTCAGTTACTTATTATGTTATTTATGCTAATATTTATGAAAGCTTTTCTTCTAAGGCTTTTCGGTAACATATTATATATTATATAAACCTCTGTTTTGTAAATATGTAAACTCAGTGTATTTGTTATTTACTCAAATCTAATTAAAATGTAGTTTAAATTGAGCATGAGGACTTAAATTGATGTTAGCAGGATCTTAGAGTATAAGTCCCCCCTGCCCCAATCTTCCAGTGGAATTTTAGTAATATTGTTAAGCAAGAATTCTGTCCTTTTCCTAGGGAATTCTCATTTGTCAGTATTTTCCTTTTCCTATTCATGGCTCTTCACTATATTTTAAGTATCTCATTTTTAAAGTGTATTTTTTTCCATAATATCTTTTCATAGAGTAAGAGCTTTGTTAATTAAGTAAGTGATAAAAAGAACTTTTGTTTTTATCATTCTAAAAACACTACAATATGTAAAAATAAAGTAATAATACTATTAGAATATTGTTCCATCACAACTTCTTGGTGAAATTGAAGATTTTCTAGTCTGGAATAACTTTTAATAAATTTTGTCTGGAAAGGATTGAGCAATGCATGATAAGAAATTATGGAGATACACATGTGTATGCACACTCGAGGACACCCCCCCCCCAAAACACAGTACTGGGGGGGCATTAGGAGCTTAGAGAAGATTGATATTTTTACAGTAATTAAACCAGAAAATATTACGTGTTTCATTTATACTGAAGAATCAAATAAAAGTAAAACAAAGCCATTCAACACATACATCTTTAAACAAACTTTTAAATAGTTGAGGTAAAGTTACCAGTGTTTGGAAAAATTTTCACAATTAAAAAAATTAGCAAAATTAGTTCACATAGTAGCATACTGTGGTATTTTAATAATACCTTACTTGAAGTTTTAGAGTTTGTAAAGTGCTTTCACATAAATTATTAATCTTTAGAATGACAATGTGAAATAGGTGTTATCTCTTTTTCATAGAAAAGGAATCTGAAGTTCAGAGTGATTGCCTTGCCAAGTCTCACACAGCTGGAAAATGTCAGAGCTTGCACTTGAACCCAGCTCTTCTGACTCTAAATTCAGTTATGTAAGACATATTCCCTACTCTTAAGTGTTCCAAAGGGTATAGAACCTGTAAGACCTTTTATCCATGGGCTTAGTCAAAGACATTCTACTGCACACTGCTGCATTGGGATCTTTCTTGACTCTGTGGTGCTAACCCTTTTGCCATCTATTTTCTTTTGCTAGCCTTTCACTGAGAATCCTAGTTTTGTTTTGGGCTACCCCTTCAGACATTTTCTCAAGTCCTAAGTCCTCTGGACAGCAATTAGTTCTCCTTTATTTCTCACTAGTTTGCTTACTGGTTCCCTCGAATCCTGCTGCAAGCCAGCTGTGTCAGCTTCCACATGGCACTGCTTCTAATTTCTGGGTCAGAGCTCTAGTCTTCCTTATTCACCAGGGAATGTCAGGCATTTAGAACCTTACATCCAGTGGATTGGATTGGTCCTAGATCATTTGTTATAAGATAGAAAGTGTTAAGTTCTAATGATGCTATGGATAAAGTTCTAGGATATTTAAAAGATTTAGGATTATATCTAGCTGATGGAGTCAGTGAAGCTTTGGTAGGTGTGTTATTTTAACAAGATTTTGAAAAATAAATGAGATTTAGGGTTAACAAGTTGCCATATATACTGATAAGTACTATCAATTTGGCTAGCAACAGATGTAGGACCAAGCAGCTGTAAATATTGAAAACATAGCTTTTTATTAAAAAAATGTTTTTGCTGGGTACAGTGGCATATGCCTGCAATCCCAGTAGCTCAGGAGGCTGGGGCAGGAGGATTATAAGTTCAAAGCCAGTCTCAGCAATTTAACAAGACACTGTCTGAAAATAAAACATGAGAAGGGCGGGGGATGTGGTTCAGTGGTAAAGTTCCCCTGGGTTGGATCTGGCACACACACACACAGTGTTTCATTGAGGTTACTCTGTTTATTTCTTCTTTCAAGTGATTTGAAAGTAGATATGAAATGCCATAGATTCTAGTGAAGTTCACAGGCTTTCAGCAACTTTTTTGCCATGATATTTTTAGTGTATTTCTCAAGAAGAAATTGTTGAAACCATCAACAAGTATCATTTGATAAATTATTAATTTGGGAACATAATATAAAAAATATTTTGTTAGAACGACATTTTTCCATATGTTTAGGTATGAGACTTTCTGCTCATTACTATAGTTTAACTACAGTCACAAAGTTCACATCTCAAATGCATTTGTTTATTTTATATGGAGATTAGAAACTAAACTTGAAGACAGGAGATATAGATCACTGGTAGAGCTTTTACTTAATATTCTCAAGGCCCTGGGTTCAACCTCAGCACTGCAAAAATACAACTGGCAAAAGCCAAACAATAGAAACAAAACAAAATAAAAACAGGAAAATCCTTTAACCTTAGAGAGGCTGAAGTAAACTCTTGTTTTGACACTTTCATTTGGGAAGTTCTGATTTACTTCATTTTGATGTAATTTATGATCTTATCAAGAAAGACCTTATCAAAATGGTTTAGGGCAAGTCATTTAACCTCTTGGTTCTGTTCCTTATTATATCCAAACAGGATTATTTTAAGAATTCAAGTATTATGGATTCAAAATTTTGACATTAGTATTTTTACTACTGCAACACTGTCATCATTAAATTGGTGTGTGATAAGGAGACAGAGCAAAAATAACAGTAATTTTTAGCTCACTTTTCATATTAGTTCATTCAGACTGCATAGTGAAATAGGCTTGGAGGCTTATACATAACAGATTTACTTTTCACAGTTCTAGAGGGAGGTCCAAGATCAAAGTTCTAGTAACTTCAGTGTCCAGTAAGAGCCTGCTTTCTTATAGACAGACATCCTCTTACTGAAACCTCACAAGGGAATGTAAGAGGATCCCTTTTGAGCCTTTTGTAAGGGTACTAATCCCTTTCATGACTAATGACCTCAGTACCATCCATGACCTTTGGGGTTAGGATTTTAATGTATGAATTGGGGGCAGAGTTATAAACATGTAGTCCTGTGTAATTTTTTAAAAAATGTTCTAAGGCACGTAACAATCTATTGATCAGTTAAGAGACAGGTTAGGAGGAGAGGCTTGGATTTATTTCCATTACATAGTTTATCTATTGTGAATAAAATACTTTGTTAATTTTGGGAGGTTGGGAGATGAAAGGGGAGTAAGAATACAGCATGAAAATTTGAATTATATGGGTGGCTTTAACTAGTCTTTTAAATCTTTCTGAAGGTTCTGTGATTTGTGGCCCAGGTAGCCAAAGCTTTGCACATTATAATTTGAGCATTCCAGGAACTGAGTACTACAACTGATAACTTCTGCAATCAAGACATAGGAATCCTCACATCTTACTTGGCTTAGGCCAGGGCAGCTCCTTTCTTCTGTAGTGTGATTGAACGTTTCCCACCCAGTTTTCAGTGAACTGCTTAAATAAGACACAGATTCATGGAGTGTGTCTTTTCCCATAAGGAGAAAATTAGGAGTTCTAAGAACTGATCTTTGTCATCCCCTTCCTAGTACTGTGGAAGCAGTACTGTGCCCCTCTTACCCAATATCATGTTGTAAAGGTGAGAAGGGAGGCTATTAGATGGAGTACAGTTTGCTGAAGCTAATATTAATACATGTAATCCTTGAAGCAACTAGAGAAGGACAGCATAATTTGTCTGGAAGTGGAGGTATAGGAAATCCAGGAGACAGGAGAGGAACACAGTATGGGAAGTAGGAAAGTACTAAAGATAACCTTTCCTTCAGTATATCCCCTCTTCCACTTGGAGGGAAAATACCTCTCTAAAGCAAGCAAAACTTCCTTGTCCTACCTACAAACTCATGTGTCCCCTTATTGACTAGAGGCCACATAGAATACAGTGCTGGAAACTCACTTTCCAGAGCAGTGAGTTGGAGTTAGAAGACCTGGATTCTAGTCCTATTTGTTATCTGTTGACTTTTAGGAAAGTCACCGAACTCCATTTCTTATTGTGGGAGTCGTGATGATAAAACCTGTGCTGATCTTCTGATATACATCTATCATGGTTAAATAAAGATCAAATGATACTGGATAAAGGAACTAAAGTATTTTTATATAATCTCTTATTTTGTTACATAAGATAATTATTAAACTTTCCCTTTAGCCCTTTAAAATTTTACTATAATTGCCACTTTTCTCCCTGTCCTGCCTTGCCTGGAATGCTTAGGAGTGGCATAGGGAAAGGTGAGTTAACTCCTGTCACCCCAGAACATTAGCCTCCTATCTCTTCTTTCTTCTTAGAACTGTTCCCAGGCCTCATTTGAGGAGCTTACTCCTGTCTTTCCATGGCAGATGTCTCAGGGATGTATGGAGAAACCAGGGGAAACTGGCTATGTTGTGAGAGGTGTATATGTATACCTATTACATTCATCCTGTGTTAATTGGGTCAGAGCAGTTTCTTCATTTTGATTATTCAGTTACAGACAAATGGAGCTCCCTACCCCCTATGGTATTTCAAAGAGTCATTTGGTTAGTTGAGATTTTTTTTTTCATTAACAATTATTTAATTGGTGATGACTAGTAATGACTAGATTGGTAAAACTGCAATCTTTTTTAAAAATTATTTTTAGTTGTAGTTGTCAATACCTTTATTTTATTTATTTATTTTTATGTGGTGCTGAGGATTGAACCCAGGGCCTCGCATATGCTAGGCAAGCATTCTACCACTGAGCCACAACCCCAGCCCCAAAACTGAAATCTTGAATGATCTGGAAATAGAGACCCAGTTAAGTTTATCTTAGGTACATTTCAACAGTGGTATAATTTAAGATAGAACCAATTTATATACGTCTTCTCTTTAATATATATTTATGTCTTAATGGCTAGTGTGAGTTATACTAAGAAATAATCTACTAGTTTTAGATTTCTTGCATGTTTAGAAATAACTGACAGACACAGAATTTCCAACCTGGTACTAAACTCAGTGCACATCTGTTTCAAAAGCATTTTGAAAGATTTTGACGTACAACAATTTAAAAGAGTGTAGTTTTATTAAGTGGGTATCCCTGAGGTCATAAAAATTGGCATAATAGTGTTTTGTATATCTACATGCATGTATGATATTCATAGTTTTACATGTAAAACTCTTAAGTATGCAATGAATTTACAGTTATTTTTTTTTTTTTTTGGTGGTGCTGGGGATCGAACCCAGGACTTTGTGCATGCAAGGCAAGCACTTTACCAATTGAGCTATATCCCCAGCCCTACAGTTGTTTTATTTTACAGATTTTTTTGTAAGAAAATCTTTCCTTGATGTTGATAAAGTTAGGAAGTATAATTAAATTTTATTTTTAAATTCTAGTTAAAGAGTACGTAAAATTAAATCTCAAGTTTTCTTAAGGACAAATTGGTCTTTCAGTGTTGTTTTCTCAGTTTCAGTAATGATGTGTCTGTCTTGTGATTAGCACATTCTAATACCTTAGATTTGTCAGGTAGTAAAGAATTTGATTATCAGACATTACTGAAAGTGGAATTCTTTGTCTCAGGTGAGTTGTTGCTGCAGCCAGCGTGGGGAAGATGATAGGAACTAATAGGTCAAACACTGCTTTTGTGGTTAGAGTTTAGAGGTCAGTCTCTTTGCGGGCAGTGAAATTAGAGCTGATTAACTGGCCTACTTCTTGGTTACTGAACCCATATGCCATTATGTCAGAAAGGGAAGAATATAAAGGCAAAACCACAATGAATTTTATACTTGTATTGATTTTTAGAAGAATATACATTTATTCATAAAATATTTAATCTTTAAATTTGTAAAAATCCTATTATATGTCAAGCACTGTGCTACCTTGGAGATACAAAGGTGAAAGACACAATTGTCCTCCTCTGGAAGCTCTTTCCTGAGAGAATAGGAGAGAAAAATGTGAGAAATAATTACAAGGTTGTTTAAGAAATGCTAAAATAGAGTTAGCTCAAGTTGCAGAGAGTACCTAAAACAAAGGATGATCAGACTCTTCTGAGGTATCAGAAAAGAAGAGCAAAGGGGCACATGAACTGGATCTTGAAAGATGAATTGAGTTTGCCTAGAGGACAAGAAGATGCTGTTCTAGGCTGAGAGAGCAGCTTACAAAGACAGAACAAGACACCATGACACAATGGGAAATACTTAAAAAAGAGAAAGAGAGGAAGGAATGTTAAAAAATAAGACTAAAAAAGAAGAGAGGGGCTAGCTCATGAAGGGGTTTATATACCTATTCCTTCAGTAGTTCACCAATAAAATGTGAAATCTTGTCAATAGACTGTTTAGAGGGATTGGGAAGAGTGAAACAAAGGGTGTTTTATTTAGTAAACTCTCTATTATGAAAACCAGGGGAGTAATGATGTAGTGATGGAGTGGAGCAGAAAAGTGTGAATCATAGGAGGAAGAACTAATAGGATTGACAATCAGTTGGAAATGGATATGGGAGATGACTTTAAGTTTTTCCTTGGATGTTTGAATGAAAGTGGTGTCATTCACTCAAATAGGGATTATAAAAGTAACAAAAATTGGAGCTGGGTTGAGCTATATAATCAAGTTAGTTTTTAATGTTTTGATTTTGAGGTACCTGTTGAACATCTGAAATTCTAGAGAGATTTTTGACTATAAACTTAAAGGGAGCTACAGAAGACATGGGCTTGGGTGAAGTATGATTCTTTTCCTTTCTTATGGAGAATGTTATCTTTAGGGTTTTAGTAGGGGAAGAAGAGCATGTTAACTGAGAAGGAACTGGAGAAGAACTAGGGAAGAGGGCTACCAAAATTTTAGAGGAGAAGAGAGTGAAGAATATGTGTTAATACTTATTGGTATAGTGGTAGATTTATACAGAAACCTTATGTTTTTAATGTGTCATAATCTGTAATTTTAGTAGTAAAAGTTTTTAAATTTGTTTTGTATTTAGAATTTATTTTTAGAAAGCTATGTATATGCATTTGTTTAAGCATATGCGTACTACAGACATATGCATTGCTGTAATTACTGTTACCATATAACAGCCCAGAAGGGTGATAGTCTATTCATTCTACAGTTAATAAAACTAAATTTAGGTAATGTGTTTAAGGACATATGACTTCCTGGCTCCTACTAGACAGTGATGTCTATATACATATATTGAAATGACAATAAATCTTTAAGTTAACTTAATAATATTTCTCACTTCCAAACCCTTTTGTAAATGTAAATAAAACTTAACAATTTTAAAGTGAATCATACCATAAAAGGAGTTAATTATCTATTCATTTGTTATTCAAAATTCTAATATAATCTTTATAGATATAGTTATTTTTTAACTTTTTAAATTAAACGTCATGTACATCTCATGTTTAATAATTTTTTTTAAGTTTTGCCTTTTAAGTCATTTAATTATAGGTTATCCTCCTCCTATGTCTTCAGTATTTGTCTGGCATTAGAGGTATATTCACTTCTAAATGAATAATAAAGTTTATTCTTTCTTGATAAGACTAAAATTTGAAAAGAGTACATTGGATAAATATAGTGAAATATATTAATGGTTATTTGGTCAATTCTCTGTTTCCTACAGAAATTATCTGTAATTCTCAGGTTGTTTTAGAAAGATAGATATACTTCATTAGATGTGTTATTCTTCAGTTCTAGTTATAGCCAGTACTAAAAACTCTCATGATAAAATGTAGCTTCAGAACATGACCCAAGGTTATAATTGTAGTTTTTACAGAAATGGAAAGGAAGCTTGTGTATATGTGTGTGCGCTTTTTAAACTTTGCTTTTAATCGTAAAAATCCCTCGGAAAGCTGGGTATGGTGGTGCATGCCTGTAATCCCAGTGGCTTGGGAAGCTGAGGCAGAAGGATCACAAGTTCAAAGCCAGCCTCAGCAATTTAGCAAGGCACTAATTAACTCAGTGAAACCCTGTCCCTAAATAAAATATAAAAAAGACTGGGAATATGGCTCAGTGGTTTAAGTTAGTCTCTGGGTTCAGTCTCTGGTACTTTATGGGGGAAAAATATCAAACTTCTAGGAAAAGTGGGATGGTATAAATAGTTAGAAAGTAACAAATCTTGAATTATGTTCTTTGATTTTCCACTAATTATTAGGGTGACCTGGCAAGGTAACTTTTTGTAACTTCTGTAGAATGCAGAAATATTAGAAGATGAAAAAGTTTCCTTCTGATATTGAATTCTTTAATTATGGTAGGGATTAGGAAAATAGGCTGGTTGCAGCATTATTTCTGTGCTGGCCATGGTTTCAATGTAATGTGGTTATTAGAACCTTCATCTTGAAAAGAGATAATTAAAAGAGCTCTTTGGCTGGGCATGGTGTTGCACACCTGTAATTCCAGTGACTGGGGAGGCCGAGGCAGGAGGATTCCAAGTTCAAGGCTAATGTGGGTAACTGGAAAGACCCTTAGTGAGATCCTGTCTCAAAATAAAAAATTAGTCGGGCGTGGTGGTGCATGACTGTAACCCCAGTGGCTGGGGAGGCTGAGACAGGACAATCATAAGTTCAAAGCCAGCCTCAGCAAAAGCGAGGTGCTAAGCAACTCAGCGAGACCCTGTCTCTAAATAAAATACAAAATAGGGCTGGGGATGTGACTCAGTGGTAAAGTGCCCCTGGGCTCAATACCGGATAGGTAGATATATATATATAGAGAGAGATAGATAGATAGATAGAAAGCGCTTTGACCTAGTTAACACCTATATAAAAGAAATTTGCAAAACTCCCCATACTGCAACTTGAGATAATATTTTTTTTCTGCCGGAAGAAGTTAGTCTTTTAAACACTTTTAGGTTTTAGTCTTTAAAATGATTTCTTAAAGTTACAGATAAAACCCTTATAATAATTGAATTGAAATAAAAGTTAATAATGTATCTCTTTTCATGTTACTCCTCTGCTAAAAGTTCTGTTGTTCTCAGTGTCATCCATGGAACCAGGAGGCTGTGGTGGAAAAACTGGAAAGCTGGGAAACTTACTTGTTTTAAAAATGGGATGATAATAATGTTACCCACTTAGTAGAATTTTTGTGAACATTAATTGAAGTGATGTAAAGTTACTATGAAAATAGTGCTTGGCATGTAATAAGTAAGTAACTCAGCTAGTGTTAAAATTAATAGAATGAAGAAATTTTAACAGAAAATTAGACTTTACATTGACATAATTAGAGGAAACTGAATAAGAAAATTTGATTTTTTTCTTTTGGTATAGAGAGATTAGATCGAAATTTGACAGAAATATTTTTCTCTTTTCTACTGCACAGAGTAGAACATGTATTTTGCTTATATTCTAGCTCATGTCTTCATAGCTTCACTAAACTACTATACACACTACCATCAACACCATGCCAGAGTTATATTAATGGATCTTTGATAAATTAATCATAAAATATAGTTGATTTCTAAGTCTGTTGCTCAGAGAAAATGAAAGTCTGATGTAGGAAATCAGTGACAATAGGTTTATGTTATTCAGGTAAATTTTTTACCCAGTTTTAAGATTTAATTTTATTCATGTATCTAAAATTATTATCTGACTCTTCAGATTTTAACTTTGGATTCACAAATATTTTTCAGTATTTGTAGCAGAACCTTTTTATCCAGTGCTTGTCACATAACAAAAAGGGACATCTGATGCAAAAGCAAAACTTAGGATGTTTTCAATGAATAATTTAAAATTTTTAGACAAATATTTTAAATGTCATGAGCAGAATTTTGTTGAAAGCTAAGATTAGTGGATTATTTTTAATTCAGGTAGAAGAAATTAAAATAGCTGGAATAGTATTCCTATATAATACAATTATTTCAGTGATTGTTTCTTCATGTTGAACCAAAAGATGATGAATTCATTCTTCAGTCTAAACAAGATTTAGGGAATAATCATCATCATCATCATCATCATCATCATCATCATCATCATCTTTAGGGAAAGAAGAACTTCATCTAACAGTGTAAGGATATTACTCCATACTACCCAGGATTGGGAGATGAAGTTAGTAGTAAGTTTTGGTTAGGAGGCAACCATAATAGAGCACAAATTGGCAAGGCTGCAGCATAAAGTCAAGGCAAAGTATGGAATAAAGGGGGAACAATTCCCAAATTCAGATTGGCCATAAGGACAGTCTAGAGTCTAGTAGAAGTCATTTGGATATGTATTTTGGGGTTTACCTTAAAAGAGAATGTGAAGGGTTGGGTGATGTAGGTCAGTGGCAGAATGCTTACCTAGCACATTCAAGGGACTGGGTTCAAGCCTGAGCACTGCTAAATAAATAAGTAAATAATAGAGAATATAAAGTAATTGGGACTTGAACTTGATGAGCTATAATGATCAGGGTAGGATTCAGATTTCTTTATGAAATAATTAAAACTTTGTTCAGGAAGAATTATGTGAACTTTCTATTTACACTTTCTTTACTTTTTTCAGATCAGCTGTTCCATGTATTAGCCTTGCACATGCGACTTTATAGCATTGACTCAGAGTATAATCCCTGGAAAAAGCTTACTCAGTTAGTAGAAGACATGAATTCACAGTAAGTATTATTGAAGGATTAAAATCAGTTGAAACTCTTTTTGAAAAAGTAGTTATTAAATATAACAATGGGATTGAAATACAGGAATTTTTCTCACATTTTCTTTATGAAACATATATAATGCAAATTGAAAACCATGCAATTATACTCTACGTAAAAATTTCATAAAAATTCCTGTCAAGTGAGAAAATCTTTTAAAAGAATCTTATTGGTTTTTGAAACATTCAAATGGAACTCCATAACAGCTAGTTGTTCTATTTATGTCAGCATTGATTAGTGGGCTAACAGCCTTAGGCTAATTCCTCCCTTGTAACATCCCGTATTGGTCTTTCACCTAAGGGTTTTAGCAATCCTTGATGATTTGTGGCTTCATTAGGTGCCACAAAATAGTAATTAAAAAAAAATCCTAAACAAAACAAAAAAAATATTCTTCCTTCTAATTTATTAGCTGGATTTTATCTATAAAGAACTTTAACATTTGTTGATATATAGTTTGGCAGGATGAAGGCTTGATTCTTTCCTATTTTATAAATTTTCGAAGTAACAAGTTGATGCCTTAGTGACTTCTAATGAAGTTCAATAAATTGTAGTTATTTATGACTTCATGGATTTTTATATAGTTAATACGTTTCTTGCCATTTCAGTCCTTCTTTTCAATGCAAATCATTCTCTTTTAGTGTAGTGAGAATCCTTCCAGGTTGGCTGTTGCATTTTTGACATTAGCCAAGTAGTGATGATATCCTTGCTCTCTGGTACAGCAAGTGTTCATTTTGAACATACTCCACTTGGTAACTAGAGTCAGCTGTTTCTCCATGTAGTTCCCTATAATGGCAAATGATATTTGGAGACTATAGTCTGGGTCCTAGGGGGGCATATATAACTACTATGTTATCATTATTTGTAGACCATTTCAGTGATAGAGTTAAGATATATTATTTTTAAAAGAAAAAAAAAGATCTTGAGTTCTTACTGGTATTTGTAATTCAAATATAAGATTGTAAGGTTTTAGTTTTATTTATTTTTTTGCATATTTTTCGAAACACACGGCTAAATCAGTCAGGGTCACTCCAGGTGAACTGGGCTGGCACAAAATAATCACACAGAGACAGAGAAATACCTTTTTCTTTGGGTTCTGTGACAGCTCCTCTGACTCAGCTCCCACAAAAGAGGCAAGGCAGGCAAGAAAGAGAGAAAGCATGCCTTGAACCTGGGTTTTATTCGGGGAGGCTCTTCCATGGAATAGTCTATCCCCAAAAGGGCAAAGGTATAGGATTACAAAGGAACAAGTGAGTGTAACTCAATCCCAGCGTGTAACACCTACTATTGGAACCACGCCTTGTTATCCTAGCTGGGGTAAAGCCCAAGTTACTGCATGCAATAATTGTTCAGAACCCTGGTGCATCAGGACTTAAAGGCATCGTCTGCATCCAGGGCAGCTCCTGACACATCTTTTTTCTTTTATTCTAAAAATCTTTGTTAACATTATATATTAACATAATTATTTATTTGTATAACTAATTTTTATAATATCAGTATTACTATTAGATAGAAGTTCTCTTTATTCATAACATATAATGTGTATCAGTAGGAATATATGGTCAAAATACTATGTTTTCAATTACTTTTCTTGAGTGGTTATGCCTTCAACTTGATTCATCGTCAGGCTCATTTATTTCAGTTCTTTTTTCGCAGTATTTTATGATTTTTTCACTTTTATTTGTTTATTTTTATTATATAAGATAATTTTTTCCAAAGTTATAACTAGATTTTAAAGTAAATTAAAGACCTCTATCTTCCATTTCTGTCTACTTGCATTTCTTTTTTGTGAAGTCTCTAATTATTTTGCCCATTTCTAAAAGTTGGGTTGTTTGCCTTTTTCACTTATAAGGTATCCTTATCTTTGTGTTATAAGTTGCAAATATACTTTACCATGTTGTCAGATATCTTTTTATTTCATGATTTTTTGGTCAAAGATTTTAAAATTATAGTCATTTATTAATTTTTTCATTTATTCTGGATTTTGAGTCATAAACATATCTTCCCCCTACTCCTTAACTATAAAGCAGTTCATCCATGGCTTCGTGTAGTATTTCTGTGGTTTAAATTTTTACATTTAGTTTTCCAGGCTGTTTGGAATTTATCATGGCATAAGGTGTAAGTATTGGACCCAATTTCATTTTTCCATATAGCTATCAAATGGCCTACTGCTTTGCCTTCATATAACAATAACATTAAAACAGATCTTAAAATAAAACCGAAGAAAGAGAAGAAGAGTGACAATATAAACATTAGTTTACAAATTAATGCTGTCAATGGAAGGAGTAAGGTAGAAAACTTAACCAATGAAACTTTATCCTAAATTATGTAGTATAATCAAACACGATTATACAGAATTTTTAATTTTTCTTTGTTCAGAGGTTATGTGTTCTGTGTATTTTTGAAAAAGAAAACAGTTTAAATCTCACTAATTGACATTTTGTGTCAATCACTAGTGGACTAAGATTTTTTCCTCAGTAATCTCTGAAATTTGTTTTAAGTTTTATACTTAACACAGCCACAAACTAAATTGTTTTTGTATGTAAGACTGATTTTGCCTGAAATGCTGTCATGAGTACTTGGGGCATTTATCTTCTACACGGTATTCTTAGAGGTAATAACATATAAACTTATTTTATAAACTCTTGAACTATGTATTTGACATGTAAAAAATGTACAGTATTAATGCCAACCGTCCCTTAAAAGTTAGCCTATAAGTATTGTTGTATAATTTTCTTTGGTTAGAAACATTTTGGTCTAAGTAATGTCGTCAAAATTTTCTTCAGTGCCATTCAGCAAAGCCATCTGTCTTTTAGCCTATGCAACTACCAAAAATTTGTATGCTGCAGAGTACCTTATAGTTTTCATTTTTAAAATTTCTTCACTGTTCTTGTGGAACCTGACCTAGAGGAAAGCTCCAAGGAAATTTACTTGAGAAAAGCCAACATTTCCAAGTTAAATAGTGGAATCTACTAAAGATAACCAATAGTGTCTACCATCCCAACCCTCCAAAGTTGAAATTGTTGTTTGTGCTTATTTGTGGGATATTTGAATAAAATTGGACACCAAATTTTTCAGTTCCATGTCCCTCATGAAAAACAAGAAGTTACTTACATTGACTTGCAGACAAGGTAGAAACCGCCCTGTATGTTTTTGGTTTTGTAAAGATTTTTCCATCCAAGTATGTGCAATCCAGTTTCCTGTCTGTCACACTATTGTATAAAGACCAGCAAAACTGGAGGAAAGAAGTGACTGCTATACACACTGAATCACTCTGCATAGTCTTATTTGAGACAATTGATGTATGAATCTTGACTTTTTAATATTTGGAAACATCAAATAAAAATGGAAATGATTAAAAAAAAGAAAAGGGGGAAGATGTTTTTTGTTTACTGGCATAGAAAGATCACCACTAAAATATAATAATAAAAGATAAATAAATCCAGGAGAAGAAAATGTGTAGTTATGCCAGTGTTTGTATAATAAAGTTGGGGGTGGGTGAGGATAAGAAAATAATTTGGTGCTTGTTTGTTTAAAAAAATAAACCAATCCACAAGCATACATATCTGGATATTAGATTTACACCATAGATGATACTAAGGAACATTACTTTTATTTAAAAATATACTGAGTTAAATGGAACTTCATATGGGAAAGAATTAATATTTACCCCTATCTGTCACAGAATCTGAAGAAAAAGGTATTTCTTTGTCTCTGTGTGATTATTTCATGCCAGCCCAGTTCACCTGGAGTGACCCTGACTGGTTTAGTCGTGTGTTTAGAAAAAGATGCAAATAACCAATAAATAAATAAAACAAAAACTTATTCAAATTTTGCTAATTGTTTCAGTAAAATATATAGCAAAAGAAAATTCAAGATCATGCTTACATTTGTTGTCATGTATCTTTAATTTTCTTTAATATGAAATTGGTCCTGATTTTTTCATTGTATTTCATAACATTGACATTTTTAAGAAAAGTTTAGGGAAGTTAGTTTGGTAGAAAGTCTTTTAATTTGCTTCTAGCCTACTGATGAGATTCCAGTTATACAATTGAGCAGAAATACTACATACTTACTTTGTGGTCTTTTTTTTTTTTTTTTTTTTTAAATGGTACTGGGGATTGAACCCAGGGCCTTGAGCATGCTAGGCAAGGGCTCTACCACTAAGCTACATCTCCAGCTACACTCTCAGCCCTTGTGTGTCATAAGAGGAGGCACATGCTATTGATTGTGTCTTATGATAACAACTCTGATTATGTAGCTAAGGAGGTATCTGCCAAGTGTCTCCCCTATAGAGTTATTATTTTACCTTTAATAATTAGTAAGTATTGTATGGGAAGATACTTTGAGACTATGTATATATCCTGCTATACCTCATAACAAAGACAAAACTTTGGGCATGTGTTTTGTGTTTATAGACAAAATTAGCAAGCCATAAGTATTTTGCATGTTATGATAAGGAAAATTGCTTTCCTTGATGTTAGCTAGTAATTTTCTAGCTAGATTTGAAAACTCAAGGGTGAAAATAGTGTAGAAATAAAAGATTAGAATTTCTGAATCTAAAAGATGTTCACCAAACAAAAAGTTTCTAAGCTTAGTGTTGGAAAATTAAAAGTTTATACTACAGGGCTGGGGATGTGGCTCAAGCGGTAGTGCGCTTGCCTGGCATGCGTGCGGCCTGGGTTCGATCCTCAGCACATATACAAACAAAGATGTTGTGTCCGCCGAAATCTAAAAAATAAATATTAAAATTCTCTCTCTCTTCCTCTCTCTCAAAAAAAAAGTTTATAGTACAGACATAGGTTCTTTGCTTTTCCTAATACTTAATGCCACATTATGTGGAGATTTTCTATCCATCCATGCATCCATCCATCCATCTGGAACATGAGACTGAGAAAAGTTAATCACATGTACTTTTGGGGAACATAGCTGTTAAGGAATAGAGCTGTGATCTGAATCTAAATCTTCCTGATTTCAGAGACTAAGCTTTAACTATTATTCTATGCTTCCTTTCCTAGTATTAGGAGGTCTGAAGAATTTCTTGAAAATCTGGTTGTTTTCCCCACCTCACAGCCACATACACATATTTATTCTCTTTTTTTATGATTCATTAGTTCATTACACTATAATACTCTAATAAATTGTAATATGTCATGTGTTTAATGTCTATATATTTTTCAATTGAAATCTTTTTCTATTTTCTCACTTTAACATTTTTGCAGCACAAAATTCTAATATTGCGTGTTTTACTATATATACTTTTTTAATAAAATATTTTTTTGTTGTAGATGAATACAATACTTTTACTTATTTGTTTTTTATGTGGTGCTGAGGATCGAACCCAGTGCCTTACATGTGCTAGGCAAGCACTATACCACTGAGCTACAACCCCAGCCATACACACACATACACAGACTTTTATTCATTGTCCTAATGAAAATTATTTTCTTTACTTTTAATTTCATTGTGTTGATGATAATTGAGTTATTTTTTAAGTGGGAAATTATTTCTGTTAACTATATTACTCCCAAATTTCTTGTTATCTGTAGTGGAAAGAGTAACACATAATTTTTATGATCTGGATTCAAAAGACTAAAAACTTTTGAGAGAAACAATCAAAAAGAAACACAGCTTTTTATTAAAGGATAGTTTTTAGGTGAAATTTAAAAAGGAAGGTGTAGATATTTCTCACATGCTCGTTGCCCTCATGCATGCACTGCCTCTCTATTACTTACCACCAGAGTAGTACATTTTGTTAAAACTGATGAACCTGCATTGATACATCATAACTACCACATTAGGTAATGTAATTCACATTAGGTCTCACACTTAGATGTCTAATTTTAGTTTCTTTTGCCACCCTTTAATTTGTTCGTCCATTCATCATTTCATTAATTATTCATTTGTTTATTTAGTCTGCTAAACAAACAAATTTTTGAATTTATTTATTAACTCTTTGAATTCTGACATTGGAATATCATTGTAAAGGTGATATAGTTCTTGTGGAAGCTTTTCACACATACTAACAATATAGAGGAAGAATTAGAAGAGTATAAATTTGGAGGAGATTGAATAATTGGAAGGCAGTGGCCATAGGGTGTCAAAGAGGGAATGGAGATAAAGTCTTTAGGACTTAATGCCAATTAATTTTTTTGCTTAGTATTGGAAATTACACACAGGGGAGAGAAGACAGGTTTGGAATATCCCCAAATTTGTAGCTTATTTATTCATTATACTTTTATTGTGTGAATATTATATTTCAGGCATTGTGCTGAGTGCTGAAGGATGAAAGAAATATAACATTTCAACTGTAAAATTATTAGAAGGGAGAACATATTAATTGTGACTATTTGGGAGTGTATGTATGGAGTATGAGGAAAGATTGTGAATTCACTTTCAGACATGTTGAGTTTGAGTTGCCTGTTGGATACACATACAAATGGAAATAATGAATATTCAGATACAGATTTAAGGAGAATCATGGATAGACATACAGACTTGGATGTTGTCAATGTATAGCTGATGACTGAGATCATGGGTTAGACTATTAGGTCTTTCAAGAAGAGCCTTTGGTGTGAAAAGAAGGGAGAATTAGAACCATGGGGAAGGCTCTAGGTTAGTTAGAGAAAGAAGAGGAACCTGTGAAGACTGGCGTGGAGAAATTTGACACGTAAAAGAGAACCTACAGCAGTATGTAACAAAAGCCAAGAGTATTCATTTGTATCTAAAGTCAAGTCATAGATCAATAAGATAAAGATTTAAAATATTGACTAAATTTTATAACTAGGAGATCATTTTTGATCATATGGAAAACTAGTTCTATGGGCTACTAAAATTGTAGAAATGGGTACCCCTCCAATATTGTCCTTCTTTCTTCTTTCAATTTTGAAGAACTTTGGTCTTGAAGATTGAGAGGCTAGAGAGGCTTGAGAGACAGGATAATAGTAGGTTTTGTAATCTTGAAGAAGGAGACAATTATAGCATATTAAGAGACATTTATAAGTTGGGTGCATTGGCACATGCCTATAATCCCAGTATCTTGGGAGACTGAGTCAAGAGGATCACAAATTTGGGGTCAGCCTCAGCAACTCAAAATAAAAAACAAAAAGGGCTAGGAATATAGCTCAGTGGAAAGCTCCCCTGGATGTAATTGCCAATACTAAACAAAAAATAATAAAGAGATTTGTAGAAAATGGAGAAATTCAAAGAGCTGTTTTCCTCTGGCAGTTTAAAGCCTCACAGCAGCAGGAACTGATTAATTTACCAATGTATTCATAATCAGTAATCAGTAAATATTTATTGAATTAAGAAGCTTAATTTTTGCTTATTCCATGTCTAGTCAGAAGTGTAGTTTGAGAACTTAGCCAATTCTCTAGGTTCCTATTTACGTTTTTTTCTCTGACATTAAAAATTAAACCTATAATAAAAAAATTTAACCTTCTAGGGCTGCGGGTGTAGATCAGTGTTAGAATGCTTGCCTCATAGATGTGAAGCCCTGGGTTCAATCTTCAGTATCACAAAAACTGAAACTAATTAAAATAAAAAGGTAACATTCTAAAGGTATTTTAAAAGTTCTTTTGGAATAAGCTCTACTTTATAATAGATTCTATGTTTTTCATAGTACTACACATTTGTAAGTTTTACTACACTGACTTTTATAGAATATTTTAAGTTTTACTTTGGTTATTATCTTTTCTGAAACTTTGCAAATGTTAAAAATTCTATTTAAATTTTATGGTACTCATAATGTTGAAACAGCTTTTTACTAAGAGATATTAACCACGCTTTTTCAATATGACTTAACTTGTGAATTGTTCCTGTCTCGTTCTAGAAGGAGAGCATTTATTCTTTAGTGCTTTGTGATAATCATTTGCATGTACCTCTCATTTCTCAGCCATGGCTATTAATTCAGAAGATACATGAGGAGGGATGATGAGGATGAGGAAAATACAAACAGATATACATAGAGAGTAAAAGGTGGGGCCAACCCCTGATGGGGGAAGACTGACACCAGAGCTAGCTCAGCTCATTTATTATATAGGTTTTATCATCAAAGGGTTAATTGTGGGGAAAGTTTCAGCAAAGCAGGCAATCTGAAGGATATAGGACTGGCAAGACATTGGGGTCATCTTGTTTTGCTCAAAATTCACTGTCCCTGTGAGTTGGTGTCTGAACTCAAGACCCAAACTGATAACTGCTGTGTGCCTTTGCACGTAGCACCCCCACATTACCCTCCTCATCACTATAGCAACTGGGCCATAATGACCTGCATTTTTGTACAGGCAGCTCCTAGTGCAAATATAGCCATGAGAGAGTCAGAGGCCATATCTGATTCAAATCACCGCTTCCACGGTGATTGTCCTATGAGCTACCCCATTTGTCCTAAAACAATTCTCTGTTCTAATTCTCTTATATTCCATTTAATGCTTCACTTAATTTCTATAATTTTAAGAGGTTAGAAAGACTCATAATTAGGTTAATGTATCCCAGTTGTTTACTTCGGTAAGATTTACTAAAGTATCTATACAATTTTTTCAAATTAGGAAAAGGAAATTATGGGTCTAAAAAATTTTTAGGCAAAAGATTCTTTTGAGATTTCTCACTTGTGTATAAAGATTTTATTTCTGTTTCATAGACATATAGAATATACAATGAATTAGAAAAGATGTACAATGCTATTTAAAGTGATTATTCATTTTTCTTTTAGGTTGGGAAATGAAGAACAACAGCCTGAGGTTCCAATTCTTTATCATGATGTAACATCCCTTTTGCTTATCCAAATCTTAATGATGCCACAACCTTTACACAAAGGTATGTCTTTATAATTCAAATTCTTTTATTATGTACTATATATTGTATTATGACTATTCTGGAGATTGATGGATCAATTAGAGCATTCAATCTGCTGGAAATTTTTGTGATAAAACATTTTTTATTAGTAATAAATGATTATCATATGTAAGAAGATGACAGTGAAATAAAGGTAGTTATTTCATTTGAGTTTTTTTGCAGTATTGTAGTCAATAAGAGGTAAAGAATGGGAAAAGTATTCAGAAAACATTTTTTTTTATTGGTTGTTCAAAACATTACAAAGTTCATGACATATCATCTTTCATACATTTGACTCAAGTGGGTTATGAAATTCCATTTTTACCCCAAATACAAATTGCAGAATCACATCGGTTACACATTCACATTTTTACATAATGGCATATTAGTGACTGTTGTATTCTGTTACCTTTCTTATCCCCTACTATCCCCCCTCCCCTCCCCTCCCATCTTCCCTCTGTACCTCATCTGCTGTTGTTCAATTCTCTCCCTTGTTCCCCCCACCTTTCCCCTCACAACCTCTTTTATGTAATTTTGTGTAACATTGAGGGTCTCCTACCATTTCCATACGATTTCCCTTCTCTCTCCCTTTCTCTCCCCCTACTCGTCTGTTTAATGTTAATCTTTTCCTCATGCTCTTCCTCCCTGTTCTGTTCTTAGTTGCTCTCTTTATATCAAAGAAGACATTTGGCATTTGTTTTTTAAGGATTGACTAGCTTCACTTAGCATAATCTGCACTAATGCCATCCATTTCCCTGCAAATTCCATGATTTTGTCATTTTTTAGTGTTGCGTAATACTCCATTGTATATAAATGCCACATTTTTTTTATCCATTCATCTATTGAAGGGCATCTAGGTTGGTTCCACAGTCTAGCTATTGTGAATTGTGCTGCTATGATCATTGATGTGGCAGTATCCCTATAGTACACTCAGGGAATAGTCCGAGAAGGGCAATAGCTGGGTCAAATGGTGGATCCATTCCCAGCTTTCCCAGGAATCTCCGTACTGCTTTCCAAATTGGCCTCATCAATTTGCAGTCCCACCAGCAATGTACAAGTGTACCTTTTCCCCACATCCTCACCAGCACTTATTGTTGTTTGACTTCATAATGGCTGTCAATCTTACTGGAGTAAGATGGTATCTTAGGGTGATTTTGATTTGCATTTCTCTGACTGCTAGAGATGGTGAGCATTTTTTCATGTACTTGTTGATTGATTGTATGTCCTCCTCTGAGAAGTGTCTGTTCAGGTCCTTGGAACATTTGTTGATGGGGTTATTTGTTATCTTATTGTTTAATTTTTTGAGTTCTTTGTATATTCTGGATATTAGGGCTCTATCTGAAGTGTGAGGGGTAAAAATTTGTTCCCAGGATGTAGGCTCTCTATTTACCTCTCTTATTGTTTCTCTTGCTGAGAAAAAACTTTTTAGTTTAAGTAAGTCCCATTTGTTTATTCTTGTTATTAACTCTTGGACTGTGGGCGTCCTATTAAGGAATTTGGAGCCCGACCCCACAATATGTAGATCGGAGCCAACTTTTTCTTCTATCAGATGCAGAATCTCTGATTTGATATCAAGCTCTTTGATCTATTTTGAGTTAACTTTTGTGCATGGTGAGAGAAAGGGGTTCAGCTTCATTTTGTTGCATATGGATTTCCAGTTTTCCCAGCACCATTTGTTGAAGATGCTATCCTTCCTCCATTGCATGCTTTTAGCCCCTTTATCAAATATAAGAAAGTTGTAATTTTGTGGATTGGTCTCTGTGTCCTCTATTCTGTACCATTGGTCCACCTGCCTGTTTTGGTACCAGTACCATGCTGTTTTTGTTACTATTGCTCTATAGTACAGTTTGAAATCTGGTATCGCTATACCTCCAGATTCACACTTCCTGCTTAGAATTGCTTTTGCTATTCTGGGTCTTTTGTTTTTCCATATGAATTTCATGATTGCTTTATCTATTTCTACTAGAAATGCCGATGGGATTTTGATTGGCATCGCATTAAACCTGTAGAGAACTTTGGGTAATATCGCCATTTTGATGATGTTAGTTCTGCCTATCCATGAACAGGGTACATTTTTTCATCTTCTAAGATTTTCTTCTGTCTCTCTCTTTAGGGTTCTGTAGTTTTCATTGTATAAATCTTTCACCTCTTTTGTTAGGTTGATTCCCAAGTATCTTATTTTCTTTGAGGATATTGTGAATGGAGTGGTTTCCCTTATTTCCATTTCAGAAGTTTTGTTGCTGATATACAGGAATGCCTTTGATTTATGCGTGTTGATTTTATATCCTGCCACTTTGCTGAATTCATTTATTAACTCTAGCAGTTTCTTTGTAGACCCTTTTGGTTCTGTTAGATATATTATCATGTCATCCGCAAATAGTAATAATTTAAGTTCTTCTTTTCCTATTTTTATGCCTTTAATTTCTTTTGTCTGTCTAATTGCTCTGGCTAGTATTTCAAGAACTAAATTGAATAGAAGTGGTGAGAGAGGCCATCCCTGTCTTGTTCCAGATTTTAGAGGGAATGCCTTCAGTTTTTCTCCATTTAGGATGATGCTAGCCTGAGGTTTAGCATATATAGCTTTTACAATGTTGAGGTAAGTTCCTATTATCCCTAGTTTTTCTAATGTTTTGAACATAAAGGCATGCTGTACTTTTTTGAATGCTTTTTCTGCATCTATCGAGATGATCATATGGTTCTTATCTTCAAGTCTGTTGATGTGGTGAATAGCATTTATTGATTTCCATATATTGAACCAGGCTTGCATCCCAGGGATGAATCCTACTTGATCATGGTGCACAATTTTTTTGATATGCTTTTGTATTCGATTCACCAGGATTTTATTGAGAATTTTTGCATCCAAGTTGATTGGAGATATTAGTCTGTAGTTTTCTTTCTTTGAAGTGTCTTTGTCTGGTTTCGGGATCAGGGTGATGTTGGCCTCATAGAATGAATTTGGAAGAGCTCCTTCTTTTTCTGTTTCTTGAAATAGCTTGAAAAGTATTGGTATTAATTCTTCTTTGAAGGTTTTGTAAAACTCCGCTGAATACCCATCCGGTCCAGGGCTTTTCTTGGTTGGTAGTCTTTTGATGGCTTCTTCAATTTCTTCCTTTGTTATTGGTCTGTTTAAATTGTGTGTGTCTTCCTGACTCAATCTGGGCAGATCGTATGACTTAAGAAATTTATCGATATCCTCACTATCTTCTATTTTATTGGAATATAGGGTTTCAAAATACTTTCTAATTATCTTCTGTATTTTTGTAGTGTCTGTTGTGATATTGCCTTTTTCATCCCGTATGTTAGTAATTTGAGTTCTCTCCCTTCATCTCTTCGTTAGCATGGCTAAGGGCCTGTCGATCTTATTTATTTTTGCAAAGAACCAACTTTTAGTTTTATCAATTTTTTCAATGTTTTTTTTTGTTTCAATTTCGTTGATTTCTGCTCTGATTTTAATTATTTCTTGTCTTCTACTACATTTGCTGTTGTTTTGCTCTTCCTTTTCCAGGTTTTTGAGGTATAGTGTGAGTTCATTTATTTGTTGGTTTTTTTCTTTTTTTGAGGAAAGAACTCCAGGAAATGAATTTCCCTCTTAAAACTGGTTTCATTGTGTCCCATAGATTCTGGTATGTTGTGTCTGTATTGTCATTTGTCTCTAAGAATTTTTTTATCTCCTCCTTTATGTCTTCTGTAACCCATTGATCATTCAGTAACATATTGTTCATTTTCCATGTGATGTAGGATTTTTCCTTCCTTCTTTTATCATTGATTTCCAGTTTCATTCCATTATGATCAGGTATGGTGCATGGTATTATCTCCATTCCTTTATATTTACTAAGAGTTGCCCTATGGCATAATATATGGTCTATCTTTGAGTACGATCCATGTGCTGCTGAGAAGAACGTGTATCCACTTGATGATGGTTGATATATTCTATATATGTCGGTTAAGTCTAGGTTATTGATTGTGTTATTGAGTTCTATAGTTTCTTTATTCAGCTTTTGTCTAGAGGATCTGTCTAATGGTGAGAGCGGTGTGTTGAAGTCACCCATAATTATTGTGTTGTGGTCTATTTGATTCTTGAACTTGAGGAGATTTGTTTTATGAATGTTGCAGCACCATTGTTTGGTGCATACAAATTGATAATTGTTATGTCCTGTTGGTGGATGGTTCCTTTTAACAGTATATAGTGTCCTTCTTTATTCCTTTTGATTAACTTAGGTTTGAAGTTGATTTTATTCGATATGAGTATGGCCACTCCTGCTTGCTTCCGAGGGCCGTGTGAGTGGTATGATTTTTCCCAACCTTTCACCTTCAGCCTGTGTATGTCTTTTCCTATCATATGAGTCTCCTGAAGGCAGCATATTGTTGGATTTGTTTTTTTAATCCAGGTTACTAGCCTATGTCTCTAGATTGGTGAATTTAGGCCATTAACATTTAAGGTTACAATTGAAATACGGTTTGTACTTTCAGTCATGTTTATTTATTTATTGATTTTAGTTTGGCTAATTTTTCCTCTTTGGTTATTTTTCTCCCCCTTTACTGAGATACCTCCCACTGTTAGTTTTGGGCGCTATTTTTCAATTCCTCTTCTTGTAGTATTTTGTTTAAAATGCTTTGCAGTGCTGGTTTTCTGGCTGCGAATTCTTTTAGCTTTTTTTTATCGTGAAATATTTTAATTTCATTGTCAAATCTGAAGCTTAATTTTGCTGGATACAGTATTCTTGGTTGGAGTCCATTATTTTTTAGAATGTGAAATACTTTGTTCCAGGATCTTCTCACTTTCAAAGTCTGTGATGAAAAATCAGGCGTTAACCTAATTGGTTTACCCCTGAATGTAATCTGCCTCCTTTCTCTCGTAGCTTTTAATATTCTCTCCTTGTTCTGTATGTTGGCTATCTTCATAATTATATGTCTTGGAGTTGGTCTATTACGGTTTTGAGTGTTTGGGGTCGTGTAGGCTTCCAGGTTTTGGCAATCCATTCCATCTTTCATCTCTGGAAGTTTTCTAGAATTATTTCATTTAATAGGTGGTCCATTCCTTTGGTTTGAACCTCTATACCTTCTTCCATTCCGATGACTCTCAAGTTTGGTTTTTTTATAACATCCCATATCTCTTGAATAGATTGCTTGTGAGATTTAAGCATCCTTTCTGTGTTGACTATATTCTTTTTAAGTTGATAAACTTTGTCTTCATTATCTGATGTTCTGACTTCTACTTGATCTAGTCTATTTGTAATATTCTCGTTTGAGTTTTTAATTTGGTTTATAGTTTCCTGCATTTCTAGGATAACTGTTTGATTTTTTTTTAAAGATCTCTATCTCCTGGTAAAGCTCTTTCTTTGCCATTTGAATTTGTTTGTTTAATTCGTTTTCAAAATATACTTTCATTGCTTGGACTTGCTGTCTCATGTCTTCTCTAATATTCCGTTCTATCTGAGGTAGGTATGCCTTGAGTTCTTTCCCTATCCATGTTTCTGATGCTTCTAGGTCCTCCTGTAGATTTAAGTTGTCCTGCATTGTTTGTAATCCTTTTTTCCCTTGTTTTTTTCATGGTACTTTCTCGCTCTGTTTGATTGCTGTGTTTCTGCTCTCTCCTATAAATTTGTTTTGGTTTTATATATCTCTGTTGTCTCTCCTTTGTGGTGGTAGACTATGCCTGCTAAAGTGGATTCCGCTGGGAAGGAATTCCGTCGGCCGAACTTCGGTGACGTCACCTCTCTGCTATGGCGGGCCCCAGGCTCCTTGCCGGGGTGTCCGAAGGGAGGGGTTGGACTGGTCTGTCTCTGGTTGGTTTCAGCTCCCGGTTGGCTACTTCATGAAGGCCTGGCTATAGACCTCTTCGTAGAGTTTCTGTGCCGTGCCTGCTGGGCCGTTCCTCGGGGTCTAGCCTCGCGGTCGCCGGCGGGCTGGCAGTCTCCAGCCGCCCAATCGCGGGGGCCGTGGGTAGTCGCCAGTGGGAGGGCGGTCTCTAGCCACCCAGTCGCGCGGGCAGCGTGGGGGCAGTCGCTGGCGGGCAGGTGGTCCCCAGCTGCCGAGTCACGTGGGCAGCAGTCTTCTATGGTCGGGCGGTCTCTAACCACCCAGTCGCCTGGGCAGCAGGCGGGCGGTCGCTGGCGGGTGGGCGTTCTCCAGCCGCCCAGTTGCGCGGGCAGCGGGCGGGCTGTCGCCGGCGGGCGGTCGGCCTCTATCCGCCCAGTCGCGTGGGCAGCAGGCGGGCTGTCACCGGCGGGCAGGCGGTCTCTAGCCTCCCAGACGCGCGGGCGGTCACCAGCGGGCGGACGGTCTCCAGCCGCCCAGTCACGCGGGCAGCGGGCGGGCGGTCGGTCTGTCTCTAACCGCTCAGTCGCGAGGGCCTGGCCTCTCGTCCCCTGGCTTCTCCTGCTAGCCCTGGCTTCTCCTGCTAGCCCAGCCTTCCCCTGTGTGATGCCTCTCAGCAGTTCAAACTGTACTCTGGGCCTGCAGTTTGCTGGGTGTGGAGGGTGGCTATTGGGAACCGGCACCCTATTTTTTTGATTTTTTCCGCTTGCCCCTCCCCCAGAGCTGGCAAGACAGGTTTCGTTTTCGCTGCTGATGGGAGGGGGAGTTGTCAGGTGTCTCTACCTTTCCCCGGGTCTCTATGCAGGCTCCTTCTGATAATCCCTCCACCGGAAAGCCTAGGAGAGATTTTATGTGAATTCCCCATTGTATGTGAGATGGGCTGGGTAACACACACCTGTTTTATTGTTGCAATCTGTTGGAAACTGGCGGTGGTGATGTCAGCTCTCCAAGATGGTAGTCGCTGGCTTCCTTGTTGAACTTTCTGTTGTGGGGGATAGAACTGGACTTCTTCCTTCCCCGTCTCAAACCCCGAACTCACCCGGAGCTTAGTGAGGGCACAGCCGGCAGGACTCCACAGAATCCGTAGCACCATTTCTCTCTGCTTGCTGGTCGCTTCTCAGCGGCGCCCTGCCGTCTGTAGCTGCGGGGCGGGCCTCGCGACGGGCGGCGGATCAGTCAGCCTGGATCTCTGGTCGCACAGTTGGCTTGCATTTGAGACTCAATAACCGGTCCTCGGTGATGGAAATTCTTCCTCTAGGTTTCAGTGCACCCCAATTTTGCTGTAAATTCCTAACAAGATAGCTTTTTGTCTTTCTAACTCGTTATTCACCTGCGCAGTGACGCGGTACACGGGGTGTGATGCACTCTATTCACAGCCATCTTCAATCCTCCCAGAAAACATTTTTAAAAAAATGGAATTGACAGTACAAAACCAAATTTGAAAAAAAGAGCAATCTGCCACTTTTAATGCCTCCACCTTATCTATGTAAATCCATAGTTCATATGTAGTAATTATAAAGCTATAAAAAATGTGATGTCTTGTCATTTTAAGCTAGTGCTAATGTAATAACATTATTATATTAATTGCATTAATGTTATATTAGCAACGTTTTAATTATTCTTTAATAGTCTTCATAGTTTTCACTTGAAGATACTTAAAATATTCTCTCAGATAATTAATATTCTTCTGTGTTGGAGTAGTAATTGTCTTTTGTTCTGCTATTATAAGTTATAGTAGAAGGAACATCTGTGGGTGTATAAAGGCATTCTTCCTGGAGAAGACATTCTTTTTATATCAATTTGATCATTCGATAAAATCACTTACCTAAGGACATCAAGTGATCTTATTTTAAATATAGGTAAATTATGATATTTCATGTAAATTATAATATTCTGTAAAGAGTAAATGTCCTCAAAAAGTGTCTTAGTCAACTTTTTGTTGCTGTGAACAAAATACCTGACATAAAAAACTTAAAGGGGGCCCAGGACCACCCCTGCCGCCATGTGGGAGCCCAGGTCTGGCCCAGGTCTGCCCCCACTGACCTGCTGACCTATGCTGGATACAGGCTCAGGCATAGGCCCGCTTCTGCCTACCTGTGCAGGAGTCCAGATCCAGGGTAGGTTTGGGTCCTCACCACTGATTGGCAGGCCTATGCCAGAGACTAGGCCTAACCCACCTCCATCTTGGAACATTGCAGCCATTGCCATAACTCTTCCCACACAGTTTCGTCAACCTGGTGACAACAGACAGGTCCTGGAGGCAGCTGCATCTCCAAACAGGCAGCCCAAAGCCTTTGTTAGGCCCACCCTTTCAGCCCCATTGCTGAAAGTGGTTGCATTCATCTTGGGGCATCCCCACTGCTATCTCAAGTTACCTCTGCTGTTGCTGCCACCACCTTTAGTCACAGTAGCATCCATCGCGGGACACTGGCAGGGTCTGGAAGCCCAACACCAAGGTGAGGTCAGATAATCTGTACAGATACTACAAGATTAGAGTGTAGAAACTGTAATACCTCAGATCTGCACTGCAAGAAAGGAAGACACATAGACAACATGAAAATAATCAGGGAATTTTGTGCCCCAAACAAACCAGGATCCTACAATAATAGAATCCATGACAGCACAGTTAATGAAATGGCAGAGAAGGAGTTCAGAATATACATAATTAAAATGATCTGTGAATTAAAGAATGACGTAAATGAGCAAATACCGGCAAAAAGTGATCACTCCAACAAAGAGATATGGGAGCAAATACAGGTAGCAAAAGGTTACTTCAAAAAAAGAGAGATTCTGGAAAAAAAAAAATTGAAAATCCTCACCATGAAGGAAATAATAAACCAAATAAAAAACTCAATAGAAAGCATCACCAAAAGAGTGGATCACTTGGAAGACAGAACGTCAGATAATAAAGACAGAGTATACAATCTGGAAAATAAAGTTGACTACTCAGTGAAGATGGTAAGAAACCATGAACAGAACATCCAAGAATTATGGGATAGCATCAAAAGACCAAATCTAAGAGTTATTGGAATAGAGGAAGGCACAGAGATTCAAACCAAAGGAATGTACAATCTCTTTGTTGAGATAATATAAGAAAATTTCCCAAATATGAAGAATGAATTGGAAAATCAAATACAAGAGGCATACAGGACACCAGATGTACAAAATTACAACAGATCTACACCAAGGCACATTATATTGGAAATGCCTAGCATACAGAATAGGGATAGAATCTTAAATGCCACAAGAGGAATCAAATCACATATAGGGGGAGACCAATTCGAGTATCAGCAAATTTTTCAACCCAGACCCTCAAGTCAGTAGGAGATCCTGGAAAAACATATACAAAGTTCTGAAAGAAAATGATGCCAACCAAGAATCTTATATCTAGCAAAATTAAGCTTCAGGTTTGATGACAAAATAAAAACTTTTCATGATAAACAAAAATTAAAAGAATTTTCAGCAAAGAAAGCCTGCATAATAGAACATTCTTGGCAAAATATTCCATGAGGAGGAAATGAAAAGCAACAGTGAAAATCTGCAAAGCTAAGAACTACACTAAAGGAAAGGCAAATCAAAGAGAAACCAAGTCAATTTAAGAACCAAAAATAACCAAAATGACTGGGAATATAAAACGTATTTCAGTTATAACCCTGAATGTGAATGGCCTAAACTCATCAATTAAAAACAGACTGGATTTTTAAAAAGACCCAACAATATGCTGCCTTTAAGAGACTCACCTCCCAGGAAAAGACATTCACAGACTGAAGATGAAAGGATGGGAGAAAATGTATCACTCACATGGACCATATAAACAAGCAGGGGTTTCCATCCTCATATCAAATAAAGTGGATTTCAAACCAAAGTTAGTGAAAAGGGGTAAAGAAGGACATTTCATACTACTCAAGGGAATCATACATCAATAAGACATAACAATTGTAAATATCTATACCCCAAACAATGGGGTATCTATGTATATCAAACAAGCCCTCTCAAATTTAAAAATCAAATAGACTACAAGACAATAATGTTGACTTTAACATACTTCTCCCACCACTGGATAGATCTTTCAAAAAAAAAAAAAAAAAAACCTAAACAAAGAAACTATGGAACTCAGTAATGCAGCCAATAATTTGGACTTAACAGACATATATAGAATACTTTATCAACAAGTGAATACACTTTTTTCATGGCAGCACATGTATCCTTCTCCAAAATAGATCATTTGATATGATTGCCACAAAGCAAGTCTTAGCAAATACAAAAAAGTAGAGATACTATCCTGCATTCTGTCTGCCCATTTGGAATGAAATTAGAAATCAATGATAAAATTAAAAAGAGAAGCTACTCCAACACCTGGAGACTAAACAATATGCTATTGAATGACATGTGGATAACAGAAGACATCAGGGAGGAGATAAAAAAATTCTTAGAGGTAAATGAGAACTTCAATACAACTTATCAAAAATCTCTGGGACATCATGAAAGCAGTGCTTAGAGAAAAGTTCATTGCATGGAGTTCATTCATTAATAGAAGAAAAAGTCAACAAGTAAATAACCAGACATTACAGCTCAAAGCCCTAGAAAAAGAAAAATAAACCAACATCAAAAGTAGCAGAAGATAGGAAATAATTAAAATCAGGGCAGAAATCAATGAAGTTGAAACAAAAGAAACAATTCCAAAACAAAATTGACAAATTTTGACAAAACAAAAAGCTGGTTCTTTGAAAATAAATAAAATTGACAAGCCATAGACACCCAAACAAGAAGGAGGAAGAAAACTCAAATTACCAAAATTTGTGATGAAAAAGGAAATATGACATACACTATTGAAATACAGAAGATAATTAGAATCTGTTTTCGAAAATTTATATTTCAATAAAATAGAAAACCTAGAAAATACCGACAAATTTCTAGAGGCATATGATTGACCCAAACTGAATCAAGAAGACATATACAATTTAAACAGATCAATTTCAAGCAATGAAATAGAAGACCCCATCAAAAGCCTACCAACTAAGGAAAGCCTGGAACCAGACAGATTCACAGCTGAGTTGTACAAGACCTACAAGGAAGAATTAATACTAATACTCCTCAAATTATTCTATGAAATAGGAAAGGAAGGAACCCTTGCAAACTCATTCTACAAAGCTGGTATCATCTTGATACCAAAACCAGGAAGAGACACGTCAAGGGAAGAAAATTTCAGACCAATATTCATGATGAACATTGATGTAAAAATTCTCAATAAAACTCTGGCAAATCGCATACAAAACATAAGGAAAAAAAATAGTGCTCCATGATCAAGTGGGGTTTATGCTGGGGATCAAGGTTGGTTCAACATATGGACATCAATAAACATAATTTATCACATCAGTAGACTTAGAGATAAGAATCATGTGATTATATCAATTGATAAAAGAAAAAATGTTTGACAAAATACAGTACCCTTTCATGTTCAAAACACTAGAAAAACTAGGTACAGTAGGAACATACCTCAATATTGTAAAAGCTATCTGTGCTAAACCCAAGGCCAACATCATTCTAAATCGAGAAAATTTAGAAGCATTCCCACTAGAAACTGGAACTAGACAGGAATGCCCTCTTTCACCACTTTTGTTCAACATAGTTCTTAAAACTCTAGCCAGAGCAATTAGACAGACAGAAGAAATTAAAGGGATGCAAATAGGTAAAGAAGAATTCAAACTATCATTACTTGCTGATGACATGATTCTATAGAGGATCCAAAAACTCCATCAGAAAGCTTCTAGAATTAATTAATGAATTCAGCAAAGTAAAATCAGGACATAAAATCAATATCCACAAATCAAAGGCATTTCTGTACATTAGTGATGATTTTATATATCACTATATATAAAAATAAAGAGAAATTGGGAAAACAAAACAACCCCATTCACAATAGCTTCAAAAAACTCAACCAAACAAACAAAAAAACAACAACTTGGGAATCAACTTAAACAAAAGAGGCAAAAGACCTCTACAGTGAAAACTAAAGAACACTAAAGAAAGAAATTCAAGAAGACTTTAGAAGATGGAAAGATCTCCCATGCTTTTGAATGGCCAAAATTAACATTGTCAAAATGGCCATACTACCCAAGGGACTATACAATTCAATGCAATTCCAATTCAAATCTCAATGTCATTCCTTATAGAAACAGGAAAAACAATCATGAAATTCATTTGGAAAAATAAAGGAACCCAGAATAGCCAAGGCAACCATACCAGACCTTAAACTATACTACAAAGCTATAGTAATAAATATGGCATGGTATTGGCACCAAAATGGACATGTAGACCAGTGGTACAGCATAGAAGATGCGGAGACAAACCCATATGAGTACCATTATCTCATATTAGACAAAGGCGCCAAAAATATACATTGGAGAAAAGATGCCTCTTCAACAAATGGTGCTGGGAGGACTGGAAATTCATATGCAGCAGAATGAAACTAAACCCCTATCTCTCACCATGTGCAAAATTCAACTCAAATTGGATCAAGGACCTAGGAATTAGTCCAGTGACCCTGCACCTAATAGAGGAAAAAGTAGGCCCAAATCTTTCTCATATTGGCATAGGCCCTGACTTCCTTAACAAGTCTCTGAAGCAAGAAATAAAATCAAGAATTAATAAATGGGGGTGGACTCAAACTAAAAAGCTTCTTCTTAGCAAAAGAAACAATCAATGAGGTGAAGAGAGAGCCTACATTTTGGAAGCAAATTTTTGCCACATGCATGTTAGATAGGGAACTAATCTGCAGAATATATAAAGAACTCCAAAAACTTAGCACCAAAATAACAACCCAATCAATTAATGGGCTTAGGAACTGAACAGATGCTTCTCAGAAGAAGATATATGTTTGATCAAATATATGAAAAAATGTTCACTGTCTTTAGTAATTAGAGAAATTTGTATCAAAACTGCTCTATGATTTCATCTCACTCCAGTCAGAATGGCAATTATCAAGAATACAAACAATAATGTGTTGATGAGGATGTGGGGAAAAAGGCACACTCATACATTGTTGGTGGGACTGCAAATTAGTGTAACTAATCTGGAAAGCAGTATGGAGATTCCTTAGAAAATTTGTAATGGAACCACCATTTGACCCAGCTATCCCACTCCTCAGTCTATACCCAGTGTAAGAACATTATAAGGAACATGTGTCAAAAATACTGTTCAATTTTCCAAAAGAAAAAATTTTAAAAATAATGTTTGAAACAACAAATTAACAGAACAAAAAGCAAAATAATATAGGAATGGAAAATATTTTTAAATGCTTACAAAAATTAGCAGAAAATGCATGAATTTTTCAAATAAAATTTTGATGTGAAAAAAAATAAAACTTAAAGAAAGAATGATATATTTTGGCTCATGGTTTCAGTCTACCATCAATCAGCTCCATTTCTTTGGGCCTGTGATGAAGCAAAATGTTATGTCAGAGTACATGGCAGAGCAAACTGTTTACTTTATAACAGCTGAAAAGCAGAGAAAGAGAGAAACAAAAAATACCTTCTTCCAACTAGGCCTTACCTCCTAAAGTTTCTACATCTCCCACTGATGTCATCAAATGGTTAGTCCATCAGTAGATTAATCCCCTAATGAAATCAGATCACTCATGGCCCAATCCCCAAAAGCCCCACTTCTGAACATTGCTGCACTGGGAACCAATCCTTCCAGATTTAAGCTATAACAATAAGCAAGCATAATATTTTATTTATACCAGCACTGTGAATTTTTAATTAATTTTTTAAAATTAAAGATGCATACAGGAGCTGGGGATTTAACTCAGTGGTAGAGTGCTTGCCCAGCACATGCAAGGCCCAATAAGCAATCACTCCCCGTTTCTTCCTTCCTCTAACATGCAGATGTTTTTTTATATTACTTTTTTGGATTTGGCTGTGCCTATTAATTTAATCGTTTATGTTTATAGACTTTAAAATCTAAACCCATCAAATAACCTCAATGTAATTAATCTCTTTGCTAAATCAGTTTTAAATTTTTTAGGGTTTCTTTTCCCCCCTCGTGTGTCACTTTGGTTAGTTTCTCTTAGTTTAGGGAAACAATTGTCTTGGAGTTGTGCCAGTTTACTCCTAATTTGCTATTCTAATTATACCAGTCATTACATTTTGAAGTATAAAAAGTTACTTTGTTTTACATCTTCAAATATTTACAATTTAAAATATTTTATTTTAAATATTTTTTGTTTATAAGTATAAAGTTATTATGTAAACCTGAAAAAGGGGAAGAGACTTGACATATAGGATTTTTAATTTTCATAATTAATATTTAATCTAAAGAGAAAAATTTTTCAATTAAGAGTAGAGGACCTGTTGTTTGAGTGTCTAAGAGTTGTCATTGTTGTATCATTGTCACAGGAAACTGTTGGTAATAGTTTTCAACAGAAGGCGAAGCTAATGGTGAAAGGGGATTTAATTGAAACTATAGAATTTAATTTAGTAGAAACATCCTAAAATCGTGTTCTAAAATGCATCAAGAAAATTAATCTGTTTAATATGTTGTTCACTGTCATTGTAGTGATGAATTGTTCTTAGAATTTAGGGCTGGACCAAAAAACATAAAAATAAAAAAACATTCTTTCTTTCTTTCTTTTTTTTAAGCACATTGAACATTGACTAGAAAGAGACCTTACCTTAACTACTAGGAAGCTCAAAGAGATAGAAGGTTGTTTAATTATATTCAGTAACTTGAATTTTCCTCAGACAGCTTTTGTGGGATGTGAAGAGTAATAGATAAAGAAGATAGAGTTGTTAATGTAAATTTTTCAGTTTGCCCTCTAATATTGACCTAATAGTTAATAACAGTTGGTAATCTTTAGTGTGTGTGCGCATGTGTGCACGTATGTGTACACATACATGTGTTTGGTAATGGGGATAATGTCTGTTTTTGTTCTAGAAATGTATATATTTCTATAACTTTAGTTATTGGTTGTTATTAGAAAAGGAAAAGAAGGAAAAATTTTACTGTTTACATGTACTAGGATGGTAAATGCTTCTGGTGGTCTTATTTGAAAGTAGTTGAAGCAGAAATTTATCTGGACAACTTTTAAGCACTAGTTTCAGGTCAAAAGACCTTCTTCCACCAATTGTCTCATCAGAAGTTCAGACTAAATATATTAAAAGCAAGCATTTGTTTTCTTTGATCTTTTTTTACATCTGGGAATCTTATTTATCATAATACCCATCACATTACTGGCCTCCAAAGAATAAATCTGGAAATAACTTATGATAGATCACTTTCTTCACATATTCATGTTTAGTTTTGTATGTTCAAAGGGAAAGACATTTTGTTACAGAGGATCAGGTTTGGCTACATATTGCAATGAGGAAACGAAAACCAACACAGTTTTAAGCTTAAATATTATTTTTAAGCTTAAATAAGATTGAAGCTAATTTCTCTTTCATGTAAAAAGAAAGTAGGCAGGTCTATTCTTCTATTTCACAGCACCAAATTTCTTATAGTTTGGTTTTCATCTTCCTAGAGTTACAGCCATCACAGTCTAGTTCAGTAGAATGGAGCGTTGAGATAAGAACTTAACTCTGAGGCCATTTTAGGCTCAGGGAGCTGGCACACTACTGTAAATCCCAGTGGCTCAGGAGGCTGAGGCAGTAGGATCACCAATTCAAAGCCAGCCTCATCAACTTAGTGAAGCTGCAAGCAACTTAGAAAGATCCTGTCTCAAAATAAAAAATAAATAAAAAAGGGCTGGAGATGTGGCTCAGTAGCTAAGTGCTCCTGTGTTCAATCCCTGGTTTTATTAAAAAAAAAAAAAAAAAAAAAAAAAGCCATTTTAGAAGATCCACTTAGAACATAACAATTGTATGTCTTTGGCTAAAATTCTTCCTTCATTTTCAACCTCTTGAGTTTAAAGCTTAAAATAATTATCTTTTTAAGGAAGAGTCAATTACTTAGATCATGTTACTGTGTTTTCCCATCTTGCTGTTATTAAGGAGCTTCACAAGTTTGTTCTAACTATGCTTTATAGGATAGTGATTCCAGGATTTTCTGGAGCATCTTCCTGGAGATTATTCTTACAAGATCCCATAAGCAAGGCCAAAAAAAAAAGGAGATAGGACTTTATTTGCCATTCATTTTAATAGAGAAAATATCTCAGTTTTGCTTTGTTACACACCAGGGCTTTAAAAATAAATGACTATTTTAGAATATCTCAAACATACATAATGGTAAAAAGCAGAGTTTGATGGTCTTGTGTACCTACCAATTATCAATTCATGGCCAACCTTGTTTTTATTTATATCCTCAACTAGTCCTTCCTCTCTCCTATTCTTATTTTGAAGCAAATCCCAAACCTCATTTTTTATCCATATAGCCTTCATTATGTATCTCTAAAATATAATAATTCTTTAATAAACATAACCATACTGCTATGAACAAATTTTAAAATGGAGTTATGTCTTAATATCATTAAATATCTAGTCAGTATTTAGGTTTCCATAGTTGGTTCTTATAATTGATTTCTTACAGTTGGTTTGTTTGACTTAGGATCCAAACAAGGTTGACACATTGGATTTGATTGTAATATTTCTTTCCTTTCCCTCTAACATTTGTTGAAAATTTTTAGTCTTTTGTCCTTAGAGTTTTCCATAATTTAAATTTTGCTAATTGCATTCTTGTTGTTTAGCAATATGTTCTGTCCCTGTGTGTTTCCTACAAACTGGAAGATAGATTTAGAAATGTGGATTCAGTTTCTTTTTTCTTTTTCTTTGTTCAGAGATACTTCATGGACAGTGTTAGAAACTTTAATCAGGAGAATAATATCAATTTGCCTTTCTGTAGGTGACATTCAAGAGTATTGTTGATTGTCTTGATTTATTCCTTAATTACTTTTTTTGTTTGGTGTACATTTTTTTTTTTGTATTAAACCCAGAGGCACTTTACCACTGAGCCATATCCCAGCCATTTTTATTTTTTATTTTGAAACAAGGTCTCTTGTGATCCTCCTGCCTCAGCCTCCAGAGTTGCTTAAGGTCTCACTAAGTTGCTGAGGTTGATTTTGAACTTGTGACCCTCCAGCCTCAACCTCCAGAGTCACTGGGGTTACAAGTGTATGCCACCTTGCCAGGAAAAATTATTATAAAAAGAAAGAAGTTTTTCCTATTACTTACCCATTGGTAAAGTTAATATAGGAAAATAATATACCAGTTTGCAGAAAGATTACTTTTATTTTTAGTATTTTCCAAAGTTGTTTGCATTTTTATTTTTCAGTACAATTGTAAATTCTTGGATTTTAAAATATTTGATGTCTTTCAGTTTCACTGTGAATAATAACTTAAGATACTTAAATTTGGCTTAGGTTCTATTGATTTGACCTTGGCAGTCTTTGACAGTTTCTTCAGACCAAGGCTTTTTAATCTGTGGCTCTAGTGTTCATCCGTGGGCTTCATGGAATCCATGAATCTTCTAAAATGTAGAAAATTTTTGTATGTAAATGTACATTTTTTTTCTAAAATAGTTCTATAGCTCTTAACAGATTTCCAAAACAGTCTTGATCCCTAAAAAGTCAAAAATCTCAGTGACTTGGGAGGCTGAGGCAGGAGGATCCCAAGTTCAAAGCCATCTTCAGCAACTTAGCAAAGCCCTAAGCAACTTGGCAAGACCCTGTCTCAAAAAAATAAAAAGTGTTGGGGATGTGACTCAATGGCTCAGTGTCCCTGGGTTCAGTTCCTGGTTAAAAAAAAAAAAAAAAAAAAAAAAAAAAAAAAAGATCAATTATTTATTAATTCTATTGAGAACTCCTGGCCATAGACAAAGAAATAGTTCTGTAATAAGGAATAGCAGTAAGGAGATTGTGTTTGCAGTTTTAAAGTCAATAGATCATAGTAGAGTGAGAAAACAGTCCACAGAGAATTATCAAGAGTTATTGGGGAGGGAGAAAACAGAAGCTATACATGGGTGTAATTCATAGGGGTAGCTTGTTGTTTGTTTTTAAGATAGGAGAGTTTTAAGCATGTTTAAATGTTTGCCATTTCTCTGTTTTTTGTTTTTTATTTTTTTTCACTTAATAACTCCTGGTGGTTCGTTACTTGAATTGATACCTTCTCTTGGAAGTCTTTCTCTTGTGTATCCCTTGTTCCGTTTCCCATAACAACTTACTCAGACTTCTCTTTTTATGCTTGTCTTATGTCATAGTAGATATATTTTTTAAAAATATATCCCTCTGTAAACTATCAGTTCCTCTAGGATAAGTATTATCTTATATATATCCCTAATGCATAATGTATAATGTTCTCAGCAGGTATGGAATGTAATGGATGTGTTAAAAATCCATTGGTCTTATTTTATGCTAAATTGCTTATTTTGTATTTTGAAATTCAAGAAAGCTCTTACTTTCATTAAAATCTTTAGATTTTATTTTGTGATCACTTCCATGTCATGTTTGTGGAGAATGTTGATAGTTTATTAGAACCAAAATTCAGTTGGCTAAAGTATGCCTAAGGGAACAGCATTAACTACCTTATTAGTTGTTGGATGGATTTGGGATCTTCTTTCTATCTTGATTAAGGCAAATAAAGTCTTTTAAACTGGGCTCTTCACTCATCAAAGAGAAAATAGATTCCAGCTTATCACACAGAAAAACATATCATAAATTAATTTATGAGAGGAACAGAGCACATGTAATTAGTAACTCTAGATCATCAAAAGGGAGAATGATATTTGATGTTCTCAAATGATCTATACAAAGTACTGTTGGAAGCAGTGGAACAGTATATATTTTTAACAACTTTTTTGTGATTATTTTAGGAAAAGAATAAAATATATGATGCCATCTTCAGATCATGTCCTGTTTCTTGTATGTTTTTCCCTGAGGGGTTTTATGTTTTACATGTATTCTATGTTGTTCTAAAAGAAACTTGGAACATTTTGAATTATCTTAACTCTAAAACAATAAGGAACTTAGGCAAACATTTGAATCCTATTTGTCTTATTCATCACCTACACTAAGCCTGGTACTTGCAGGCAAGTCAGTGCATCTGTGGATATTTGTTGACCAACTCTGTTTCCCCAGGAGACTGCTGATTCCTTGAAAACCTCAACACCAGTCATAGAGTGGATACTCACTAAATACTCAATTTTTTTGATTGTTGTCCATGTTTTTGTGCCTTACCCACTTAAAAAGAAAACAAAAAATAAAACTGTCGACATCATTCCAGAATTGGGCCCTTGTTCCAATTAATGTAGATATCCTTAGAACTATTTATTCCATTTCTGGTGTTGTGTCTTGATGGGGGTGCAGGGGGAGGAGAAGGAAAGAAACATGAGCAAGGATTTTCATATGATGTTTATTTAAGATGTTATTTTAATTTCATGAATTATGACATTTTAAATTTTTAAAAATGATAAATTACAGATAAATTACAAAATGATGACTTCATCTTCTGAAATAGATGTGGCATCTGTTTAGTAGCTTAGCCCACACAGTAATTAAGAATAGGAAATCAAGAATGTAATTCTAAGGAAAATTCACTTCTTATGTCCCAGGTTAATATTTATCTTTATCACATTTGTTATCTATCTTATGTAATCAGTATAAATAAGCTTTTTTAAAAAATTTATCATTATTATGATTTGCTGTGCTGGGGCTTGAACCAAGGAAGCACCATATACCCAGCCCAGGAGCAAACTATTATTATTGAGCTGCCTTGAATGTACCCTGCCCCAATCCTACCTCTATATCACTGTAAAAGTACCACAGTGCTATTATAAATGTTAAAATCTGTTTGCTTCTAAGAAATTTCAAGTAGGTATTGATCTTCTTTGTTCAATCTTAAGTGTTTTGATTGTGGACTTTTGTTTTTAAACCCATTGGCTGAGAGTGATTGTCAATCCTGTTTTTCCTTTTTAAATTTTGATACTTATGTTTGCAGGGATTTGTTCATTTGATCTAATATACATACACTGAAGATAGGTGATTCCTTGCTTTATAAAAGTCCCTAAAAGACTTTGGTTTCATCCCTTATGAACATTCAATAAATCGATTATTAAATGAACAAGTGAATGTGAAAATTTGAGTGATTTTAAATTGCTGTGACTTTAAATTGCCAGTTTAAATGCTTAAAAAACAGTGACAGTGACTAAAAATAGAAAATAGTACTTTTCTACAACAAAAAGCTTAAATTCTGTATATAGTAGCTGTCATTTCTTTTAGTGCTTTACTTTTTAATAAAAATATAGTTTAAAAAGAGAAGATACATGTGAGTGGTGTTTCTAGACAACGTAAATGATTTCCCTTGTTAAAGTCTTTTTGTTTATGCTTAGACAAATGCTATTAATTTTCATCAGACTGTTTAAACATTGATGGAACACTCATTTCTTGGTTTTGATGATGTAATTCTTTCCTGGTTCCCCTGTTATCCTTTTTCTACTTATATTGAGGCTGTTTTTCATTTACCATTCTCTCACATCCTGAATTATTCCTTACTTCCTGTCCCTTACCTTCTAAATTTTATCTTTTCTGTAACTTCAGCTGGACTTAATTCTCTAATAATTCCCCAGTCTCTAGCACCAGGCTACAACTTCCTGTTGAGTACCAAACCCAAATTCCTACACATACCTTAAGTTCACATATATAATAGTAATTTTCTTCCTATCTAAACTTGCTTTCTTCCTGTTTTCCATTTTAGTCATTCTACTACCATCTACCCTTTGTATAGGAGATACTACCATCATTCTATACCTCTAAATGTCAACCAGTCCTATAATTTCTATCATTTAAATCTTCTTCTAACTTGAAAAATTCTCTTCATCTTCGTTGCTCTTTAGTGCAGGGCATCCTAATTACACACACACACACACACACACATATATATATATAATGCTTCTTCAGTCTGCTAGAAGGTGTTCTTACCTCTAATTTTTAAAAAATTAACACTTATTAATTGTACAGATGTTTCACCATGACATTTCCATCCATGTTGTACATTGCTCATGTCCACTCTTCCTGATATCGATTTTACCCATCCCTCAAGCTCCCTTCCAAGTCCTTGCTAGTCTCTCTTCTGCTTCTTATCCTCTTTGTTTTTTTTACACATATAAGAGAAAACATACAATCTTGTCTTTCTTTGTCTAACTTATTTTGCTCAGCATGATGTCCTCCAGTGCCATCCATTTCCCTGCAAATGACAGAATTTCATTCTTCTTTGTGTATCTATATCATATTTTATTTATCCATTCTTCTATTGATGGGTGCCTAGGCTGATTCCATATCTTGGCTATTGTAAATAGTACCACAGTAAACAGTGGTATGCAGGTGTCTGTCTTGTGTTGACTTTATTTTCTTAAGATATATACCTAAGAGTGGTATATGGATCATGTGGTAGCTCATTTTTTAGTTTTCTGAGGAATTCCCATACTGTTTTTCCGTAGTGCATTTACTAATTTACATTTCCACCAGTAGTTCAAAAGAATTCCTTTTTCTCTGCATCCTTGCCAGCATTTTTTTTTTAAATAGTTGTTTTAACTGGGGTTAGATGGGATCTCAAATTAGTTTGAATTTGCATTTCCCTGACTTGCCTCCATTCTTGTCTTGTTCCATCCTTTTCTAAGAAGCTACAGTGGATATTTCAAAATGCAAATATAATGTCATTCTCCTGCATAAATTGCTTTATTATCAGATTTTATTCAGAGTAAGTGAAATTCTGGGCTTTTGTAAGAAATCTGTTTTTAAATATCAGTAAATAAAAATGAAATAGGATAAAAGTATACCATACATCTTTGAAGCTGCATTCAGATGGGTAGCCTATTGTTTGCAACATTTGGTTTTCAGCACAAAAATTAACTTTTCTAGTTTCATATCTCTGTATCCTCTGAAATCCTCCTTCCCTTTCTTGATTCCATCCCTGGCTTCCTCATTATGACTTATTTATCTTCATTATTCAAAACTAAGTTTCCTGGTTTGGTCTGGAGTCTTTATTTTTTAATGCTCCAATTTTAGATTTCTTCTCCTTCTATTTGCTCCCATACTATAAGTTCTTAATGCTATATCTATTGCAGGTGAGAGAAATTCATTTGAAGTCCACTGAAGGACTCACATGAGCCTGTAGGAGCTGGGAGTAGTCTTGTGGTCTTAGGGATAAACCAGAACCATAACTTTAAGTGCTGACAGATTCTTTCTATCATGGATCTCTCATTCTGCCATGAGTCCACTTTCGTCAGTCTTGTCACTTCATTCAGGCTCAGCTGTTGACCAGAAGCATGGCCTCTGACATTTCTAGGCTCAATATTTACACTTTCTCTTCATCTCCAGTTATAAAAATCCCATAGATGCACTATGACTAATATGGTTTATATCAAGTACCCACCCTAACTGATTGGCACGGATAAGAGCAGATATGTGGCACACATGTGTATACTCACACAATTTTAAATCAGGCAAGATTTTCTTTGGGAAGTGACTTTCAAGGTGTTATTTGACTGATTTCATGAGTTAGCCTACCTATGAGAAAGGAAGATTATTTCAGTTTGTAGACACCTAGGGGAAGGATGCCAAGTGTTTCTTTAAAAGATCATCAGTCTTCTTAATATCAGTAATCATCAGGGAACTGCAAATCAAAACTACAGTGAGATATTACCTCTAACTGGTTTGGAAGGTTTCTATCAAAAAATTACAAGTATAGGTGAGGATGTGGAGAAAATGGAACCCTTATACCTTGTTGGAACGAATGTAAATTAGTTCAACCCTTATGGTAAAGATTGTGGAGGGTCCTCAGAAAATTAAAAATAGGACTATCATATGATACAGAGATCCTACTTCTGGGTGTAGAGCCAAAGGAAATGAAATCAGTGTCTTGAGATATCTGTATTCCCATGTTCCATTGCCTCATTGTTTACAATAGCTAGGATGTAGAAACAACCTAAATGTTAATGAGTGAATGGATACACACATACACATGTGTGTGTGCACACACGCACATACACACATGCACACATATATACATGGAAGGTTATTTAACCTTAAAAAGGAAGGAAATCTCGTTCCATTTGCAACAGTGAACCTGGAGGATATTATGTTACATGAAATAAGCCAGTCCCAGAAATAAATACAGTTGTCCCCTGATATTTTCTAGGGATTGGTTTCAGGATGCCGCATGTATTCCAAAATTTGAAGATGTTCAAGTCTCTTATATAAAGATGGCATAATATTTGCATATAATTTATACATGTCCTGTGGTAATACTTTAAATCTTCTCTAGTTTACTTATAATATTACTATATATTTTTTCTTTAATTTATATATTTATATATTTTTATATATATACACACACACAATAATACAAGGTACATTGTGTAATTCCTAATACAATGTAAATGCTATGTAAAATAGTTGTTACACTGTATTATTTAATAAAGCCAGAAAGAAAACTGTGCATGTTCAATAAAGATAATTTTTTTTCAAATATTTTCTATCTGAAGTTGATTGACTCTGCAGATGTGGAAGCTGTGGACACAGAGGACCAGCTGTAATGCATTATCCCATTTATATATAGAATTTAAAACATTCATACTCATAGAAACAGTAGAAGTGTAGTTACCAGTGGTCAGGAGGATGGGTGGGGAAGTGGGGAGATTTTAGTCAAAGGTACAAGTGCCAAGAAAATAAGTTCTAGAATCTGCTCACATTATATCTCCTAAATTAAGTATACTAACTGTATTTAATAAAACTTTGTTGTATACTTTGATTTGCTAAGAGAGTAGACGTTAAGTATTCTAACCACATACATATAAAGTGATAACTATATGAGGTGATATATGTTTACTTGAATGTGAATCATTTCAGAGTGTATGTTTATACCTTCAGTATTTACAATTTTCATCAATTACACCTCAGTGGAAAGGGGCAGACATCAATCTAGCTACAGTAAAAAATAGATTGTCAGAATCTAAGAGGTGATGCAGATAAACTACCACGTAGAAAAGAATTAACATAGAAGGCCTGCTTGTAAAGTTGGACCTTAACTGGCATCATTGAACTTGGGCTTTGGAAGGAAACCCATCATTTTCAGAACTGATAAGAATGCCAAATCTGTTTTGAGTAACAATGTGGTTCTTGCTGAACGCTTTTACTTTCTCCCTAGGAGTCTGGGATTTTGATATATGCTAGGCAGAGACAGCCCTTTGGGTGCTGTCTCTTTCGTGAGATTTCTGAGCTGTCACAGCTTGTTGCTGGAGGAGATTAAGCACATCCAGTGTGGACTCTAAAAATTTCCTCAGGACTTTACCCAATGGGCCTTTTCCCTTTGCTGATTTTAGTTAGTATTCTTATGCTGTTATGAATCATAGTCATGAGTATGACTATAAGACTCAGTATAATCTTATGAGTTCTAGTGAATCATCAAACATGGAAATGATCAAGGATGTGACATAGTCACTTCGGTTGGAATTTTAGGTCTGGAAAAGAAACAATGGAAGTTTTGTCCAGGTTTTTTGAACTGACTTGGGAGATATTTAAAAAATAGAATTGACAGGACTTGGTGATTATTTTAATGTGGGTAAGAAAGAGACAGAAAAGTATCAAGGATGTCTATAAATTCCTCACTCCAGCAACTGATTACATAGAAATAAGTATTTGCTACCAGAGCAGCATAGTATGATAGAAGGAACACAGATTTGAAGAAAAATTATCTATATGGATGCAAGTTTAGAATCCTAGGTGTGTAAGTTTGTCTGAAACATTGAGACCATTTTGAGGATTGAGTAAGACATTTGAAAAGATTTTCTAAGTTATTACGTAATGCAGATGTTAACTATGATTGTTAAGCTCCAATTTAATATAAAAGTACCTCATATATGTCCAAAACTATCAGGCACTTTATGTATTGTTTTTACTGCTTGATATTACTAGAGTTTTCACTGAATTCTGAAACTCAGCAACCTAAATACTAGAATTTTTTTTTTACTTTATAAAATACATATTTTATATTATACTATATTTATTTATTTAATAAAAATATTTTTTAATTGCCAGTGGACCTTTATTTATTTATATGCAGTGCTGAGAATCAAGCCCAGTGTCTCTCACATGCTAGGCAAGCGCTCTACTACTGAGGCACAACCTCAGCCCTCTTCTTTTTATTTATATATGACAGAGGAATGCATTATATTTCTAATTACACATATAGAGCACAATTTTTCATATCTCTGATTGTATACACAGTACATTCACACCATTTCGTGTCTTTATACCTGTACTTTGGATAATAATGATCATCACATTCTACCATCATTAATAATCCCATTCCCCCCTCCCACCCCTTTTTCCTATCTAGAATTTGTCTGTTCTTCCCATGCTCCTACTCCTTATCCCACTATGAATCAGCCTCCTTATATCAAAGAAAACTTTCGGCACTTGGTTTTTTGGGATTGGCTAACTTCACTTAGCATTATCTTCTCTAACTCCATCCATTTACCTGCAAATGCCATGATTTTATTCTCTTTTATTGCTGAGTAATATTCCGTTGTGTATATATGCCACATTTTTTTTTATCCATTCATCTATTGAAGGGCATCTAGGTTGGTTCCACAGTTTAGCTATTGTGAATTGTGCTGCTATAAACATTGATGTGGCTGAGTCCCTTTAGTATGCTGTTTTTAGTCCTTTAGGTATAGGCTGAGGAGAGGGATAACTGGGTCAAATGGTGGTTCCATTCCCAGTTTTCCAAGAAATCTCCATACTGCTATCTATATTGGCTGCACCAATTTGCAGTCCCACAGCAGTGTATGAGTGTATCTTTTTTTCCACATCCTTGACAACACTTATTGTTGTTTGTGTGGATAATAGCTGCCATTCTGACTGGAGTGAGATGAAATCTTAGAGTGGTTTTGATTTGCATTTCTCTAATTACTAGTGATGATGAACATTTTTTCATGTATTGATTGATTGTACATCGTTTTCTGAGAAGTGTCTCTTAAGGTCCTTGACCCATTTATTGATTGGGTTATTTGTTTTTTTTGGTGTTTAGCTTTTTGAGTTCTTTATATAGCCTACTGATTAGTGCTCTATCTAATGTGCAAGGGGTTAAGATTTGTTCCCAGGATATAGGCTCTCTATTCACTTCACAGATTGTTTCTTTTGCTGAGAAGAAACTTTTTTGAGTTTGAGTCCATCCCATTTATTGATTCTTTTTTTTTTTAAATATTTATTTATTTATTTTTTAGTTTTCGGCGGACACAACATCTTTGTATGTGGTGCTGAGGATCGAACCCGGGCCGCACGCGTGCCAGGCGAGTGCGCTACCGCTTGAGCCACATCCCCAGCCCCATTTATTGATTCTTGATTTTAATTCTTGCACCACAGGAGTCTTATTAAGGAAGTTGGGGTCTAATCCCATGTGATGTAGATTAGGATCTACTTTTTCTTCTATTAGACTCAGGGTCTCTGGTTGTATTTTTTTAATATATATATGTATATATATATATATTTTTTTTAGTTGTCAATGGATCTTTTTATTTTATTTATTTATATGCAGTCCTGAGGATTGAACCCAGGGCCTCATGCATGCCAGGCAAGTGTTCTACCACTGAGCCACAACTCCAGCCCTCTGGTTGTATTCTTAAGTCCTTGATTTATTTTGATTTGAGTTTTGTGCATGGTGAGAAATAGAGGTTTAATTTCATTTTTTTGCATATGAATTTCCAGTTTTCTCAGCACCATTTGTTGAAGAGGCAATCTTTTCTCCAATGCATGTTCTTGGCACCTTTGTCTAATATACGATAATTGTAGTGGTATGGGTTGGTCTCTGTGTCCTCTATTCTGTATCATTGGTCTACCAGTCTGTTTTGGTGCTGAAACCATGCTGTTTTTGTTACTATTTTTCTGTAGTATAGTTTAAGGTCTGGTATAATAATGCCACCTGCTTCACTTTTCCTGCTAAGGATTGCTTTAGCTATTCTGGGTCTTTTATTTTTCCAGATGAATTTCATGATTGATTTTTCTGTTATTTTGAGGAATATCATTGGAATTTTGATTGGAATTGCATTAAATCTGTATAGTGCTTTTGGAAGTACGGTCATTTTGATAATATTAATTCTGCCTATCCAAGAGCTAGGTAGATCTTTCCATCTTCTAAGGTCTTCTTTGATTTCTTTCTTTAGGATTCTGTAATTTTCATTATATAGATTTTTTTGTATTATACTATTCTTTATGAGCTCTTTCTTATACTAGAGTTAGGTAATATGTTGGTTTTAAACATTGAAACACATGAATGTTATAATGAGCACCTGAAAACCAGTGAGGGTATTTGCCAAGGTTCTATAGGCTTCATTCCCAGGTTGAATGACGTTAACTTTTTGGTTTTCCGAAATAGATCATACTTTCTTATGTTTCTTATCAACATATTCTGTGGATGTATAGAGGAACATTGTTTTTATAATTTCAGATCTTTTAGGCAACAAGTATAGCACATCATAATTTCACTTTATTTACTATTTATGTGTTGCACATGCAAGGAAAGCTGTATTTATGAAGTTATCTTGTTTATAAAATGTCTAGATTCCAAAGAAATAATGATATTCTTTTTCTCTTGTAGAACACTTCACCTGCATTGTGAAGGTGCTTTTTACCCTACTATATACACAGGCTCTTGCTGCACTTTCAGTTAAATGCAATGAGGAAGATAGGTCAGCCTGGAAACACATGGGAGCTCTCAAAAAGGTTAGTCTCTTTTCTGAATTCATCATTTAGTAGTTTTCGGAACTCATTCAAATGAGGATATGAGTGAAGTTAAGTGTTTGAAAGACAAAATGAGTTAATGGTATTTTAATTGGAAGTGGAGTACCTTCAGGGTTTTAAAAAAAAGAATTAAATGTCTCCTTACTTGATTAGACTTTCTGCATCTGTCTCTATACTTGGCCTTTATCCCCTTAAATTTGGACGGTTTTGTTTTGTAAATTTTGCTACAAACATTAATCTTAAGGAAGTTATAAAAAGGATTGAGGATGTAGCTCAGTGATAGAGCATTTTCCCAGCAAGCGTGAGGCCTTGGGTTCAATCCCTAGTACCAAAAATAATAATAGTAATAATAATAATAATAATAAACTGTGACATTTCAGTGAACGTAGTAATTAAGTATCTGCAGATTTAAACTATTTATCTGTCAATTTTTTCTTTATTCCTATTTCCTATTACAATCTGAAGTTTGCTTTTTGACTTACACTTTTTTTTAAGTATTTTTTGTTGTCAGTAGACCTTTATTATTTAAGTTATTTATATGTGGTGCTCAGAATTGAACCCAGTGTCTCACACATGCTAGCCAAGTGCTCTACCACTGAGCCCCAGCACTTTGACTTACCACTTCTTTTTTTTTTTTTAATTAGTTGCTCAAGACAATACAATGATCTTGACGTATCATACATTTGATTCAAATAGGGTATGAATTCTCATTTTTCCATGTGTACAGATTGCAGGATCACATTGGTTATACAGCCATGTATACACATACAGCAATCCTAGTGTCAGTTGTATTTTGCTGCCCTCCCTATCCCCCCTTCCTTCTCCTCCCCTCCCATCACCTCTCTCTACCCATCTACTGTGACACTTTTCTCTCTTTCTCTCTTTTTTTTCCCCCTTTCCCTTCACACCATCATATATGTATTTTGTGTAACAATGAGGGTCTCCTTCCATCTTCTGTGCAATTCTCCTTCTCCCTCCCATTCCCTCCCACCTCTCTTCCTTGTTTAGTGTTAATCTTCTTCTCATGCTCTTCCTCCCTACTCTGTTTTGAGTCACCTCCCTTATATCAGAGAAGACATTCGGCATTTATTTTTTAGGGATTGGCTAACTTCGCTTAGCATAATCTGCTCTTTTTTAATATTTATTTTTTGTGGTTGTAGTTGGACACAACACCTTAATTTTATTTATTTATTTATTTTTATGTGGTGTTGAGGATCGAACCTAGGGCCTTGCACATGCCAGACGAGCACTTTACTGCTGAGCCATAACACTAGCCTACCACTTCTAAACTTAAAAAACCTAGCCTTGCCTTCCCTTCCCTTCACTTTCCCTTCTTTCCCATGTCCTTGCCAACATTTATTGTTACTTGTGGTTCTTGATAATTGCCATTCTGACTGGAGAGAGATGGAATCTCAGTGTAGTTTCCAAAATTAGGTCTTAATGACAAAATTTAAACAATTGTAAATTTCTGATGAAAGGAACAGGATTTAAGTGGCTGTTTAGTCAGTATTCTTTGTTAATTTTATAATTGATAGCTTTAAAATTTTTTTTTTAGTTATACATGGACACAGTATCTTTATTTTGTTTCTTTATTTTTATTTGGTGCTGAGGATCGAACCCAGTGCCTCACGTATGTGAGGCAAGTGCTCTGCCACTTAGCCACAATCCCAGCCCTTGATAGCTATTTTTAAAAAGTCTTAGTAAAACACTATGACACCTGTTATTAGAACATAAATTAAAAATATGTTAGTTCATAGCCATATAAATTAGTACTGAAAACAAAAACTGTCATGGTTGGTTTGCCGTGTTACCTTTCTCTACAATAGATACAAATATTTAGATATATAGAAGTTGTAAATAATGACTATGAATGATGAAATGGGTCGCTGTGTATGACTTAAATTCTGTGTAATTCCCTCTTTCTTTCTTTTTTTTTAATATACTTTCACTTCCCTCCCTTTTTACTCTCTTTTTCCTTTCTTCACTGGGTTTTACTCATTTCATCTCCATAATTCTTTATGCTTAGGTATGTATGATAATTCTCACAAAAGCTTTTTTTGGGTCATATCTAATCTAGCCTGGGGCAATAAATATATAGGTACTAAGTATTTTTGAAGGGGTATTGAGATTAACTTGATAATAAGGTTTAGTTCTGTTGGAAAAATCATTATCACTGTAAATTGCATTCCTTTGTTCTGTGGAATTTTTGCTAAGAGTCTTTTATACTAGAATTTCTTAATCCGAGATATTTGGGTAGATTCTGTTTTGTTTTGTTTTCTGCAAGTGGAAATGTGACATTCAGAATATACTTACAGGGCCTGTTACCCCCAAAAGTTTAAGAAGCACTGTAATTTAGACCAAGCATTATACCTAACACATCCCTCTGCATTCTACCTAACACATATCCTCTGCATCTCTTACATACCTCACTGCATCTCTCAAACCTTGATCCCTTCCTTTATTTAACCCATTGTGTGTGTGTGTGTGTGTGTGTGTGGTGGTGGTGGTGGTGGTGGTGGTTCTGCAGATTGAACTCAGTGCCTTGTGCATGTGAGGCAGGCACTCTACCAACTGAGCTATGTCCCCAGCCCCCAACCCACTTATTTTTGCTACCTTTTCCTTAGTATTCTTCTGATCTGGAATTTAGATCTTTTGCCCATTTTCTCAGAAATTCATTCTTAAGTTTCATGAGCCTGTTCTTTCATTTATTCAAAGACTATTTAAAATATTCTTTCTTAAGACTTGTATATGTGTGAAATTCATTTTTTTTTTATCCAATACTCCTCTGGTGGGAAGAGTGCTCAGTATAAACTAGTAAACATTATATTTAACTGTCTGATTTAATATAGAATTCGGCATGTTCTTTATTTATGTAATACATGTTGATGTATTTGATTTATAAGCTAATTTCATTCAGTAATTTACTTGAGTGGTCTAAACATAAATACTATTCTTGAAATCATTTAAAGAATCTTAAATATGTCACATTTATTAGCAAGTAACAAATCTTTCATGGTTATATTTTTTTAAGTTTTCTACATTTTGTGTTTAAGTGAACTCTGCCTTGTTTAAGAAATTATTTGATTAAATTTTAATAATTTTGCTTGTTTGATATTCAGTGGTATGTTGATTCTTGTGAAGTATATGTAACCTGTAGGTCATCATATTTAGTAAGTGATCATCCTGTTGATTAAGCAAGCAAAGGTGGGTGAGTCACCTGGTATAACACCAGTTGCAGTCAAGGACGTTTTGGTGGGGGCCAGGTAACTGGGGATTAAATCCAGGGGTGCTTAACCATCGATCCACATTCCTATTCCTTTTTATTTTTTGAGAAAGAGTCTTGCTAAGTTTTCTAGGGCCTCGTTAAGTTGCTGAGGCTAGCTTTGAACTTGGGATTCTCCTGCTTCAGCCTCCTGAGCCACTTGGATTACAGGCATATGGCACCATACCAAACAAGGACACTTTAATAGTTTAGAATCAGGACATAGTTCTACATGGCAGAGTGAATGCAGCAGAAGGCAGAGGACTAATTTAAAATAAGGCAAAGAACTGATTATCAAAAAAGGAATGCTCAGGCAAATTCTAGCATCAAAAGCTCCAATATTATCAAATAAATTCTATTTGTTATGAGCAGATATTTATTATGAAAAGGTATTCCTGGAAAATAGCATAGTGTCTGATATTTTGGAATTCATAGTTTGACTGAAAAGAATACAATATCATGGAAGAAACAATTAGAAAAGAAAATAGAAACAAGTATCATCAAATAAATCTGCAGTCCAGACTATAAGTACTTTAAAAGTTAAGAATAAATTTATATTCCATGGTGTTTACTCAATTCTTTTATTTTTCGTTTCAAAAATACAGTTAATGAGTAGCCTAAATGACATAATAGCAAAGTCATTACTTTATTCCAATTTATGTTTTACTATAATTTTCATGTTATACTTTTCTTTAATATTTTAATAAATATAAAAGAGGTACATTTCTTTATGAATAAAATATTTTATTGAAATAAATGTGAATTTATAAGTAGCCATTATTTTGCTTTCTTATAAAATTGGAAGCAGTAATTATGTTTTTGTTGCAGGCCGTTATTCAATATAGTTTTTGTACATTCTGTAATAAATATATTATTCTGTTTGATTTGTAAATAGTTTTAACAAATCTTCTTCAAGAAATTTGAGGAAAGTTGTAAAATTTTAAAAAATGTGGCTCATGTTTTCTTCTAATACATGCCTGTATGATTTGTGCCATTACAGTGAGTGGTACAATATCTTTTATTTGGCTCTCTTCACATCATGAATATTTTCCACATAGTTTGAATTTGTCATAATCACTGCCTATAAAATATTCTGTTAAGTTGATATTCCATAATTTAGGTAACTGCATCATTATTGTTGTTCATTTCTCTCTCTCTCTCTCTCTCTCTTTTTTTTTTTTTTGGTATAGTGCTGCAATGACTGTCCTCTGCATATAGCTTTTTAATATTTATTTTTTAGTTATAGGTGAACACAATATCTTTATTTTATTTTTATGTGGTGCTGAGGATCAAACCCAGTGCCTCACGCATGCTAGGCAAGTGTTCTACCTCTGAGCCACAACCCCAGCCCTGAATATAGCTTTTTTTTTTTTTTTTTAAAGAGAGAATGGGAGAGAGAGAGAGTGGGGGAGGGAGAAAGAGAGAGAGAGAATTTTTTAGTATTTATTTTTTAGTTCTCAGCGAACACAACATCTTTGTTTGTATGTGGCGCTGAGGATCGAACCTGGGCCGCACGCATGCCAGGCGAGCGTGCTACCGCTTGAGCCACATCCCCAGCCCCTGAATATATCTTTTTTAAAAAAAATTTCTTTTGGATTATTTTCTTTGGATGAATTCCAGAGTGGAAATCACTGGCTCAAAAGGCATGTTTTGCATGTGTTCATTTGCATCTACATTATACAATTTATATGCTGTCTTTTAAACAAATTTTGGAATAGTTTTGATTACCTGTTCAATTTCATTGTGTATCCAAAGGCATGTGGTTGTATCCCAGTTTAGAAAAATTGAAGTTTCTATGCTTGAAGAATAATATAATCATAGTTTTGCTCATTAAAAAGTGTTATTTTCAACATAGATTTTTTTATATTTCATAATGACCAATGTAACTAATGTTAATTTTTTTCCAGAATACATGTGATGCAGAAAAGTCTTATGAAGTGTTATTGAGCTTTATTATAAATGAATTATCTAAAGGAAAGTTATACCATGAAGAAGGAACTCAGGAGTGTGTAATGGTATGTATTTGCTAAGATGAAACAGTAGTTATTGAGTAAAAGCTTAATATTTTGTTGCCTTTGTGAATATAATTTACTACATCAATTATACAATGAATTGTTCAAATTTTCTTTTTTAACTTTAGATTACTCCTATTGCTTGGTCTCCTGAATCCATGGAAAAGTATTTACAGGACTTCTGCTTACCTTTCCTCAGAATCACCAGCCTTCTTCAGCACCACCTTTTTGGGGAGGATTTACCTAGTTGCCAGGTAAAATTTGGGGTAGTGGATAAGGAGCCTTATTTTTTTTAATATTTATTTTTAGTTGTAATTGGACACAATATCTTAATTTTGTATATTTATTTTTATATGGTGCTGAGGATTGAACCCAGGGCCTCACATATGCTAAGTGGGCACTCTACTTCTAAGCCACAACCCCAGCCCAGGAGCCTTGTTTTTATAAGCTATTTTTAAAAAATTATGCTAATGTATAATATAATATTTATGTCTACATATGTAATCCTGACCTAATAAGTATATGTTATTTTACCTCAAAGAATAAATATTTGCTATTTTGGTATTCGTTAGCACTCACCCCTTTTTATAATATTACTAGTGTTGGATATTTGAGCAGTTTTGGATTGAATCAGTGATAATTCATTTCCAGTACTTAAATAGATCTTAGTATTTAATTTATTGATTTTTTTTATCACTGATATCATTTGCTTTTTAAAAAAAATTTTTATTTGTTTTAATTAGTTATACATGATAATAGAATGCATTTATGCACTTTCATATATCATACATAGATGGGATATAATTTCTCTTTTTATGAGGGTACATGTTGTAGAATCACATTGGTCATGCAGTCACATATATATATAAAGTAATAATGACTGTTTTGTTCTATTATCATTCATATCCCCACATCCCTTCCCCACCCCTCTAATCTCTTTCCTCTACCTAATCTAAGGTAACTCTGTTTTTCTCTAGTGCTCCCCACCTATTGTGAATTAACATCCTCATATTAGAGAAAACATTCAGCCTTTGGTTTTTTGGGATTGGCTTATTTCACTTAGCATGATATTCTCCAACTCTAGCATTTGCCATAATTTCATTCTTCTCTAAAGCTAAGTGAAATTCCATTGAATATATATACCACATTTTCTTTATCCATTCATCTATCGAAGGACACCTAGGTTGGTTCCATAGTTTAGCTATTATGAATTGCGCTGCGATAAATATTGACGTGGCCGTATTACTGTAGTATGCTGATTTTAAGTCCTTTGGGTATAAACCAAGGAGTGGGATAGCTGGGTGAAATGATGGTTCCATTCCAAGTTTTCTTAGGAATCTCCATACTGCTTTCCATAGTGGTTGTACCAATTTGCAGTCCCACGAGCAATGTATGAGTGTACCTTTTTTCCTACATCCTCACCAATATTTATTGTTGCCCGTATTCTTGATGATTGTCATTCTGAGTGGAATGAAATGAAATCTCAGTAGTTTTGATTTTCATTTCTCTAATTGCCAGAGATGTTCAACACTTTTTCATATATTTGTTGATCAATTGTATTTCTTCTGTGAAATATCTGTCAGTTCCTTAGCCCATTTATTGATTGGGTTATTTTTATATATCCTAGAGATTAATGCTTTATTGGAGGTATATGTGGTAAAGATTTTCTCCCAAAATGTAGGCTCTCTCCTCACATTATTGATTGTTTCCTTTGCTGAGAAGAAACTTTTAAATTTGAATCCAACCCCTTTATTGATCCTTGATTTTACTTCTTGCACATTATGGGTCTTGTTAAGAAAGTCAGATACTAGGCCAACATGATGAAGATCTGGGCCTACTTTTTCTTCTGTTAGGCATAGGATCTCTGTTCTAGTGCCTAAGTCTTTGATCCACTTTGAGTTGATTTTTGTACAGGGTGAGAGATAGTGGTTTAATTTCATTTTGCTAAATATGAATTTCCAGTTTTGCCAGCACCATTTGTTGAAGAGGCTATCTTTTCTCCAATGTATGTTTTTAAAAGTGCCTTTGCCTAGTATAAGATAATTGTATTTATGTGGGTTTATCTCTGTATCCTCTATTCTGTACTATTAGTCTACAAGTCTATTTTGGTGCCAATACCATGCCATTTTTATTACTATAGCTTAGTAGTATAGTTTAAGGTCTGATATTGTGATGCCTCCTGCTTCACTCTTCTTGCTAAGGATAGCTTTGGCTATTCTGGGTCTCTTATTTTTCCAAATAAATTTCATGATTGCTTTTTCTATTTCTATGAAGAATGTCATTGGGATTTTAGTAGGAATTTCATTAAATCTGTATAACGCTTTGGGTAATATGGCCATTTTGACAATATTAATTCTGCCTGTCCAGGAACATGGGAGATATTTCCATCTTCTGAAGTTTTCTTCAATTTTTTTCCTTAGTTTTCATTGTAGAGGTCTTTCACCTCATTTGTTAGATTGATTCCCAGGTATTTTATTTTATTTGAGGCTATTGTGAATGGGGTAGTTTTCCTAATTACTCTTTCAACAGATTCATCGCTGACGTATAGGAATGCCTTTGATTTATGGGTATTGATTTTATAACCTGCTATTTTGCTGAATTCATTTATTAGTTCTAGAAGTTTTCTAGTGAACTTTTTTGGATCTTCTAGATGTAGAATCATCCCATCAGCAAATAGTGATAGGTGAGTCCTGGAATAAATATAATTTCTCCTCAACTCTCATATGTCTATATTTGGTACCAATTCTTGTAACAAAGATGAAAATGAGAAAATCAAACAAGTTTATTAACATATGCAGTGCACATCACATTGGAGAAACCTCAGTGAAAGGTAACTCTAACAAATGACTTAAAATTCTGGCTTATAAAACATCTTCAACAACGAAATAAATTTTAAAGAAGTTACACGACAGAAGAAAGCAGTTTTAGACTTTTTAGAGGTAAGATATTGTAGGAAGGGAATAAATGAATGGAGTTGGGTTTGTTTGCATATTCCTCTGATACCATGTCTGAGCTAATAATAGAGTTGTCTCCAGTAAAGGAGAATTTGTATCCTATCTTTAGATGGAAAATAGGGCAGGATACAAAGAGTACAAAGAGTGATCTTCCTCAGTTTGCTTTACTTCTTACTTGCCTTTAGCTCAGAAATATTTATGTCAAAGAAGCATATTTTGTAGTGACATTCAGTTTCCTTTACAAGTAAAAGAGAGGAAATAACAAAAATCAGAGTATAAATCAATGGAATTATAATGAAGAAACAGTAGAGAAAATCAGTGACTTCAAAACCTGGTTCTTTGCAAAGATCAATAAAATGGATAAATTTAGATGTCAGGATCTCAGCTGAGCTAGGAGAGAACTGAGCTGCCATGTGTCAGAGTCACCAATTAAAGCAACAAATCAAGAGTGAGTTGTTGTTTCTTCTCTTACTGATGCTGTAAGCAGGAGGCTAAAACTTGAGAAAATGCTAACTCTCCCAGTTCCCCAGTTCCCGAAAATGCCAACTCCACCTTTCCTTGTGGAATGGCACACTGGTCAAGGTTCTGGCAGTATTATGGACTAGTGGGTTGGAGTCAGTGGGGAAAGAACAGGAGTAAAAAAGTTACTGGGATACTTAATCATATTGGGGAAAAGTGTCTCCAAAGTTCTCCCTGCACATCACCACATTAAGGAGGCCTTGGCAGAGGTACCTTAAGAGACTTCTGTCCAAGGCATTTACTCCAAGAAAATAGGAGTAAATGCACTGGGACTAGGAATAGGTAGCCAAGGTAGCCTGAGACCTTAACTGCGGTTCCTTTCAGAGACTGGAACAATGTGTAGGGAGGGCAGTTTTCTCTATGAGACTTGTCAGGAAAGCCCTTGTAATTCCCTATGGTTAGATCTGAAAACCCATGCATATATTTTTTATTTAGGAGCTAGACTTCTCACTGGATTGATATGGAAAAAGAGAAAGAAAGTACAAATTACTAATATCAGGAATGAAGGAGGAGACCTCTGTATAAACCCATTAAAATATTGTGAATAATACTTTGCCAATAAATTTGATAACTTAGATGAAATAGACAAATTCATTGAAAGGTATAACTTGCTCAAGAAGAAATAGAAAATCTGAATGGACTGATATTAAGAAAATTGATTTATTCAACCTATATAATTATTCTTTCAAAAAGAATAATCAACAATAAATTCTGTGAAACATTTAAGGAAGAAATCTTATTAATACTATATAAACTTTTAGAGTAGAGGAAGATAGTACAATTCTAATCTCATTTTATGAGGACAGTTTTATCCTGACAGCCAGATTAGGCATCACAAGAAGAGAAAACTATATCTCCCTGAACACAGAAGCAAAAAGATTTACTATAGTATTAACAATAAAAAGAAGAATACTTCATGACCAAATGGATTTTTCTCATCTTTATTGAGGTAAATTGACAAATAAGAATTATTTATTTATGGTGCACACTATAATATTTTGACACATGTATATTTTGTAAAATGATTACCACAATCAAGCTAATTAACATATCCACCATCTTACATAGTTATCTTATTTTTTCTGATGCGAACATTTAAGAACTACTCAACCAATTGTAAGTATACAATACAGCATTATTAATCATAATCATTATGTAATACATTAGCGCTCCAGAACTTATTCATCTTATGCCTGAAAGTTCATATCATTTGACCAACATCCCCCCATTTTTCCTATCTGCCTATCCCCTGGTAACTACCAGTCTACTCTGCGTCTATGAGTTTGACTTTTTTAGTTTGCATACATAGATGGGGATCAGTATCTGTTTTTCTGTGACTGGCTTATTTAATATAGCAGAAAGTCCCTCAAATGTGTATGTATTGTAAATGACAGAATTTCTTTCTTTTTTAAGCCTGAATAATATTCTGGTATGTGTGTATCATATTTACTTTATTTGTTCACCCATCGATGGACAGTTAGATTGACTTCATATCTTGGCTAATGTGAATAATGTTGCAGCAAGTTTGGGCATGACCAAAAAGATTTATCCTGGGAATGCACAATTAGTTTAACAAAAATTAATTAATTGAATATATTATTAGAATAAATGAAAAAGTTGTATGTGATCATCTTAGTAAAAAAAAAAAAAAGAATTTGCCAAAATCTAACACCCTTTTTGGTAATTAAAAACAAAAAACAACAACAAAAAAACTTCAATAAACTAAGAATAGAAGAGAGTTTGCTCAGCCTATAAAAGGGTATCTATAAAAGGTACCTAGCTAACCTCATACAAATAATTAAAGACAGGAATAAGATTAGGAATCAGGCGAGGATATCTGTTCTCACCACTTTTTTTTTTTTTGGTAACAGGGATTGAGCACTCGAACACTGAGCCACATCAGCCCAATTTTATATTTTATTTAGAGACAGGATCTCACTGAGTTGCTTAGTGCCTCGTTTTTGCTGAGGTTGGGTTTGAACTTATGATCCACTTGTCTCAGCCTCCTCAGCAGCTGGATTATAGGCATGTGCATCCAGGACTGGCCACTTGTTTTTAATATTGTACTAGGTTTGCAACAAGGTATTTAGGCAAGAAAAATAAACAAAAGGTATCCAAATTGAAAAGGTAGAGATATAAAGGAGGAGGTAAAGCAATTTCTTCACAAATTAGGTAGTCTTCTATGTAGAAAATCATAAGGAGTCTTCAAAAAATTATTGGAGCTAAGTTCTATAAGACTGCAAGATAGGGGCCAGGGTTGTGGCTCAGCAGTAGAGTGCTTGCCTAGCATGTGTGAGGCACTGGGTTCGACCCTCAGCACCACATAAAAATAAATAAAAGTATTATGTCCAACTACCACTAAAAAAATACATATATTTAAAAAAAGATTGCAAGAAAAAAGATAAAGGTATTAAAAATTCATTGTATTTCCATATATTAACAATGAGCAATCTGAAAATAATGTTAAGAAATAATTTTATTTATAATAGACGATATGAAAATATAGTGAAATTACATTATGGCAATATGCAGTTTGATTTATAAAGATGCTAAAAACCACTGAATTGTTCCTTTAAAGAATGAGTTTTATGGTAAGTGAATGTTTTAAAAAAGTATGTTACTAAGGACTTGTATCCAGCATATATCAAACTCATCACTCAATAATAAAATAAGAAACCCAGCACAAAAATTTATAAAATATTTGAATAAACATTTCTTGAAAAAAATGTATATGAATAGCCAACAAGGAGATGAAAAATGTTCAACATGTTTATTTAAAAAGTCTAAATTAATGTCACAAGTGATAATACCAAGTGTTGGTGAGGATTTAGAGTAGCTAAATGAGTAGAATTCTCATTTTTTAATGGTAGGAATGCAAAATGATATAGTCAACTGGAAAAAGTTTATTTAAAAGTTTCTTTTAAAAATAAGCAAATGCTTACTGTACAACCCAACAATTGTATTCTTGTGTATCTTCCAAAAGAAATAAAAACATATTCATATAAAGACTAAATAAATGTTTATAAAAGCCTAATTTATAGCGAAAAACTGACCTGGAAGTCCATGAATGAATGAATAAAATGTATTGTGTCTATACATTAGAAGACTACTCAGCAATTAAAAAGAATGCATATCGATACATACAATAACATGGATGAATATCAAAATGTTATTCTAAGTGAAAGACCTGGCACAGACAACATATTGAATGATTCCATTTATATGAAAAGAAGATTAGAGCTAAAACTATAATGGCAGAAGGCAGGTTAGTAGATGCAGGAATAGGGATCAGGATCGACTTCCTGGAGCATGAGTGAATTTTTTGGGAGATTTTTCTAAAATTTCATTGATTGTGGTGGTCACAATACTGCACATACACAAAAGTTAATCAAATTATACTTAAAATGGAATTTTATGGTATGTAAATTATGCCTCAGTAAAATGGTTTTTAAAAAATGTCTGTAGCTATATAAATGGAGGATATATAGCTTCATTTCTAGAGATTAAGATATTATTATATTTCTCAACTTGCATATAATTTTGATTTTTTATCTTTATTTTTCATTTCACATATTTTAGAATTTTGTATTTAATGTAAATAAGTCATTCACTTGTGTAAAGATTTGTTAAATATCTGCTTTGTGCCAAACACTGGAAATATACAATTCCTACTTTCAAATAACTCACAATCTTATAAAGAAAACTAATTTATTTTTAAAGTTATTAATAGAAAACATAAGCACAAGAATAGAAGTATTTACAAGATATGGAAGGATTTATTTTATCTGAATGGAGCTGGGTGGTTTAAGGTCTCATTAAATGGGTTCAGGTAAGGTTCCCTAGGGAGGTGGAGTTTGGAGGATAAGAGGAATTGACCCAATAGACAAGGGAGAATAAATAAGCACATTAGCTTTCTACATGGTCTTTTTTAAAAAATGTATTTATTTATTTATTTTAATTAGCTATATATGACAGCAAAATGCATTTTGATTCATCATATATAATTGCATCACAACTTTACATTTCTCTGGTTGTACACGATGTGGCATCACACCATATGTACAGTCATACATGTTCCTAGGGTAATGATGTCCATCTCATTCTACTATCTTTCCTGCCCCCATTCCCCCTCCCCACCTCTTCCTTCCCTTTACCCAAAATTCCTCCATTTTCCCCATGCACCCTTCCTACCCCATTATGGATCAGCATCCACTTATCAGAGAGAACATTTGGCCTTTGGATTTTGGGGATTGGCTTACTTCACTTAGCCTGATATTCCCCAACTCCATCCATTTACCTGCAAATGCCATCATTTTATTCTGTTTTAATGCTAAGTAATATTCCATTGTGTATATATACAACAATTTCTTTATCCATTCATCTGTTGAAGGATATATAAATTGCCTCTGCAGTTTGACTGTTGTGAATTGAGCTGCTATAAACATTGATGTGACTGCATTTCTATAATATGCTGATTTTAAGCCCTTTGGTATATACCGAGGAGTGGGATACCTGGGTCAAATGATGGTTCCATTACAAGTTTTCTAAGGAATCTTCATACTGCTTTTCACAGCAATTACATCAATTTGCAGTCCTATCAGCAATGTATGAGTGTGCTTTTTCCTTCACATCCTCGCCAACACTTATTATTGTTTGTATTCTTGATAATTGCCATTCTGACTGGAGTGAGATGAAATCATAGAGCAGTTTTGATGCAAATTTCTCTAATTACTAAAGACATTGAACATTTTTTCATATATTTGTTGATCGAACGTGTATCTTTTTCTGAGAAGCATCTGTTCAGTTCCTAAGCCCATTTATTGATTGGGTTGTTTGTTATTTTGGTGTTAAGTTTTTTGAGTTCTTTATATATCCTGGAGATTAGTGCTCTATCTGATGTGCAAAAATTTGCATCCAAAATTTGCTGTTCATTGTTTGTTTCTTTTGCTGAGAAGAAGCTTTTTAGTTTGGGTCTATTCCATTTATTGTTCCTTGATTTTATTTCCATACATCAGTGATGAATCTTCTGAAAGAGAAATTAGGAAAATTACCCCATTCACAATAGCCTCAAAAACAAACAAACAAACAAACAAACTTGGGAGTCAGCTTAACAAAAGTTGACCTCTACAATGAAAACTACAGAACACTAAAGAAAGAAATTCAAGAAGATCTTAGAAGATGGAAAGATCTCTCATGCTCTTGAATAGGCAAAATTAATATTGTCAAAATGGCCATACTATCCAAAGCGCTCTACAGATTCAGTGGAATTCCAGTTAAAATCCCAACATCATTCCTTATAGAAATAGTAAAAGCAATCGTGAAATTCATTTGGAAAAATAGGAGACCCAGAATAGCCAAAGCTATCCTTAGCAAGAAGAGTGAAGCAGGAGGCATCACAATATCAGACCTTAAACTATACTACAAAGCTATAGTAACAAAAATTGCATGGTATTGGCACCAAAATAGACATGTAGACCAATGGTACAGAATACAAGACACAGAGACAAACCCATATAAACAAAGTTATCTCATACTAGACAAAGGCACCAAAAATATGCACTAGAGAAAAAATAGCCTCTTCAACAAATGGTGCTAGGAAAACTGGAAATCCATATGTAACAAAATGAAACTAAACCCCTATCTCTCACCCTGCACAAAACGTAACTCAAAATGGATCAAGGTCCTAGGAATTAGACCAGAGAACTTGTGCCTAATAGAGAAAAAAGTAGGCCCAAATCTTTTTCATGTCGGATTAGGCCCTGACTTTCTTGACAAGACTCTTAAAGTGCAAGAAATAAAATGGTTTTTGATTAAATAAAGAGGAATTAGGGGATATATTTTTGTGTTTCTAAGAGTGACTAACTTCTTTAAAAATCAATTTTCAGGGTATATGTCCTTGGATCACTGATTTCTCTATTCTTTTATTAGTGAGTAGAGCTTCAGATTGCCTGCCTTTTAGATCTCTCAGGTTTTTTAAAATCCATCCCCTACTTTTTTAATGCACTTTGTTTTACACTCCTTGTGAGTCCAAGCAAATTATTTAGCATTGCTTTTCATGAATTCCGCATTTTTATTGTTGTTCTTTATCTACATTGACCATATATACCCTTTAAATCAAAGCAACATTCTTTTTGCCCCAAATTAACTTTGCTTTCATTGAGTAACTAGTTTCTGTAGATGGACTATTTATTATATATGTAAATATAATTATTTAAAAAAATAAATGTACAAAAGAAGCAGATGCTGTGACATTTATGAAAAATAAAATTTGAGTATGTCTTGATATAATAGTGAGGAGCTGTTTCTTTTTTTCTTGTTCCTCCTGTTGCCCTTAGTTGACTCAGTTAAGAAAGTTTTCTTCCTGTCCCAAAGTAATTAATGAGGATGACACTTAAAATACCTATAATAGAAAATGTTCTTGATTAAATATCTTGAGAATTCTCTATTTCATGTCTAAAAGGAAGAAGAAGAATTTTCAGTTCTTGCCAGTTGCCTGGGACTTCTGCCAACATTTTACCAAACAGAACATCCGTTCATCAGTGCCTCGTGTCTGGAATGGCCAGTTTCACCATTTGATATTATAACTCAGTGGTGTTTTGAGATAAAATCATTTACTGAAAGACATGCAGAACAAGGAAAGGTATGTAAAAAGAGTGGTATTCACTTGCCATAGTGGTGGTATGCTAATAGAAAATAAAGGACTTCAGGTCATCTGTTCTTGGCGACATTTGTTAGACTGGTTAAATTGAAAAAGTGGTTTACTCAGATAAATTGCATTTTAGAGTGTAAAATTTTAGAATGTACAAAGAAATAGTTCTTTTAATAAAGATAAGGTATTAGGTGTTATTTGGAGTTTGTTTTTGGTCAGCAGATTTTTATAGCATTAGACCTGAAAGATACAAAGGAATTTTAAGGTAAACAGGGAACTTGTATTTTTATTTGAAGGAGAACTATCTTACATTTTAAAAAGAAAAAAAAAATGATTTATACTAGCAAATCTAAAATATCATGAATAACTTGAAAATGTGCTGGGTCTCTGTTGCCAGCTCAGTGGATCAAAGGGTTTGCATTGGAGACAAGTGAGTTGAGAGCAGAGTTGGGGCAGTAGTGAGTAAGCTGTGAGTGCCTTGATTTTGTGCACAGACTTTTCTTCTATAGCTAGTATTATAGTTTGAGAAATGGAATAATATGATGAAAATAGTTTTCTAGGGAAGTATTTCTAGTGTGTTTCTAGAGTAACTGGGATTACAAGGGAGTATCACCCACCTGCTCATCTTCATTTTATATCACTTCTCTGCCACAACCTTGCTTAAATCATAAAAGAATGTTTCTTAAATAAGTATTTCTTATTTAATTTTCTGACTGAAAATTAAAATAAGGAGAATAAAGAGAGAGGGGAGTAAGAAATTATTTAGGTGGTAAAAATCTGAACTATTTTTTGATAATTAAAAATTAGAAAGTAACTAATGCAAGAGACATTCAAGAGAAATATATAGGACTGGGTGGCCAGATGTACGTGACTTTAATAAATTGAACTCAAATCAGTAGGAGAACAGTGACTAACGTAGTTCTGGTAGGAACAGGCTTAAACACAATAGGCAATGGAACACCAATGCCTATTGAGGAAGATAATATACCATGGCACTCAGTGACCCTCACTATCTGACTTGCCTTTCTGTTCCTCCTACCACCACCACCCCTGCCTTTAAAATGGTACTGGAGAATAAGCCCAGAAGCATTCTGCCTCCAAGCTATATCCCCAGACCTTTTTAAAAATTTTTACTTTGAGACAGGGTCTCAGTAAGCTGCTGAGGATGGATGGTCTGAGGATGGCCTCAAACTTGAGAGCTTCCTGTCTCAGTCTCTAGAGTAACTGGAATTACAAGGAAGCACCACTAACATGCTCATCTTCATTTTATATCACTTCTCTGCCACTACCTTGCTTAAATCACAAAAGAATATTTCAAATATGCTATATGTTGTTAAACTTTGGTAGCATTGTTTATTGTTATTACTTTTTTTTTAAATCTAAGACAATCTTCCTGCCCATCTCCTCTTTGAGACTTAATGCTGAGATAAATGTTACCTCTTCTGTGAAGACTGGTCTGATAGTTCATCTTCCTTTACAGTTCTAAAGCCCTCCTTCTATAATGCTATTCAACTGTACTTGTGTCACTTTGTCTAACAGTTGGTGTATTGATTATACTTATTTTTTTTCTCTAATTCTTTTTGTGCTGGGGATCAAACCCAGAGCCTTATACATGCTAAGCATATATTCTACTGCTGAGTTCACAACCAGCCCCCATTGATCACATTTGTATCTTTAATGTGTCTAACTGGAGGCTTTACAAAGCAAGAAGTCTTATTTATTCTTGTATCCCCAGTTTCTAGAAAATGCCTGATAAAGAGACTGGTAACCTAATATATATTTGTGGAATAATTAAGTGGTAGGATGGTATCAGTGGCAGAAATAGAACTGATGAAAGAGTAGCCAACTTTCAGGGAAAATGCGAATTTTAATTTTGAACAACAAAAAGAAAAAATATTTTATATGGAGATATCAGATTAGACGTAATTTTTAAAATATTGAAGTGAATAATAAAGTCAAGGTAAGCATAAATAATAAATGTCTCTTTTTTACTGAATTTTTTAAAAGAGATAGCATCTCATCTTATTTATTTATTTTTGTTAGAAAAAAGAGAGGGAGCTATAGGTATTGTAGCTTGTACTTCTATAGTAGAGGTTGTGTGTTAGTATGTGTGTGACACCCTGGAAAATTTTCAGTCTCCGGCAAGGGAAAGGGAAATTCAAGAACTAATGGAACTTTGTATATTATGTATACAAATCTTTTTCCTGCCTAGGAAATTCTTTATTCATGGATTTTAACTAGAATTGAAGATTATATATATATATATATATATATATATATATATATTTTTTTTTTTTTTTTTTTTTTTTTAATGTCCGAAAATCTAGGAGAAATGACTTGGAGTAAGAAAGATATGGTTATAATTGTGGAACCAGGGCAAAAGAAAAGTGATTACATACTCAAATTTTTTGGTCTTCATATTAACGATGTTAAAACAAGTCCTGCATTTCAGAAGAATGATTGTTGGTATGAATATTGATTAAAAAATAAAGAATTTATCATTTAACAATACTAAATCTTTTTGTAAAATTGCGTGACAGTTATTTGTCTTAGAGTCTTAGAGTAAAAGACATTTATTTTTGCTAATGCAGAATTCTTACTGGTGGTTTAAGTGCACGCCCATCGCTTCCATACTCTTGTCCTTCTTCATTCTTTTCTATTACTAACTCTGACCCTGATTTTAGGTTAACCATATTCCCCCCCCACCAGGAATTTAAAATTTGAATAGAAGCACTTAGCAGAATAAATGGTAATAGGAATTTAATAATCCAACAGTACCTTTGAAAGATAGTCTATGAATGACTGTTTCCGAATTTTACTACCAGATAGGAATTTTTTGTTGTTGTTGTTTGCAAACAACAAAATCAAGTTCTGAAATAAGATAGGAAAACAAAACAAAAGTAAACCACAACAGAAAAAAATGGGATTCATTAGAAGCATACTGAATACTGTGTAGAAATGTAGAAGAGTTGAATTGCCATCCCTTGGGGAGAAGAGAAACCATGAAGACCTCTGGTCTGCTTTCTTGGAAGTGTTGCCATTGGATGCCTCTACCTCAGTTACTTTTCTTCCTTCCATGTGTGTGCTGAAGACTCAGATTCCTGGAGAGAGAATCTGATGGACCTAACTCATATTATATTAACACTTCTGTGTGGGGTAGGATCTTGTGCTGAGGGCAGCCCCATCAGGATTAATATGGAGCAGAAAAGGAGGTTAGTTTCTTAAAAAAAAAAAAGAAAAAGAAAAGAAAGAAAGAAAGAAAGAAAAGAACACCACCATATAATGTTGTTAACTTAAGAAGGCAGAAAAGGATACAAGGCAGATTTAAAGAACAAACTGATGGCCCACTGCATTTGTAAGTTACCTGCCAGCATATATACATCTTCGTATTTATAGTTTCACTTTTCCCACTGTCCCAAATGATTTAGTCTTCACATTTGCAACTTCAAATGTATCTATGAATTTTCCAAGTATGGAACCTGAGATCCCTGTATTCATAAGCTCTTGAGAGATGTCCATCATGCCTCTGGAAATTTTTGTGTAGCACCTCCTTATCCTGAATTCAATAGTCAAAGAGAGGAACAGAGAATAAAAATGTTTCAAAAAATATGACACAGTAAATAAGAAAATTTGCAACTAGTCATAAAGTTGTAGCCAGTATACAGTCATATATATTTGACTTTTTTCTTTCATCTTCTTTGATCAGCTCCTCAAATGATTAGATTTGTTTAACTAAGAACGTGACCCCAACTTTATTCTGAGAGGTCTAAGCTTCTGGACTTGTTCCATCTTGCTAATATAAAGTTGTAATCATCTTGTGTAAAAACGTTACCTTTTAAGTTCCGAAATAGTCCTATATGGCGATAGTCCCAAAGTTCCATAATACTGCTTTCAATTATATGGCAGTGTTTTTATTCTTCTTGGTACTCAGTGACAGTTCCTGCAGACAATACTGTAAGCCATTTCTATTTCTTCTACTACAAGCCATTCCCATTTGTTCTGCTAGTGATATGAGGAACTTAGAATAGTCAGATGACATTTAGATACTGATTCAATGAAACTATTATAGTATATACTTCCTTAGGTACTAAATTCACAGAAGACTCCAGTACAGCAGTGAAGCAGGTTCTTTTTTCCTCTTCCCTCTATTCCTTCCTTCCTTTCTATTTTTGTTGTGATGGGGATCAATCCCAGGGCATCATGCATGCTAGGCAGGTACCCTACCACTGAGCCATACTCCCAAACCAAAGCAGAAATTTAGGACTGAATTTTTAGTTAGAGGTAAGACGATGACTTTCCACGTCCTGTTTTCCATATCTATACATTCGAGCTGTGAGAAAAAAAGATCGCTTATATATACTGGTTGCTATTTAGAGCATATACTTCATTATACAGGTGTTTTCTTCCAGCTAATAATCAGTTTAGTAGTTTATCATTTAGAAGAACAATAATTTCTTCAGATAATTGAGTATGTATTAAGTTTCATGAATTCCATGGACATCTATCTATTGTCTTACATCTTTCTTCATAAAGGAAATACTTTGATTACATTATTGTATACGCTACAGGTAATGCTCAAACAAATTGATAAAAGTGTTAAATTTTGGGGGAAACATTGTTGTCTCTTCTGCTTAATAGAAGGGTTCCAGTATAATAAATCCATTACAAAGTATGTCATCTTTGGGGCCTGGGTTGGGCACTGAGTATTGGCAAATGAACTATTATAAGCCCACTTATCCTTACTTGCATGCTTACTTTATCCATGAACTCATTGATAAATAACAACCTAGCCACTTGGTTACTCTACTGATTTAGTTGATTATGGCTGGCTGTATATAATGTAAGATGAAGATCACATAAGTTGACAGTCATTCATACAGTTTCTTAAGATAATGGATTCACACACATTTGATCTACTTTAAATGTGAATAGAGTAATACCTAGGAAAAATTGATGCTCTTGCCCATATTTTTCTACAACCCTAACTAAGCTCTCCCGTCCCCCCATATAAAGCAGGAAACTTATTAAAAGAATTGTAGCTCCCAGTACTGTGGATATAAATGATCTTAATAGTTTGAAGTATAACAAATTTTACATTTTTAGGAAGGAGATTCTAAGTTATGAAGTATTAAAATATAAAAAATGAGTTATAATTGTGAATTTCCTTAAAAAGGTCATGAATTGTTTGAAAATTAATAATAATAGATAGGGGAATCAATAGAGTAGAGCAAGCAGATCAGGGGAAGGGAGAGGCGCTAGAGAATGAGTTTGATTAAATTATGTGCATATATGAATATGGCATAACAAATTCCACTATTATATATAGTCATAATGTATCAATAAAAATAAATTATAACTGTTTAAAACTTTTGCATTAAACATGTTAAAAAACAAATATACCAAGATAAATAGTCATGCATGCTAGAGATATTAATATTTCATTTTTAAAATAATAACAAGTTTATGTTATAGGGTGCTTAATCTAAAAAATTACATCTGTTATAAATGAAATCTGCATAGAGAATGGTAATTGTTGAAGTACTATTTTTATCAATTATAAAGTAGAAAAAAGGTATAGCAATAAATATTCACATTTTTGGAAGCAGATTTTCCTTTTTTTTAAGCCCTTTTTTAAAAAAATAAACATTTTGTGTTAGCATCTTAAATACATAAGACTAATGACTATTCTTGGATGTTTTAGGCTTTGCTTATCCAAGAATCAAGATGGAAATTACCGCATCTGTTACAGTTACCTGAGAATTATAACACCATTTTTCAGTACTACCACAGAAAAACCTGTAGTGTCTGCACCAAGGTTCCTAAAGATCCTGCTGTTTGCCTTGTTTGTGGTACTTTTGTATGCCTAAAAGGACTTTGCTGCAAGCAACAAAGTTACTGTGAATGTGTACTGGTAAGCAGTAGTACAAAATTTATGAAAACTTAAATCTCATGAAAATTTGGTACATGGGGTCAAGTCACCTCTTCAGATTTAACTAGTCTTTGAGTTAAACACAATATATATAGAGAGATATATAGATAGATGGAATGTGTGTTTTGTTGCTTTTTAATTCAGTAGAAGAATAAAAATAAATCTTCAAGGCTTTAAGTGGGTAAAACCTTTCTTAAAAACAATTCCAGTTCTACTCCTTTCTCCTATTGTCTTTTTTAAAAATATATTTTTTAGTTGTTGTTGGACCTTTATTTTATTTATGTGTATGTGGTGCTGAGAATCGAACCTAGTGCCTAACACACATTATTAGGCAAGGGCTCAACCACTGAGCCACAACCCCAGCCCACTCTCCTATTATCTTTTAATGTTACATTTAAATGTGCTATGAAACAACATTCTTCTATGTTGTGGAGGATTCTAGCTTCTGAATTACGTTGGCTCTTAATTGCTTTCCTAGATAATCCTTACCCCAATTCTTCCTAATGTATTAATAATAATATATTGGGAATTGGATTATAAATTTAAGATAGATGTGATCTTACTTAAAAAATTTGAATATCTTTGTGTTATTTAGAAAGCACTTAAAGACAGTCTTGATTTTGTTATAAAGTTCATTGATTATCAAATGAAATGATATATTTAAAAATTTTCAGCATTCTCAGAACTGTGGTGCTGGAACAGGCATTTTCCTTTTGATCAATGCATCAGTGATCATCATTATTCGAGGTCACCGCTTCTGCCTCTGGGGTTCCGTGTATTTGGATGCTCATGGAGAAGAAGACCGGGATCTTAGGTTAGATCTGCATTAATATATCCATTGTTTTGATGAAATTTGGTCAGTAAGAACCAAAGTGCCATTTCTGAATTTGTAAATATATATATGTATTTTAAATTAAGAAGCTCCACAATCATTAATTTAGAATAATTTCTAGTTTTTGAGTTATTTTTTCTATCAATATGCTGAGGAAACAGAAACCAAATCACTAAGATTTTTGCCATATCAAATCTATTAAAAGAAGAAATGCACGTGAAATCTTCATTGTATTGTATTTTAATACTTCTTTTTTCCTTCCCTAGGCGCGGCAAACCTCTCTACATTTGTAAGGAAAGATACAAAGTTCTTGAGCAGCAATGGATTTCTCATACTTTTGATCACATCAATAAAAGATGGGGTCCACATTATAATGGGCTATGACTCACCACCTCAGCATTGCATTATATCATCATTTTCATTAAGAATTTATTTTATCAATAATAAGCTTTAACTTAATTTGGGGAGAGTAATGTTTTTGCTGAGGGGAAAAAAAGAATACATTATGAAGCCTTTCCAAAATTAGGTGCTTGGTAATCACTTAATGGAATAGTAATTTTTTTTTTTTTAAGTATCTGGAGAACATAATAAATAAATCATTCTTTAGTGGTCATTTTTTTAAGTGCACAATTAATAAAAAGCACAACTTGTCCATAAAATCATTCAGAAGTTATTCTCCCAACAATGCATATCAGCTATTCATTGATACTTAGAATGGGTGTGATTTATTTGAAATTTTATTGCTCCTTTCTATCTGTGTTTTAATTTGCATCTGCTAAACATAATGCATCTTTTTCCTCTGCCATTCTTGTGTTAATTTGAAATTTTTGCTGTATGTAAGTAGAAAAAATGTAAAACATGATTTATGTGAAATATTGTATAGTAAAAGTTAGTCTAATAGTAGAATCTTAATTTTTTTTTCTTATTGTGAGGAATCGTTAAAAGTTTAAGGCTTTGCTGAAAACTTAATTCATTCTCAGGAATTTCATAAATATTCTCCCCAGGTAAATGAAATAGTTGTAAAATAAGTAGATAGCGCTGTTAATATAAATACAGTACATTTTGAAGGGCATATGTGTGATTGAGGGGGTGTCCTTAATAATTAAAATTTGTGGACTGAAGGTGTAACTCAGTGGTAAAGCACTTGCCTAGCATGTGTGAGGCACTGAGTTCTATCCTGAGCACTGCAAAAGAAAAAAAAGAGAAACCAAAAGATTTAAGAAAATCCACATGACAAATTTTGATCCTGTGCATGCCCATCTTTTATTACCAACCAAGTTTTTGTTTATATGATTGGATTGGAAATACTCTTACTTCCCAACTAATGAACCGAACCGTAAGTTTTGAAACTTTCTTATCAGCTCAAGAGATTCAGTTACATTGTATTCATGCAGTGGAATCACTGCTATTTCTGCTTGGTTTACTATAAGGAGAAAAAAAGGCTCAGTGGTGATGAACCTCATGAATGAACAGTACATGAAAAGCAATTTTTGTTTGTAAGGGTTTTTAAATCAATAAAAATGGGATGATTGAGCTACAACCTACTCTATAATAAGAAAAGTACATGGAAAGCATGTTATACATTGCTACCAAGATTTTTTCCAGATGACTCAGTAATTTGATGATTATTTCATATATCGTGCTATTGAGCAATTCCTGGTACTTTGGAGTTTCATGGCTTGTTATATAAAATTACAATTTTACATGTAAAAATAAAATTTAAAACATCTAATGATAAAACGTAAAAATAACATCAGATCCATGTTCTAAAATTTTTTTGAATGATATGGCATTACCGAATATGAAAATGAACATTAAATGATGGCCTTGCATTATAATAGGGAAAGCAGAGTAGTACATATTCAACTGTGTTCAGAACATCAATAAATTACCTACAGCTCTACAAGAAAATACATGGAATTAGCCTGCTATTTTTATATACATTTCCAAAATGATCAGACAACTTTCTGTAAGACTAGAATGATTCTGTTTCACTAAATCACTGTCCTTTCCAACACATTGCTACTTTTTTAAATACTGTATCATAAGTTCAGCCTGTCATATTTTTTGCATTGGTCATTATGAATACCAGACCATTTGTAAGTGTGGTTGAAGAGCAAAATACTAATTCACATCTCTAGTAAACACTGTTACAGGATTCATGAACTTGAATAATTCTACAGTTTGAAACTGATGCTATGTATTCCTGGTATAATGTATTCAGACTTTGATTACTACATATTTAAAATGGAATGTTTTATGGTTGTGCATATGGATGTGAAGTGAAAATATTAGCCTTAACTTTAAAATTTGGGTATTTGATAGTGTTTATTTTGATATTGGTGAATTAGTCACCAGTAAATTTAAAAAAAGCACTTGGTTGAAAATTGTACTTGAATACATACATGCATGCTGCTAAACTAGAACTTTAATTTTTTTCTCCATAACTTTTATAAGTCCCATTTATAAACCCACTTTTAAAAATAACAGGTCCAAGTTAGAGTGATGTGTGTATATTATTAAAAAAATGTACTGGTGTTATATCTTGTATGAATGATCATTTAAATACAGTACATTACTGTAGAAGCTAAAACAGCCTTTATAATTAAGCAGAAATTACAAAACTAGGAATAACCAACATTGTAAGATATGTTAATAAAAACCTACTGTCATTTGGTTTGTGAAAGGTCCTTAAAATGTTTAATGCTAAATGTTTTTCTTTTTCCAAAGATATTGACAGTGATATATGTGAGTGGCCTAAAAGATCAAAGGATAACATAACTAATAGTTTCCTTAAGGTGGAGTTTAATGTGAAGGGTTTGCCTTATATTTTGCCTTTTATTTGCAGAGCTAGATCCTGTTTCTTTTGTCCTGGTCTCATATCCATTGTTAAATCTTTGCTAAATGTGTTGGGGTAGAGGAAGAGGGAAATGGGTGTATAGACCACTGCTATGGTCCCTGCTAGACTTCAGACTTTATGATGACATTTATTTTGAGTAGGCTATGATCTCGTCTGAATTGACAGTCCTCACCCTTCCACCTCCCTGCTAAAACTCACCAGCTAGTCCTCAGCTGGGGGTCCATTTATATTCTCAAGAGTTTTCATTTGGTTTTATGCATTCTGGTACTGATTGATTTCTGTGACTTATAGAAGAACTAAAAGCACTGAAAACAACAACAGTACAGAATACTCTGTATACCATTTCCAGGACTGCAATTGCAGCTCTCAAATTCCTGTTGTTGACTTGTGTTTGAGGTCACATTGGGGAAAAGAAAATGAAGAAAAACATGGTTTTGACCACTAGAATTAGAGGCAAGGAACATTTACTGATGGTTATGCCAGATAGTTAACGGTTGTGGGAGAGCCAGTGACTGTTCCTCAGTCCCTCCCATTCATAGCACTTAGTCCTTTCTTCCAAGGCTTTGTGATCTGGCTGAGTGATATCAAACACTGCTTAGTTCAACATGAATGAGCTGAAATGAATAAAATAATGGCAGTATGATCACTTCTCTATGACCTTTCAAACTTTCTATTAATCACAGTGCTGTCACCTGGCGATTTAGTGCATAGTAACCAAGTAGCAGTGGAATGACTGTGGCTCCAGCTGATACAACATAATGAAAAGGCACAATGGGAACTTGTATGGAGCTGCCTTTGTGAATTAATGTAAGGTGTGACAATACCAAATTGAGAAGGAGAACTCAAGAGCATACCAGGAGAATTTGGGTCAAGAGTAGGTTGCAAAGACTTCAGCTGCTGTAGAAGGAAAAAGTACAAGAGCAAAGAAGGTCTGGAGCAAAATAGGATTTGTATCTGATTCCCTTGTATCTTGATGACAGGAGTAGAATTATGGGTTGAGAATGAGTAGGTCTATCATAACTTAGGAACTGGAGATAAGTGATAAAATGTCCAGCCATATGCTAGGAGAGAGAATTTGCCTAAACAATGAAGCTATTTTGAGCTTCATTGGGGTTAGAAACCATAACTGTTTAATGCAACCAATTAGAAAGGTTCTGTGACCATGTGGAATCCCTGAGATCCAATCTAGGACCTGAAGGATAGAAGTGAGACTGCTAAATTAATTCATTGTTGATCATTGGAGAGGAGGATGCAATACATAAGGGTATGGTATAAGTTCCAAGAGAAACAGATGTACTGGTTGAAACAAGTGTGGGGTACGTGTTAGATTTGTAGGATGAATTGAGGGATTTGGATTAGAAGTGACTAAGATTCAGGGAGAAGATTAAATGGGAATTTGAAGTTTTCTTTTGAAAGTTTGAAAAATTGCTTCAGTGTTGAGGCATTTAGTTTCAATGACTTAGTAAATATTTATTGAGCTCCTCTTCTGAGCTGTCCACTATGATAGATATTGGAAATACAATAGAAATCAGATAGTCCCTTCTCTTACTTGGCTTCATGTGACATTAATGTTACAAATGACAAGTTTGAGGGGCTCTGGAGTTGAGAGTACTATACAGTGGGGCCCTAAAACCAGACCTGGGTCATATGAGAGGTCTAGGATAATTCCTACCTGTGTAGATGTCATCAAGGTGAAAAAAGGAGGTATAAAGAATTGCGTAGGGAAGACCATTTTCAAAGATCAGAGTTAAGAGAGCACTTTTAGCCAGGGACCTGATAGGGAATCATTCTGATTCTCTGCATAAGTGCTTTTGAAATGTAAGGAAAGTCTAAAATGACAAGAGTGTCGAAAGCTATTCTAAGGATTTTAGAGGTTCCTTCCCCGACCCCAGAACATAAGTGTCTGTTGTGTGCCAGATACTAAGCTAAATGCTGGGGATAACACATTGAACAAGACGGAAAGGCTCAGTGTCTGCTCTCATTCTAGTACAGAACAAAACATTATATAATCACAGGTCAATTGGATGTTGTCAGCAAGTTAGGCAGAGGGTTATGGGAACCAGTGTACTCTTAGTTTGGGAAGTTCACAGAAGGCTGCATGGAAGAAATGATGCTGAAACTGTGACCTAAAAAGGGGCAGTGGTGAGCTAAGTGAAGGAGAAAGTAGGAGAAGGTATTTAAGAAGATTAGTACGTAAACCCTGAAAAAGTGAATGGGTCTCTAGAAACTGAAAGAAGTTTGAAAGCACTGTTGAAGCATAGAAAGCAGAAAGGAGTATGATTAGACATGATGCAGAAAAGATGGGAGGCAATCAGATGCAGTCTCTTGACCCCTAAAATGGCTTTTATTTTGGTTATAGTCTCAATTTAGAATAGAGGTCAGCAAGCCTTTTCTACAAAGGGCCAGACAGTTCATATCACACTATTCAGCTCTGTCCTTATAAGGCAAAAGCATCCATACACAGTCCTTGGTATAGAGAATGAAAGGAAGAGAACAGGGAAAACCATTTAGGAGTATAGTTCAGTAGCCAGAGGAGAAATGAAGACATTTTATACCAGGGCTGTGACAGAAACAACTTATATTCTGACCTGATGGTTGGTAGTGTTTTATAAGTTAGGAAGCAGTGGTGGAGGATCAAGTATAAAATTGAATGTGATGTGCACAGATTTTGACATTAAGTGTGGGATTTCTCTGGGTTATCCATGTGGGTGGGTATGTAGTAGTTACTGTATTCAAGTATGCACTCAAGATAAAGTGCTGATGAAGAACAACTTCAAATTGCAACAGACTGGAAGGGACTAAGGAGTCATGACTACATGCAAGTGGAATCGTGGAGAAGAGACACCAAAAGTAGCTGGCAAAGGGCTGGGGATATGGCTCAAGCGGTAGCGCGCTTGCCTGGCATGCGTGCGGCCCGGGTTCGATCCTCGGCACCACATACAAAGATGTTGTGTCCGCCGAGAACTGAAAAAAAAAATAGCTGGCAAAATTCAAATAAGTCAGTAGTAGTAAACTAATGCTAGTTTTTTTATTTTGATAATTGTGCTAAGGTTATGTGAGCTTTTAGTGTCGGGGAGCAGAACAAAGGATATATAGAAACTGTTTGCACTATCCATGCAACTCTTTTGTAAATCTAAAATTTGTTTTTAAATGGAGGGGGGAAAAAACACCTAAAGTCTAAGAATGCTTTCCTGAAATAAACTTCTAAGTTCATATTAAAAGAGCACACATAGTACCAGGAAAATTGACTTTTGATAGTCAGCTAATTAAGACCTACCCTAGAAAAAAATTTTACTACAAAGATATAAGTTCTCAGAGCTTACAAGAAAAAAAAATCACTGGAAAAGGCAAGAGAATCAGACTAATGTTAAGACTTTATACAAACAACATACAATGCAAGGCAAAGTTGAGCACAATTTTAAAAATTCTTAAAGTATAGCCCAATGATTTTACTTAAGGTCATGCTGACCTTAAAGAATCAAGACCATAAAAGATTATTTTAAGCCATGAAAATGCATTCTTTCTAGAGAAAATCTAAAGAATGTGTCATTCAATCACAAGTAGGCTAAGAAATATTTATTGAAAACCCTAAGAGTAGAGGTATTCATTGTGCTCTTGCTCTAGAACAAACTTGGGTCTTGGTCATGGATTGCTAATGATTTCCAGTCCTTGACAGAAAGATAAATATCCTCTGGAGGATGATGACATTATCAAAATTTTCAATTATTTCTGAAAGATTTCAAATAAAGTGAAAGAACATGAGGAGACAATGTAAATAAGCCAGAATTAATAGAAAGATAATAGAAGCAGATCACAGGAATTCTAGGTACTGAAATCATTTGATATTTACTGTAATTTTTTTTTCACTTTAAAGTGAACCAATTAGGCTAAGGAACTGAGCAGACACTTCATAGAAGAAGATATGCAATCAATCAACAGACATGAAAAAACGTTCAACATCTTTAGCAATTAGAAAAATGAAAACCAACACTAAGATTTCATCTCACTACAGTCAAAATAGCAGTTATCAAGAATACAAGCAATAATAAGTTTTAGTGAGGATGTGGGGGAAAAGGTACACTCATACATTGCTGGTGGGACTGGAAATTGGTGCAACCACTGTGGAAAGCAGTATGGAGATTTCTTAGAAAACTTGGAATGGAACCACCACTTGACCCACCTATCCCACTCCTCAACATAAATGCAAAGGACTTAACATCAATGTACTACAGAGCTGGGGATATAGCTCAGTTGGTAGAGTGCTTGCCTTTCATGAACAAGGCCCTGGGTTCGATCCCCAGTACCACACACACACACACAAAAAAAAAAAAATCAGCATACTACAGTGACAGAGCCACACCAATGTTTATAGCTGCTCAATTCACAATAGCTGCAATGTGGAACCAACCTAGGTGCCCTTCAATAGATGAATGGATAAAGAAACTTTGGTATATATACACAATGGAATATTAGTCTTAAAGAAGAATGAAATTATGGCATTTGCAGGTAAATGGACTGGAAAATATCACACTGAGTGAAGTAAGCCAAACCCAAAAAAACAAAAGCCGAATGTTCTCTCTGATAAGTGAATGCTGATCCAAAATGGGAGAAGGACAAGGAAAGAGTGAGAGAAGGGGAGGGGGTCTAGGGTTGGGAAAGATGATGAAATGAGATAGACATTACACTATGTATGTGAATGATTGCATGAATGGTGTGACTCTGCATTGAGTATAACCAGAGAAAGGAAAAGCTGTGCTCCATTTGTGTTCAATGAGTCAAAATACATTCTGCTGTCATGTATAACTAATTAGAACAAATTAAAAAAATAAAGAGAATCAATTAGGAATTCTAGTACTGAAACAAAAGCCAAAATTAAGAACTCAATGTAGTTGTTTAATACCAGATAAGATGCAGCTAAGGAAAGACTTAGGAAACTGGACTGTAAATTAGAAGGAACTACCTAGAATAGACAACAGAGACTAAAAGAGGGAAAATGAGAAAGAGAAGAAGTCATAGCATAACTGTGAAACTATTCAAACACACCTCTCATTGGAGTCCCAGAAAATGAAGGGAAAGAGAATGTGGAGGATTTTCCTGAAGTTATGAATAACTGTGAACTGTAAATTCAAGAAGTCCAATAAATTCCAAGTAAGATAAATAGAAATATTTAGATATATCACTAGATATATCACAATGAAACTGAAGGGGGAAAAACGGAAAAGCTGCTTGGTGAAGAATAACTCTCAACCAAAGATTCTCTATACAGGTATTCTTCAAGAATGAAGACAAAGACATTAAAATGGAGAGAATTTAACAGCATTAAATCCTCACCAAGGGAGGAAAATCCAGAGGGAATTCTTCAGGCAGGAGGAAAATAAGCCCTAATTGAATTTTGGCAGGAAACAAAATGAATTTGTGGTAATATATAAATATAGCTAAAAGGACACTTACAGCATATAATTATTATGCTAATGTATTATATGAAATTTCAGGGGCTGGGGATGTGGCTCAAGTGGTAGGGCGCTCGCCTGGCATGCGTGCGGCCCGGGTTCAATTCTCAGCACCACGTACAAACAAAGATGTTGTGTCCACCGATAACTAAAAAATAAATATCAAAAAATTAAAAAAAAAAAAGAAAAAGAAATTTCAGTCCATGTGAGTGTTTGACAACCATAGAATATAAGTTGGCAGAGGTAAATAAAATGAAAATGTTCCAAATTGTTTTATTAGCTCAGAAGAGATTAAAAGTTAAGATATTAACTGCAAGGTAGGCGGACCCGCGATCCACCAGCAGAACAGGCACAGCAGTCCGCAGAGCGGCAGAGTCACCCCCCGAGCCTGCAAGGTAGGCAGACCTGCGACCCACCGGCAGGTCAGGCCCAACAAACTGCAGAGGGGCACAGCTGCCCCACGAGCCTGCTAGGTAGGCAGAACCCTGACCACCGACAGAACAGGCCCAGCGGCAGGCCAGACACATCGCCCCACCCCGGTGGGGGAGGGGCAGGGCCGCCGGGCGCCTGCAAGGTAGGCAGACCTGTGACTCACCAGCAGATCAGGCCCAGCAACCGCGGAGCGGCAGAGCCACCCCCGGGCCTGCAAGGTAGGTGCACTTGCCACCCACCGGCAGGTCAGGCCCAACAAACTGCGGAGGGGCACAGCTGCCCCACGAGCCTGCTAGGTAGGCAGAACCCTGACCACCGACAAAACAGGCCCAGAGGCCCGCCAGACACATCGCCCCGGTTGGGGGAGGGGCAGAGCCGCCGGGCGCCTGCAAGGTAGGCGGACCCGCGACCCACCAGCGGAACAGGCACAGCAATCCACAGAGTGGCAGAGCCACCCCCCGAGCCTGCAAGGTAGGCAGACCTGCGACCCACCGGCAGGTCAGGCCCAACAACCTGTGGAGGGGCACAGCTGCCCCACGCGCCTGCTAGGTAGGCAGAACCGTGACCACCAACAGAACAGGCCCAGCGGCCGGCCAGACACATCGCCCCGCCCCGGTTGGGGGAGGGGCAGAGCCTCTGGGCGCCTGCAAGGTAGGTGGACCCGCGATCCACCAGCAGAACAGGCCCAGCAATCCGCAGAGTGGCAGAGCCACCCCCCGAGCCTGCAAGGTAGGCAGACCTGCGACCCACCGGCAGGTCAGGCCCAACAAACTGCTGAGGGGCACAGCTGCCCCACGAGCCTGCTAGGTAGGCAGAACCCTGACCACCGACAAAACAGGCCCAGAGGCCCGCCAGACACATTGCCCTGGTTGGGGGAGGGGCAGAGCCGCCCGGCGCCTGCAAGGTAGGCGGACCCGCGATCCACCAGCAGAACAGGCACAGCAATCCGCAGAGCGGCAGAGCCACCCCCCGAGCCTGCAAGGTAGGCAGACTTGCGACCCACCGGCAGGTCAGGCCCAACAAACTGCGGAGGGGCACAGCTGCCCCACGAGCCTGCTAGGTAGGCTGAACCGTGACCACCAACAGAACAGGCCCAGCGGCTGGCCAGACACATCGCCCCGCCCCGGTTGGGGGAGGGGCAGAGCCGCCGGGCGCCTGCAAGTTAGGCAGACCTGTGACTCACCAGCAGATCAGGCCCAGCGACCCGCGGAGCAGCAGAGCCACCCCCGGGCCTGCAAGGTAGGTGAACTTGCCACCCACCGGCAGGTCAGGCCCAGCAACTCTCGGAGGGACACAGCTGCTCCACGCGCGTGCAAGTAGGCGGAACCGTGACCACCGACAAAACAGGCCCAGTGGCCTGCCAGACACATCGCCCCGGTTGGGGGAGGGGCAGAGCCGCCACCAGCGCCTTTTAGGTAGACAGACCTGCAACCGACAGACAGAACAGGCCTAGCGACCAGCGGAGGAGCAGAGCCGCTGCTCACGCCTGCAAGGTAGGCGGACCTGTGACCACCGAAAGAACAGGCCCACCGAAAGTACAGGCACAGCGGCCTCCCGGCGTGGTAGGCACATTGCCTCAATTGGAGGAGGAGCAGAACCACCGCCAAAGCCTGCGAGGGAGACTTTGCAACTATACAAGAGCAATATAAATATATAGGGGGAAAAATCAATAACACAACAGTTTCACCAAGCAGAAAGAAACGCGATCAGTATGAAAAGACAAGGAAAGAAAGGACCACAAGCAATGCAGGTCAACTCAATTTTAGAAGAGGTAATATCTGCAGCAGATGGAATGTCAGATAAAGAATTCAGGATATTCATGCTTCAGATGATCTGGAGTCTCAAGGAAGACATTAGACAGCAAAATCAGACAATGAAAGACCACTTCGACAATGAATTACATAAACAAATCCAAGAAGCAAAAGATCAATTATACAGGGAGATAGAGGTTATAAAAAACAAACAAACAGAAATCCTGGAAATGCAGGAAACAATAAACCAACTTAAAAACTCAATTGAGAATACTACAGCAGAGTAGAACACTTAGAAGATAGAACATCAGACAATGAAGACAAAGTATTTCAACTGGAGAAGAACATAGACAGCTCAGCAAAGCTGTTAAGAAACCATGAGCAGAACATTCAAGAAATATGGGATAACATAAAGAGACCAAACTTAAGAGTCATTGGGATACAGGAAGGTATTGAGGTTCAAACCAAAGGAATGAGCAATCTATTCAACGAAATAATACGAGAAAACTTCCCAGACTTGAAGAATGAGACAGAATCCCAAATCCTAGAAGCCTACAGGACGCCGAATGTGCAAAATCATAAGAGATCCACACCTAGACACATTATAATGAAGATGCCCAACATACAGAATAAGGAGAGAATTTTAAAAGCTACAAGAGAAAGGAAGCAGATTACATTTAGGGGTAAACCAATCAGGATAACAGCTGATCTTTCAACACAGACTCTGAAAGCTAGAAGATCCTGGAATAACATATTTCAAACACTGAAAGAAAATGGGTTCCAACCAAGAATTGTGTATCCCGCGAAATTAAGCTTCAGGATGGAAGATGAAATTAAAACCTTCCATGATAAACAAAAGTTAAAAGAATTTGCAGCTAGAAAACCATCTCTTCAAAACATCCTCGGCAAAATATTACAGGAAGAGGAAATGGAAAATATCAATGAAAACCAACAGCGGGAGGTAGTACAGTAAAGGGGGGGGGAATAATCAAAGAGGAAAACAAACCATGTTTTGTAACATAAATAAACAAATATGGCTGGAAGAACAACCCATATCTCAATAATAACCCTAAATGTTAATGGCTTAAACTCACCAATTAAGAGACACAGGCTAGTAGAATGGATCACAAAACAAGACCCAACAATATGCTGCCTTCAGGAGACGCATTTGATAGGAAAAGACATACATAGACTGAAGGTGAAAGGTTGGGAAAAATCATATCACTCATATGGACTTCGGAAACAAGCAGGAGTGTCCATACTCATATCAAATAAAATAGATTTCAAGCCAAAGTTAATCAAAAGGGATGAAGAGGGACACTACATACTTCTCAAGGGAACAATACACCAACAAGACATAATAATCATAAATATATATGCCCCAAACAATGGTGCCGCTATGTTCATCAAACAAACTCTTCTCAAGTTTAAGAGTCTAATAGACCACCATACAATAATCATGGGAGACTTCAACACACCTCTCTCACCACTGGACAGATCTTCCAAACAAAAGTTGAATAAGGAAACTATAGAGCTCAATAACATAATTAATAACCTAGAATTAATTGACATATATAGAATATACCACCCAAGATCAAGCAGTTACACTTTTTTCTCAGCAGCACATGGATCCTTCTCAAAAATAGATCATATATTATGTCACAGGGCAACTCTTAGACAATATAAAGGAGTAGAGATAATACCATGCATCTTATCTGATCATAATGGAATGAAATTGAAAATCAACGATAAAAGAAGTAAGGAAAAATCATGCATCACTTGGAGAATGAACAATAGGTTACTGAATGATCAATGGGTTATAGAAGACATCAAGGAGGAAATTAAAAAATTCTTAGAGATAAATGAAAACACAGACACAACATATCGAAATCTATGGGACACATTGAAAGCAGTTCTAAGAGGAAAATTTATTGCTTGGAGTTCATTCCTTAAAAAAAGAAAAAACCAACAAATAAATGATCTAATACTTCAACTCAAAATCCTAGAAAAAGAAGAGCAAAACAACAGCAAAAGAAGTAGAAGACAAGAAATAATTAAAATCAGAGCTGAAATTAATGAAATCGAAACAAAAGAAACAATTGAAAAAATTGACAAAACTAAAAGTTGGTTCTTTGAAAAAATAAATAAAATCGACAGATCCTTAGCCACGCTAACGAAGAGAAGAAGAGAGAGAACTCAAATTACCAGCATACGGGATGAAAAAGGCAATATCACAACAGACACTTCAGAAATACAGAAGATTATCAGAAATTATTTTGAATCCTTATACTCCAATAAAATAGAAGATAGTGAAGGCATCGATAAATTTCTTAAGTCATATGATTTGCCCAGATTGAGTCAGGAGGATATTAAAACATAAACAGACCAATATCAATTGAGGAAATAGAAGATACCATCAAAAAACTACCAACTAAGAAAAGCCCAGGACCGGATGGGTATACAGCAGAGTTTTACAAAACCTGTAAAGAGGAACTAATACCAATACTTTTCAAGCTATTTCAGGAAATAGAAAAAGAGGGAGAACTTCCAAATTCATTCTATGAGGCCAACATCACCCTGATTCCTAAACCAGACAAAGACACTTCAAAGAAAGAAAACTACAGACCAATATCTCTAATGAACCTAGATGCAAAAATCCTCAATAAACTGCTGGCGAACCGGATACAAAAACATATCAAAAAAATTGTGCACCATGATCAGGTAGGATTCATCCCTGGGATGCAAGGTTGGTTCAATATACGGAAATCAATAAATGTTATTCACCACATCAATAGGCTTAAAAATAAGAACCATATGATCATCTCGATAGATGCGGAAAAAGCATTCGACAAAGTACAGCATCCCTTTATGTTCAAAACTCTAGAAAAACTAGGGATAACCGGAACATACCTCAATATTGTAAAAGCAATCTATGCTAAGCCTCAGGCTAGCATCATTCTGAATGGAGAAAAACTGAAGGCATTCCCTCTAAAATCTGGAACAAGACAGGGATGCCCTCTCTCACCACTTCTGTTCTAGAATAGGCAAAACCATACAGAAAAAAATAAATTATTGGTCACCAGGGACTTGGGGGAAGGGAATATGGGGAATGTCTGCTAATGGGGACAGGGCTTTTTGCGGGGAGATAAAAATAATCTAGAATTAGTAATAATGGTTATATAGTCTTGTGAATATAATAAAACCACTCAATTTTTCACTTTCAAAGGATGAATTTGTGGCATGTGAATTAAAACTTTAATATCATTCATTCTTAAAGTATTAATGCATATTGCAATTATTCTAGCCTACATTTTGACAAATCTGCTAGGCAATAATGTCAGGAAAAATGCAGGCTTTGGAGACAGACAGTTCTGTGTTAAAATTCAGTGGCCATGTGATCCTGGGAACATCAATTAATCTCACCGAAATCAGTTTCTTCATCTGTATGGTGGAGATAAAGCTTCATTTTAAAGTTGTTTTGAACACCAGGCATCATGGGTATAAAGATATTTGTAAAGATTTAGAGCAGCTGGATCCTCTGAATTGATTCAAGACCCAAAATAGTCAACTTGTTAACAACAAAAAAGATTGATGTAATAAATAGCTGACAGTCTCTACAATAAGGTTATAAAATATTGGTTCTTTTTATAAATGTGATATTTATGTGATGGAAAAAAATCTCCCAAGTCTGAATTTAGAAGACTGGAAATTCTCAAGAAAAATAAAGAAGTTGGCTTAGACTTAAGTTCTTGAGCACCTGAGTCTGTGCTGCTTATTTTCCTAGCTTGTCGCTTTGACTTCATTGGATACACAGAGATACTCAATACCTGCTAAATGAAAAAAGAAAATTAATATTATACCCTGGAAAGTTTATTTCTAAGGACTTTTTAAAAAATAGAGTAGAAAGAGGGAAAAAGTTCTAAACTAATATGTGAATGGAAATGGAATAATAAAAAGCAACCCAAAGTAAGATACAGGAATTGAAAAGAAATAGAGTCAGTAGAGAATATAAAATGCATAAGAAGGTGGGCATTGAAGTTCATGGTTACAGCAATTACATTAAATTGCAAATAGTCTGGATTTCTAGTTAAAACACAAAGGTTGTTGGGCTGAATTAAATAGAAAACCAACATATGCTGTTCACAAGAGATGCATCTAAAGTAATTATGGTATATTTAAAAGTACTTTTCTAGACACATTGAAACATAATAATAGTACAATGTCTGGGCTTGATTTTAGCATAATCTAGGGTGGGGGGGAATGAGAAGATAGATATGTAGAAGAAGGTTGATTGGGTGCTCTTAATTAGTGAAGGTAGACAATGTTCACATGGGAATCATAACATTCACTCGGGTTTTACTTATATTTAAAATTTTCTATAACCAAGTTGGACTCATCTACCACATAATGGGATGATGGCTTAACATTAACATAACAATGTGATATGTCACATTACATATAAAGGATAAAAATCAAAGGATTATCCAGTAGATGCAAAAATAAGGTGACAAAATTTAACATGCCTTCATAGTTAAAACTGTTAACAAATTAGAAATAGAAGGTAATTTCCTTAATCTTATAAAGGTTAGCTACCAAAAAACTAGCTATAACTACAGAAAATATCATTTAATGGTGAAACAATGGAAACTTTACTTTTCAGATTGGGAAAAAAATAAGATCCTCTATAACTACTCTGCTCGACATTGTTCTAGATGTCCTAATCAGTTCAATGAAGCAAGCAAAAGAAAAGTACAATAAATAAAAAAGAAATATTGTCATTCAGTGATGACAGTATTGTGTACCATGATGTGATTCTGAACACAGAAAATACACAAGAATCTACAGAAAAATTACTCCAATTAGAGTTTTCATAAGTTACTGAAAATAAAGTCAATATGTAAAAATCAATCAGGCACAGTGGCACATACTTGGAATCCCAGCAACTTGGGTGACTGAGATAGATCACAAGCTTGAGGCCAGCCTCAGTGATTTATTTAGCAAGACCTGTCTCAAAATAAAAAACAAAAGGGGCTAGAGATGTAACTCAGAGGTAGAGTGCCCCTGGGTTCAATTCCTAGGATTGCAAAACAAACAATAACAAAACATACGTATGCATAAATCAACTTCTATTTATCAGAATATGAAAAAGTTTGAAAAATACCATCTAGAAAACATACAAGTATCAAATACTAGAGTAATAGAAGATTTTCAAGTTTCCTTTGGATCAAACAAAATATTGAGAGGAATCAAAGAAGACCTAATTAAACAGATTTACATTTTATAAATTGGTAGACTGACTCCGTTATAAAGATGTTATTTTTTCTTAAATTGACCTATAATCATTGCCAATGCAGTCAAACTTCACAGATACAAACAAAATTCAAAGATGATTCTAAATTTTACATGGAATTGCAGAGGTCAAAGTTAAGTCTAGACATTCTTAGACAAGAACTAGATGAAAAACTTGTTCTGTTATTAAGACACTATAATTCAATAGCAATTATAATGTGCACTTGGTGCAAAGACAGATAAATAGTCCAAAAGAATGAACAGAGAGCCCAGAAACAGTCATGTATATATGAATACTAATTTATGAAAAGAGCATCTCTGCTTCAGGGTGCCTGTTCTGTCAGCCTGGGTCCAGTTTGAGGACAAGACAGCCCTTGCTGTATAAGCAAAATATACATGGACAAAAGTAAACCTGGGGTTTTAATTCAATAATATTCTTGGAATTGTTTGTTATTGAATCATAACCTAGATTATCCTTATCCTTGTTGAAGAAGAATCCTACAAACAATGGATATTATATTCTAGAAATTTTATAGAAACAAACATTCTGTTAATTGTCTGACCACCTAGAAAAACTTGTGAGTTAGTAATTTTAAAAACATCTTTACTCTCATCTGTTTACCTAATTTAAATTGAACTTTTTTTGGGGGGGGGTACCAGGGATTGAACTCAGGGGTACTAGACCACTGAGCCACATTCCCAGCCTTATTTTTATTTTATTTAAAGACAGGATCTCACTGAGTTGCTTAGTGCCTCTCCATTGCTGAGGCTGCCTTTGAAGCTGTGATCCTCCTGTCTCAGCCTCCTGAGCCACTGGGATTATATGCATGTGTCACCATACCTGGCTAAATTGAACTTTTTAAGTCATGTGAACTAAAAGATATTTGGATACATTTCTCTTCTAAACTTTAATTTATGATTGCTCATTTATCTATATTCCAATTTTGATACAATGTACCTGATATATGGACACAAGCACATGTGTAGGCACAACAACAATACACAGGTGTGCACACATACATAAAATAGGAAACAGAAATCTTGTAGCTACAAGATTTCCACAGATAAGAGGCAGACAGTATAGACAAAATTGGGGTAGACAGGTAGATCTCCATAGATAGGAGGCAATGCTACAGATGTTTATTAAAACCTCTCTTAGATTTAAACTATTAGAAATTAAAATTAAAATTATCAGGCTTTCACATTAGACTTAAATACAGAGGTAAGTGCAGTTGGTGTATGCTAGGTGTATTTGAGAGCTAACCCTTGAAAATTTGTTTTCTGAACAAAGAAAGAGTATAAAAACCTCTATGGTTAAATAAAATAAGATGGATCAGAAAAATATTTTAATTTAGGCATGCAGAATCAAATGTGAATTTGCCATAAAATCATGAGTTCAAAAATAAAGAATTTTTAAAAAAACAGTTCTAAAATAAATAAGTAAGTAAATAAAAAATTGACATGGCTATAATTAGTAAAGGAGCATTCAGAATACATTTATCAGATCAGAGTGCACTTTTGGGTCAGATTAGAGTCAGTTCAGATATTGAAAGCATCTCCCTTCCTGTGCTGTAGTGTTTAGGGAAGAACTTGTTAAGAAATTTGCATGGTAGATTGCCAAGAGGAGATAAGATAGCCAACAATTTAGGACCCACAAGTGACACTTTTTCCCCCCGCTTTGATCTCAATCAGTTCTCTGCAAACCATGTAAATCTTACAAGCTCTGCAGTCTTTGTAAGCCATGGAGAGACAGAAATCTGGCAAAAACTAAGTAGTAAGAGAAGCTGCTGTTTTTGAGTAAAACCTTATGCATAGGGCATTTTAACCATATTTCATTTCCCTAGTTGGTAATCAGGCCAGGTTTTGATGCAGAAAATCAAGATAGATTTTCTGGTCTTTTTCCTATCAGATGAGGGGAATACAAAAGAAAATGTGTCTTGTGAGAGTCTAGAGAATGTAGTCTAATTTTAAGGTTAGGGGAGTTCTGTCTTGAGAACCTCTCATAATGGGTCCCTGTTTAAGAGGCAGACAGTATGGACAGAATTGGGGTAGAAGCATTTCTGAACAGGGAGAGATTTCTTGGCTTCCACTCTGGAAATTAATGGGTCACCTCTTTCCCAAAGACATCAGATCAGACTGAGATTTCATCTTAGGATCCAAGATTCATTGGCTGAGGGTGTCCTCCACCATCAGGACAAGTCAATCAGAAACAGAAACAGATGGTGGTCAATATTTGGTACCCCTGAGGGCTGTCGGGGTCAGGCTCAGGACATGACACCTTCATGCAGCACTGGAGAGTGGCCTCAGCCAACTGCCTTCAGTTGTCTCAAGCCTTCCTCTGTCCCATGCATCAAATTTCTCTCACAGAAAAGAGACTGAAGCAAGTCAGGACTGACTTTCCCAACACCTGTGTGAAGGGGGAATCCAACCCATGTCTTATCAACATTATTTTGGGTCTGCATTTCTCCTGTAGTGAACAGATAGTTTGCTAAAGAGTGTGACATATCCTGTTCACAGAGGCCATGAAGGGCTGCAGGTAAATTTCTTCTTAGAAAAGAAAGCATGTGGGAGCCAGTACAGTGGGCCCATTTACTAGCAAATACAGAAACACAGATCAAATCTGCCTATGTGGGAAGTTAGAAAGAGTTGTCTATGAAACTTTCCTTTATAGCCTCCAGCTTTACTTACTTTTGGTGGGAGTTCATCTGCTATTTTGGGGGGCAGTAAATGAAAAAGAGGGCTGGGGACCAGGACCTGATCTATGGAGCCGGGAGTTATTGAGAATTAACTGTAGAGCAGAGCAAGGTTGGAATAATGAAGGCCTTGAGCAAAGGTAAAAGAAAGCTTGAAGGTAAAAAACCTCAGACCATTTGCATTTCATTAGAGGAAATTGTCTAAATTCTGGAGAATTTGTGGATTAAAGGTCTCAAATTCCAAATTTAGTCTATTGGCTTAGGTTGTCAAACTTAGATTTAGATCTGAGTACTAAGCCTAATGAGGCGTCTAATTTTAAGGTCTGTATGGAATTGGAGGTTCTTAAAATTATTTATGAGACAACCTAAGGGGAAGTTCTGACTGGGTAGCTCCCATGTTGGAAGTTTGACTGGGGTGGTGGTTGAGATCAAAGCATCCTTTGATGTCCCCCATTACTAGACAGAGTTTCACCAGAGAATGAGAGGGCAACCCCTTCTACAATCTCAATGGTGGGAGATCCCCTGGGGTCCAGATGAGCCAAAAGGTGGAGGTCTCAGGATACCTCTGCAGGAGACTGGAAGGAATCTTACCTCTCCAAAAAATGAGGAGGTCAGTGTTGCATGCAGAAGCAAAATGGCAAAAAGTGGCCTCTGGTCTGTAGGTCTGAGTGCTGGGAGGAATTGGAGAGGAGAGGATTAGGAGGATTAGAAGAAGGATGCCTCCAACATCAATAAAGGACCCAATACAGCTCCATCCATGTAGCAATGAGGCAGCCAAAACCTACCCAAGAATGGGGTTGGTTTCAGGTCACATACCAGCCACTGTTTAGCCAAAGTGAACTTGGAGGGTGTGAAAGTTGATTTTTGTGCAGGGTGAAAGAGGCTTAATTGAAATGAAATTAATGCAAGGCAAGTACTCTATCCACTAAGCTATATCCCCAGCCTGAAATTGGTGCTTTTTACCTAAAATATTTGCGAATTCTTACCTGAGATCAAATATTATATTTCCATGTTATTTCATTGTTTATATTGGCCCATAGACTCTAACTAGTTTCCTTTAAAAATAGATTTTAGTTCTTTTGCCAGTCATTTGCTGTGAACATTTCTAAGTTATCAAAATTAGTTTTATTATATAGAGGCTTTCAAAGAATTCTAATTATATAACTTTACCTTCAAGTTTCTCTTATATGACATTTGGGTTTCTTAAGCTTACATTGAGTTCAATGACCTTCACTTCTGTTTTTCCAAAGGGTATATACATGATGAATAATTACGTAGAGATGATCCCATCACTGTGAACACCCCTCATGGTTTCATCATGGTCAAAGGCTGTGGAAGAGGAAAGCAGCTCAGGACCCAGGTCTACACAGATTAGCTGCTTGCCTGAAATGGAGTCTATGGTCAAGCAATTTCTCTGAAATGTTCTCGATTATTTAAAGAAACAGTTGCATCAAGGTAATCACTTTCTCTGTACTTTTCAATCATTAAATTTTTCTTTTGAGGATCTCACTATGTAGTCCATGCTGGGCTGGAAGTCCTGGGCTCAAGTAATCTTCCCTCTTCAGCTTCCAAGGAGCTGGGACAATAGGTGTGCACCACTGGGTCAGGATTCATAATTAATTATTTGTGAAATAAAAACCTACGGTTCTCAATTATGATAATATCACCTTTGCTAACTCTACCGCTAATAAGCTTTATTATACATAATTTTATTTCTTTATAAAATGATATAAATTTGTTGGGAAAATTATACTTTTGGTTCTTCTATGTCTTTTCTCCTAACCTGTGCTTAGGGATACTGATTTGATTTTATAAAATAAGCCAAACCTTAGGCTTCATGGTAACTAGCAGTTATTATCAGGCATCTTCCACCTCTGTTTTGTAAGCTCACTGATACTTAGTCTTTATAACACAAAGATATTTATCCTAATATTGATGTATACTTCCCATACCTCAATTATCTCAGTGTGTGTGTGTGTGTGTGTGTGTGTGTGTGTGTCCCCATGTCCACCTAGAGGGAATAGGAGGAGGGAGGGAGGGAGGGAGAGAGAGCATGTATGCAAGATCAAGATCAATACCCTGAATTGAGCTGGGCCAGGTGGGGTTTGCCTGTAATCCCAGCAGCTCTGGAGGCTGAGGCAGGAGGATCACAAGTTCAAAGCCAGACTCAGCAACTCAGCGAGAACCTCTCTCTAAATAAAATATAAAAAAGGGTTGGGGATATGGTTAAGCACCCTTGGGTTCAATCCCCGGCACCAGGGGGAAAAACAAACAAACAAACAAAAAAACCTGTATGGATGGGAAGAGGAAAGCTAAACATGTGAATTAATTATCCACCTGGTTGAGGAAAGCATTTGTGAAAGTACTTGTTTCTTTTGCAAGTAATATAAAATGGGTGGATAAAGAGAATAGAGTGAAACGGCCTACTGCTTAGCACTTCTGACAAGATAGAAAGTGAGAGCAGAGCATTTGATCATGTTGATATAATGTGCACAGATGTCTCAATGATAGTTTAAAGGTGCTGTTACGACTGGTGTTCCATAGGAAGTTAACCCAGCTTCCCAGGGGCCCCAATTTTGGGTTCTTCCTCCTGCAATTCAACCTTCCCTTTCTTTAATTTTTTTTCCTGCTGATTTCTTCTTTCTGGCTACCTCATGGCTCTAGCTCTACACACTTAGACTCTATTGATATAATTTTCTCCCATCAATATTACAACTCGATCCAATAAATGTTTTTAAGAGGCTGCTGTTCATAAATGCTTTTCTTTAGATATTTGGGAGGATATAAAGTGAGAAGTGTGCTATCATGTTTTGGGTGCCTACTACAAATAAGAAGACATCATCCTGCTTGGCATTTTGTCAACATTCTCTTGTGTGATTCTTACAGCAACCCCATTGGGCAGACATTATTTCCGCTGACTTTATGGATGAAGAAATTAGATCCAGAGGGATTAATTGGTGCAAGGTCACACAGTTAATAGCAGAGTTGGAATTTAACCCTATAACCTATCGTCTTTTTCAATGTTTTGCTGTGTGAGAAGTGATGACAATGGTTGAAAAGCTAGACACATCCTCAAGGCTGACTTAAAGTGGCTGAAGTGAAGTGCCAGGGGAATGACAAGGAAGGTTAATTCCAGCTGGGTGATCAAGGCTCCATAGGAAGATGGCTTTTGAAAGTGGCCTTGAAAAATGCGTAAGATTTCTCCCAACAAGTGTAAGGTAAAGGAGACTCTGGGCTGCTGGAGGAGCAGCAGGAGCAAAGCAGGCTGGGTGGAGAGCACACACTGGTGGCCTTTAGATGCCACAAAAAAAGGGCTTCTAACCAACCAGCCATCCCAGGAGTCTAAGCAGGGGAGTGATGTTCTTTTCGAGTTTTGAGGGGAAAAAAATGTTGTAGCACTATGAAGAAAAGATTCAGTTATTTTGATCCATATGGGAAATTATCAGGATCCAAGGGAAGTGGAGAAAAAAACTAGGGATTGTTAAAAGATGGTGCTCAAAAACCCAATTAATTTGATGCTGGAGGTGAAGGGGAATGAGAGAATCGAGGGCCACTCAGCTTCTGATCTGGGTGAATGAGCTGGGAGTGAGTCTGGTTGCAACAATAGGGAGCATTGTTTTAGTCAGCTGTTTTGCTGCTGTGACCAAAAGACCTGACAAGAACAATTTTAGAGGAGGAAAAGTTTATTTGGTGCTCATGATGTCATCATGGTCAAAGGCTGTGGAGGAGGAAAGCAGCTCAGGACACAACAAAAGCAGAGAGAGAGCTCCCCTCACACAGACAAAATATAAACCCAAAGGCATGCCCCCAGTGACCCATTTCCTCCTGCCTACAGTCACCACCCAGTTCATCCCGATTAGTGGATAAATGCACTGGTTAGGAGAAGGCTCTCAATCATTTCACCTCGGAACTCTAGATAGTAGGTTCAGCATCCTACAGTCCTGAAGAACCGCTACCACTGGTTGATGCCAAGGTCGGCCGCCATCTCCAACAATAGCCAAGTCTTGAGGGACTCTGGCTGCAGCAGTCTCTGGGTGGCTGAACACAGTGAAAAAACTTCATAGGTCCTCCTGGCCTCTGCTCAAAGGAATTTTTACTTTTACACCCTTGAGCCTGAGATGGGTGTGGTCTTGCCAATTCCTGAGATGCCCTCAGCCATCTTTTCCTGTTGCTTCTGGGTAAAGTGCTTAGCAGACCCCTTAGTGACTATAATATAACAACCATACCCTTCCTTAGCCCGGTTTTACTCACACTTTTCTGACAGAACTTCAGGGTTTTTCAAATATTTCTGCTCTGTTTCCTGGTCGCCGCATCCTGATCTCCTTTCTTCTGCCACACTTTTCAACTGAGGTGTTCTGCCCCACCTTGGGGCCAGAGCAATGGAGCTGTGTGGACTGAGACTCTGAAATCGTGAGCTCCCAACAGACTTTTCCTCTTCTAAAATTCTTCTTGTTAGGTCTTTGGGTCACAGCAGCAAAAACAGCTGACTTAAACAAGTGTGGTGGAGGAAAATCTTCACTGGAACATAGAATTGAGTTTGGGTTACTTCGGGGGTGCTGATGACTTACTAAACCTTGCAGTAAATTGTCCGGAACTAGAGACACATGGGATGATTTCCATGAGATCATGGAAAAAAAAAAGTATGAGAGAGGGCAGAAGACAAGAGTCCTGGGGAATTCCCCCATTGAAGAGTCAATGCGGGGTGTGGCCGCTATGATATCCTATTCTGACTAAAGAAATTGAAGGTTGAGTCTCTCAGTGAACAAGAGGCCAGAGAGTGAGCAAATGAGCATGGTTGGGGGAGAGACAGGTTAGAAGATAAGGAGTTAGCAATGTGATTGTGAACCACAAACAGCTGTAAAGTAAAAGCTGTGAATTTCTCAGATTTGGTGACTGATATTAAGGAATATGGACCTTGAAGAAGGGAAAAGAGAGCAAAAAATACAAGTGAAGGTGGGTAAGTGGAGGACTGGTGTTCTCAGTGTGCTGAAGGAAATGGAGGGGAGCCATTATGAGCTTAGGTTTTAAATTGGATAAATATCAGTTCAAACTTGTGCTCTATCTTCTAGTCTGGTTTTTGGCAAGTCAATTCCTCTGATCTCATCTATAAAATGGGACTCTGACGGCCTTGGATTCGGCACCACTGAAAGGATTAAATAAGGTAGAATGGGAAATCCCTTGGTGCTTTAGTTGATCCAGAATCTTCTTCCCCAATTTGTTATCTATTTGTTTACTTTGAATTTGCTTAGAGTGTCATTTATGGAAAAGAAGAGGTTATGTGGTGTCAAGTTTATCAACTGTGTAGTTTATAGTTTGTGCTTTGGAGAGACCTGTTTAAATCAGTAAAAAGTACCTGGAACTCTCGCAGAAAAATGTGCAAAGGGTATGAACAGACAACTGACAGAACCAAAAATCTATATAATGACTATGTCTATGAAATAAGTCCTTAGCCTTTGAACAATCAGGGAAATACAGATGAAAAGCACAATGAAATATTGTTCTGGAGAGCATTCTAGCTATACCCAGTAAAGAAAAATTATATATGGGCTAGGACCATAATTCCGAAAGTCACAATATTGAATCTACAGGTTGAAATATTGAAAGATCAAAATCCAAATGTAATTCTTTAAATGGTATTTACATTGTTAAAGGGGGATTTATCCTGAGAAACATTAAAAACGTGACAGAACACTTCCTAGGCTACTTTACACATAAGTGGGCAATAACATACCTATTTTTTCAAACATAAACATGCCAGTATATTAATGACAATCATGTAAGTATAACATTTATAAGCACATGAGCCATATTCATAAAAAATTATAGGTTGAAAAGTATAATGTACTGGGCATGGTGGCATACACTTGTAATCCCAGTGGCTGGGAAGGCTGAGGCAGGAGGATCATAAGTTCAAAGCCAGCCTCAACAATTTACCGAGGAGCTAAGCAACTCAGTGAGACCCTATCTCTAAATAAAATACAAAAAAGGACTGAGGGTGCTGGGATTGTGGCTCAGTGGTAGAGCGCTCGCCGAGCACATGGGAGGCCCTGGGTTTGATCCTCAGCACCACATAAAAATAAATAAATAAAATAAATATATTGTGTCCACTTACAACCAAAAAATAAATATTAAAAAAGGATGGGGGATGTGGCTCAGTGCTCCTGAATTCAATCCCTAGTACCCCCCCCAAAAAAACCCCAGTATAATGTATAAATGCATATTACCATCATTGGTAATTGTACACACCCAGCTTTTTTAGTCATCTGAAATACCTTCTTGGCTAACCTAAGCCTTTTTATAAGTGATCAAAATTAATTATGGGTCACAACCATATCTGCAAAGACCCAAATAACCAAAAATCTAAAAAAGTAATACATTTCACAAATGCAGCTATATATAAAGGGCATATTTTCATTCACTGAAGGAGTTTCAACATTTTTACATACACAACAATGCTTACTTATGCACAATGCTTACCTACAAAGTTCCACAAAGTTAATGGTGTAATATTTATACTCATGGAGTCAAATATGCAAAAAATACATGTGAATCAGAACTCTTTAAAAGTTTTTATACAATTTATACCTTTAGTATCACGCATGATTGGAAAAACAGCATATATTTCAGCAGTGAATTATTTAAAAAAAATTCTGACAATTTAAGGGGAGGGGAAGCTAAAAAAGAAATAGCACATGAAAACTCTCCCTTGTTTTTTTTTTCCTCTTTCCCCTCACAACCTCTTATATGTAATTTTGTGTAACAATGAGGGTCTCCTTCCATTTCCATACAATTTCCCTTCTCTCTCCCTTTCCCTCCCACCACTTGTCTCTGTTTAATGTTAATCTTTTCCTTATGCTCTTCCTCCCTGCTCTGTTCTTAGTTGCTCTCCTTATATCAAAGAAGACATTTGGCATTTGTTTTTTAAGGATTGGCTAGCTTCACTTAGCATAATCTGCTCTAATGCCATCCATTTCCCTACAAATTCCATGATTTTGTCATTTTTTAGTGCTGCGTAATACTCCATTGTGTATAAATGCCACATTTTTTTAAATCCATTCATCTATTGAAGGGCATCTAGGTTGGTTCCACAGTCTAGCTATTGTGAATTGTGCTGCTATGATTATTGATGTGGCAGTATCCCTATAGTACGCTCTTTTAAGGTCCACAGGGAATAGTCTGAGAAGGGGAATAGCTGAGTCAAATGGTGGTTCCATTCCTAGCTTTCCCAGGAATCTCCGTACTGCTTTCCAAATTGGCCGCACCAATTTGCAGTCCCACCAGCAATGTACAAGTGTACCCTTTTCCCCACATCCTCGCCAGCACTTATTGTTGTTTGACTTCATAATGGCTGCCAATTTTATTGGAGTGAGATGGTATCTTAGGGTGGTTTTGATTTGCATTTCTCTGACTGCTAGAGATGGTGAGCATTTTTTCATGTACTTGTTGATTGATTGTACGTCCTCCTCTTAGAAGTGTCTGTTCAGGTCCTTGGCCCATTTGTTGATTGGGTTATTTGTTATCTTATTGTTTAATTTTTTGAGTTCTTTGTATATTCTGGATATTAGGGCTCTGTCTGAAGTGTGAAGGGTAAAAATTTGTTCCCAGGATGTAGGCTCCCTATTTACCTCTCTTATTGTTTCTCTTGCTGAGAAAAAACTTTTTAGTTTAAGTAAGTCACATTTGTTTATTCTTGTTATTAACTCTTGGGCTATGGGTGTCCTATTAAGGAATTTGGAGCCCAACCCCACAATATGTAGATCAGAGCCAACTTTTTCTTCTATCAGATGCAGAATCTCTGATTTGATATCAAGCTCTTTGATCCATTTTGAGTTAAATTTTGTGCATGGCGAGAGAAAGGGATTCAGTTTCATTTTGTTGCATATGGATTTTCAGTTTTCCCAGCACCATTTGTTGAAGATGCTATTCTTCCTCCATTGCATGCTTTTAGCCCCTTTATCAAATATAAGAAAGTTGTAATTTTGTGGATTGGTCTCTGTGTCCTCTATTCTGTACCATTGGTCCACCCGCCTCTTTTGGTACCAGTACCATGCTGTTTTTGTTACTATTGCTCTGTAGTACAGTTTGAACTCTGGTATCACTATACCTCCAGATTCACACTTCCTGCTTAGAATTGCTTTTGCTATTCTGGGTCTTTTGTTTTTCCATATGAATTTCATGATTGCTTTCTCTATTTCTACAAGAAATGCTGTTGGTATTTTGATTGGCATTGCATTAAACCTATAGAGAACTTTGGGTAATATCGCCATTTTGATGATGTTAGTTCTGCCTATCCATGAACAGGGTATATTTTTCCATCTTCTAAGATCTTCTTCTATTTCCCTCTTTAGGGTTCTGTAGTTTTCATTGTATAAATCTTTCACCTCTTTTATTAGGTTGATTCCCAAGTATTTTATTTTTTTTGAGGATATTGTGAATGGAGTGGTTTTCCTCATTTCCATTTCAGAAGTTTTGTTGCTGATATACAGGAATGCCTTTGATTTATGTGTGTTGATTTTATATCCTGCCACTTTGCTGAATTCATTTATTAGCTCTAGTAGTTTCTTTGTGGACCCTTTTGGGTCTGTTAGATCTAGTATCATTGCTGAGAGCCACGGCTGAGTCTGTATGGCCCCTGGCATTTTGCCAACAGTATTGGTTGACAGGCGAGGCATTACTATCCGCCTCGGCCGCTACTTTTGAGTTCTTGCGCTACTTTGGAGTTCTCGTGGGGTTTCCCGGGGATTTCCCGAGAGTTCCCATTGGTTGGGGAAGTGCAGGAGGAGGGATTTCTGGAGGAGATATTTCTGGTGGCTGGTTCCTGGAGGAGCCGTGTGGCGGTCGGCAGATTTCCCAGGAGCGTGTGTGAAGTGTGCTGGTAGAGTTTAAAAATAAAGTTTGTTCCTGCTTCAGTGGCTCATGATTTGTGCCCAGCCAGACTGCGGCATTTGGCGGGCCGTGCGGGGAATGTCTGAAGCTTGAGGGTAAGTGAAATTGCTCGCCCCTAAGGAAAGGCAAGAGAATGGGTGACCATTTTAAAAAATAATGTGTTCTTGTTTTGATTTGTTTTGTTTTTGTTTCAAGCTGCCTATCCCTAGAACTTTCTCAGGCAAACTGGGAAAAATGGTTGGCTCAAGGTTTGAAGTTGTTCGCCCCTGAGGAAGAGATAGAAATAGACCACAAATGCACATGTCAAGAAAATAGGAAAATTGATACAATGATTTTTTTGTTCCGTTTTTGTTTCATTCTGTTTCGGTTTTGTTTTGTGTTGTCTTATTGGGTTGCGTTATCTTTATAGTAGATTAGAAATTAGTAAAAAACAAACTGGAAGAATGTTAAGTAAATTGTTAGAGGTTCAGACCATGGAAAAAGACATTTTAGATCAAGCAAAAGAGAAGGTCTCTCGAGCTAGTCAGATAGAGGAAGAAAATTTAAAGGAAGAAAGCTTAGAGGAGAAACAGCTATTAGGGAAAAAGCTACAACAGGAGGCTGCTACTAACACTGTTCTATCACCAGAGGGCGTAATTCAACCAACAGCTCCACCTATGGAGATAGCTGAGTGGCCCTCAACCCCGGTAGCTGATCGATGGGATCCTGAGACAGGACCTCAAAGATTAGCATGCCCTGTACTTGAGCAGGCAGGAGGGCAGCGAATTCACCGTGCTTTAGATTTCAAAACAGTGAAGCAGTTAAAGGAGGCTGTAACAACCTATGGTCCTCAAGCACCCTTCACTGTAAGCATGGTCGAATCCATTACCAACTTGGACATGACGCCAGCAGATTGGGCTAGTATGTGTAAATCTGTGCTAAATGGAGGACAATATTTGTTATGGAAGGTTGCCAATGAGGAATTTTGCATGGAAATGGCTAGGCGAAATGCAGCAGCCGGTTACCCTCAAAGAAATCTAGATTTGTTGTTAGGAAAAGGACCTTATGAGGGTCAATGGCAACAAATTGAATATGATCCTGCTATATATGCACAAATTGCTGCAGATGCAGTTAGGGCATGGAAGACTTTACAAGGACATGGAGATTTACAAGGTCAATTATCTAAGATAATACAGGGAGCTAGTGAACCTTACACTGAATTTGTAGATAGGCTTATTCAAACAGCTACCAGAGTGTTTGGGGATACAGAACAAGCAATGTCATTAATTAAACAACTGGCTTATGAGCAAGCAAATCGTTGCTGCAGAGAGGTCATTAGACCATGGAAACATGGAGATTTAAACACATATATTAAATTAAGTAGAGACATTAATGAACAAGGGCAAGTCTTGGCAGCTGCAGTACAACAAGCTTTAGATGCCAGGCCAAAAACATGCTACAATTGTGAACAAACAGGACATTTAAAAAGGAATTGCTCCATAGGAGGAGGGTTTAACAAAACTAGGTATGAAAGGAGTAGAATACTGGGTATTTGCCCATGATGCCGTAAAGGGAGACATTGGGCTAATGAATGCCGTTCTCAAACCACCATAGAGGGTACTCCATTATCAAAAACGGACAAGGACCAGGTGTTTACCCACGATATCGTGGAGAAAGGCATCGGGCTCCATTGCCCAAAAACGGACAGGGGGGCCCAATGCTCCAGGGCCCATGACAACAAATATACGGGGCACTGGAGGAACCCAGCAACACCATCAGGGTAGTGCCCAGGACACATTATCCATCAGATCTCTCATCAGACGAACCAGAGGGAGCGCAGGGTTGGACATCTGCACCTCCACCAGAGCAGTACTAACTCCAGAGATGGGAGTTCAAATCATTCCCACAGGGGTGAAAGGACCTCTTCCCCAAGGAACAGTAGGCTTATTGTTAGGATGCAGTTCTTCTACTCTAAAAGGACTTATGATATGTCCTGGGGTAATTGATCCCGATTATGAAGGTGAAATAAAAATTATAGCTAGTTCTCCAAGAGGTATATCAGTAATTTCACCGGGAGATAGAATAGCACAGTTATTAATAATACCCAGCCTACATGATAAATTTTCCAGTAGTAGTATAGAAAGAGGTTCCAGGGGATTAGGCTCCACAGGTGTAGATTGGGCGATGCTGTCTTTAAATTTAGATTCTCGCCCAATGCTAAAACTAAATATTCAAGGACATGAATTTAATGGGCTACTGGATACAGGTACAGACCTTAGCATCATATCTCGTCAAGAATGGCCAAAACATTCGCTGTTACAACAAGCCACTCAAACGCTTCGAGGCCTAGGAGTGGCAACTAATCCCCATAGAAGTGCAATGGTATTAGATTGGAAGGATCCTGAAAGATGTGAAGGAACTATACAGCCATATGTATTGGATCATCTTCCTATAAATTTATGGGGACGAGATGTCCTAAATCAATTAGGTTTGACATTAACAAATAACATCAATCCAAATGCGCCCACTATTAGGACTAGACAAGGTTTCAGGAAAGAAAAAAGATTAGGAGAACAAGAACAAGGTATAGCAGCACCAATTCAAATAGATCAAGGAATAAATAGACATGGATTGGGTTTTCAGAAGGCGTCACTGAGGCAATAAAAATTACTTGGAAATCAGAAAGAGCAGTATGGGTTCCTCAGTGGACCCTGACTAAAGAAAAGATACAAGCAGCCCATGACCTGGTCAAATAATAATTAGCGGAGGGACATATACATCCTTCTGTATCTCCCTATAATACTCCCATTTTTGTCATTAAAAAGAAATCTGGTAAATGGAGATTATTGCAAGAATTAAGAGCCATTAATAATGAGATGGTTATTATGGGACCTGCTCAATCAGGGATTCCTCAATTGTCTGCTTTGCCAAAAACCTGGTACATTTTATCTATAGATATTAAAGATTGTTTTTTTTTTCAATTCCAATTTATCCTGAGGATAGTCCACGTTTTGCATTTACTATCCCTGCACTGAATCATGAAGGTCCTGATCAGAGATATGAATGGAAAGTACTCCCTCAAGGGATGGCTAACAGCCCAACTATGTGTCAAATTTTTGTTAACAAAGCAATCCAGCCATTTAGAAATCAAAATCCTGAACTACAAATATTTCACTACATGGATGATGTATTGTTAGCACATAAAGATAAAAACACATTGCTAGAATGTTATGCCACACTTATAAATTTATTAAAAAATTATAATCTAGAGATAGCAATAGATAAGGTACAATTAAATTTTCCAATTAATTATTTAGGAGTTCTATTATCCTCAACCATGGTCCATCCACCAAAAATTCAAATACGAGTAGATCAAGTCAAATCACTTAATGACTTTCAAAAGTTATTGGGAGACATAAATTGGATAAGGCCTTATCTAGGCATACCAACAGGAGAGTTGGGACCTTTATTTGATATCCTAAAAGGTCCATCAGATCCAAATTCACCCCGCATGTTAATGCCTGAAGCAAGAAAGGCATTAAAATTATTGAAACATATATGGAAAATATGCATTTGGATAGAATTGATATAAGTTTGCCTTTATTGTTTATTGTACTACCAAAAAATATTCCTACAGGAGTATTTTGGCAAGAAGGTCCATTATTGTGGATACATTTATCTTATTCTCCTAACACTATTCTTACTAGGTATCCTGAAGCTGTAGGACAATTAATACTCAAAGGAATAAAAGCAGCAAAGGGAGTGTTTGGAATTTCTCCCAATAAAATTATTACTCCATATACTATGGATCAAATTGATGAGTTAGCTAATGAGTTAAATACTTGGGCAATAATCATGTGTAAATCTAATGTTTCATTTGATAATCACTTGCCATCTAATCCTTTGTTGTCTTTTTGGTCTTCGCATCCTGTAGTTTTTCCAAAAATGACAAGAAAAACTCCTATCATGAATGCTCCAAATGTATTCACTGATAGGTCAAATAATGGTACAGCAGCAATAGTTACCCCTGATTAAACTTTTACATTTTTAGTACCCAAACAATCAGCTCAGAAGGAAGAGCTTAATGCAGTATTACAAGTTTTTGTGATGTTTCAAGATTCTGTATTTCATTTATTTTCTGATAGTCAGTATATAGTTAATGCTATAGTATCCCTTGAAGATGCTGGTAGGATTTCTCCTTCCTCTACTGTGTTCTCTTTGTTTTCCACTGTACAAAGTCTAATCTGGGACAGAAAAGATCCATTCTTTATAGGACATATCAGAGCACATACAGGATTGCCTGGAGCCCTTGGTTTGGGCAATGATTTAGCAGATAAAACTACACATGACACACATATTTTCTCTACACTAGAAGAAGCAACAAATTTTCATAAAAGGTTCCATGTTAATGCTAGTACTTTACAAAAGCATTTTAAAATAACTAAGGAACAAGCTAGACAAATAAGAAAACAATGTCAAAATTGTGTGACCTTTTTACCACAAGTTAATCTTGGAGTCAATCCTAGAGGATTGATACCTAACCATATTTGTCAGATGGACGTCACATACTTGCCAGAATTTGGAAAATTAAAATATTTGCATGTTACAGTTGATACTTCTTCCGGATTTTTGATGGGCTCCCTTCATGCCAGAGAGAAAACTAAGGATATTATAGCTCATTGCTTGCAAAATTTTGCCACTGTGGGCATTCCAAAACAGTTAAAAACAGATAATGGTCCTGGTTATACTTCTACCTCTTTGAAACATTTTTTCTCATCATTTGGCATTACTCATATAACAGGAATCCCATACAATCCACAGGGACAAGGCATAGTTAAAAGAGCTCATCAAACTATTAAAATGTACTTATTAAAGCAAAAAGAGGGAATTGGAAAGGGGTATATATCCCCCAAAGATAAACTTAAAATAACACTTTTTACTCTAAACTTTTAAAATTTGGATTCATCAGGGCTTAGTGCTGCGGAAAGGAATATGTGTCCAAAAAATGTACATAAGCCTAAGGTACTTTGGAAGGATATTCTAACAGGACAAGGAAAGGTCCTGACCCAGTGATTGTCTGGAGTTGGGGTTCTGTTTGTGTGTTTCCACAGGAAGAACAGCAGCCAATTTGGATTCCAGAGAGACTAACCAAAGCGATTTCTACAGACCAAGAAGAAGATGATTTGACTCAAATCCATAACAGTTGATATCCAGAGCTCCAGTTTGGCTATTCTTACATCTGCGACAGTGATTAACCAGGATGCTTTTTTCAATATCTATTTTATTATTGCCTTTTCCCACATCATAAGGTTCTATTTTTATTTTTTGAGCTCATACAGAACTAGGTTAATGTTTTTCTGATCAGTTTTATTTTTTGACTGTGGAGTTTTAAACATTGCAATGGAGATTTCACCTGTGTAAGCTACAAGGCCTTTACTATTGTCTTATGTGTTGTACGTTTGTGTGCACACTTATTTTGTGTTGTATGTCTGTATGTGCGTATATCCATAGATCATATATGAGAAGCGCTCATGAAAAAATGGATCCAAATTTTTTTTTATTCACGTGATTTTAATGGTTTAATTTAAATTGGGTAAACAGCTGTTGAGGATTGTTTTAATATGTATACAAATAAGGTGGTTAACAGATCTGTTTGTTTACTTTCACCTTTCCTTTTCATTATATTTAGTAATTCTGTTCAGGATAATGTAAATTGTTCAGAAAATTGTTTTCTTAGTACCTGTTGGAATGTTACATAATTTTTGTTTTTTAGCATCATTGCCAGAATTCCTATCTTCATCCCAATGCCAGTGAAGACAAAAATAAAACCAAACTACAGCTTCTTCGATAGTTATCACAACAAACTGTATAAACTGATGCATCAATGAATAATAACTCAACAAGTGATGCTCAATCAAGAAGTTGATTTATTTTGGGAGGATATGGACATATTGATAGATTCCTCTGCTTTGAACTGCTTGCAAAACTTGCCTGAACTATGTATCACTTGTATGCATTGTGAACTATCTGTTGGTTCAGCGAATTGTGGTAGTGCTGGAGTATCTTTGCTGATGGTGTCACCGGTGGTACAATTTTTCAAAGGAGCCCTCAATTGGCTTAGTGTCATGGCATTTTGCATCCTCCTCCCTTCTACTAGTGATGGTCTAAAATCTGGGGGCCAACAGAGGTGAGGCAAAGAACCTCATCCCCCCACTGGCACCAAGGCCAAATTTGGGGGCCAACAGAGGTGAGCAAAGAACCTCACCCCCCCCACTGGTGCAAAGGCCTGTCCACAAGTACGGCTGTATGCTGGACCGGTAGTCAGTGACGGGTATGATCCAATTGCAGTGGTACCAAACTAAGACAGGAGGCTGATGCCTAGAGGTCAGCTCATTCGATGATGGGTACCAGATGTTGTATTGGACAACCTAACAGGCATGGTCCCTAAGCCACATTGCTTGTTGTTTAATTAAACAGAAGGGGGGAGATGCTGAGAGCCACGGCCGAGTCTGTATGGCCCCTGGCATTTTGCCAACAGTATTGGTTGACAGGCGAGGCATTACTATCCGCCTCGGCCACTACTTTTGAGTTCTCGTGCTACTTTGGAGTTCTCGTGGGGTTTCCCGGGGATTCCCTGAGAGTTCCCATTGGTTGGGGAAGTGCAGGAGGAGGGATTTCTGGAGGAGATATTTCTGGTGGCTGGTTCCTGGAGGAGCCGCGTGGCGTTCGGCAGATTTCCCAGGAGCGTGTGTGAAGTATGCTGGTAGAGTTTAAAAATAAAGTTTGTTCCTGCTTTAGTGGCTCGTGATTTGTGCCCAGCCAGACTGCGGCATATCATATCATCCGCAAATAGTGATAATTTAAGTTCTTCTTTTCTTATTTTTATGCCTTTAATTTCTTTTGTCTGTCTAATTGCTCTGGCTAGTATTTCAAGCACTAAATTGAATAGAAGTGGTGAGAGAGGGCATCCATGTTCCAGATTTTAGAGGGAATACCTTCAGTTTTTCTCCATTTAGAATGATGTTAGCCTGAGGCTTAGCATATATAGCTTTTACAATGTTGAGGTAAGTTCCTGTTATCCCTAGTTTTTCTAGTGTTTTGAACATAAAGGGATGCTGTACTTTATTGAATGCTTTTTCTGCATCTATAGAGATGATCATATGGTTCTTATCTTTAAGTCTATTGATGTGGTGAATAACATTTATTAATTTCCATATATTGAACCAGCCTTGCATCCCAGGGATGAATCCTACTTGATCATGGTGCACAATTTTTTGATATGCTTTTATATTCAATTCGCCAGGATTTTATTGAGAATTTTTGCATCTAAGTTCATTAGAGATATTGGTGTGTAGTTTTCTTTCTTTGAAGTGTCTTTGTCTGGTTTTGGGATCAGGGTGATGTTGGCCTCATAGAGTGAATTTGGAAGAGCTCCTTCTTTTTCTGTTTCTTGAAATAGCTTGAAAAGTATTGGTATTAATTCTTCTTTGAAGGTTTTGTAAAGCTCCGTTGTATACCCATCTGGTCCAGGGCTTTTCTTGGTTGGGAGTCTTTTGATGGCTTCTTCTATTTCTTCCTTTGTTATTGGTCTGTTTAAATTGTGTGTGTCTTCCTGACTCAATCTGGGCAGATCATATGACTTAAGAAATTTATCGATATCTTCACTATCTTCTATTTTATTGGAATATAGGGTTTCAAAATACTTTCTAATTATCTTCTGTATTTCTGTAGTGTCGTTGTGATATTGCCTTTTTCATTCCGTATGTTAGTAATTTGAGTTCTCTCTCTTCTTCTCTTCGTTAGCATGGCTAAGGGTCTGTCGATCTTATTTATTTTTTTGAAGAACCAACTTTTAGTTTTATCAATTTTTTCAGTGGTTTTTTTGTTTCAATTTCGTTGATTTCTGCTCTGATTTTAATTATTTCTTGTCTTCTAAATGCTGTTGTTTTGCTCTTCCTTTTCTAGGGTTTTGAGATGAAGTGTGAGTTCATTTATTTGTTGGTTTTTTTCTTTTTTTGAAGAATGAACTCCAGGAAATGAATTTCCCTCTTAAAGCTGGTTTCATTGTGTCCCATAGATTCCAGTATGTTGTGTCTGTATTGTCGTTTATCTCTAAGAATTTTTTGATTTCCTCCTTTATGTCGTCTGTAACCCATTGATCATTCAGTAACATATTGTTCATTTTCCAGGTGATGCAGGATTTTTCCTTCCTTCTTTTATCATTGATTTCCAGTTTCATTCCACTATGATCAGATAAGGTGCATGGTATTATCTCCACACCTTTATATTTACTAAGAGTTGCCCTATGGCATAATATATGGTCTATCTTTGAGTAGGAACCATGTGCTGCTGAGAAGAACGTGTATCCACTTGATGATGGTTGATAAATTCTATATATGTCGGTTAAGTCTAGGTTATTGATTGTGTTATTGAGTTCTATAGTTTCTTTATTCAGCTTTTGTCTGGAGGATCTGTCTAATGGAGAGAGCGGTGTGTTGAAGTCACCCATAATTATTGTGTTGTGGTCTATTTGACTCTTGAACTTAAGGAGAGTTTGTTTTATGAACGTTGCAGCACCATTGTTTGGTGCATACATATTGATAATTGTTATGTCTTGTTGGTGGATGGTTCCTTTTAACAGTATATAGTGTCCTTCTTTATCCCTTCTGATTAACTTAGGTTTGAAGTTGATTTTATTCGATATGAGTATGGCCACTACTGCTTGCTTCCAAGGGCCATGTGAGTGGTATGATTTTTCCCAACCTTTCACCTTCAGCCTGTGTATGTCTTTTCCTATCATATGAGTCTCCTGAAGGCAGCATATTGTTGGATCTGTTTTTTTAATCCAGGTTACTAGCCTATGTCTCTTGATTGGTGAATTTAAGCCATTAACATTTAAGGTTACAATTGAAATATTGTTTGTACTTCCAGTCATGTTTATTTATTTATTTGTTTATTTATTTATTTATTTTAGTTTGGCTAGTTTTTCCTCTTTGGCTATTTTTCTCTCCCTTTACTGAGGTACCTCCCACTGTTAGTTTTGGGTGCTATTTTTCAATTCCTCTTCTCGTAGTATTTTGCTCAAAATGCCTTGCAGTGCTGGTTTTCTGGCTGCAAATTCTTTTAACTTTTGTTTATCGTTAAATATTTTAATTTCATTGTCAAATCTGAAGCTTAATTTTGCTGGATACAGTATTCTTGGTTGGAATCCATTATTTTTCAACGTTTGAAATATGTTGTTCCAGGATCTTCTCGCTTTCAAAGTCTGTGATGAAAAATCAGTCATTAACCTAATTGGTTTACCCCTGAATGTAATCTGCCTCCTTTCTCTCGTAGCTTTTAATATTCTCTTCTTGTTGTGTATGTTGGATATCTTCATAATTATGGTCTATTATGGTTTTGTATGTTTGGGGTCCTGTAGGCTTCCATGATTTGGCAATCCATTCCATCTTTCATATCTGGGAAGTTTTCTAAGATTATTTCATTCAACAGATTGTTCATTCCTTTGGTTTGAACCTCTATACCTTCTTCTATCCCAATGAGTCTCAAGTTTGGTTTCTTTATGACATCCCATATCTCTTGCATGGATTGCTCATGATTTTTTAACATCTTTTCTGTGTTGACTATATTCTTTTCGAGTTGATAAACTTTGTCTTCATTATCTGATGTTCTGACTTCTATTTGATCTAGTCTATTTGTAATATTCTCATTTGAGTTTTTAATTTGGTTCATGGTTTCCTGCATTTCTAGGATTACTGTTTGATTTTTTTTTAAGATCTCTATCTCCTGGTAGAGTTCCTTCTTTGCAATTTGAATTTGCTTATGCAATTCGTTTTCAAAGTATTCTTTCATTGTTTCAACTTGCTGTCTCATGACTTCTCTAAGATTCCATTCCATCTGAGTCAGGTATGACTTGAGTTCTTTCTCTGTCCATTTTTTTCTGATGCCTCTAGGTTCTCCTGTAGATTTAAGTTGTCCTGCATTGTTTGTAATCCTTTTTTTCCCTTGTTTTTTCATGTTGTTCACGTTACTTTTGTTTAACTGCTGTGTTTCTGTTTTCTCCTATAAATTTGTTTTGGTTTTGTATATCTCTGTGGTCTCTCCTTTGTGGTGGGAGACTATGCCTAGAAATGTTGGGCTTTATTGTATTTTAAAGCTAATTTATTCAATTCATAAAAGGCTTCCAGATTCTGTATGCATATTGTGATTTGTTGTTTGTTCTTAGGACTATATGTTTAGGTTAGGTGCTATGATGGTATGAGGGTTAGTATGTCTTGGCTACTTTGGAAGATTGCTCCACTGAAGGGGGATATTAACAGGTGATTGGATCAGGGTGTTTGGTAGTAGCTAGGTATTTAGGAGCCCTATAGACAGCCTCAAAACATTCACCTATTTGCATTTAGACAATTACATGTAATGGAAGACGTAATGCTTGGGATGAAAGTTGGGGGGTAGGGGAAGAAAGGTGCTCTTAAAAAGAAAGAAGGAGAGAGAGATAGTTAGATTAAAGGAGAATGGAAAGAACAATAAAACTTGAAACGGGAAAGAAAGAAAGAAGGAAAAGGGGAGAAAAGAAAAAAGAGAAAAAAAAAGAAGTCTTAGAGATCCATTTTCTTCTCTTCCAGTAGGTGGAGCTGTGCCTTCTGAGCCGAGCTTCTGCCCTCAATGTGCTGACAGCAATCCCTGTAAGGCGGCTCCTGGGAGTCTCTCAATCCTGTTAGTCCAGTGCTGTTTCACTTCTCTGGCCTCTCCCCCCCTTCCTCCTGCCAGCCAGCCAGGTCCTGTTCACCGGAGGCGGTTCCCCAAGGATCTGGTTACGCTTGCAGCCCCACCACGTGCCCTATTTCCCGAACGACTGAGCACTCTCTCTGTCATTCATCTAAGCCCCAGTGCTCTGGAGTGGTGATCTTGAAACCAATAGTTTAATTTTTCTGGACCCCTTTGGTGGGCACGCCCCCGGAAACTGGCGGTTAAGACCTTGGGTGTCACCGCTGGTGGTAAGGGGAATTGGGGATCGGGAATCCCCTGTGCTTCCCTTAGCCCCTACCATCACGTTCACTCCGCTGGCAGTAGGAGGAGTTGGGGGTCGGGAGTGCCCTCTGCTTCCCTCCGCCCCTATAGTCACGCCCATGCATCTGGTGGTAGGGGGCGTTGGGGGCCGGGAGTGCCCTCTGCTTCTCTCCGCCCCTACAGTCACGCCCACTCGGTTGGCGGTCGGGGGGAGTTGGGGGTGGGGAGTCTTCTCTGCTTCCCTCCGCCCCTATAGTCATGCCCACACCTCTGGCAGTAGGGGGAGTTGGGGGTCGGGAGTCCCTCGGCCCCTACAGTCACGCCCCCGGAGAGATTTTTGAGGTTTCCCGGCTGCTTGTATCTGGTGGGGGTGGGAGTCACACACCTGCTAAAGTGGATTCCGCTGGGAAGGAATTTCGTCGGCCGAACTCCGGTGACATCACCTCTCTGCTATGGCGGGCCCCAGGCTCCTTGCCGGAGTGTCCGAAGGGAGGGGTGGGACTGGCCTGTCTCTGGTCTGACCCAATCTCGGTTGGTTTTGGTTCCCGGTTCGCTATTTCATGCAGGCTTGGCTAGAGACCTCTTCCTAGGGTCCCTACGCCGCTCCTGCTGAGCCACGCCTGGGAGGCTGGTCGCTGAGCCTTGCGGGTGGCTGGCGGGTCTGGACCTCCGCGTCGCGTGGCGGAGATTCAGTCGTCTGGGGCAAACTGTCACCTCCAAAAATCCTACTAATTCCCGGCCGGTCTCACTTCAGTGGAATTTTGCTAGAAGTTTCTCAGCAGGTAGAATCTAAGCGTATTGAGGAGGTACTGAAAGTGCTGCCTCCCCGCCCGCCGCCATGTTGGATCTCAGCACATGAAAACTAAGGAGAAAATTTGACATATGAATAAGTGTATTATAAAGATAGATGATGAGCAATTGCAGAGATGGACAAATAAGATGGTCAACTTTCACAATCATCAACAATATTTTGAAGTCTTATGTGGAAATGAATAGCTGGTCACTGTTTTTTGGGGGGAGTGTGTGTGTATGGGGTGCATGACTCCCTCCAAAGATATATTCACATTCAGTTTCTACCTAGTTGTAAGTGGACACAATACCTTTATTTTGTTATTTTTATGTGATACCGAGGATCAAAACCAGTGCCTCAAATGTGTGAGGCAAACTCTTTACTGCTGAGCCTCAACCCCAGCCCCTGGTGCTGCTGTTTTTGAAATTCTTCTGTTCCTCAATGTACACCAATATGAGTGTTCCCTCTTAAATCTTTCCATCTCCTGTGCGATGCTCTTTGTTGCTTTTAGTATGCAAAACTCTATTTGACCACAAATTTGGCAGAAACACTACTGGTGATGAAGCAGCAACACCATTCTTATTCTACCATGCACATAATTATTTTTGAACCAGTCAGTAACTTCACTACTGCTTCAGGCAAATGCGGATTTAATTCATTAAAAGCTCCTGGAATTTCGCCAGCTGGGATGAATCCCAAAGCAGACAAATGATGCATTTTTAAGCTGAAGTTTTCATTATTGTTGTATTGAGTGGCATTTCTTCAGAATTCAGCTTTCTAGTCCTCTTATGTTAGTTTTGGTAGAAGTGGGAATTGTGGGTTTAGGGATTTTAGCTTTAAGGGTTTCAACATTCGGGACGTTAATCTCTTTCAAAAATTGCTTTTTGGGGCTGGGGTTGTGGCTCAGTGGCAGAGCAGTTGCCTAGCATGTGTGAGGCACCTAAAGGTATGTCAACAACTAGAAAATACTTTAAAGAAATTGTTTTTTAGGGGATTTTAGTTTTAGGGATTTTGATCTTTTTGGATTTCAGCATTCAGGATCATGGCATTTAGGATTGTGTCTTTAGGACCGTAGTGAACACTGATGCTTTATGACAAGGCTATCCCATAGTTCTGCCAGAGAAACTTTTTCACAAGAACAAGTAAGAGGTTATTCTCTGCAGTCTCTTTTGTTATTTATCACAAAGGGAAAAGTAATAGATACACACTGAGTAAATGCTGCAGCTGTCAAATAATGAATTAGATGTGTCATAGTGACACGTAAATGTTCAAAAACATGTGGGGTGAAAAAAGAAAAATGATAAAGATCTACAACACAAATAATGTATGTAAACTAAAAACTTAAGTACATTGAAAACATATAATTTTAAAGAATACATTAACATCTACGGGCAGTCTCAAGAACATTCCCTTGGTACCCATGTTGGAGGCAAGGGGAAGACAGGGAGGGAAACAGAGGAACTCCAGATGCTAGAAGAAAATAAACAAGACCAAGGACACACTTTGTGCAGATATGGGATAATTGTCCCAGCACTTTGACCCCAAGACCACTGCTCCCTAAATGAAAGCATCCATAATGCTTTATAAGGACCATCAATGTTAGCCACAGTGACAACAATTACTGACATTGAAAAGTAGTAATAGTAAGGAAAATATGGGTGATACTGATACCAATTTTATTAAACAAATACTTTATGAATAAAATATTCATAAAGGGATAATGATATTTGTAAATTAGGTAAGGTTAATCAATGTGTTTCTCAGGTCTTTATACTAGTGTTGACTGTAATTTCAAAATGCAGTTTCATCAATGTTTCAAGACATAATAGCACTTTCTGTATAATTATTATTATTTAAAATATTTTTAAGCATATTAGATGTGCAACAAATTTTCAGAAAAATCATACAATTTGTAAATGTTTAATAAATTACCATAAAATAAACATGTCATCACCCAAGTCAAGAAACAGGATCCCAGCAGACATCAGAAGTTCCCCATGACCTGCCCCAGTACTGCTACCACCCTTTCTCCTCTCCAAGCTAATGCCAGTACTGTCTTCTCAACATCACAGCTTAATTTTGTTGGTTTAGACCTTTCTTTTAGAACTCTAAAATGCCTGAGTACTACAGGAATTCAGAAAACAATCTAAATCTGAAAATCAGATTTGTATCTGAGATCCTATAATTTTGTGAGTCAGTATAGTATCTTAAAACCTTATCAAACCTTATCAAACTGTATTAGTGCTAGGAGGTTTTTTGGTAGTTTTCTTGTCATCTTCCATGCAGACAATCATGACTTCTGTTAATAGGGACATTTTTCTGAATTACTTTTTCTTGTCTTATTGAGTTGGATAGAATGTCCAGTATATTAACTTACATTGGTTAGAGCACATTCTTCACTTCCAATTTTAGAGGAAAAGAAGCCAGTTAAGTAAGTTGTTTGCTATTTTTCTAGTTTTCTGAGAATTTTAATGGTGAATAGATGTTGAATTTGTCAAATTCTTTTTCTGTATCAATTGATATTATCTTTATACTATTATTGAAATTAGCCTCATATTCCTAGGAGAAACTCTACTTGGTGATAATGTCCTATTATTATTTTTTATAATGCTGGATTAAATTAACCAAAATTGTATTGATGGTTTTTGCATCTATGTTTTTGAGGGATATTGGTCTGTTGTTTTCTTATACTGTCTTTGTCGGTTTTGGTATTAGAGTATTGTTGGCAGCATAAAATGAGACGTTTCTGGAAGACACTGTATAAAATTGGTATTATTTCTTTAAAAATATATGGAATTTGGACTGGGTATGTGGCTCAAATGGTAATGTGCTCACCTGGCATGTGCAGGGCACTGGGTTCAATCCTCAGCACCACATTAAAAAAAAAAAAAGATGTTGTGTTCACCAAAAACTAAAAATAAATATTAAAAAATTCTCTCTCTCTCTGTCCCTTTCTCTTAAAAAAAAATATATATATATATATATATATATTCCATATATATATATATATATATGGAATTTGCTAGTGAAACAATCTGGATCTCCAAATTCCTTTTTAAGAAAAATTTAAACTATGGACTAGCTTACTTGGTAGTTTCAGGACTACATAGGTTATTTATTTCATTTAGAGTGAGTTTTAATAGCTTGATGTTTTTGAGAAATGGTCTGTTTTACCTATTTTTTTGGGGGGGGGGTACTGGGTGTTGATCCCAGGGGCACTTGACCACTGAACCACACTCCCAGCCTTATTTTGTATTTTATTTATAGACAGGATCCCACTGAGTTGCTTAGTGCCTTGCTTTTGCTGAGGCTGGCTTTAAACTCATGATTCTGTGCCTCAGCCTCCTGAGCTGCTGCCATTTTACCTAATTTTTTAGTTTCTGAGCCTTTGGTTGTTCATAGTATCCACTTATTATCCCATTAATGGATATTGTTGATATCTCTTTCATTCCTGATATGGAAATTTGTGTCTTTTCTCCTTTTTCTTTTCAGTCTTCTAAAGTGTTTGCCAATTTTACAGTTATTTTTAAAGAACTAGCTTTTGGGGCTGGAGATATAGCCCAGTTGGTAGAGTGCTTGCCTTGCATGTCTATGTAGACAATATTTCATGTAATTAGATATGGAAGGGAACTAAAGGCCTTGGGTTAAGAAAAAAAAAAAAAGACTGAGCTTTTGATTTTGTTGAATTTTCCCTATTGTTTTTCTGATTTCAATTTCACTGAGTCCCACTCCTTTCTTCTTCTGTGTGGTTTACTTTACTGTCCTTTTCTGATTTCTTGAGGAAGATGAGATTATTGATTTGAGATTATTCTTTTCTAATATAAGCATTTGTTGTTTGGAGTTTTTCTTCTTCTTCTTCTTCTTTTTTTTTGGTTAATGATTTCTAATGTAATTCCACTATGATTGGAGAGCATATATTGTATAATTTCAATTATTTTAAATTTGTTCAAGTTAATTTTATGACCCAGGATGTAGTCTATCTTCGTGAGTGTTGTGCGTATACTGTAAAAGGTTTCTGTTGTTGGGGAGAGTTTTCTAAAACTTTAACTTGGATGCTGCTAGCTGATGGTGCTGTTCAGTTCTTCTTATAACCTTGCTGATTTTCTGTGTACTAGTTCTGTCAATAACTGAACAGAACGTGAAGTCTTTAACTGGTAACTGTGGATTCATATGTCTCTCCTTTCACTTCTGTTAGTTTTTTCTTCATGTTTGAAACTCTGTTGTTAGGTGCATACACACTTTGGAATATTAGGTCTTCTTGGTAAAATGGACATTGTATCATTATAGAATGCCCTTCTTTATGACTTGGTCATTTTATTTGCTTGTAAATCAAACTTTGCCTGTTATTAATACAGCCACTAAGCTTTTAAAAAAATTCGTGTGTGGTATATTGTTCCATTCTGTTACTTTAAACTTTCCTCTATTATCACATGTAAATTGAGTTTACTTGAGATAGTACATAGTTGGGGCATTAAAAACTTCTGTTCTGACAATCTCTGTCTTTTAACTTGTCTATGTAGATTATATTTCATGTAGTTATTAATATATTAGATTTAGATTTACAATTTTAGTATTTAATTTAAATTTTTTTTTTTTGGTGGTGCTGGGGATTGAAACCAGGGCCTTGTATATGCTAGATAAGTACTCTACCAACTGAGCTATATTCCCAGCCCTTAGTATTTTATTTTTGTTTGTGAATATTTATTTCTGTTTTCAGCTTTGTGAGATCCTGAGCAGGGAATCCAAGGAATCCTACCCAGACTTCTGACTTACAAAATGGTGAGATAACAAATTTGTGTAGTTTTTCTTTTCTTCTCTTTGGGCATTTAACCAAGGGGTGTTTTTTACCACTGAGCTGTATCTTCAGCACTATTTATTTATTTATTGAGACAGAGTTTCACTAAGTAGCTTAGGACCTTACTAACTTGTTGAGGCTGGCCTTGAACTTGCAATCCTCCTGTCTTGGCCTCTGGAGTCACTGGGATTACAGGCATGCACCAATACACCCAGTTTGTGTAGCTTTAAGGTGCTGATTTTTTTTGGTAATTTGTTTTGCAGCAATAGAAAATTAATACAGGTCTCTTCTCACATTGAATCAGTGCTGGCCTAGAAAACCAATACAATATCGAGGAAACGACAATGTGTGACTTTGAAGACTAACTACGTCACACAGACATCGTGGCAGTCTTATGAAGAGACTGATGTGGAAGGGAGCTAAGTCCTCCGGCCAGTATCCAGCATCAGTGAGGGATGCGAGAGCCATGTTGAAAGTAGATCCCTCTGTCCCAAACAAGTCTTCAGATGTTTGTAACTGAAGCTGGCATCCAAATGAAACCTCATGAGAGACCCTCAGTCCGAACACCTGGACAAGTCACTCCTGAATTCCTGACCACACAAATAGTAGGAAAGAATAAATGATTTTTCTCTGAGCCACTAAATTTGAGGGTACTTTGGAATACAACGCTAGATAACTAGTACCTGGGCATATTGTGTGCCTCCAGGCAAAGGAGATAGCAATGAAGAAAGCCAAGTGTTTGCTGTCATGGAGTTTATATTCTACTTTAAGGAAGGAAGTAGAAACTGTACAAATAGTTTGTCAGAGGTTAATAAGTGTTGAGAGAAAGTACATCAGAGTAGGAAGTTAAAAAGCAAGAATGGGGTCCCTATAATAAGCAAAATATTTAGTAGTGACCCAAAGTGAGGGATTATGCCACTCAGATATGAAGAACTTTGTAGCAGCAGGGACTTCAAGTGTAAAGACAGAGATTGAAATGAGTATGAAGAATTGCCAAAGGTACAAAGAGTTCTCTATCAAGTTTTAATTGATATACTTCTAGAATACTTGGAAGAAGGAAGAAGAATAGCCAGATTAAGTAAGGATAACCTGTTAATTTTGAATATCAGATAAGCAACAGCCACAGATTTTTTTCTTTTCTTTCTTTCTTTCTTTTTTTTTTTTTTGGTATTGGAAATTGAACCCAGGGGAGCTTGACCACTGAGCCATATCCCCAAACCACCCCCCCAACCACCATTTTAAAAATATTTTATTTTGAAACCAGGTCTCACTGATTTGCTTAGGGTCTTGATAAGTTGCTGAGGCTGGCTTTGAACTTGTTATCCTTTTGCCTCAGCCTCCTGACCCATTGGGATTACAAGCATGCACCACCATGCCCAATACAAAATTTTAAGTATAAGTATGTTCCAAATATTTACTAAAAAGTTGTTAGTTTATCTGAAATTCAAATTTAACTGGGCAGTTTGTATTTTTTGTTTTTTGAAGTTATTGTTTATTTGAAATTCAAATTTAGTTAGATATCTTGTAATTTTACTTGGTGAAGTAACTAGAATAATTACAGGTATAGAAACATGTCTTTTTTTGAGGAATAATGTAGAATTTCATATGTATATTCTGCAACAGAAAAGTCTAGGAGGAGGCTCCCAGCCCCAAGTCCAAATTAAGGCAACACAGTACAATAGAAAATGCACAGTGTAGGGGGCTAAGATAGTCAACTATCTGTTGGACAGCTTTCCTTGTATGTTTTGCAGGCAGTGGAACTTCTACCCCACTGAACATATGCATACCTGTAGGTGAGCATCCTCACGGGTTGACTAGAGGGGTAGTGCCAGATAATATCTGCAATCTCTTTTGGCCCCAACATTGTGATTCAATAAAGGGTTTGAAACTGCATACTAACTTGCTGTTTTTCCTTCTCCACAGAGAACAGAGCAGAAGTTGATGAGTCTTGCAATGAGAGAATTGATTAAATGTAAGAAAGAACATCTTAACTGAGGGGCAATTAAGCACTGGAATGGCCTTGCATGAGAGGCTTGGAATCTTACTCCCTTGTGCTTGTTAAAAAGAGGCAGCAGCTGCTGTGGGCACTGCACACTCACCCAGAGCATCCTGGAGTGGGAGGACTGAACAAGGCACTCTTGAGGGTCCAAGTCCTAAGGATGACTCCTTTCTGGTATGTAGAAGTGGTCCTTGTGTACTGCAGTTTGAGAACCAGGGCCACTAAGGCTTTCTTCCTCTGCTGAACATGGGCCTTTAATGGCTTGTACAGTCTGTCATTGGTGATGAAGGCCCCTGCCTAAGTTTATGTCCTATAGGGGAAGAGCATGGAACAGTGGAGGTGCTAAAGGAATTTAAAAGAGGTCTTCTGTCAGGATGTTTTAGGCCAGGTAGAGGAAAGGAAGAGGAATTAGGATTTACTGGCTCTTACTGTTTACCAAATATTGCCATTACAATCTTATTGTCCTTATGTCTTGAAATTATTCTTATCCCTCTTTGTTTTATCTCTTGAAGGTTTCTACCAAATATCTTTTTTATTAATATTTATTTTTTAGTCGTAGTTGGACACAATACCTTTATTTTACTTATTTATTTTTATGTGATGCTGAGGATCGAACCCAGGGTCCCGCATGTGCGAGGTGAGCGCTCTACCGCTGAGCCACCACCCCAGCCCTCTGCCAAATATCTTTAAAGAAACAAACAAACAACAACAACAAAAAAGAATTGTACCTTTATTAAGCCAGAAACAAGGATTGTTTTTTTTTTAGATTCTACAATCAGGACAGATTGGGGACTTGATATCCTAAGCTACTATGGAGAAGAAAACTCTTAAAATATAGGGTTGAAGAGGGCTTGGGAATGCTGGATGCCTTGGTAATATTAGATGGCACTAAATTACTCCTAGCTTACCCTGAGCTCCTCCTCTATTGCATTTCCACCAGCTCCACTGGTTCTTTCCAGAAACACTGAGAACAGATGATTGACTGCTCTAACTCCTCTTCCTTGGGTAGGCTCTTGCCTCCTTTCAAGCTGACACAGACAGGCCTCCCTCACTTTTGCCTTCTCTGCCTTAGACACAGAACCTGACCCTGTCTCTGTGGGGTAGTTGACTTGGGGTCCAGGAAGTAGCCTGTTTATTGCAGACTGTGAACTGCAAAAGAAGCTGGCATTTACTGTTTGGGCATCTCAGAAAGCCATTTCATTCCAAATGGGGTAGCACCCCACACCATCCTGCCCCAAGCCAAGGTCCAGGAAAACTTCCCCAGAACAGGCTGCAGCTTCTCTTTGTTGACAGTGATTCCAAACTGATTCTAAAAGTTTTTTTTCCGGTAGATTCACACAAAATTAATTTTTCCTCTGGCAGGGCAGCTTGATTTGATTTGGGTTATTTGACTACAAAAGCCCAGAGGCCAAGCATTTATTTAGAAATATTAGGAATCAGCAGCACAAATGAGATTGAGTTTTTGTGAAAAGTTAAAGATTTCTCATTTAGGGAGGGAGTTCACAAAAGACCCCATTAGCCACGCCTCGACAGTAATTAGTCTGATTTCTCAGGCGAAAGGCAGGCTAATTGTGTACCATCCATTCCAAAAGGCCCAGAGACACTTTAAAACCTACCACCCATAGAAAAATATCTATAGAGAATCCCTGCTGCGTCTGAAGTCTTTTTCATTAACCGAATGTTCAATCGAGATCAATATGTGAACTTCTGAACAAAATGGGTATAAGTGTGTGTGTGTGTGTGTGTGTGTGTGCGTGTTTTAACTGGCAAATTCTGGGCCTTATACTTATAACCCTCAATTATGGAAGTGGTAAAGATCTGCAACACTGTGAGATACAAATTATTATCCAAGTTTAGTAGATGAGGTAACTGAGGTTCAAAGAAAGTAAATAACATTCCCAAAGTTGCACAGTGAGTTAGTGGTACAGCTGGGGTTCAGTGGGTTAAAACAAATACAGTAGACCCAGGAAAAAAGCCACATTAAGGGAGGTGTTGGAGGCAAGCCGGTTGACTATCGAGAACTGCAGGATGGTCTGATTGTAACCACGTGATCTGTCAGGGACAGAAGCCATTAACGAAGTGCTTATGATGAGACTAGTGTTGAAACCAGTGCAGCAGAACCAGCTGTGTCTGGCCTCTGCTTACCTGAGCATCTGGCTGCTTACCTGAGCATCTGGCCTTGACTCACTGTATCCCAGGGACCATCTGGGATACATGCATACAGGGGTGGTCCCACAACAAAGTCCTCAGGAACGAGGTTGCAGTCGAGCTCCAAGTTCATGAAGACTGCAGCAGTACCAGTGCTGGACACTTTGGGAACATTTCTTACCATGGTGACACACCGACAGCTTTGGTGTGGATAGCTCACCATCTCAACTCCTATAAATGTCACAGTGCATCCAGTAGTCCCCAGGGAGACGTACAGAAATGCTGGATTGGAAACACTGACCTCTTGACTTCTTTCCTCTTCCAGGCTCCTGTCCTGATGCCAGAGCTTGGGTCTCTTTGTCCCAGGTCATCCACTAGACATCTGCTGCTCGGTTCCAAGTTGTAATGGCCTTTGTTACTTCCTTCTGTCCTGTACCTCAGTTAACCTTAGGTGGGTGAAGCCTTTTCATCTTCTCTGTGTTCCCAAAGCCCCAGGCTTCCCAATTCTTAAGAATTTTCATAGGCTCTGCTGTTTTTATTATTTGCCTGATTGTTTGCAGTACTGAGGATTGAACCCAGGGCTGCTCTACCACTGAGCTACAACCACAGCCCCTTATATATGAGACAGGGTCTTACTGAATTGTCCAGACTGGCCACAAACTTGTGATCTCTCTGCTTCAGTCTCCCGAGTGCTGGTGGCATGTGCTCCTGTGCCCAGCTTAAGCCTCTGTCATTTTATCAATACCTTCAGTCCTGTTGGCTCCTAGAAACCTAATAGAAAACATTCCCAGCAGGTCTGTGCCACTGACTGTTGAGAAATGCACATATATGTCAATTTTTTACTTTGGGGGTATTTGACATCATTGTTAGAATGCAGATGCCTCATGCCCAGGTATTGGCAGGTATGGCGTGGAGCCTGGATGCTGCACTCTACTAAGCTGCTCAGGGATTCTTGCATTGAAGGTGCATTGAGAAACAGTCCAGGCCTTTGAGCTGTGCTTCCACCCTGCCCTGACGATCTGAGGTCATCTGTCTTGCTGGGTGCTGAGACCCTATTGAGCAGGGATGGTAGCTCATTCATCTCCACACCGTGATGTCTAGACTCACACCTGGCCCACAGTGGGGCATTGACAAATGTTCGTATCATGAATGAATGGAGTCATCGTGTGAGGAGAACTTTCTTTACAAAATCAAAGAATTGGATGAGACAGAATGCTTGGTGCACTGTACTGATGGAGGGCCAACCTGGTTCCCAGGTGCTGGGAGCAGACCTTAGGCAGAAGGTAAAGGGAAGAGAATATTAGAAACAGAACCAGCTCCAACAGGCAAACAGTGTCCAGGCAGTGAGCATTCGTGGAGCCCAAGTCAGAGACCTCACTTGGCTCAGGTTAAATGTCTCTGAAATTACAGTGGAGAAGTCATGGTGCCATTCCAGAAAGGCAGGTGATAGCTATGGGTTGGTTAAGTGCTCCCCAAGGCCTCTGTGTTAAAGCTTTGGTACCTGGGGCAGAACCACTGGGAGGTGGAACCTTTAGGAGGTGGGGCCTTGTGGGAGGTCCTTAGGTCACTGGAGGTAGGTCCTTGCAGGGAAGCGTGAGATCCTGGTCTCTTTCCTCTCTCTTTTTTTTTTTTTTTTTTTTTTTTTTGCTTTTTGGCCATGAGGTGAAAGGTTTTGATTTATCACCTGCTCTTGTTGTGATATGCTACTTCACTATGGACTAGAAGCTTCAAAACTGTGAGTCAAAATAAGTCTTTTCTCTTCATAATTTTATTTACCTCAGATGTTTTGTTACAGTAATGGAAAGCTGACTAACTCAGTGACAGAGCCAGGCTGGAGGATGATTCTACTGCAGAAAAGGGGTGTTTTGTCCCCTCCCCACAAAGACTGGTTTCTTCTAATATTCAAAGCTTTTTTTTTTTTTTTTTTTTACTTTTTAAAGTATTTATTGGAGGCTAAAAAAGAACTGATCTAAGAGAAAGAATTGATAATTTCTCAAATCAGAGATTTGCCTTTTGTGGTAAAAGTGTCCAACATGTCAAATAAAGTTCGCTTTCATATGTGCTGTGTCCCTATGGCACAGTGGATGAAGACTGTGATTGTGGCTATGGGCCAGGGAAGCTCTTCAGGGCAAATGCTGTCAGGTGTAGATGGTCTCCAGGCTTTCTCCTAGTGAGGCACCCTTCTTGGTCAGAAGCCCTGTCCCTAGCTCCACAGTCCCCTCACAGGGGCCTTTATAACTGCATCCTCCTGCACCACAGAGTCAAGAAAGGACACATCTCTATACTCCCAGGAGCTGAAGCTGAGCTCTTATTGTGCCTGAGCTCCATACTCACCAAGCACCACTTCCTTCAGTCCTCAGCGTGACCTTTGGGCATAGCTCTTCAACAGCAAAGGAAGCAGGGACAGGGAACTTGCCCCAGGGACCATACCTGGTGGTGGGAGAGGCAGGATTTAGACCAGAGCCTCACTCAACCTCTGTGCTATGCTACATCTGGACTTTTTGCTCAAAAAAGGAGCTTTCAAGTCAGGTAAACGGTATTTTGTGGATAAGTCAGTCCTCACACCAGGGTGTTGTTTTCTGAATGAAACTTGGCCTGGGGAGGCATCCGGGGTTTGCCATCTCTGCAACCCTTATCCTGGGCCTGGTATTGGGCAGAACGGAGCCACGGATCATCTTCCCTGTCTCACACCCGCCTGGCCTTTAGCCCTCTTTGGTCTGTTGCTGATGCCTTTCTCCCAGGGAAGCCCAGTGTCCCCAGGTGCGGTTGACGTCATGGAACATTTGCTTCAAAATCACAGGTAAGTTCAAAACACTCCCAGCTCAGGATACTTGATACGGCTGAGTGGTGCCAAAGGGAGGTGGCCTCCTATGGCCCTTACCCTGGCCGGCCTTTGTCCTTAGCATCCGACTCTAAGGATTTATGAAAAGCAGAATAGCTTCAACTGTATTTTTTAACTTTTTATTTGTGATCATTTAAAACTTATAAAAAGTTCACAAAAATAAAGAAAGTACCAGGATCACTTATCTTGTCATTGCTTTATGCCACTTGCTTTATTGTTTGTCTGTTCCTCCTCTCCTCCAAATACATTACAGTGTATATTGTTATATAATATGATTTTTTTTCTGAATGGTATGTTACATGCCTCATGTCCCTTCACACTGAAATATTTCAGTATTTCCTAAGAAGAGGGATAATCATAATAGTTGGCAAAGTGCTTTATCTAACTTACCTTCCATATGTCAGTTTCATTAATTGACCTATTAATGTCCTTTAGGCCCTGCTCTGCCTCCAGCACAGGTCTTGGGTCAGGTATTGTGTTTTGTTGTCATATCTCTTTAGCCTTCTTTAATTCAGCTTTTATGATGTTGATCCCACTGTACCCACTCCCACCACTAAATTTTTTTTTTTATTTTCGCATTGTGGGTCATCTTCATGCAAGAGGTATGCCAATCTTCTCTGTGTCGTCTCAATTTTAGTGTATCTTCTGCCAAGGTGAGCGTGACACACTGCTTTTGTTTGACTAGCATATTCCTTATTGGATGTCTTTTTGATGTTTCCTCATGGTTAGCTGCCCAGGTGATGAGTATACTATCCGGGGTATCCCATCTGGAGCCACATAATATCACCTGTCCTGCAGAAATGAGGTTACTTTTAATCATCCAGTCGAGGAGTCAAGCATTATCTCCATTGTCTAGCTACTGCTTTAGGTTTTATTTTCTCCCTTGCAGCTAATAAGCAGCTAATGATATGTGGGGAGTCACTCAAGGACTAAGCAAGTATCCTAACCCAACTACTGCAAGAGCACTTTTCCTGTGCATTACAGACATGGCCTATTTTCCTGCTAGGGAGCCTCCTTCCACTTCTCCTGACCACAGCCTGTCTTCTCTTGGCCCAAAGCCCTCTTACCCTATGAGGAGTAGGATCAGATCTGAGGTGCTAATGCTGTGATTAGGAAGCTGTAGATGGAACTGAAGCAGAGAAAAGAAGAAATGTTAATCAGGTGGTCCCACTGAGAGAAGGAAACTGTCCGCAGCAGCCTGGCTCATCTCCAGGAAAAAGAGAGAAAGACTGGAAGGCTGGAAGGTGGGGCTGGGATTGTGGCTCAGCGGTAGAGCACTCGCTTAGCACAGGCGGGAGCCGGGTCGATTCTCAGCACCACATAAAAATAAAGGCATTGTGTTGTGTCCATCTACAAAAAAAAAAGATTCTCTCTCTCTAAAAAAAAAAAAAAAAAAAAAAAAAGAAAAAAAAAAAGACTGGAAGGTCTGGGAGATCCAGGAAGTTACAGTTCAGAAGCGTGGCCTGGTCCTGTGAAATTGTCCCTGACTTCAGCACCTCGAGCTGTCTTTGCATTGTTCTCCGTGGGTAGAGGCATCCCAGAGGATCTGAGGCAGGATGCCCTCCAGAGCCTGGCCAGCAGCTGCCAAGGCTTTTAAAAAGCCCACAAAACCCAATGGCCTTATTGTTGTGGGAAACAGACTGGTAGAGAAACAGCAAGCAGCACTCAGAGGAGGGCTCCAAACTTTACTTTATGCAGGGGGAGTGGGGGTGGGGGGTGGGTTTGGTAGAGGAAAACAAAACTCCAAATTCTGAGCCCTAACAATCACAGTTTCTTACATTTATAGGTTCTGTCATCTTAGACTCATCTTAGACTCATCTTAGACTCAGGCATCCGTTTCAAGAGGGAGGAGTCAGACTCAGGGCAGTCATTTACAAGCCAAAAGGTAGGGACCCAGGATTAACTAGGCTCTCTGGAGAAAGGCTGAGGGGCTTGGGAACTGACCCATTCCCTGGGCATTGGTTTCTTACCATAAGGTTTTTTATAATTTCATTTCACAATCAGGCCTGGTTTTGCCTACACGTCACGACAAAGAAGAACAAGCTGCAACTTTAATTGCTTCAGAGCCCCAGAGGAGCCATTTGAACTCCTGTTCAGACCCTAAACTCTTCACAGCTGTTCCGGAACCAAGTGGATGCCAAGGGGGCTGACGGAACAGAACTGTGCTGGAAACAGATGGTCCAGCCATTCACTGAGAAGTTCCACCCAGGACCCAGGTAGCCAGCTCCTTTCATCCAGCTCTTCTGCAAAACAAAGAAGCAAATAAGAGTCTTTATTTACAGATTCTATTGAACCCTAAATAGGTTGAAGAGATGTTCCTTTGACTGGCAGGTCCCTGAAGAAAAGCTGCCCTGCAGCATCGTGAGGATTTTATGTCATGTTGGGAAGGTGTCCCAGAAGACAACAATGCAGAACCGTTTTTTCCATCCATCTATTCATCCATCCATCCATTCATTCTTTGTCTCTCTCCTCTCTCTTTTTTTCTCTCTCTCTTTGTAAGATGTTTTTTCCTAAGCTAGGTTTTCATCATAATGACCAAAGTACCTAACCACAACAACTCAGAGGAGGAAAAGTTTATTTGGGCCTCATGGTTTCAGAGGTTCAGTCCATGTATGGCTGACACCATTTCTCTGGGGCCCATATCCATCCTTTCATTCATTCAGCCAATGACAATTTCTTGAATAGCAACTACGTGCCTAAAGACCCAGAACACTGAGCCAGAGACAGAGAAAGGAAGAAACTCCCCAGTAATCAAAGGGAAAATAATTGTTCCATCCTGAAAGGGTGAATGGGGAAAACCCTTAATTTCACTAAGAAAATGTGTAGCCCCTAATGATATTTTAAAATACAGAATCTAGAACCTACTGGAAGAAAAAGACTTTCTTTTCTTTTACTGTAGGGGGAAAAAAAAACAAAAACAAGAAGCATAAGCTGATCATTCATTAGAATCAACCACAAACCTCTGAGGTATGGAGCTGCTAAAAGGTGGTATTTCACATTGACATTGGGCTTTATAACTAGGACACAACACAGAACCTAGAGCCGTTTAATACTTTTCTACGCCCTCTGTAGATCTTGTAGAAAACAGGTCAGGTAAGTTGGAGCTGTGCAGAAGGAAATGGCTGGGAAGGCGAGCTTGCTACAGCGCCAGCAACTGCCTCTCCAGAGGCCTCCTGCAGCCCAGGGGAGAACCCGGGCTCCTGCAGTACCATGCCAGGGGATGTGGGGATAACGGAAGCAGCAGGGCTCTTTCTGAGCCAATGCACAGACTCCTGGGAACAGTTGAGATTTCTGCTGTTTAAGGAATTAAATGGTTGGAATTTCACTCACCCATTGAAAATGCTCCCAGGATGATACTGAAATGTCAGACAGGGGTTTTCTCTGAGAAATTCGGGGGCTGGAGGGTGTGCTGCCAGGGAAGGAGGCAGAGGAAGAAACCCTGCTTGGGAGCCATTTCTTCAGGGTCGGGAGTGTGGAGTCTGACAGCCCAAGGTCCCTTCATTGGCAATGAGCTGACTCAGGGTCAAGTCTAGGGAGCAAAGTTTCCTCAGGCTGGGGTGAGACCTCATGCTTTTAATAATTCTTTGTAAGGAATGAAGAAATTTTTGTGCGGGCACTTTCTGCCTCCTATCACTGGTTAATCTTTCTGAGATATTTTGATTAGTTGCTAATCCAAGCAACTGGTGATATTTCCACTCAAGTGGTGCCCGTGATGATATAGAGAATGAAGGACACCTGAAGCCTAGTCCCCCCTGGTGGGAAACCTGCTGCTCACCAGCCTAAACAGTATAGAACTCAACCAAGAACCAGAAAGTAAGAAAAGCCATACAAACCCAGAAAACATCTGAGAAGCCAGGATTGATGTCTCAAGATGTTCCACTTGTTTATTTGTACCCTATTTAAAAAAAAAAAAAAAAAAACAACAACAACAACATTGGAACAACTTTAGTTTATTCACATGTGAACTCTCTCAGGGCTCCATCTGGACTCATTTACATAAACTTTATATGTAGTACTGACAAATCATCTGAGTTCTCAGAAAAGCAAATAACTAAACATGGGAGAAGCTTCTACAGGTAGACTAACTGGTAACAGCAAGAAATAGCAGGTGCCAACAAAAAGGGAGCAGAAACAGCAACTATTAATAGTCTCAAGAACTCAAAATCAACTCTCTGGGTCCATTGAGCACAGGGTTAAATAACCCTTGGTCTTAAATCTATTTTAAATTGGGCCATTTACTGATATTTTTATTGCTGACCCTGAGTCTCTATGAGAAGGTAAAATTATGTTCACTTTATCTTTTTAAAGAACTTAAAATGTAAATACATTTTGTCTCCTATCACGAAATTTAAAAACTTTGAGCTTAAAATGATTAAACTTGCAAGAACTTAGAGACTTAGTCATCCAAAATGATTCTCAGTGCAAGGTTCATCTTGAAGACAGGTGTGTTTGGGGTTTACATTAGTCAAACTCTTGGTATGAATTATATTTCCCATCTTGAGAGGAATCATTTGGAACTTCACACAGACCTTTGAAAATAATGTTAATATGATTCATACAGAAATGAATCAGGACCACAAGGACCAGGTTTTCACCTGGAATCCATGCTGGTTATGAATGAGGGACCAGAAATATTTGGTGCCTCTTAAAATTAATAAGGGAATTTAGAAATATAATTCAAAGTATTTGATCTAAATTCCAAGGTTACTAGTACAATTATACTTCTGGTTTGGTTGGTTGTGCCTTAGAACCTGGAATCTGCCCGGGGGAGGGCACAGTGGCCACTGTTTTGGCTTAGGATGGAACCCGGTGAGAGACCCCTACATAAATGATGACAGCAGAGGAAGAGTAGGTCACAAGGGAAACAGAACAGTGGCCAAAACAATGGGAAGCATAAGAATAGGGTATCCTAGAAAAAAAGTCAAACTTCCAAAGAAGGGAGAGATTAATAGGTTCCATGCCACTAAAGGTCAAAATGGAGACTTAAAGTGACCATGGATTTGGCCATGTAGTGGTCATAATTGATGTTGTAAAATGGGATATAAATGGTCTCTACCACATATGTTGGCAATGTGTAGGAAATGCGATAATTCATTCCAGTTCCTTAGCACAGTACTTGACATATCAAATATTTGAAATACATAAGCTATTTGTATTTCTATCATTATTGTCATTGAGTATATTTACCTTTTACATCGCTGGAACCAGCCCTTTTCTTACTCTAGTAGGTAATGTAGGGCAGATCTCTCTGGTCCTAATGGTCCGTTTTTCTTGGCTCATCAACACCTACACCTGAAGATATGGCACTAGGAGTCCTTCTTCTATTGAGAAAACACACACACAAACACCTCACATAATCCCATGCATATCACGGGCCATTCTATAAACTCTCTGGTTTTCCCCACCAAGGGCAGTCACATCCTACTACCCTAACAGTCCCTGCCAGACTTCACCAATGATTAGCACTCCCTGTGGGTTCAAAGGCCAAGCCAATCCTGGATCACATGCCAGCATCCCAACAGTGGTAAGAGAGATGTTTGGGTCCCTCTGGCTTCTACAGTGAGAGAAGAGAGAGAGAGAGAGAGAGAGAGAGAGAGAGAGAGAGAGAGAGAGAGAGAGAGAGAGAGAGAACGCCCAGCTTTCCAGCAAGAGTCCATCCATGTAACAAGGGAGACTGATTCTCAGCAGTGACAAAGAAAGAAACTGGAACATAATATTTATATATATATCCATGCAAGTCAGTTATTCCTAATTGAGCATCATCAATATCTAGGCAGTACTAAAAATTACTTCAGGAACATTTCTAGGCTATAAAAGAAGTAAATCAAAGGTGGAACTTGGTGAGCTCCCCGAGTCGATATGGCTGAGTTGATGTGGGGAGTCCAACCAGGTAGAATTCCCAGACCAAATACTGCAGAAGAGAGAGCTGCATAGGAGGCTACTTCCAGAGAACTTCAGAGGATTTCCTAAGTATTTGGCAGAGAACTCATAAAATGCCTGTATGTCCAGAAACTACACAAGGCTGGAGAAAGACCACTCAAAAAATTAGAAAGACAAGTATAAGACAAGGTCAAAAATATTATCTTTCCCACCAGCCAAAATGGAAACCTCAGAATTCTTAAAGAATTTGGTAGAGTATTCAGATTATGGCTGCAGGGGTAGTAAATAATAAACTCTAGAATAGAGACTAGTCTGTTCCCACCTAAAAAAAAAAAAAAAAAATCTGAAAAAAAAAACAAGATTAAATTGTTTCCTAACTGTGTCCTAGAATAAAGCCAAGGATATTATAACAATACAAAAATACTCAACAACGCACAAGAAAAATTCAAAATGACTGACATTCAATAAAAAAAAATTATCAGGTGTACAAAGAAACAAGAAAATATGACCCACAGCAAGGAAAGAATCAAACAGAGTCAACCCCAAACTCAAAACAGATGTTAGAATTGGTAGGCAAAGATATAAAAACAGTTATTGTTACTGTATTACAAATATTTAAAATGGTAAACAGAGACACGTAAGATATAAAAAAGATCCAAAATGAATATCTAGAGATAAAAACTCCCATTTCTTTTTTACATCTGAAATTTTTTAAAAAATACATTAAGGGGAATTAATGGCAGATTAGACATTGCAGAAAAAAAGAATAATGAATTTGAAGACAGCAATAGAAACTATCTTAAAAAATAAATAGAAAAAATAATTGAAAAACAAGCCAGAGCATCCGTTTACTGAGTTTCAAGTAGCCTAAAGTCTGAAAAGGTGGCGGGGAAAAAACTATTTGAAGAATAATCATCCCCAAATTTCATCTAAACCATATGAAGTCAGGGCTGGGATTGGGCTTAGTGGTAGAGCATTTGCCTAGGACATGAAAGGTGCTAGGTTCGATCCTCAGCACCACATTATAAAAATAGATAAAATGAAGGTATTGTGTTCAACTACATCTAAAAATATATTAAAAACAAAACCAAACCTATATGAAGCCTAATGAAACTTGAGCATAAGAAAAAGGAAGAAAACAATATCAAGGCACATCAACTATCAAACTGATGCATAGTCTTTAGAGCAGTTAGGGGAAGATGACAGGTTATACCCAGAGGAACAAGAGTAAGAATATCAGGTTTCTGATCAGAAAAACAAAACAAAACAAATCACAAATGCAACTGAACACAGTCAGCAACATGTTTAAAGAACTGGAAGAAAGGACTGCTAACTCAAGATTTAATGCCAGCAAAAAATATTTCAAAAAAATGAAGGCAAAAATAAAGACTTTCTTACATATGTAGACTAAATTTATCACTAACAGACCTGGGGTACAGAACATGTTAAAGACCTTCCGGCAGAAACTTGGAATGGAACCACCATTTGACCCAGGTATCCCACTCCTCAATTTATACCCAAAGGACTTAAAAACAGCATACTACAGGGACACAGCCACATCAATGTATATAGCAGCACAATTCACAGTAGCTAAATTGTGGAACCAACCTAGATGCCCTTCAGTAGATGAGTGGATAAAGAAACTGTGGTATATGTACACAATGGTGGAATATCTCTCAGCATTAAAAGAGAATAGAATAATGGCATTTGCAGGTAAATTGATGGAGATGGAGAATATCATGCTAAGTGAAGTAAGCCAATCCCCAAAACCCAAAGGCAGAATGTTTTCTCTGATAATTAGATGTTGATCCATAATAGGGTGGAGTAGGGAGCATGGGAGGAATTGAGGAACTTTGGATAGGGTAAAGGGGAGGGAGAGGAAGGGAGAGACATGGGGCTAGGAAAAATGGTGGAATGAGATGAACTTCATTATCCTAGGTACAAAAATGAAGATACAAATGGTGTAACTCTACTCTGTACAACCAGAGAAATGAAAAATTGCTCTATTTGTGTACTGTGAATCAAATGCATTCTGCTGTCATGCATAACAAATTAGAACAAATAAATTTAAAAAAAGATCTTCAGGTAGCAAGAAACTGATATCACATTGAAATATGAGTTCATAAGAAGAACTGAAGAGTATTGGAAGTAATAACTAAAGGGATAAATACAAAAGGTTTTAATTATATGTTTAAATATATTTAAAAGATAATTATCATTATTCATTAGGGGGAAATGTAAATCAAAACCATAATGAAATATCACTTCATACTCATGAGGATGGCTTTACTGAAAAACAGTCAATAACATGTGTTGGCAAGAAAGCAGAAAAATCGGAATCCCCATATACTGTTTGTGCCTAAGTTGGTGGCAATTAGACATTTTTCTTTGGTATCATCAAATGTCATCAGGATATGGGGAATCTGTGCTTGTTCTTTTTAGTGCTGCTCTAGTACTGTGCCCCTCGTTAGTGGGGAATGCTTAGTAAATTCCATTTTGTGCAATTCTATTTGTATAAGCTGCATTTTTAAGTATAAATATTGAGGACCTGTTGGTACGAGGCACTATGCCAAGTGCTTCAGGTATAGCAGTAAATGCAGTCATCAAAAAAATCCTGTCCTGGCCTGGGTTTGTGGCTCAGTGTCAGAGTGCTTTCCTGGGAGTGTGAGGCACTGGGTTCGATCTTCAACACCACATAAAAATAAATAAAATAGGGGCTAGGGTTGTGGCTTAGTGGTAGATCACTTGCCTAGTATGTGCAAGGCCCTGGGTTTGATCCTCAACACCATATAAAAGTAAATAAAATGAAGTATTGTGTCCCACTGCAATTAAAAAATAATTTTAAAAAATCCTGTCCTTATGGAGCTAGCATTTTAAGAGTAGGAGATAGAAAATACAATAAAAAATAAAAATAAATAGGGTGTTATGTTGTTGAGTGCCACTGTGAAAAATAAAGTAGGAAATGAGGTTGAAGTAAGTTTCATGTAGCATGGTCTGAAGAAGTATCACTGAGAAAGAGACTTTTTAGAAAATATATGAAGAATTCTGAGAGCAAGTCATGGGAGTGTTCAGAGGGAGAATTTTCCATATAGAGTGCAAAGGCCTAAGCCTGGTGTGTGTGTAGAGAGAGCTGAGGAACAGAGCGCCTACTGGTGTGAGAAACCTGAGAGTAGCAGCAGAGGAAATCGGAGAGGTGAAATGACCAGATTGTATAGGAGTGCAGTCTCCACCCAGGGTGAGTCGGGACTGTTGGAGGATTGTGATCTGGGTTCTAATCTGATCCACTGCCGCGGGTTGAAGGTGGCCCCTACAACGTATGCCCGTTATAAAACCCGTACCTGTGGACATAATCATATTTGGAGGCAGCAGGGTCTTTTGTAGATGCAATTAAGTTAAGGATCTCATTTTGAGGTCGTACTAGATTGGGATGGACCTTAAATCCAATAACTAGTGTTCTTCCAAGGAGAGAAGTAGTTGCAGAAGCATCTAGAAACACAGTGAAGAAGGCAATGAGAAGATAGCAAAGATAGAAGCAGACACTGGAGTGAGGCATCTGTAAGATAAGGGACTTCAAGGACTTCCATCCGCCCTCAGAAACTAGGGGAGACATGTGAAACGTCTAGCTTCTCCCTCAAAAACTCCCTCAGAAGGAGCCACCCTGATGAACCTTGATACCAAACTTCAGGCCTCCAGTACTACTGGAGAATTACATTTTGGTTGTTTTAATCCACCAAGGTTATGGTACAGTTGGCCCCCTGTATCTACAGGTTCAGCATCTGAAGATCCAACCAACCTAGTATGGAAAACATTCAGGAAAGAAATTCCTTCTGTACTAAACATGTACAGACTTTCTTCTTCATTGTTCTCTAATCTATACACTATGACAACTATTTGCATATCATTTGCATTGTATTAGGTACTCTAAGTAATCTAGAGATTTAATGTACATAGGAAGTACATTTAAAGTACACAGGAAGATGTGTGCAGGTTGTATGCAGCTGTATCAATGAACTTGAGCACTTGCAGATGTTGGTATCCACAGGGAGCCTGGACCCAATTCCCAAAGGATACTGAGGAATAGCTATAATTTGCTATGGCAGCTCTGATTAACTGATACTATCACGTTGGCTTCTGCATGGAGAATAGACTTTTGGGGAAGCAAAGGAAATCCCTGAGCAGGGTATTGCTGTAATCTGGGCGAGACTTGGTGTTTAGATCAGAACAGTGGCTGTGGAATGGTGAGGAAACAGTAAAACCCTGAAAATATTTTAAAGTTAGAACTGAGAGGATTTGTTGGAAAATTAGAGGTGGGGCTTAGCAGTGGTTTTGTAGAAAGCTATGTGGAGCTGGGCACAGTGGTGCACGCCTGTAATCCCATTAGCTCAGGAGGCTGAGGCAAAGGAATGCAAGTTCAAGGCCAGCCTCAGCAGTTTAAGTTGCCCTAAGCAACTTAGTGAGACCCTGTCTCAAAATAAAAATTTAAAAAAGGACTGGAGATGTGACTCAGTGTTTAAGTGCCTCTTTCTTTTAGTATCTTTGATACTAAAAGAAAGAAAGAAAGGTGTGCAGAGATTAAGTAGCCAAAGAGGTGGGCTTTGCAAATATTTCTCAGTCAGCTTTTCTCTACAAACCATCCCTCAGCTTTGCTAGCAGCTCTTTGTTCAGCTCTCTTGAAAGGAGTTGCTGGAGAGAGATACAAGGGAAGGGAGAAGGGAGAAGGGACATGTTCCATGCTGCAGACTTCCTGTCCCAGGCTGCCACAGGCAGCAGCGCTGGTTTCAAGTTCTAGCTTTTCCCCCACACTTCCAGAATAGCCTCACTGGTCCCTCAGAAGGGCTAGCACCTGCTGGTTGTGGTTCCTCGGAGGTCTGGTCCAGCTCTGTGGGCCCCTCGTCAACACTGTAGGATCTGATGATGCTGGTCCTTTTCGGTTCTCCCAGCCCCGGGGGCAGGAGGCTGCTTTCAGCTGTTGCTACCTCCACACTTAACCTCAGTGGCGCCATTTTGCCTTCCAGACCTCTAATGCTGGTTATTAATTATTTGTATGAAACTCTCTGTTGGGATAACTGTGGTTTCTAGTTCCCAAACAGACTCCAATGAACCCAGAAAGCACAATGATTCTAGGAAAATCCTGAGCAATGAGAAACAGAGCTGCCATTAATTGAGATAGACAAGGCTGTGGGAAGAGCAGGTTTGGATCCTGGTTTTGGATATTTTATGTTTAGATGGCTATTGGAATCCTGTGACATCCAAGAAAAATGGTGAGTGTACTATTGGGTGTGACAGGAAATTTAGGGGAGAAGCCTGGATTACAGAGAGCAATATGCAAGCCACTACTTATAGACAGGTGCCTAATGTCAGAGGACTGCAAGTCCGTCTGGACATGTTCTCAGTCTTCTTTTTCTTTGCAGTCCCAGTGGAAGCATAGAGATAGTCTTCACAAATATTTGTTAAGGAAGGACATATGGATAAGAGACTTGGTGAATGGTATTAGTTATTGTGCTTACCATAGTAAACTGTTTGCAAAATAAACTCTCCTAGGAAAGAAACATATAGGACAGAGAGGAACTTGGATGGATTCCTCAAAACCCACTTGAAAGTCAAAGCAGATGCAGAAAACAGGGTGACCTGTCTCCAGAGGATGTTTCCTCTAACAGCAAATGACTCCTTTGAATTTTCTGGAACACAAGGCCTAGTTTTCCTCCACCTAAAACTAATAATTTGGACACATGAATAATTTACATCACATGAACATGATCACCCTCTCGCCCCCACCACAAGCTTCCTTAGGAAAAAAAAAATGTCCTTTTCCACTTGGCACTTATTTCTTTTATTCACCTAGGCCTCCCACTTACCAGCCGCTTCAAGTTCAGGTGACTTATTCATTATTCATCTCTTCTGGTTCTTTTTCTCTGGAGCAGCACTTCCCTAGGCTTAGTCTCCTCTTTGGTCAGGGTTCAACAATGGCAGGTAAGGCCCTTCCTGCTCTGGCCAAAAGCTGAGTGAATGAAATATAATTCCTGGACCCTGGCAGCTCAGGGGGTCCTAGGGGGCCCTAGGGAGCCCTAGGGGGCTGGTGGCAGCCAAGGACCTCAGGTATCAAATCTGTCATGATTCTGCTTTTTTGCTTGTTTGTTGCAGCAGCAGCATCGGAGGTGAGCAGTGAACAGACGGAAGGACACCAAACAGGGTAAGAGAGAGGATTCCTAGAGCCACATACTTCTATCTCAGAGCACTGGACCATGGGCAGAGGGCGCACAGAGGGCGGCCTGGTCTTGGTTTTCATCCTGAAGAATTTTCCTTTAAAAAAATATAGTCTACCTGCTGGTCTGTGATCATGATGACATCAGCTGTGGCACAAGAAGTTAAAATCAGTGAGGTTTCAGGAAATTTGATTTAAAAGATGCTTGAAAATTTTTGTTGGGCATCCGCCTCCTCATTTTTTTGGTTAATGTGTTCTTGGCAGAAAAAGTGTTAAGCAAGAGCTATAAATTTGAGTGCAACTATGTGTGAATAGTAAACGTTCGATTTTTACCTTCTAATTAGGTCTGTTGGTGAAAGAATCTGCTGCACCCTCTTGAGGTGCCTCACCTGCTTTCTTCCCTGTGAGGCGTCCTGCAGTTTGTCAGGTTCCCTTCCCCACAGCTGTGCACCATCTTCCTGTCTGCAAGTTGCCCAGAGTAGCCAGGTCCCAGAGCGGGTCACAATGCACGTAGAACCACAGGCAAATCTTTGGGGACCCTTGGAAGCAGGCAGGACACTGTATTTCTCAGACCCATGAGTGTGTTCTTTGTCAGAGTTTAGAGGAAATAATCTACCAGGTTTTCCCCTTGTAGTTCAAAATTTTTGGTATGCAATTAGTCCTGTGACATTTCTGAGCACTGGATGGGGCAGGAGAAAGTCGGGCCCCATCTCTTCCTGGAAAGAGGAACAGCTGACAGAAGGCCACATTGATGTTTTTGAAAGATAGTGATGAGTCCTGGAGAGGGAATAGAAGCAGTGGTCTAAAATAAATTTCTGCCATTCTGTGGGCTGTGAAGCCAGGCAGGGGTGTCTTCACTGTCTTCAGACAGGAGGAGATAAGGGTGATCAGGAGGAGATGAGGGTGATCGGGAGAAGAAGTGATCAGGAATCTGCCGGCCCTCCCTGTGTGATGTTCTAATGCTCACTCAGCCCACCAGCAGATGCCGTTGACCTTTTCTGAGAGCTGTGTTGTGGTTTTTGTGTGGCCACAGATGCCTCCAAGCTCTGCATGTTCCCCGTTGGTAATGCTTGACAGGAAGCTAATTGTCCAAATGTCCTCCCTTCCTCATGATAAGGCAAAAAGGGGTTGAGATGAGCCCATTTTCTCTGGAGGCAGTGGGCACGGTGCAGGCTGGAATGGTGCTGGCTCCATTGCTGCCGGAATGGCCTGGAAACACCCGTGTTGTTTGTCAGGAGTGGCTGCTCCCAGGCAGATGTGGCCTGCATGGGCAGAGAAACTGAGGTTGTCCCCACCACCCCATCCTGTGGGACACCTCCTGAGGGCTTTGCTGGCTGCACAGTAGTAGTCTCTGTCTGCTTCAGGAGTAACTTCTTGGTATTGACAAGACTTCTGTTGGAAATATAAAGAGTGGGTGGATATCAGCACAGACAGGGAACCCTGGAATGGGGATCATCAAAGCGTCTGCTTTCCTTTTCTAACCAGAGTGAGAACATAACTATGGTCCATTTGTCATCAAAACCCCCACAAAAATAATGGGAATGAATTCAGTTCTCTGGCAGTTTTGCCTAATATCTTGACTCTGAAACATGACTTGAATGTATTTTTAAATCAAAATCATTTGCTCTGAATACCCTCAATCTACTTTTCTACAGTACTAACCTTGGTCTCAACCAGAATCTTTTGCCAGATTGTAAACAGACTTTTTCTTTGCCTTTTTTTAAAAGAAAATTTTTAATATATATTTTTAGTTGTTGATGGACCTTTATTTTATTCATTTATTTATATGTGGTGCTGAGAATTGAACCCAATGCCTCACACATGCAAGACAAGTGCTCTACCACTGAGCTATAATCCCAGCCCTTCTTTGCCTTTTTGCTAAATAAACCCTTTTAATGTCAAAAAGGGAGAGGGAGTGATCAGGAATCTGCAGGCCCTCCCTGTGTGTGGAGAGGCAGGTTCATCAGCCACTGAGGTACAAGCAGAAATGGTAATTTTCAGTGGCCTTGTGCCTGTGGACAGGAAATTGCTGCAGGATGGGGTTAGTGTATAGACACAGTGTGCTTGGAAAGAGAAGGACAGAGTCTCATTAATTGACTAGTCCAGGACCCTGAGACTGGAAAGAGACCTAGAGTGATTTAAGGCCATCCTGCCTGCTTGCCATCTTTCTCTCTCCCTTTGTCTCTCTCCCCTCTCTGCTCTGCTTGCTTTAATCACTATTTCTTTCTGTTTGTTTCTCTCTCATTTTTCTTTCTTATACCTTCTCTCTCCATTAATGAGTTTCTAAAAAATGAAATGTGTGGTTGTGCATATACATACATTGAAAAAGTTCTGAAAAGATATGTCTCCCCACTCCCCGTTTTAATGTAGTTAACCTCTGAGTGAGGGGATTACCGGTGATTTTGCTTGTCTTCTTCATGAATGTCAATATTTTTCAGTTTTTCCAGTGAATATATAGAAATCTATCTATGTATAAGTTTCATATTCAGAAAATCTTAATAACAACAAAAGTAGGACACTGAGTAATTGTCTCTTGTGAGAAGAGAGTAGAAGAGGAACGAGAGGAAGTAGGATAGGGTCTTGGCGCTTTGGTCTCCCCAGGCCTGGAGAAGTGGCTTCCACAGGGAGGGCTTTGATATGTGTCTGTGGAATGAGTAATTAGAGAAGGTTCTGTGGTGAAAAGAAGGCGATTTTGGAGGAGACAACTGTTCAATTTTCAAGTCATTGCTGTCAAAGATTCAGTCTATTCTACTTTAAGTGAAAAGAATAGGGGGTTAGAACTAAAAGCTTATTGACTATAACTTAGGCAGACCTAATAAAATTCTCACTTTAAACCCTGTTTTTTTTTTAATTAGAGAAACTATCATAGATAGGTCCAGAAGTTGGTTCATAAACAAATAAATCTGACTTTCTTTTTTTTTAGTAAGCAAAGGAGTCCCCTATGGGAATTCCAAATATTAGTATTTGGTCACTTGCTAAAAATATCTGTAATGCAAATTGTAGGATGCAGGGGAAACTCCATCCTCTGTATCTAACAGGCCCATATCGTCTGAGGAAAGATGTTAATGGATTTCTCTGGTGTGCCAGCCTGCTTGTAGGAGAGGAGCCCGACCTTACAGTCTCTCCATTCCACACAATCTGGGTGTTCATTCAGCCGGCACCCATGGGCCTGGGTGCGAGGTGTCTCTCTGGCTAAGCAGCATACCTGGTTGGCAGCTCCCAACCTCCTGGAAGCAAGGATCTGCTCCGAGGATAACAGAAATGTAGTGAGTTCGTAAAACGCTAAGCTGTTTCCAACAGGAAGATTCATCCTGGCTGTTACTTTGATGGGTGAATTTAAAGCTATGCTAAAGAAATCTTCCCAGAAATTCCATCTCTGCGGCTGAGCACTATGGGATGTTGGTGGTGGGGAGTCCACATTCATATTTTTTCCCCCAAATCACTTGTCTAACGGTCATATCTCCTCAGGGCTCCATTATATCACTCTGATGTTTGTAGAGTATTTTCTGCTGTGTGAATTTCTTAGGGAAAAAAAATCAGCAATCAGTAATATCTAACAGTTTGTGCTGGCGAGGATTATTTAAGGATTTAAGGTGCAATTTCTGCTTATCAAGTAGTCACTTTACATATTTGGCAGGATGAAAACAATCTTATGAGGAAGTGATCTTTATTTTGTTCCTATAAAAAGATCTTGGATTTTTTTTAAAGATAGAAAGGACTTAAAATATATGCTTTTAGAGAGAAATAGAAGAAGATCTTAGAAGATGGAAAAATATACCCTGTTCATGGATAGGTAGAAGTAACATCATCAAAATGGCGATATTACCAAAAAAAAGACTGGAATTTCAATGAGGGAATTTCTCAAGCACATTTTACGCTCAGCACCAACTGACATTTCCTTTTATACGGGCAGTCTGTGGATGGCAGTACATCTACTGTGTCAGACATCTCATTAGTGTTCATGTGAATGTCCCTGTGAGTGGCCTTTCTCCTAGAGATGGATACCTGCCTGGTTGACCCTGTGTGTCCCTGACACCTTCCCCGTGTGTCTACTGTGTCTTCACATCATCGTCTTGGGCCCATTTGAAAAACTAGAGTCCCCAGAATAGAGAAAGATGACTTCAGGGACACTCTGACCCTTGAAAGCTTCAAGGTCACTCTGGACCAGCCGGGAATGGTGAAAGGACATCTATTCCTCTTCCCTGTTGCCTACATGCTTCCTATTTCTCCTCCTTCAAATATAAATTTGCTAAAATGGTTAGCAAGTAAGTAACCAAGTAAAAACAGCACTGCTTCCTAGGCAGAAATTCTAGGCTTGCCTTGATGGGGGCCATTTATTTATTAGACGGTCTGCTGCATATTATATTGTCTCTGCAGTATGCTGAGCCACCTTGATTGGATACTAGAAGGAAATTATTTCTTGATGTAATTTTATGCTTAATTTATAGATGTGATGCCTATGTTTTTAATCATTATTTCTGCTAGCTTTTAAAACTCTATTAATTCTTTAATTATGATTTTTTTTGTTTTTTTTTTTTATTGTCTAAGGCTATTTGATGGGCAGACAGATTTTTATAAATTAAGTAGGTAGATGTGGTTCACTTACAGAGAAAAAGAAAATAATCAGAGAAAGTAAACTCTTGGGGGGAATTACTGTTATCTTTTCCCTAATTTAAACAAAGATCTATATACAGTGCAGAGCTTTGGAAACTGGGCTAGACCACGGCTTCCTGAAATCATGGAACCTACCCCCAACACCCCCGCTTCAACTGTTCTTGCCCCAGAAACAAGAAAATTTCAACTATCATGTGAAAAGGGAAAATGCCAGTCTTGACTCTTACCAATTGGTTATATAAATTTGGGCAAATGGTTTACAATTCTCTGAGCCTCATATCCACATCTCTAAAAGGTGTTAATGATAATATCTATTTTGCCCATTTTTATAGGGCTTTTATAAGAGAGAAATGACATAATGGATGAAAACCTGTTAAATTGTAATACATTGTGCAACTAGAAGGCAGAGGCCCTGTGCTGGCAGCTCATGGGTCAAATACTGCACACACATTTTATTTAGCCTGTGCTGTATTTTTAAAAATAGAGCTAGCATTTAAAAATAGAATAATTTACACAAAATCTTGAATTTCTGACTTTTCTTGAAAAACCAGACAATGTGGGAACTTCTTCTCATTTCTGTGTGGCAACTGTTTCCCCAAGTTGAATTATGACCACCCCTTGAGAGAGGGCACATGCCATCGGGTTCCCTAATCTGCATCCTTCCCTGACAGCTCTCTGACATGGGTGGTCTCTTGCTGTTCATGCCACTTGCCTGATTTCTGTGTGTTTGAGTCCATGATACTTGAGTAAGATTTTAGATAAGATCTAAAAGTATTGTAGTAAAAACCATTGGATCTAGGAGTGCAAAGATGAGAGATAAAGCCTCAGTTCTGGCCATTTTCAGTTGGGGCAGCTGGCACTAGTCACTTTACCTCTTCGAGCCTTTTCCTTATACATAAAATGGGAGATACGATAACTACCTCATAAGACTTTAGAACAGCTTTACACAAAATAAGGACCTCAGCTTATGAACAACAGTGAGTAGCACATATATGTATGTATTAGTTAATGTATAATTATTTATAATCACACGATGCTTTATGTAGCAACCACCAAACCTCAGTGGCCTACAGCAATAAACACTTATGCTTGCTTCTGAATTTATAGGTTGGATGGGTGGCTCTGCTGATCCTAGATGTGCTCCTTCACACCTCTAGGGCCCTTGGTGGAAACAGCTGTGCCAACTCAGCTCTGTTCCACGTGCCTCATCCTCCAGCAGAATAGTCTGGGTTTGTTTTCTGGGCAAAGTTAGAGGAGCAAGAGGAAGGGCAAAACTGTACAAGGGATTCTTCAAAAACAGCCTTGGCTTGTGCTGTGTTTGCTAATGTCCCAGGGATGGCAGCAAGTCACATGGCTGAACCCAGAGTCAAAGGTTGGGACATAAAAGCTCATCCATAGCAAGAAAGCATCATGGTGTAGAAAAGACATTTGGAGAGGATTTGGAGAGGATGTGGGGCTGTTTGTCATGAATCTACCACTGCAGGGTGGGCTAACATGCTGACACATGTTCCAAACATAAAATGGCTCAAATATAGTAGAAGTTCATTTGCTGATTAGTATAAATCCCCTTTGTTGTAGGAGAGGGGAGTCCTTCCATTTTGTGCCTCCATCCCCACCTAGGCCCATTACTGCTTGGATTGGAGGTTGATAAACTTCTTAAAATGCCAAGGTGCAAGGGCATTTTAAGGGTTTTGAGGGCTGTGAGTTTTCTTTTGTAAATCCTCAGTGCTTCCATAGACAAAAGCAGCCATAGACAAAAAGGGAATGAAAGCATGGCTAGTTCCAGGAAAACTCTATTACAAAAACAGACAGCAGGTTGAAAATTCTCCATGAATCATAATTGTCTGACCCCTACCCCAGAGCTACAGGTATGGTGGGTATTGGGTTAAACCTGTAAGTTAACACAGAAGATAGTTTAATGAAGTACTTTGCCCAGAATATAGGGGACTCGCCAGGTTTTCAGACTGCTATATCTGTTTCTTTGCTATGTGGTGCCAAAGCAAATTCTCATATTATTAATATATAATATAATATATTTCAGTCAATGGTTCTCTACTTTAAGGCATTAATTTCTGTGCCGGTTAGGGTCGCTTAATTGCAAAACCAAAACCAAACCAAAACAAAAAACCTTACGATGTGTAATGGCTCAAACATAATAGAAATGCATGTATGTGACAGTAAATACAGGTATTTCTAGTCAGTGAACAGCTCTTCCCCATATGGATTCAGGGGCCTGCTTCTTTTCCCACTTGTGGTCCTGCCACCCACTTAGTTTTGCTTGTACTGATGAATAGAAAAGAGAAGAGAACACGGAAAAACATATCTGTTCTTGGAAGCTTTGGTTATAAAAGCTTTGGCACATTATTCTCATTCTGCACTGGGGAAAAGGTAGGCAAAGGCCACATGTTGTGGCAGTGGGCTGGGAAGTCAGTCACACTGCTATGCCAAGAGCAGCGCCAGATAATTAGAGTTTTCTAACTCTTACAGGGTGATTCTTAGACTACAAATATCCCAGTAGCTTACACAGTGCCAGCTGTGGAGTGAATTTTTGAAGGAATGAAGGAGGAAAAGGGATACTCCAGTCCAGATGTGTGGCCTGCCTGTTTACAGACAGGACTGTCTCCAGAGCATCCTGCTTCCCCCATCTTGCCCTCCAGGGCTAAGATGTACTCCAGGGCTAAGTAGTACTTGTGTCCCTTGGATTCTGTAAAGGGTGCTACAATGTACACATGTCTTCCATGACTTTCATAGACCTAGGGGGAGAGAGAGTTAAATATTATTCATTTTACTTAAGTAATTATCTCATTCATCTTGTCATATAAGTGTTAGTTGATGGAAAGAAACAAGAAAGAAACAGTATAAGAGAATGTGACACAATATCTCTAAGCATTTAGGGTCAGAGTTGTCACTCTGAAAGATACAGTTGTCACAATTGTCTCTCAGCGAAGTGAAAGAGCATGCCTGTGGTCTCCCCAACCCTACCATCCACCTTTACAGTACACCCAAATGAACTTTTTACTAAGGTCACCTCCATCACAGGACTTTGGAGTAGCTTCCAAATGCACTGTTCAGCTGCTGCCTGCACCTGGCTGAGGAGGAGGCCTCTGAACAGTTGTCCCTCTGGCCGCACATATGACACTTCTCTACTCAGTCACCTTTCACCACCCTTTGCTATTTCGGTGACTGTGTGAGTCCATGTTGGAATCTCAAGTAGTCCTGGCATCTTCACCAGTAAGGACAGTTCTAAGAGCCCAGGGACAGGGAGGGCTCCTTAGCACCATGCTGAACAGGGAGGCAGAGAAGAGTGGAGCTTTTCCTTACTCAGAAGGAGGAAGAGAGAAGATGGGTTATTGATAGAACTCAGATTGATGGGGAATAGGAATGATACCTGCTTTGGGGCCCTGCAGGACTGGCTCAGGTCTGCCCTGGTGCACCCTTCAAACTAGGGTCTGGACTGCTATTTTCACTTGACCTTCTCTCTTGGATTAACTTCCAGTGGTACATGGTATGGGCTGCTAGACTTGGTGAGGATTGACCAACGGTGAAAGAGAGCTTGGCTGGAGTTCCCAGCAGTGAATTGGGATCACTTTCAAAAGCAGTGCAATAAGGCCCACCTCTGATCAGACTGCAAGAGTAGAGATAGGGAGGGAAAAATAAATTCTTTTTAAAAAATGCAATTTCTGTATTATATCAAATCAAAATTCATCAATTACTTGAGAGAGATGATTTAGGAAATAATTTGATGCTTGTCAATCTGTAAAAGAAGAATTAATTTTGAGCATTTTGTCACTCTAGCATTCTGGATTGAGTGGGAACAGTGGGCCACAGTCTCCATTTTATTCCATTCCAACTCTTTTCATTCCATCCCATTTCACCATATCTTTTCCCCTTTCATAATATTAAATCAAAATTACCACTTCTCAGCCTGCTTGTGTTTTAGCACTTCTAATAGAATATTGGTTGAGTTGTAGTCCCTCTAGCAACTACTGGAAAAAGAAAACTATACAAACATATATAGTAAGAACATAAATAAATTTAAATGGAATACTAAAAAATGTTCAGCTAACTCAAAAGAAGGCAGAGAAGAGGAAACTAACTCCAGAAAATACTAATTAAAAGCAAAGTTAGGGAAAAATAATCCAACAGAGAAACAAGCAAACTCAAACAGAAAACAAATACTGAAAAAATAATAAAATTGCAGGTAGATCTAAATCTGAACTTAACAATAATTATATTAAATGTGAATGGTCTAAACAAATCAGAGGATGCCTACAAGAACCTCACTTTGAATACGGTTATACAGGCAGAAGATTGGGAAAAAAGATTACTACTTTTCAATGCTATATGGTAGATGGTTACAAATAGTGGCTTAAAACAATACATGTTTATTGTCTCAGAGTTCTTGTAGGTCTGAAGTCTGCCATGGCTTCTCTACTTTTGGGTCTTACCAGCTTACAACCAGGGTGTTGTCTGGGGCCATCATCTCCTCAGAAACTCAATGGGGAAAATCTGATTCCAAGCTTCCTCAGGTTGTTGGCAGAGTTCATTTCCTTGAGGCTGCTAGACTGAGGCATTGGTTTCTTGTGTGCATAAATCTGTCAACTTAAATGAAATGGACCAATTCCTCAAAAAAACCAGGAACTACTGAAACGAACCCAAAATGAAATAGAAAATCTGAGTAGTCTCATAATAATAAAAATAATTGAATCCATAAGTCAAAAACCAGAAAGTTTCATTGAGTCTATCAAATATTTAAAGAAGAAATCAATCCTACACAATGTCTTTCAGAAAGTAGAAGAGGAAGAAATACTTCCAAACTCATTTTCTGGGGACATCATTCACCTGAAACCAAAACTTAATAAAGACAGTACAAGAAAAGAAAATTACTAGACCAGTACTCTCATGTCCGTAAACACAAAAATTCCCAACACACTGTCCAGCAATACAAAAAGAAAAAAGAGGGGCTGGGGCTGTAGCTCAGTGGTAGAGTGCCTGCCTAGCACATGTGAGGCACTGGGTTCGATCCTCAGCACCACATAGAAATAAATAGATAAAGATATTGTGTCCATCTACAGCTAAAAAAATTAAAAAGAAAAGAAAAAAGAATAGAATAGTATACAACAACCAAGCGGAGATTAACCTGCAAATGCAAGAGGGTTCCCTGTGTTAAAACCAATCCATATAATGCACCCTATTAACAATCTAAAGAAGAAATGCTCCCAATGATATCAATTGATACAGAAGCAGGATTTGAAAAAATTCCACGTTTATTCATCAAAAACTCACAGCAAATTAGGATTAGCAGGGAAAGTCTTTGACAAGAGCCATGTTTGAAAGCCTTTGATGTGGCAAAACCAACAAAGACTGCTTATATTCCAGGCAACTTTGCACTGGGTGATTGCTTTCCTTATTTGAACCTGGGCAACAGATAAAATCCCAGGCAACACCATTCTTCAAATTATGCCTAGTATTCCTGATGATCTAGAGACCAGCAGTTGGTAAAATACAGCAAAAGTGAGCTCTGGCTCTTTATTTCGTGGCCCTAGTGTCAGGACTCTTTGTAGGGTGTCTCTACTGTGACAACATCGTGTAGGAACAAGATGCTGGAAAGAGCATTCTGCTGGCGGAGAAGCAGCTTGCTGAAGAAGGATAGAGGTTCTGATAACAAGGCTGTAGGGCAGGAAGTTCACAGTTAATCTGAGCTTGGGCGCCTCCCGGGAACCAGAGCCAGCAAATAACACCATGCAGGAAAACAGCAGGGCCCTGGAAATGAGATTTCTGAAAGTCAGGAAGTTGGCAGTTGAGTCAGAGCTGCAGAACCAGCTGGAATGGAACCTCTAGCTATCAGAGCCAAGCAACAAACCACAAAGAAGAGCTTGCTGAAGAGACCAGGGAGAATGAGTCTTTTTTTTTTTTTCTTTTTTTCTTTTCTTTTTCCTTTCTTTCTTTAATGAAGGGACTCAGAAATAAAAAGATTTGGTTAATTAATGTTGCACAATGCCAGAGATTTGAAACAGCAGGTCATAAAGAGAAATGTCTCATGAAGTTTATTCTCTCATGCGGGAGGGGGGGACTTGAATCTGTGGTCAGGCCTTTCTGCTTTCAAGCTTATTTCTGTCAACCAGACTTCCCACCCTTTCTTCTTAATGATCTGGAACTTCTGACTTCCCCAAACTCTTCCATGTGAGGTTTGATTTCTGTGTCAGTTCAAGCAGGGGGGAAAAAAATAATCAAAGAGTTCAATAACAAGGCAGAATTAGAAGTACAATTTGGGGATTTCTAATCTTTAGCACCCACTCAGCTACTGGAATATGGTCTCTTTTTCTTTCCTGGTCTTTACTGGAATTGCTAATAGACTAGATTAGGGTAATTGCTCAAAGTAGGTATCAGTTAAAGTTAAGCTTCTCGGCAGTTCTGAAGTTGAGCTGTGGTTTTCAGGGTGTCCTAAACAAGTGCAGAATTTTGCAAAGGTAAAGTGGTCTCTGAAACAAGCCAGCTCCTTCTGAAAGATCACTGAGCTCTCAGTGGCCAACAGAATCTTCCAAGTTTTGATTCAAAACCTTTGGGGCAGTGTGGTATGATGGATGACATCGTTTGGGCATCCAGTGACCTGGCTTCAGATCCACACTTGGCCCTATGAGGTCCTGGTTATAGCAGTCGCTAGACTCAGGAAGTCTGGATTCAAAGCCTGGGTTCAAGGTCAGTTTGTGACCTTGAGCAACTTAGTTCATTGCTCTGAGACTCACTTCTGTCATCTGTAAAAACAGATTGCAACCATATCTACTTTCCAGAGGACTGAGTGGTTTAGTACTGCATGTTCCCAGCTCATAAGTGCCATATAAGAGTCTTCTGTAATTATACATATTACCTAGGTCACTTCTGGTTTCAGTTCTTCAACTGTAAAGCTAGAGTGAGGGCTAGCTTAGTCCATATTTCTCAAATTGTGGTCTCGAAACTTCTATCATCAAAATAATACTGGGGACTAGTTCAAACAAAATCTCTTAAGAGTGGGATCTAGGTGGTTTCTTCTTCTCTTTTCTTTCCCACCTTCCCTCCATTTCTTCCTTCACGTCTCCCTCCTTCTCTCTTCTGCTCTGTCCTGCTGTCTCTCTCTCTCTCTCTCTCTCTCTCTCTCTCTCTCTCTCTCTTTCTCTCTCTCTCTCTCTCCCTTCCTTCCTCCCTCCCTCCCTCTTTCTCTCTCTCTTTCTGTTTGTCTCTCTCTTAAAACAAGGTCTTGCTGTCTTGCCTAGGCTGGTCTGGAACTCCTGGCTCAAGTGATCCTCCCACCCCAGCCTCCCAAGTAGCTAGGACTACAGGTGTGTTGCTACTATGTCCAGTTTAGGTAGAGAGAATCTGGAAAGGGGCTTTAAAAAAATGCTTCCAAAGTGATTTGAATTCATATTTATTTAATCACAGCAGAACCCACATAATTCAAAGAGTAGCAGTTGGCATTGAGCTGCTTTGGGAGTCAGAAGTCATGTCCGGCAAAGCCCAAGTACTGACTTTCTGACAAGTCAATGTGACAGACAGCTCATCCCTGCAGCAAGGGGGAAGTGTGGCCTGGACCTGGATGAACTTCTTTCTTCACAAATGTTCACACACAGGTCAAGGAGTTTCTCAATTGAAGTCCTCTTCCCAGTTGATGACCTCAAGGTGAGCTCTTGAATCTTTGTGACAATAAACATTTTAAATAGTTACTAGTTGGAGGTCAGAACAAACTGCTCCGTCTCCTGTGCTCCCAAGCACAGTGCTTCTGTCCTATTGTCACTTGCATCCTACTGCATCACAGCCAAGTACCATGTCTCCCCTGGGAACAATGAGCAGCTTAAATTTAAGGTGAGTGTCTTATTCATCTTGGTTTTCCTCTCCTCCTCCCTGGCCCTAGCACGGCAGCTAGGTGATTTGCATGTGGTGGGCCTTGAACACATGAATGAATTGGCAGAGGACCCACTTCAAACTGACTCCTGAGGAGGGCGTTTACAACTCTGGGATCCAAACAGGGTTTGCTGTAATCGATGAGCCCCACTGAAAACAAAGGCAGTGGAAAAATCCAGTCTCCATCACAAAGGTCTTTGCAATATTAATACAGTGGAAGATATAAATCTTAATTAGTAGCAGGAAAAAGTGATGATGTATCAAGGTTCTCAAAATGTCAGCTGGTGGCTGGGCCATCAATTCATTTATAGCTGCAAACTATTGCACAGTGATACTGAAACCAATACTGCTAATTAAAGGTGCAATGACAATCAGCCAGCTCACTGTTAATTGATTCTTAATACTTCAATTACTTGTTTTTATGCCAGTCAAATTCAATCAAAAGGGGTCAGAGAGTCCTTACAAGGCTTATAGTTTTAGAATGATTTTCATATATTAATTTTTATGTGCATCTTTTCACAGTCCAAGTGAAAGAGTACCTAGATTCATATATACTTACCAGCTCATTTGAGCTTTTGGAAAATGAAGCTAATCCTTGGTGACAAATAGGCATAAACACTTCATCAACAAGAGGAAAATTTTACTATACCTTAGACTTTGGTTCCAGATTCGGTTTCTTTATCCTTTGCTGGAAAATAACTCTAGGTTTTTTTTCTAACTTCAGATGATCATGTGACCCCACTCTCCATCCTCTATTTTCCCCTTCCTGTCCTTCTCAAGTTTGGGAGGGGGGATGGTTTATAGTTCCTTTGTCCATCCCCCTGCAGCGTGGCTTCTGCCTGTACCACATCTTTGAAATCCACTGTCACCCTCACCAGCTAATTCAATGGCCTTTTTCGGTCCTGAGTTTTCCTGTAGCCTTCAGGACTATCCACCACTCTTTCTTTGACACTGCCCTCCTTGCTTGGGATCCCCGCTAACCTCTCTGCCAGAAATGTTTCTAGAAGGGGATTACCATAGCCTACTAAAACAGGCAGGTGAGATGAAAGGGGCAAGGAAAACCCTAGGATACCCTTTCCCAGGAAAAGGCCAATGGCCAGTAGGTCAGAACATCTAGGCCACAGGGAATGGACAACTCCAGTCCTACCCTGGACCCACATTGGTATTGAAGAGGGCAGAATGGGAACACGTCTCTGGGAGGGTAGAGGACAGATGTGGGATTATAGATGGAGATCCAGGCTGTGTTTGCCAAGTTCGTTAGAGATAAGGAGAGGACCACCAGCTACATAACAAATAAATAAATTTCACCTAGACTGGTGGTCCTAAAATGTTGATTCTATTTGGGATTCTCTATAGAAACTTCTTAACCCTGAAGAATTGGATTGTGGCAGGATTATTTCAAACTATTCACTCAGCCCAACCCGTAGATGTCCCTGAGAGATCCTCTGCTGGTCCTCAGTTGGGCTTTCTGGGTCTGAGCCTTGCACCCTTATGTCAGTTCCTTTCTTTCTCCTGTGGCTTGAACCTCCTCTCAGTCCCCCTCTAGATACCCTCCCCCAGCCAGTCTCCCAGCCCTCAGTGATGACCCCTGTCTGGTCTTGGGGTTTCTCACATTTCTTTTGTAATTTCCTGTGACCTGCCTCATGATATGTTTCTCATATTGCATTCTTGTGTGTTTTTGTTTAACTTGTCAACATATGATGCTTTTTTTTTTATACAACTAAATTTTAAACTCAATGCTAGTAACCCACCTTTGCTTCTTTGAATTCCCTGTTGTATCTGGGATAATATCTTGACATGGTAGATGGGTAAACATTAGTTGATGGAGTCATAAGCCACTTTAAAACAAAAAGAGCTAATGTGGGGCTAAAATAACAAATTTAAATGTTCCTTGTTTTCTTTTCCTTAGTGAAATTTTTGTTTTGTGGGAAGTCTTTAATTAGGAATGTGCCTAACCCATATGATACTTTGAAAGAAATGATGTCGGAATCACAACACTTTATCATTCTATTGAATTGTTAAATGGTGTGTGAATGGAATATTGCTTGACTAAACTACTTATATTTGGATCTTTTAATGTTATTGGGGGTGATTTTTGGGACATGGCCAAAAGTCAAAGAAGGATAATATAAATTATCACCTAATTTAATTTTAAGATTAGCTAAACATTCAATAAACCTCAGCATCAGTTAGTTCTCCTTTCTTTGGAAAGAACCAGCAACCTAAGATTTATCCAGAGAATCTATGGGCCCCTTCCTCCCTCCCTCCCTTCCTTCTTTCCTTCCTTCCGTGGGCTCTCTTTCTTGTCAGCCTACTCTAGTAACTATCTTAACTTCCAGTATCTTCACTGTTAAGATTTTCTCTGCCATTTAAACATACTACAAATCTTTCCAATTAAACAACAGAGTGAGAGAAAAGGAAGGAGGAAGGAAGTAAATAGTTATTTGTATTGTCCCTAAAGAAAGTGGAGACAGTAAAACACCATGTCCCTGAGTGTTCCTTTTCTGTTCCCCAAAATCTAGCCAAGTTAAGGTGACAATGAGAGCAAGCCTGGGCTGGAAATTACAGATACATATTATCTTGAATATGGACACTGACTTCTCTATGGGCTCTGGGAACTAGGGCAAGTCGGTGTTATCTGTAGAAAGCTACTTTCTTGCATGTACACCAGGACAGTTGCTCTTTGGGATGATGTCAGACAAGCAAACTAAGCAAGCTAGTGCTGATGATGTCACTGCTCCCGCAGCCTACATACAACCTCCCTCTGAGTGGGAAAGGGTTCAGAGTTAGGGCACTGTGGAAAGGATACATGTCACTGGTCCAGCTGGCTGCCACTAGACAAGACACCAGGAGGGAGAGGAGGGCATTGCTTGGCAAAATACTGTGAGGGAGGGAGGTGCTATCTGTTGACCTATCACCACTGAACTCTTGAACAGTCTCTGAACTCTTGTAAGCTTTCCTCCATAAATCATATGTTTTCCATTCTGTCTTTGGGAACATTTTTTTTTTTCAACCTGGCTTGGCACAACTGGGCTGTGGATGAGACATTATTTCTATGTCTAGTCCAACTCTCTAATATTGCAGATAGGAACTAAGTCACTTCTTCATACAAACCATTTATTTACTCTCCTTAATCCTTAATCTTTTCTTTAAGCTGAAAAAGTCTGGATTCTTTTTTTTTTTTTTTTTCTTGGTACCAGGTATTAAACCCAGGTCACTTAACCACTGAGCCACATCCCCAGTCATTTTTTTTTTTAAATGTTTTATATTGAGACAGCATCTTGCTAAGTTGCTGAGGGCCTTGCTAAATTGCTGAGGCTGGCCTTGAACTTGTGATACTCTTGCTGCAGCCCCCACAAGCTGCTCAGATTACAGGCTATTGTGCCATGATGCCAGGCTAGATTCTTGACCTTTTTCAGGAACTTATTTCTGTGCATTTTTGAAGACATTGTCTTTGTGGCTCTGTTGAATGCTTTCCAGTTTCACAATAAAAATAATTAAATAAAGTTCTAGTGCCTTTTCTAAAGGACACTTGCTTCATGGGAATCTATCTTCCTTCTCTTTCCCGTAGTGTAAAGTTGAATCTTTTTTTTTTTTTTTTAATTAATTTTTATTGTAGGTTGTTCAAAACATTACATAGTTCTCGATATATCATATTTCACACTTTGATTCAAGTGGGATATGCGCTCCCATTTTTACCCCATGTAAAGTTGAATCTTGTAGTATAAAGCTTTAGTGCAAATGTCATGAGGTCTTGTTCATTATTCCTCACCTGGGGTGTCGGGTATGTGTGTGTGTGTGTGTGTGTGTGTGTGTGTGTGCGCGCGTGCGTAGGAAAGTGCAGCTTTCCTCAAAAGGACCAAATTTTAGCCAATATCCATATAAGATGTCTCAACCCCTCTCCTGGACTGGGGCCTGGGCCTTTGGGAATCTGGCCTGGTGGAGAAGGTAGAGAGGAAACCAGAGTTTGAGACACAACTGGATTCTCCTCTACCTCTGTTTAAGTTGCATGCCCTTGTCCCTGAGAAAGCCCCTTTTAGCGTGAGCTAATCCCCACAGGAGATGCCTGCTGCTCCGAGGGTCCAGTTGGCAAATCTGAATTCTTCTCCACCACTCTCAAGTGGCGGGTGGCGTGTTGCAGCTCTTAATGGTGGACCCTAGCAGTTAACCACCAATTTCTTTCTGAGTTCTTGTCTCTCAGTCAAAGAATGAGATCCACTGACAAGGATGGAAGGCAAAAGTGAAAGAAGTAGGATTTATTTAAGTGAGAAGAAAAGAGGTAGAACTTCCCAGGTGAGAGGGGACCTGATAGCAGGTTACCCTTTAGGTGTGCTGGTCTAGGGGTTAATGTAGTTAACCAGGGTGAGGATTTTGATCAAAATCTATGTTAAATAAGTATTGGAAAAGTGCCAAATGGCTATCGGCTTGGCCATGACCTTCTTGGCTGTGCTCTTTTAACCCTGGAGTTTGAATTTTCCTGTAACTTCCATTTGGGTTGACTCCACTTCCATGTTCTGCCCTTAGGGACAAAGGCTTAACTAGAATATTTAGAATGTCTCCACAGATTATTTTCATCAAATAGTCTTTACTTTTGGGAAAAAAAAAAAGAAGAAGAAGAAATCTTATTGGGACCCATTAACTATCCTATCTTATTCAGAAGGGGCTGATGGCACAGGATCTTAGGGCTCATTTGGTACAATCATCTCTAGTGGACATTTTTTTTTTTTAACTTTTCCTTTCTCCCACTCAACATCTTTTTTTCTTTCCTCTGGAAGTAGAAGTACTATTTCCTGTGGGAAGCCCATACCTGGTGGCTTAAGCAGGGAATCAGGGTTCATCTCACAACACAGATGATTCAGACCTGGCCAATCAGAAAGCTCCATTTCCTGAGGCATAAGGATTGATTCTTGATAGAAACATGACCCAAGCCATACCAGTCAGAGTTGTTTCTGAGATATTTCTTTTGGAGCTGTTAGTCCACTTGGGGGAAATAACTTTACAAGCTATACACCTTGGGGTGCTAGTAGCCATCTGGTTTGACATGTGGAAAGATCTTGTTAGAAAGAGCAGAAGAGAGGGGAGAGAGGAAGGAGAGAGGAAAGAAGAGTGTTCCGATGAAATCCCATGAATGAGACTGGAAGTCAATCCATCCCTGTGCCATTCTGAAATATTGGCCAAGAAACCACATAAAAAAAAAATCTGGCTTAAGAAATATTTCTGCTGTGTATGAACAGCCTCTAACACATCCCTCATTTATAATGAGCAGTGGAGTGTCTGCAGTAGCCTCCTAAGTAGAATTCTTGTTGTCAGATGGGATGGCAACCCCTCCTCCACTTTCAGCCCACTGCTCCCCTGTTCTTTTGATGCCAGGGAACTTTCTAAACCACATACCTACGTTCCCTTACGCTGTGCTGACTCTCCAGCAACCTCTGTTGAATACTGAGTCCCAACCAGGGGCACGAGGCCTCGAGGTCCAGTCTGCCTGTGCTCCACCCTCTGCCTCTGCTCTCCTTGGGATGTATGCCTCCGCTGTCCTAAACACTTGCAGGTTCCTAAGCATGCTGTGCCATTTTATGCTTCCTTCTTTTGCTCTCTAGAATTCCCTGTCTGGAATATTTTTCATATCCTATGCAAGTTTTGAGCTTACCTGTCCTTCAAAATTTACCCAATGAAAGAAAAATCAATGCAGTCACCATCCTTCTCCCTAAAGGGGCTTTGAAACTAATTTGAATTCAAGTGGCTTCTGTGAGATGACTGGGCAGGTAGCCAGCAGTAGAATCCAAGTCTCCTGAATTCCAGCCCAGGGCCCTCCTTCTGCCCAGTGAAGGATTTGACCTGGAAAAGGTCCACCAGGCCCTTCATCCTACTCTGTTAACAGAAGTACATAGTCACACTGGGGCTGTGCCACTCTTATTCCCACCTTGGCATCTGGGATGGCAGCAGCAGCCTTCAGTGTACAGAGTTTTAATGTGTACCAATTATGTGCTATCTTTCAGGTTATGTTCAGAGCATAAAATGCATGATGATGATCATTTTCCCTTAATCTGTTCAATATAGTGATAGCTCCCGGCTCTCAGCATCTGGCTTGCTAACTGCATAGTAAATAATAGTAACGTGCTGCAAGTGTTAATGAACTACTTGTATAAAATCATTTCCATGTAATCAAAGTACTATTGTTGTTGCCAGTAATAATAGCCATTGTGGACAGATGTCTGAACCCAACTGGGTCCCAATTAAGAGATCCTTGAGACTGAGGCCAGGCCTTGTGTTTTTAAAAGTCCCTGTGGAGATTCCAAGGTTCAGCCAAGGCTGAGAACCACTGGGCTTGTCAGTTCCTCCTTGAGAGGAGGTCTGGGCAGGATGTACAAAGGTTTTGAGCTATAGACAAGAATAAGGCCATAAGGGAAAAATGTGACTATTAAATGAGTTATAAAACGTATTTACTTTTTAATTGTTAAAACTAAAGGTTGTCTGTACCTCTAAACATTATTTTCTTTATTGTCATTTTTTTTTTCCTCATTAAAACATCACCATCAAGGGCTGCCTCACTGCCAGGGCCTCTGGAGAGACCACTACATGGGTTCAACCTTTCCTGAAGGCCTGGTTCTGCTCCATCACACTTTGTGTTCTTGTGCCTCTCATTTCTGCAGTGGAAAGAATCAAAAATTCTATAACAAAGTTCCTTGATCTTCTTCTCCCTCTTTTTCTTGTCTCTTCAAGGTCTCATTGGCTTGTACATTCTTGTCTAAATGTGTAAACTGAGCACTTTTTATTTCTACACCTAACTTCTTCTGAATAATAGATTTCCCCTATGGTTAAAGCAGCCTGTACTTTATTTTATAAAATTTTAAAAACAGTTTAAACATCAGTGTTTAATATTTGCTTTGTGCCTGGTGCTAGCATCAGGCTCAAGATAACCAGCATGTTATTCTTGAAAGACAAATGTCTTGGCAAGTAGAAGCAGGGCTTTTTCTGGTTTGGGAACCCATGTCTGGAAAAAACACTCTTTGGAGCTGCTGCTGTGTTTCCGAATGCTGCTGTGTCACTGTCCTCTCTTTGAAAACATGCTTCGAGTCTTAATGAACTGCCTGAATAACATCACGTCTTTTCCCTTCTACTGGGAGTAGAAATTCTATTTTCTCTGGGGAGCCTATTTCATGTGGCTTAAGAGGGGCAGTCCCTGCCCCCATCTCACAGAAGAAAGTATTGACGCAGTCCTGGCCCATCAGAGGATCCCTTGGGTTCAGTGATCTCTGTGATTCAAAGGGAGTGTTGATCATAGTGATTTGTAGACAGAGAGCTCCAGCTGAGCGCTCCTGGGTCCACCTCTCCATCTTTCTCTTGTGGTGGAGAAATGATCCGTATTCTATCCCTGCCATTCCCACCCGTGGGCCTCAGTGTCCCGTAATACACTGTGGGCATACTACTAAGGCCCACAGTGCACGAATTTCCCCAGAATGAATTTAAATGAAATTAAGTAGACATAGTAAACGAAATTAAATAGACATAGCCCTTGTTTAGTGTCTGAAAAGAACAAAACAGGAGTTCATTTTAAAGGTCACTAAATCCACAGTAGCTTTTAACTCCAGATAGTGAAAGTACAGTTCTGCTAGGGTGAGGGGAGGTGGAGTGAAAAGGTCATGAAGTATTTTCTGGAAGTAGTGGGAACTATTGTCATAGCAGCTGGGATGCAGAGAGGGAAGGAGAGGCAGGGGCCCAGGGAAAAGATCAATCCTTTCCAGGGCTCTCCCTGTGACCTACTTCCTCCACCTAGGTCTTGCCTCCCAGCAGGCCATCCAGTCACTAGTGGATCAATCCACTGTAAAAGCCCCAGCTCTGAACCTTTGAGCATTGGGGACCATGTTTTCAACACATGAGCCCTTTGGGGACGTTCCAGATCCAAGCCAAACAGGTACATAACACAAGGACTCAGCCCTGCAGTGACCCTCAACCAGGGCTTTGTGTACCCCTAGGGAGAACATGTGAAACATGTGAAACAGGGTGGCATGGGCACATGACTAGAAAAAAAAGCCACAGTGGTGATTCTCAGGTCTCCAAACCTGTTCAGAAGTTTGGGCAATGTGATTTGACGTTTTTGTTTTGTTTTTGGTACTGGAAATTGAATCCAGGGCTACTTAACCACTGAGCCACATCCCCAGCCCTTTTTTTGTATTTTATTAGACACAGGGTCTTGCTGTGTTGCTTAGGGCCTTGCTTAAGTAGCTGAGGCTGGCTTTAAACTCGCAATCCTCTTGCCTCAGCCTTCTGAGCTGGTGGGATTACAGATGTGCACCACTACGTCCAGCAGGGAATGTGAATTGAGAGTTTAAGGGTAATTACTACTAAAGGACAGAACTAAAGCGTGGGTACTGTTTTGTTCCTCCAAATGGCATTGTTTTATAGATTGTTCAATCTTGCCAGCTCTTTTAATCCATGAAAAGGGAAATTTATCTGCAATTGTAAAAAAAAGAAAAGTTCTTGGAGTTATTTCCATTTCAAATAGAATTTTCTTTCACAATACAAAATGGTTTTAAAAAATAATTTAAAATATAGCTATAAAATTTAACTAAATTAAGTACCTCAAAATTATAGGAAAAGCCACAAAGTTAAATTAAAAATGGAAGTAGAACCTCTGACCCATCATGATACTGCTAGATTTTTACCCAAGAGAAAGAAAAACATGTGTCCACATAAAATGCACTCACAATAGCCCCAAACTGGAGGCAACCCAGCTGTCCATCAACAGGAGAGTGGGTAAACTGGGATGGATACATAAAAGAAATGCTACTTACAGACTGGAGTTGTGGCTCAGTGGTAGAGTGCTTGCCTAGCATGTGCGAGGCCCTGGGTTCCATCCTCAGTACCACATAAACACAAAATAAATAAAATAAAGGTATTGTGTCCAAGCACAACTAAAAAAATAAATATTTTTTTTTAAAAAGAAATGCTACTTAGCAAAACAGATGACAACAAAAGAACTACCGTAAATGCAACAATCATAGCAAAATATGCCGAATGACAGAAATTTAACACAAAAATACATGCATACTATATGATTCCATTTACATGAAATTCTGGAACTGGAAAAATTAATTTATGGTGATGGAATTTGGTGGTTGCTTCTGAAAGGGGAGGGGTTGATGGGGAATTTTAAAATTTTTAATCTTTCTGGGATGGTGGAAATGCTTTTGATATGCATTTGACAAGATTAGATTAATGATACATATAAAATCTGATTTATTCTAAGTAATTTATATTTCAACAACAAAAAAGAAAAACTTAAGAGAGCAATTTTATAAAAGTGATATGTTTCTGTACCTTTCTTCATTAGCTTGAGGGGCAAAAACAAAATCTTACTCATTATTTTTTTCTTTTTATTTCAGTATTTACTCCAGAGTAAAGATAAATAAATGTTTGTTGAGTGAATAAAGAATAATAATATTCTTTGCATAAATGGAGCTTTCATATTTATGATCTCATTTAATCCCTGCAGTAACCCTGTGAGTTTACAGATGACGCCCAGAAAGGTAATGTGAACCATCAGAAGTCACATAGCAGAAAGAGGTATAGGCAAAAATTGGGCACAAGTTTCCTTATATTGCCAACATCTAACTCAAATCTTCTATTTCTATGATGACCTAATTTATTACATTTGAACAATTATGTGTAATTTTTCTTGAATCTTATTAATTCACCATTATTATGCATCTATAACTTCTAAATTTTAAAAAATACAATAAAATTATTTAGAGGTAGAAAGTTAGCATTGTTTAATTGCCTTTAGTATGAATTCCACCCCAAAGTGTCATTTTCTTTAGACTTCAAACATAACTGGTAAACTCCTGTCAGAGATAAAGGCAAATCTTTTCCTTGTCTTAAGTCAGGCTGCCATTGAAGCTACTGAGCAGAGCAGCTTTTCAAGCCACACTGCTAATGCTTAAATGCTAATCTGTCCATGTTCAACTTCTAGGCTAAAGAAAACCCCTCTTCAGTGAATTTAATGATAATTAACCTTTTGTCATATAATAATCGGAATGCACTTGGTAGCTGTCCCCTTACTCTAGGCAGGTGGAGCTGACTCTTGCATATTCGACACCTACTGCACACAAGGACCAAGGTGCTTTATGTTTGCCCATTCCTTTGGTCCTTAGGACAAAAAATGAAGTGGGTGTCGTGGCCCATTTTACAAGTTAAAAAACTGAGACTCAGAGAGTTTGAGTGTATCGGCCAAGGTCATATAACTAGCAAGTAGCCAAAATCAGGATTCAAACACTCGTCTCCCTTACTCTCCAAATGCGCTCCGTCCAACACTTCTGTGCTGAATGCCGACCACAGGTTTAGGAGATGAGAGAATAAGACCCCCAAGCCCTCCGCCCAAAGATGTCCATGTCCTAATCCCTGGAATCTGACTACGTGGTTAACTTTTGTGGCACAAAATCTCTGCAGATGTGTTTAAATTAAGGATCTTGAGATGAGGAGATTACCCTGGGTTACCTGGGGAGGGGGGTAGCTGATATAATCATTAGAGTCCTTGATGTGAGAGAGGAAGATGGGACTGTCAGATATCAGAGTCAGGAATAGATTTGAAGGTGCTACACTGCTGACTTTTCAAGATGGAGAAGGAGTGCAGGTACTCAGGATGCTGGGAAAGCAATGCTGCAGATTCTCCACTAGGTCCTCCAGGAGGAACCCAGCCCCGTACACACCCTCTGGTTAGCCCTGCCAGACCCATGTCAGACATTGGACCTCCAGAACTGGAAGGTAATAAGTCTGAGTTGGTTAAAGCTACAAAGCTTGTGTTCATTTATGCTGGTCAAAGGAAAGTAGTTTAGAAGGGATAGCAGTTAGCCAATTCATTAATCATCTTCCTTTGGTAATTTAAAGAAACAAATTTAATTTTCTTTTTAAATAGCTTGTGTCTTGATTGGGAATCCTTACAAGCAATACCAAACTAAAATATGCTTGTGTTATAAGAGTCTTAATTGGTGGAACAAATCTAGCCCTGTCTAGGGTTTTCTAAGGACATGATAATAAGGGAAGCTGCATTCAAATTCAGAGTACCCAAATAATTTGATAATTTATTATTTTTAGTTCTACTGTGGACATTATCTGACTTCCTGTGTTTATTCACAAGATTTATTACATTTATTCATCATTCATTTTTGATGAGGTGCCTTCCATGCAGTGATAATCATACAAGTGTACCGATAAACAGATGCCGGTGTAGACTCGGCAGTGCCTTAAGATTTTCATTTTCAGTATTAGTTTACATGCCCTCTTTGAATTAAGTGGGTGTATAAATGTTTAAGTTTATCAGACATCTGTTATAAGAGAATATAAATAATTCAGTACATAAAATTGCCCCTTTAGAGTTGATAGAAGTGGCAAGTAATATTAAGTTTAATATATTATAAATGAGGAGTTTCAATCTTATACTAAGTTGCTTTGATGATTAATCTTTTTTTTTTCAATGAAAAAAAATTAGAACTCTGTCAGAGAAAAAACACACTGACATCTATTAGATCTTACAAAAGTTTGATTTATTTCTTTTTCTATCAGAGTTAATTTTGAAAGTTAGGGAGGAAAAATCTTGATGTTAAGAGATATGGGAAATTATTTAGTATAATATAATGACCCAGTCAGAATTCAAAGTCTCAATTAAATTGCAAAGTTGCTCATTTATCATTCGATTTTCTTAGCTGGGGACCACCCATTGGTCCTGCAGGATGTGTGAGGGGCTGCTTAGGGCCTAGCATAATGCAAACTTAAATTTACATCTAAGTTGGTCCAAAGGGCTACTCTCAGTCAGTAATCTAGATGACCTCTCTGAGTCTTTTTCCTATTAAATGAGAAGGATGTGTTATTGGTATTCTCTTGGATTTTAAAATATTATTTGTTCCAAGATTCATGAATCGTAGCTCTAACAGGACCCCCCTGATAGTGGTCTTAATATAATTGTCAGTTACCAACTTAATCTAGTTAGCGTAAGTTGATGGGGCATCTGTCATATTTAAGGCCATTTCTACCTTTGGTTGGAGAATATGAGTAGATGTAGGACACAGAGGCCCTGCCCAGTGCTTTTGTGTGAATTATGAAAAGCTGTATAACTTGATGAGAAGCTGAGCCTTTGTGACCATTAGAAAAAAGTTGCCCTTTTCTCTGGGCAGACAAAACCCTGCACCAGGGCACGTGTGTTGGTGAACCCATCATGGGCTGGATTTCAGCATCTGGTTGCCTCCTTGGCTGGGTGACATTGGGCTGTGCACAACTTATTTATCTGTAATCCAGTCCCCACATTGTAATTCAGTTGGGGAAATAGCAAGTGACTTTATATTCAATTCTTAGAAGTTCCTTCTGATGCATTGTTGATTCCTCTAATGGAATCACAGGAAGTAGGATATTTTCATTTTTTAACAACTCTTGTGAGGAAACCACCATATGGCTGTTTGCAAACGGTTTTGTCAAGCTTGTTTTTAAATATTCAAAGTGCTTATGAATTTCACACGTCTTGCATACAAAAAAAAAAGAGGCTGCTAATCTTATCTAGTCATCTGGCAAACATGTTTTTAGAACCCCTGCCAGCCACCGGGACTTCAGCAGTTGATGGTAAGCACAGAGCCACCATCCCTGTTTGTGTAGAGAACCATTCCAGGTGGGGTTGGTGGCAATAGTAAAATAGGAACTCTCCAGATACTGGTAAAGAATCTTTTTCTTTGCTAATATGACGGCTTACTGAGCAGGAGGAGTGGAAACAGTGGTGTAGATGGTTGCCCAGGAAACCTTTTCTGCTTGAAAAATATCATTGGCTTAGTCTCTCAATCCTGGAAAGGAAGAGATGCTCAAGGCTTCTCCTTGAAGAGACCAGGTGGGCAGTTATAGTGCCAGCGGTACTTAGGAGACTTGAGAAGGCTCTTTAAGGTCCTCCTGAGCCCACCCAGAACCTCTGCAGCCACGATGCAGGTAAATGCAAACACAGCCCTGGGAGCTGGGTGTGCAGAACCCTGAGTGCTGGACACCTGAGCAAGAAAGGGACAGGCCAGTTGTCAGTTACCTCGAAGGTCCGGTGATTGAAAACGATTTGCTCACTTAATATTTATTTCAATCATTATCTGGTTATTCATAAGCCTTAAAAATGTCCGACTCCTCTTGTTCAGCAATCATACATCCAGGGCTTTAATCTAAAATCTTTAGGTATTAAGATGCTGATTGTAGTAGTTTTTAAATATGTAAAAATTGGAAGCAGCAAAATGTTCATGGGGGGGGTTGATTAACTAAGCTTTGTTGTACCCACATAATGACAAAAGAAATGGTCTGTCACAATCCCATGTGGACTAGTGATGCCCACATGGGAGGCCCAGGGTGTTTTCACCCATCTGAAGAGCACCGACACATGAGAAGTCTTAACTTGAGAGTGGAGGAAAAGAGGTGTAGTTTGGTAGGAAGATGTGACCTGCAAAAGCCTCTCTAGGTGATTCTGGTATCAGAAGAGTAGACATAATTCCATTAAGTGTCACTATTATAAATGATATCTAAACTTAACCTAATGTAATATATTTTTTTAAAATCAAATATCATACAATATGTAGTCAGCATTTGTTAAAAAAAATGCATGTGCAATCGGATATACCCTGACACCTACCCACGTATAGATATATTTTATGTTTACATAAAAATTTGAAGGAAGGACACCAAAATATTGAGTGATTTCATTTTGAAGGCCAGATTATGGGTGATTTTATTTGATTTGTATCCTGTGTATTTCCCGCATCTTGCCTACAAACGTAGAAAACAACACATTCTTGAATTTAAAAGAATGCAAAGAACTATGCAAGGGTGTGTGTGCCTGTAATCCCAGCTACCTATCTGGGAAGGTTGGGTAGGAGGACTGCTGGAGCCCAGGAGTTTGAAGTCAGCCTGGGCAACATAGTGAGACCCTAGCTCAATAAACAAAAAAAAATCTTAAAATAGTAGATAATACTTTCTGAAGAGTAATCTTGGCAAAGGGAAAAAAAAGAAAGAAGAAAATAAAAAGAAATATTTGAGTTGTTTATTACATGGCTTTGGTCTGTCAGTTATCCAGAGATGAGGAAAGCCTGCCTTTTTGTTTAAGATGGAGCCAAACCTGAACACTATTTGCCCCTTCACAGTTGCTACCTGAATTTCAGGTTCTGTGTTTAAGACAGTCATCTAGAATGTGACGACAGTTTTCTTCCAAACAACTTTATATTCCAGTTGAATATTTTTGAAAGTCAAATAGTCCTCCAACAGGCAGGATTCTCCGGAACATTTGCAGGTGACATGTGTACAAATGTCATGGCAGGTGTATATGCCATGACCAGTGTGGGAAGTTGGTTTTCCCTCACTTCTCTCTTGGCCTCTCAGACAATTTCCTAGGGACAGGGTTTTCTCTGGGGTAGGATTGACAGTTGGAGGATAAGGGGTTGAAGCAGATCACCAGATGCAGAGACCAAATGTGGGGGTTCTAGGCCTGGCCCTAGTATTTGATCTCTTCTCCTTGTTGGTGGAATGAAGGTGGAGTGCTAGCTCTTCTGTTCCAGGATTTCTATAGGAATCGATGAGATAGAATTTGCAAGAGTATCATTAAATCTATAAAATATCACTTCTGAGTAGGATGTCTATTACTTTTCAATGATAAACCAGCCTGGATTTTTAATAATCTGAGAGTTAATTGGCCTATTGATGGGTCAATACTCCTGTGGCTGATCCCTCTTTTGCCTCATGGAGCCATTTCTTCCTTAGTTAAAACCACAGCTGGCAGGACAGGACAGGTCCAGCCACAGATCTCTCAGAATGTGCACTTGGGTTGTGCTGTTTCTGGCCCTTCACATGGTGCTTCCTGCTACCAGGAGGACTCCCCCATTCCCTATCCTCATCTGACCCCTGGAGCACTGCTTCTTACAGTGTGGTCTTACATCACCTGGTAACTTCTTAGGAAAAAACCTTCCAGGGCCCTAACGTCAACTGATGTCAACTCTGGGTGCAGGCCCCAGAAATTTGTGTTGCACAACCCTCCAGGGGAGTCTGATGGATGCTCAGGTTTGAGGACCATTGCCCTACGGCAATGCTTCTCACTCTGCTGCTTATCTGGAAGCTTTAAAACTATAGGCCGCAGAACTATACTCCAGACCAATTAAATGGGACTTCTCCAGGGATGGGACCCAGGGATCAGTATTTTAAAATCTCCCCAGGTGATTCCAATGTACAGCCAAGTTGGAGAACCACGGTGGAGGCTGGATGACCCATTTGTCCTGGGCTCCCATAGCACCTTGCTTTTGTCTTCTGTAACACTCATGTCATAGACCCCATGGGGACAAAGAGTCCACTTTGTCACTAGGAGCTGCCACACTGTAGGCACCACTGAATGTTGACAGACTGAATCACAATGTGTTTTGATGAGAGGGTGTGTTAGAAGAATTAGTTTAAAAATACTAATTCCAAAACCATCTCAATAATGCCTCATCCCAAATAATCAGGGAAATAATGTGGGAATATTGCAATAGTTTTATGGCATTCAAGATGATGGAAGATACACATCCTTTATGTAGAGGGGAATATAAATGTACAGGAACAAACCCTAGGGAATGTGAACCCCGAAAAACCACAGGCCTTGGTCTGTCTCTCACCCTTCAGTCATTCTTTCTCTGTGTGCCTATCACCCCGTGCATGCATGTGTATACCTTGAAACAGGTGAACTGAAGATTCACAGATTTGAAAAATCTCATATTGGATACATTGCTTGCTTTGTTTCTCAGTGGCAACTCTATTTGGGGCAGATAATTAATCCAGAGGTCCTCCTCCTACTTATTAAGATTTCTTTTTTTATAAAAAAGTCCCAGCTGATGACTTGTTAAGTTCTCATTGAATTTAGAGTGTCGTTTGAAATTGAAGGCTAAAACCCATGAAATGAAAATGTGGATATTAAAAATAGAGCAGAAAATGGATTATTTGGTTCTACCCAAAACGCATCTGTTTAGAGTAAAATGTAATAGGATGTTCTTTGGAAAAATCATTCAGGGAAAGAAACCCAAAAGTTAGCTCTTTCTTACCTTCCTTTGCAATTTTTCAGCCACTAAATGTCTGGTACTACATAAATGGATGAAGAACACTAAAAAGTTGACCCGTAGTCATTTATTTAAAAATATTATAAAATGATTTACTAGTTTTGAAATTATGACTTTTGGCATAATGAAGAATGGAAAATTAAAGTCATTTTTGGATGTATGCTTACCTTCTGAAGCTATTTTTATTTTAGTTGTGTAGGTATGTGCCTATGCATACAATATGTGGGTATGTAGGCTCTTGGGAAATGACTCTTTTGCATACATTTCTTAGGAGTATTAATTACCTGTATTATGTGAACAAATCATATTCATTCATTTACTTATCCAGCCATTTATTTCTTTCAACCTTATATAGTCACATGCTATGCTTGTTAGGTGTGGAGTATATAATAGTGGACTTGAGAGGTTTGGTCCTGCCTTCATATTGCTGACCATGTTGTGTTCCCCATACTTGCAAAGAACATCTGTGCCGCAGTCTTTCGGCTGGGCACAAATCACGAGTCTCCACACAGCTTGTAGATTCAAACAGCAATTCTTTATTCCCGAACTCACACCGGCCGTCTACAAACACGTTCTGGGGGAATCCACGTTCTCTGCCCAAATCCACTTCTCCCAAATCCACTACTCTGCCCAAATCCACTCCGATGGGCTTCTGTCTCCCAAAATATACTGTCTGACCCTAAGCACTCAAGAGGAACTCAGCAGCAGGATACGCCCTATTCCAAAAGAGGAACACCCTAATCTCCTATTACTAAACCGCCCTATTCTAAAGGGGAAACACCCTACTCTCCTATTATGCTAAACTGCCCTATTCTAAAGGGGGAACACCCTAAACACGGATCCTGCCCTGGTCCTTGAGCAAGGTCACCTTTCAGAAGTCCTTCCACTAGACAGCATGGGAGTAAGCTGGCAAGGAATTTGTCATACCTACTTGGCTGATGGCTCCCAGCACAACTGTGACAACATCCTTTTGCTTCTGTGTTCTTGAATCATTCCTGACTTGTGTGTGTGTGTGTGTGTGTGTGTGTGTGTGTGTGTGTGTGCTTGTGCAAACGCTTATCTTGTTATTGATATAAATTATCACTTTTTTCTGCCACTCTTAGATAATCATTCTAAACAAGTTGCTTTCCAACCTTATTGTATACCTTGTGTACTGCTCTGCACAAGTGAACATCCCAGAATAACTTGATGATTCTACAGTAACACAGATTCAGTGTTGATTCCCCAAAATGTCTCATTAGAGAGAACAAATAATATATGACATGATTCACGAATTTGCAATCTTTATGGTGCTTTGGTAGTTATCTCCATTAAAGATAGTAGCTTGAGAAAATTTAAAATTATAGATTTGCTTGTTGTTATTGTGAAGCTTGTTACATAAAAGAATTATGCAAATGGCTGTCAGTCTGTTGCTGCTGCTGTCACCCTGAGAATGCATTTTAACTTCATTCTAACATGGAAATGCTTATTGGGAGCAGATCAGATGCTTAGCCCTTTGCAGGAGCATGTCCCTTTCTTCCCTTTGAGTTAACAAGTACTGTCAAGGTTGAGGAGAGAGGTGGGAAGGTGGTAAAGGAAGGTAGAATAAATTCCTGAGGCTCTATCCTCTGGAAGGGCCCAGGGCCAATCCCTTTAAAGACAATTTAGCCAGCCTTGCACTGCTGGGGCAGCTGGTATTTTGCCCTGCAGCCTAAGCAGGCTGTTAGTGACCTTCCAGATTGTACAGGCTTTAACTCCTTGCTGAAGTGGGATCCCACTGGCTTTCCTATTCTGTTCTCATCTGCAAAAACTGCTAGAGCAATCTTTCTCAAAGAAAATTTCCAACATCACTCCACTCCTGGTGTGGCTTCCTATCACTTTTGAGATAAAATTTCCACCTCGGGGTTGCCTGAAAGCTCTACCATCAACTGACTTTTGCATACTGATGCAATATGTTCTCTTGATCACGTCTATGATCCTTCTCCTGGAACCAGACTGATCTTTTTAATATCCTGTTCATTTATTCTTTAATTTATTCACTCAGCAAATAGGATGGTCAATAAATTCAGTCTAGGACATATACTGTATCTGTTGTAGGTAAACACTGTCGGGAATACTGCAATGTGTTTTTCCTCTTAAGATTCTTAAAAACAGGGCAGGGGTTGTGGCTCAGTGGTAGAGTGCTCGCCTAGCATGCATGAGGCACTGGGTTTGATCCTCAGCACCACATGAAAAAAAAAAATAAAGAATATTGTGTCTACTTATAACTAAAAAAACAAATATTAAAAGAAAAAGATTCTTAAAGACAGTAAATGGAAACATAAAAGGCCATTATTGACCAGCAGTGGTAATATCTTTGTTCTCTAAATGACATTCTTATTTTCTGCATCTTCTATATGCTCTTTCTTGGCTCTTGATTTCAACCTCATGCTTCATCCTTTTGATTTTTTTTTTTTTTCAACACCATATCCGGAATCACCTGTTCTGCCTGTGCTGATAGGACTCACTAACTAGGAAGTTCTTCAACTAAGGTCTTGATCATGGGTTGAACCGACTCTTTCTCAGAATTCACAGATCTAGTGAATCAGCATTGTTCTGCCCTGGTTGCCGCGTTATAGTCTTCGGCTGTCTCACATGAGCCCATGAGTCGTGTCACTGGCCAGAAGGGAAGCTCCCTGCAGACAAGCAGACCCTGCCTCCTGTACCTTGCTTTCCCTGCTCCTCACACTCCAGCACTCTGCACACAGCCTAGGGAGTCTGCTGAAGCTGTGGGACAGTCAGCTTTTCTTTTGTCAGGGATTCAGATCAGAAGCCCGGGTGTTCCCCCAGTGCACCTACAGTTCAGAAGTGAACCCAAGCACAGTACATGCCATCAAGGAGCACTCCGCTCAGGAAAAAAAAAAAACAAAAAACAAAGATTCATTTTGCTAGCGCTGCATCAGAAACAAAGGGCCATTGCAACCTCTAGTTGGAAGAATGCAAAATTGGAACTGTGAAATGACATGCACATGGGACCTATGAGGATGGCTTGGACTGTGCTGCCTGTGCTGATAGGACTCACTAACTAGATCAGGTTCCTTCACTACCAATTAGCATCATGTTAATCTTGGCTAAAAGTGAAGCAAAGCTGCCAAGGATTTGGTGGATTTATCAGTCCCTCCCACATTGGTCATCTGAGACTAGCACCCCTGGAACCTGGGTGGAGAAGAAAGTCCTTTCGTGACAATGTGCCATACGTTCTGGTCACTGCGCTCCTTAAAGTCACCATTTTTCTGGTCCTGCAGTGTTCTGCTATTTTTTTTTTTTTTTTTTTTGAAGGAATGAAAATTCAATCTCACTTAAGCCGGATTCAGAAAATAGGTCATCGATGTGAGTTGCAGTTATTTTCCTTCCAGCTTTCTTCTTATGCTTGCTTTAGATTGCTTTTCTGCAAAGGGCAGATGCAGCTGCCCTGGCTGGTGGGCATTCAAGGGGGAGGTGGTGACAGGCATCACCCAGATCCCTGGGTCCTCATAGCTAGCATTTGCTTTTTGGCTGGGCTGTTAAACTCCTGCTAAGGAACAGGAGAAATATCCTCTTTAAGCATTGTTTTCTCTCTCTCTCTCTCTCTCACACACACACACACACACACACAAACACACACACACACACACACACACACACACACACACACACCATAGTTCATAGCCACTTGATTCACCACCTGCAGTTTATAATAGAACCGACCCGTGGGGTTATAAACCACTTTATTTCTGCACAGAATATCTCAGCTTGAGGCCAAGTTGAAGGGCATTAGTCATCAGTAATTTGCAGTTGCTTTTTTAAATGTATTTCACTTCGAGAAGGTTAAGACAGCTAAAGCTAAAATTTCCCCATGCTTTGGAAGGAAGTGAAAAATCTGATGATTTAGTTAATCATTGTCATAGCTGTGGGCATATGTTGTTCCTTAGCGACTACCACATCATGGCTAATTTGTGAATGTGGTAACACATTGTTCTGCATTTTCTTTTGATTTTGAAAGAGATTAGACAGATTCCATTATGCCACATTTCTTTCTTTCTCTTAATATTTGTATATGTTTAAGATTTAAAATTCCTAGAACATGGGAGGAGGAAACTTATAGATATAGGTAGGGATCATTGGTATCTCTGGAGCTCCCTCAAGTTGTCTCCTGGGTGTCTCCCGGGAGATTCAGGGTCAACAACCCTGAGTTTGAACAAACCCTGGGTTTGTCCTTGAGAAACAGTGACTAGTTCAACCATCTCACTTTTCAAATGAGAAAACTGAGGCACAAGGAAGAGGTGAAGAGACTAGAAATTTGCCAAGATTGCAGAAGGACAATGTTAGGATGCTGGCCTCTCTCTGGCTTCCTTGCCGCCTTGTCACAGGGGGATCCTGCATGCCACTCCCTGTCTCCTCCCCCAAACAGGCTATTCATGATAAACAAGATGGTTCTAGAAACATCCTCTGAGGATGAGTTAGATAAGCAGACGTGTTATGACGAGGCTGTGCACCTTTTGTGGGGCTATGTCTCCTGATAGTAGGATGCCTTTCCTTAATGTCCCCGTTGACTCCTTGAGGGCTTGCCATGGCGCAGGGTGCCAGTGATGACAGGTACTTGGATCAGGAACATATTTTTAGAGTAGAGCTGACAGGACTTACTATCTACAAGAAGTGTTAATAAATTTGTGAAGTAATTTGGATGGGACTTGTTAGAATTCAGAAATCTTGTAAGTTTAAAAGAGTCCCCTCCTGTCTTTGCACAGGCTTCTGTGAGCAAATCATCGTGCTTTCTCTTTTGATCTATGATATGGCTTGTGACGTTCCCGCCCGGAGCAGATATTTTCTCCACAGAAGATTGAATCGTTTCCCTAACTAGAATCAAGGATTTTTGCAGAATGTGTTCTGTTTATTAATGCTTTTTTTTCCCAATATTTTTTTTTGGTAAAGTTTAGTCATTTCCACAAATGAAATCTATTTTTAGGTAGCTAAATGAGACTTTTTAACCTATAGAAGCTGTTTTGCACAAGTTAGAGGCCAACGTGACAAACGGTTTTATTACCAGCCCATGAAAACTATGACTTCTCTCTGATTTTTCTGTTAAGTCTTAAAAAAAAAATATGTTCAGACCATACCCATTTATCTTTTCCTGCCAACTCTGTGAGCCCAGGAGGCCCTGCAGCTCAGGGCTGCACCCCAGGCTGAGCAACCTGTGCTGGGGCCAGCCTGGTCTCCACCCTGTTCCCTGGAGGCTCCTCAGGGATCTGACTGCTCTTCTTTTACGCACTTCTTTTGAAGACAAAATTCCAGACTTTTCCCAACCCCTCCTCCTCCTTACCTGCTCAGGGGCATCAAGTCCCAGTGTCTGCTCCCCGTCTACTTGAAGCTCCCTGGCCTCATCCTGTCTGTTCTCTCCCTACTTCCCTGTCGGCCCCTCCTCTGCTTCTCTTCCACATTCCTCATCCTCTCTGGATGTAAAGGCCTTGCAAGGTTCTAATCCTGGCCAGCCCAAGCCTCTGCCTCCAGAGCCCCTCAGGGGCATGGGTGGCTGTGTCCTCTCTGCAGTATTCTTAGCTGGTCCTCCAGGCACCTTCTCCCTTCCAAGTTCCAGTTCTGCTTTCTGATAGCATCTCCTGTTTTCCACTGGAAACTCCAACTCAGCAGGTCCCAAATTGAGTCTCCCCCAAATTGTGTCTCCTCTGTGCCCCCCATTTCAGACAGTCATCCGGTCTCAACATTTTATCATTGATTTTTGGTCCTGCATTTTCTTTTGATTTCAAAATTCTGTTTTGAACCGAATCAAGAGATTTCACTGCTAATAATTTTTTCTCTGCAATGTCACTCTTTCTTCCTAGGACTTGTGCCTTAGTTCAAGCCTTATAACTATCATAATCCCCAGTCACCTTCCTAATTAGTGAGTAGTCCTGAGTCTTGCTGGGGCTCTGTTTGCCAAGCAGTGCAACTTTCATGGAGCTAAGTCCCCTTGCAGTAGAAATACCTCTTTCTAATTTGCCCAAATGGCTCCTTGAGAGCTTGTAGAGGTCCTGAGTGGCCATGGTGACAGGTGCTTGGATATGGAATGTATTTTTAGCTTATCCTTCTACACTCCTGCCAAGTGTAAGAGTTTCAGAAAAATATAAAAAATAAGAATATCTTCTCTAATACTATTTTCTCCACTTGTTCTATGGGTTGATGGAATAATCATGCAAACTTCTAAGCTTCTAAGACCCTACTCCTGGTTCACGGCAAACTCTCAGTAAATGCCTTGCTACCCTCCTTATGAGACATTTCTTACTTTCTACCTTGCAGAGCAGTGATTTGTATTTGAGTTGTGTCTTTTTGGGGGTGAAGTGAGTTGAATGAGATAGGCATGTGACCTAGCACAAGGCTACTATATAAGGTTACTTGATATAAACACTGCAATACTGACTGTCCATCTGATAGCTACTGCTATGGGTGTATAGTGTATACAGTGTGGATACACTGGACAGAGAGATGATTGATGTCCCAAGTGAGATGGAACAAGATGGCATGAGATCTCATTATGCTACTCAGAGTGGTGAATAATTTAAAACTTATTATTTATTTCTGGAATTTTCCATTTATATTTTTGGACTGTAATTCACCAAGGGTAATTGCAACTGAATAGAAAAAAAACTATAGATAAGGGAGGATTATTGTTATTTTGGGCAGGAGCTTCGGAGAGGAAATAGTGCTGGAGAGAGGAAGTCACCTGTTAAGACATGACGGTGAAAGTCTTAGGTACAATTGGCTCATTTGGAAGACAAGTGGAGGACTAAAGGCAGGGCTTTGATTGAGTGTCCACATTCATGGGGAGAATGGGGGTTGGCACAGGGGAGGCAGAAGAGGAACTAAGAAAGGAAGATGTAAAGGAGACAAAGGTAAAGGAATGTTCTGGAAAGATGGAGATAGCAAACAATGGCTAATGCTGTAGGGGGTGATGACAAGGCTTAAATATGTGCACTATTTTATGATGGATACAAACCTTCAAAACATCAATTTAGTAGCGATTGGGCTGGAAATCATATCTTCTGCCTTATGAAACAAACAAAGATAGCTATATATGACTGTATATGCATGCACACATGCGTGTCTAAATGTTTATCATTAGTGATTACACTTGGATGGTGGGATTTTATGTGTCATAATAATTTTCTTGTTTCTCTTTATTTTCTTAATATTCTATGAAATCACAACTTTTTTTTTCACTAGAAAACTGTCATGGTTTTTAAAGTTCTGGGTTTTATTGCTATACTGGACATTTATTGAGCACTTATAGAATGGATTTTGCCTATGAGAAAGACAAAATTTACTAAGCCATGGCCTCTGTCCTCAGGGAACTCAGTAGTGGAAAAGACCAACATGTGAACAACGGAATGTCAGGCAAGGTGCTCGCTGCTAGGAAAGAGGACCTGTTAAGTGGGAGCATAAAGGAAAGGTCATTTCCAATGGGAACACTGGGAAAGGCTCCTAGGAGAGCTGACATCTGAGCCACACTCTCATCTGGGCCCTGTCTAGCATGCAGACAGCTTGTTTGTGAAGAAGACGGTTCCTACTCTGACCAGTCTTTACCATCACTTGCTTATATGTTGGTTTGGAATTATTCTCCACTTTTTCATAGTCATGTGGTTGTTTTCTTATTTTGTATATCTTTGGATATTTTTTAGTTTTTGTATTTAACATTTGTACAATTTTCCTATGCTTGGTTTTATGACTTCTTTCTAAAAGCTGTTCTCTAGATTTGGAAGCATTCTTCAATGATTTGTTTACATATATACACACACATACACACATATGTGTACACACACACACGATTCATACTATATTATCTAAAAGAAACATTCTCAAAAAGCATCCTCAGAAATGGAAGTCTTGGTCATGAATTTTCTCCTGAGTATAAAATGTTGCTGGACAAGTTTCTATTTAAGTCACACTCGATGGGCTTGACTGACTACAGGAGCTCTCAGAGTGCAGGCTACAGGTTGCTTCACTTTCAGCAAGGTAAGGCTGTTCCTCCATTAAGGACTAATTTAGGGTATTTAACAAGGCTGGGCCCATTTGGAGTTGTCGAGGAACTGATAGAGGCTTGTGAGAAACCCAAATCAGCTTGTAATAAGGGGGCTTCTGAGAAGAGCACAGTAGGAAATCTTGTGGGATCCAAGAACTGACAAGAAAGCTCAGCAGACCTCAGAGGGCAAAAAAGAGAACTGGTTGTTGATCTGCTCACCAGTCCTCTGTCTTGCTCCTTTCTGTTTCTTGCTGTTTCTTCTCAGGATGGGCTTCTACTGTTTCATGTGTTTTCTGCTCTTCCACAACTTAACTTCTGCAGGCATCTGGCCAAAATAATCTCCTCCACAGAAGTCTCTTACTCACACGAAAGAAAAAACGATTTATCTTTTAAAGTAGAATAATGGCACATCATCAAAAATATGACCAGTACAGAAACGTACACAAATTTTAACAATTATTTTATTTTTCCTGTTTCCAATGTCTCTGACTCCTGGTAATCTAAAGTTTAAGAATTTCTGTGGGGGCTTAGGATGTAGTTCAGTGGTAGAGCATGTGCTTAACATGCATGAGGTTTGATCCTCAGCACCAAAAAGACCAAAACAAAATAACAGAGTTTCCATGTAGCCTTCTGCAAATACACACACACACACACACACACACACACACAAATGGCTATGAATGCAAATTTTGTTTTGTTGGTTTTTGGGACTGGGGATTAAAACAGAGGTACTTAACCACTGAGCCACACCCCTAGCCCTTTTTATGTTTTATTTAGAGACAGGTTTTGCTGAGTTGCTTAGGGTCTCGCTAAGTTGCTGAGGGTAATTTTGAACTTGCAATCCTGCTGCCTCAGTCTCTCTAACTGCTGAAATTACAGATGTGTGCCACTGTGCCTGGCACAAATATTCTTTTATTTACACAAAAGTTATCCCTATACACTATTCAACACTTAAAAAAAAAAAAAAGCTTTAATTGTATGTTTGGCATTCTTTCCAGACTGACACAACATTTTCCTTCTTTCCATTTCGTGGTTACATGTGGCTAGATAGTATTTACTTTTACGTAATTATTATAACTTGTTGGATAATTTAAGTTGTATCCAGTTTTCTATTGGAAAGAATGTTATAATAAATATCCTTGTATATCTATTTCCTAGAAGTTCAAAGTTTTAGTTCTTACACTTGTTCTATTAACTTCAAGTTAATTTTTATATGTGGCATAAGGACATATTCTCATATTTCTCTACAAGCTTCAGCACTGCTGAAAAGTTTCCTTTGTAAGATATACAAATATAATTGATTTTAAAATTTTAACTTTGTATCCTCTACTCATGATGAACTCATTAAATAGTTCTAGTAGTTTTTCAAATACATTGCATCATATGATCATGTCATCTGCAAATAAACTCCATTTTAATTTTTCCTCTTCACTCTGGATGCTTTTAATTTCCTTTTCTTATTTGATTGCACTGGCTCCCCACAATATTGAATAAAACCATGAGAGCAGGCATCCTCGCTTTGTTCCTGATCTTAAAATGAATCATTCAGTTTTTCACCATTAAGTATGGTGTTAACTCTAGGATTTTCCTGGATGCTTGTGTTGGGTTAAAGAAATCCCTTCTATTTCTAGTGGATTGAGAGTGGGTTTTAAAAAAAAAAAAAAACCCAAAAAACAATCCTGAGTGAACATTAAAGTTTTTCCAAGTGCTTCTTGTTGAATTTATTGAGATGATCGAATGTTTTGTTTTGGTATTTTTACAGTCTGTTTATATGTTGAATCTAGTATGATTTTTTTTTTGGTTGTGTGCATAGGGTAAACAACTATAGAACTGTGGAATTGCATAAGACAGAGGATATGGGCATTTGACAGGTTTTGACCAGTTAATCCTTCAGGAAAGATGATGCCAATTTACAGTCTCATTTATGTTATTCTAGGGTGCTTATTTCTCCAGATTCTTCCCAATACTCATTATTATCAACTTTAAAAATCTTGTCAGTCTGCTACGAGATAAATGGTTATCTCAATATTTTTATTTGCATTTTAACATTTCTGAGTAAGATTTAGCATCTTTTATATTTTACATTTCAATTTATTATTCTGTTAAATTGTTATTGTATGTACTTTTGATAAAATAAGAAAATTAACTTCTGATGCAAATATTTTTTCTTACTTTGTTTTATTTACATTTTGGTTTTCAGCAGACACAACATCTTTGTTTGTATGTGGTACTGAGGATCAAACCTGGGCCGCACGCATGCCAGGCGAGCGTGCTACCGCTTGAGCCACATCCCCAGCCCCTCTTACTTTATTTTTCACAAAGTTTTAGTACTTAAACATTTTTTCCTTATGGCCTTTGGGTTTTATATTCTGCTTGGAAAGATCTTTTGCCTATGCCAATATTATAATATACTTACCCATTTATTTAAAATACATATTGTTTGATCCATTCTAATCTATTTGGGTGAAAGGAGGCAGGTAGGGTTCTGGCCTGCTATTTTCTAAATAGTTGGAAGCAAGAGAAGTTAGCACTATTTAGTGAATGGTTATTATTTAGTTCATTTTTTGCCCATTGATTCAAAATGTGATCCTCATTATAAACCTTCTCCCTGATGTATTGGAGTCGTCCTTTAGATTATATTCTATTCTGTTGGATCTAATCCTGTAGCATAATGCTTTGATCAATGATGCAGTATAGTATGTCTTGATATCTGATCAGATTATGCTACCTGACCCCTGACTTTTTTCCAAATTTTTCATGTCTTTATGTATTGAATTTTCCAAATGAACTTTAATACCATTTTGTCAAATGATTGAATAGAATGTTTATGATTTTATTTCTATTATTATTTGCTGGATAAAATGTTTAACGCGCTATAATTTTACCTTGAGTCCAGCTTCCTAAAATTTTCTGTGAGGGTGTTAGTATGTTTATTATTGTTATTTTAAAAATATACAGATACTTTATAATTTCAGGTTTCACTTTTTCTTTTGCATCAAGATCTGAGAGTTAAAAGATTTTTAGGTGGCTAGGTTTCTTCCCATTAATGTTTATTTTTATTATAGTGTGGTCAGGGAAGATCATTCTAATTCCATCTTCCTGGATGTTTTGAGGCTTTACTTCGAGGACTAATGTATTCTTTTTTTTTTTTTTCTTTTAAGAGAGAGAGAGAGAGAGAGAGAGAGAGAGAGAGAGAGAATTTTTTAATATTTATTTTTCAGTTTTCGGTGGACACAACATCTTCATTTTTATGTGGTGCTGAGGATAGAACCCAGAGCCACACACATGCCAGGCGAGTGCGCTACCGCTTGAGCCACATCCCCAGCCCGCCTAATTTATTCTTTACTTTTTTTTTAAAGAAAGAGTGAGAGAGAGTGAGAAAGAGGGAGAGAGAGAGAGAATTTTAATATTTATTTTTTTAGTATTTGGCGGACACAACATCTTTGTCTGTATGTGGTGCTGAGAATCGAACCCGGGCTGCACGCATGCCAGGCGAGTGCGCTACCGCTTGAGCCACATCCCCAGCTATTCTTTACTTTTTAAATTAAAATATCCCACCAGTGCTTGAAAAGACGTTTTATGTTAGATAAGCACTTTGATTAAGATTTACTGGGTTTAGTGATTATATTATAGTCCTTAATACTTTGTCATCTTGTTCTGTCCTGGCTAACAATGCCTGTTAGTATTATCATGTTTTGTTGATTCTTCTAGAATTTTATATCTTTATGGATTTTAACAGTTTTTGGTGCTGAGAGATTTATAATACTTATAAACTCATTACTGATGTAAACTCAGGTCATTCTACTGTGTAGAATTATACTTGGGGCCTGGTAATTGCTATTATTGTTGAATGTAAAACAACTCTTATTTTTGTTGATAGTTTTTACTCTTTTCAGATATTATGATTCTTTCTGGTTTTGTTACCATTTACTTGATGTGTATCATCTATCTATCCAACTATCCACATATACATACATATATACATATATTTTTAATCTTTCTGAGTCATAAGGAGACTTTTGGACAGTTTTTAAAAACATTTTTATTAGTTGTTGATGAACCTTTATTTTATTTACTTATTTGCAGCGCTGAGAATTGAACCCAGTGCCTCACACATGCTAGGCAAGTGCTCTACCATTGAGGTACAACTCTGGCCCTTGGACAGTTGGTTTTAGCTTTGTATCTCTAAAGATTAGTTTTTCTTTTATATTTTAGCCTTTTTAAAGAATCCTATATTTATTAATAAAATACATATTTTCAATCTTGATGATTTTTAATTTGTATTTTCTGGTTTTAATGCTTTCTCCCTTTCCTCCTCCCAGCCCCTGCCATCTCCTGCCCTATGGGTTATCTTTTCTTTGGTTATGTCTGTATACTTCCAGGGGTAAGCATGATTTTTCTTGTAATAATATCAAAGATTTATGATCTATTTTTAGGTCTTCTAGAGATTTCTTTAACAACTCTATATAGTGGCTTTAGCTTCTATTTATTAATTATCTATTGACTACTTATTGAGATAGAAAAGAAGATTGACACATATATTTTATTAATACCATCATTTTGCTTTGCTAACAATAATTTCAAGTAAGGTAATAATTAAATCTCACTTTCCTTTTTCAATGTTTTTTTTTTAGATGTACAGACCTTTAATTTATTCACTTACTTATATGTGGTGCTGAGAATCGAACCTAGTGCCTCACAAATGCTAGACATGTGCTCTACCACTGAGCCACAGCCTCAGCCCCAAATCTCACTTTCTTAATTTCTTATCGTTAACAAGTCTAGAAATGTGAGAAAATTTCATCCTTATTTTCCCTTCTATCTTGCCTCAAATTGTTGGATTTGGTATGTCATTTTTTTTTATTGTTGAAATGTATAACATTTCCCTTTTGTAAACAATACTTCACACTGGTGATTGGCTTTATTTGTAAATATAAAAAGATTTAGTTCTTTGTGTCAAGCTTTCTACTAGAACTCCACCTTAATATCTTGGTTTGCTAGATTTTAGACTTACGTGGTTCTTTAGGAAGGACCAATGGAGTCACTGAGCTTTTGCATGCCTGAAGGTGTCTGTTGTTTTTGTTCTTGAACAATTTGGGTAAATATAAAACTATTTGTTCATGCTCTCCACACACAGCATTATATGCATGGCTTACATAGTTTTCTGGTATTGTTAGTGTGGAAAGAAATCTGAGCTTTTGATCCTTTTTTTCTTTTTTTGTGTGTTTGGTTTTGAGGGGTGTGTGTGTGTGTGTGTGTGTGTGTGTGTGTGTGTGTGTTCTACATACCTGAAAATTTCTTTTTCTGCCTTGACACTCAGTGGTTTTACAAGGAACTGCCTGTCTTCTGAAAACTGTTCATTCCCCCCTGAGATCTACGAGTTCAGGACATTAGTGGCAGCCGTTGGTTGATAAGTATCAACTGTGCTCTTCTTTCTGAAATGTTGTTTAAAGTGCTGGGGTCATTCCACCCGGTGAGCATGGCTTTGGAAATGTTCCTTGTTGTAGAAGTCAGCCTAGTTATTTCTTTAACTTGCCTTTTAAGAGCTTAGTGTTGAGTAATGAATATAAAAGTTCCTTAATAAGTTCTTATTGAATATGTAAATGAATGAGCCTGTACTTTTTCCCCTGCTGCTAATTCATCCTCTCTGCTTCTAGATAGGAAAAGTTGCTGGGACTTTTTTCCACCCCTTTACTATCTCCCAAACTCCACCACATTCTGGGACAAGAGAGCGAGCTGGTTTGGGCATAACAGTGACTCCTGGGATCTTCTATCTCTCACTTCCCCTAAATGTTACTTTTTAAAGATTAGGGCGTGACCTTATGTCCCTTCTTGTGTTTGGTACTGCTAGTGCACTCTGTTTGTGTTGTTTGATGGATTTCAAGTTTTTGTTACTAATGTTGTTCATTTATTTGGTTTTATGGAAAGGAGATTCCTGGCTTCACTTTGCTATCTTGCCCCCAGAAGTCATAAAGATTTTCTAAACAAATTTGGAACCTTGGAAGCAGAACTTGCATTCTTCTTTCTAGTTATATTTCTTGTAAAACCCAGTAAAACTGAAGACAATTGAATTTTTTTGCCTTCTTACTGAATGCATAAATAATATTTTATGTTAATATTGGCTGATTTATAACCTGCTGTTGAAAGAAGGGGAGAGGAAGTACCATCACCTTGGAGCAAGTACAGTTTTTGAGTCACTTGAAGAGGTGACAGGCAAAGCAGGAAGGAAACATCAGATTGTTGAAGAATAGGCCACACATCTGAAGGAGTGTGGTAATGCTCCCTGGAAGAATTGGGCTCATGTACTGCTTTAGATCCAGTGTGGGAGATCAGCTCCCAGGGACTCCGAAGGGGCACAGGTGAACCAGCAGGGATTTATCAGGAGTACCTTCCTCCTTTGGGTTGATTTACTTTCTTCATCACTAAGCAAATCAATTTTCAGGGCACCGTGTGAAATTTGTTTCTTGGATTCCTTTCATTGTTAAAGTGAAGGCTCATCTTAGACTATCCATTTTCTTCTTGAGCCTTTCACGGGCTGCTTAGAGGCTCTCCACCAGCTAGATTCTCTTACGTGGCTCTTGTTCAGCTTTGAGCACATTCACCTTCGGGCCCTTGGGCAGTTTCTTTTCAGGAACAAGATGAAAATGATTACAGTGCTTGGCGGTGATGAGTCTTTTTGATCTTCTCAGTTTCTGTGTATTGATGTTCTTTCTCTTTTCCTCCTTCAGGAAGAATGAACAGGAGTCCAAAGGCAGAAGAAGGTCACTTGCATTCTTCTCATTATTGATTTTCCTTGTGCCATTCAGCGGTTCATTAGTTTTTCCTAACTACAGCTCTGCATTTATCTGAGACATCAGGCCCAGTGGGGGACTGACGTGCCCCAGTAGGCGAGGGGTGGAGAGGGAAGGTGACACTCTGACAGTAGGAGTGTGGGTGCTGGAACAGTGTTTCTTTTCCTTCTCATTCCCTAACACAGACTGAGGGTGAAAAAGAAGAGCAGAAATAGAAGCCCTGTGCCTGGGTGCTCTTTGTTGATATTCTTAGTGGCTTACTGTTCCCTGTGTGTAAGGTGCTTGCCCATACCAACTTTGACACTTCTTGGAATTGTGCTGGGTGGGAAATACTTCAGGGAGATGGGATTTACCATGTGTACAAAAACCAGAATTGATGTATGTTACCTACACAGATTAAAAAAAACAAAAACTTTTTATTATAGAAATTGTAAAACCCACAGAAGTAAACAGAATATCATCATGCAACCCCACGTATGCAACTTAATACTTATTTGCCCCTGTAACCAACCTGATTTCACATATGCCCCTCAGTATTTTCTCTTCTATATTATTCCAGACATAGAATTATTTCATTCTTAAATATTTCAGAGTGTGTTACTAAAAGATAAGGAAGCTTTTTACATACACCACCACAAAAATAAAGATAACAACTAGAATATAATTAACACTGCTCCCCAACATTGTCAATTAGCTGGTCAGAGTTCTATGGACCTCATAAACATTACAGTCTTTTTTTTTTTTAGATTTTTGTATGAACCCACACTTTATTTCCCATTTGAAATGTATTTTAAACTTCTTTAATCCTAGAATTAATTTTCAATATATTTATTTTTATTTGCAACTCATTTTTGAAGAAATTGGGTTGTCTTGGAAAGTTTTTCACAATCTGGAACCAGCTTATCATGCCTCTGTGGAGTTATTTAACATGCTCCCTGTCTTCTGTTATTTCTGTAAATTGGTCATCTGAAGCTTTGAAGCTTTGTCAGATTCAGGTTTACTTGTTCTGGCAACACGGTTTCTTAGGTAATGGGTGTTCTTCCATCCCATAGCATAATGCTTTAACTTTCTTTTTGCAATGCTCAAAGTTTAGGAAATGGAAATTTCTATGGCATAATGTTTGTCAAAGCTAACCATAGAATATTTTTTTTCATGTTTGTTTTTTAAAGATATGTCCCCTGCTGATGATTGAAACCAAAACTCCCAGGAAGTCTTTAAACATTCAATCTTGATAAGATAAAGCAGTAGCTGTGCTATTAGTTTATAGCCCTTTCCCGGTTCCATCATTGACACCCACTGTAAATGAATCCCTCCAGGTGGGTTCTGTTTGTTTCAGTGGAACAGAATTTTCTGTTTTTGGGGTCTGAGAGGTCACTTAGTTTCCATGGGACTGGGATATTTTCTCCAGTGTATTTTTCACATGTGGGCAAGTCACCGCTATCTTGTGAGCTGAGTCTTGGTGGCCCAAGACTGACCTCCTTGTCAGAGAGTTACAAATAGTGGTGTTTAATACTTATATTCTTTTCAATGGGAAGAATATTATTGAGTCTACTTTCTCAAATATCTTAAAAAGATCTAATCTCTGCCTTTTAAGTTTGCCTTCTAAAAAGAAAAAAAAAAGACAAGAAAAAGACAGTTGTTCTTAATTTCCAAGGAACTCTGTTAGTAGTCTTTTTCTAAGTAAACAGCTGTCTATCTATTTACACAGTGGCTTAGGAAGTGAGAAGTTTGGCTATTTCCTAGGTATTTGGTTGATAATGATGTGTGGGAAAAGGTAAAGAAAATATCCTTCATTAATATCTATTTTACCCTTATTTACTGAAAAGGAATAGCTTTCCCAGGTGAGGTCTTTTTGCCTTGCTGATACCTTGGCTGCTCCTGATAGTGCAAGGATGTGGATGCCACAGGAATGTGGGGAACAATGGAATATTTTTGAGTAATGACTTTGGTAAAAACCATTTTCGATGTGGCCTTCATCATCCTACTACATGCAAAAGCCAGGCATGTTCATCAAGTCTTCACTTGGGAGCAGCTGCACAGAGACACATCCAGGCCAATAAGGCTTCTGATTGGCTTGCAGGCTGTCTCCCCAAACCCCCACATGGACAAATGCCATCGTCTACTCTTTCTAGATAGACCTAAGTCCTTCTATTTGTCTGTCAATGAATGTGACTTGTGTAACTTGAGTTTTCTAGCCTCCCATGGTCACTCTTCCATATCATGTCCAAATAAATGCATGCAACCCCTATTTCTAGGCCTGGTGTGGGCCCCTGCCTCTCAGGGTTCTGCAGAGGCCTGAAGTCCCAGGGGCATCCTTCTTACTACCCTTCCTTTGGTCAAACCTGGCTACTTCCATGTTACCCTCGAGGCTAGACAGCACTTTTGGCCCTAACTCTGCCATGCCCTAAACACAGATGTAGGCAAAGTGCAGTCTACCCTCAAGGTTAACATTCTGACCAGGAGTAGCTTTTGAGCTGTCAAAAGGGCTGCTCCAGCTACTCCTGGACCAGGGGATCAGCACTTTACAGAGGTGTATGAACTGCTGCTGTTTGGGCTGTTTAATCAGTAGCGTGAGAGTTTATAGAGTCAGGTATTGATTTTAAAAAGAAAAGACAGGTATTGCTGTCAGAGTGCACCTGCACTGTTGCACCTTCATTTAGCCCTGTCTGTGAATGCCAGACAGGGAATGGAACTCAAGTCCTCTGCTTTCTGCTTCCCTAGCTCTGGCGCCCACTGTAAGTGAATTCTTCTGGGTGAGTTGTGCTTATTTTCAGGGAGCAGAATTTGCTGCTCATTAGGACCGTGAGGCACTTAGAGTCCAAGGTGATTGGAATATTTCCCTCACAGAATTTTTCAATATGTGGCACAGTGGGACAGAAAGGATGACCATTGTTAACCAGCTGAGTTCCTTCTATTCTGTGGAACAAAGGTTAGAGGATTGGACCTAGGGAAGCCTGGACTCCCGTTCCTGCGCTGCCTCTGAACAGCGCATCACCAAATGAGCTTCTATTTCTTCATCTATAAAATAGGGGGACATTGCTAGGGCTGCCAAAACCAAGTACCAGAGGCTGGTGGTACTTGCTTAAAAAACAGAATTGTTTAACCAAGTGTCATGGTTCTGAGGCTACAAGTCCAAGATCCAAGGTGTCAGCAGAGTTCGTTTCCTTGGAGGCCTCTCTCCTTGGTGTGTAGAGGTGTGTCTTCTCCCTGTGTCTTCCCGTGGTCTTCCCTCTCTACTTGTCTGATCCCCAATCTCTTCATATGAGTCAACAGTCCTATTGTTCCCCTTTAAAGTTTCTATCTCCAAATACAGTCACATTCGGAGGCACTAGGGGTTAGGACTCATTAATTGGGAGGGGTACAGTTCAGCCATCGGGGGGGTGAGATGATGAGGGCCTTAGTCAATGGTTTTCTATTAATTCTCTCAGGAGGTAAACACTCTCAGAAGACTCTAGGGGCTGGGGTAACAAATTGTACTGTTTGCTCTGTTTTGAGAGATTTCCCAGGTTGTGGGACTTTACATACTAAAAATAGAGGCAGGGCTGGGGTTGTGGCTCAGTTGGTAGAGCGCTTGCCTAGCATGTGTGAGGCACTGGGTTCGATTCTCAGCACCACATATAAGTAAATAAATAAAGGCCAATCAACAACTAAAATAATAATTAATAATAATAATTAATAATTTAAAAAAAGAAAAGAAAAACAGAGGCAGCCCCAGTCCCTTAGGACAGTCGGTCACCCTGTCAGCTCCCATGAAGGGCACAGGGCAGGCACTTGGTTCTCCAGCCCACCTCAGAGCTGTGCCCCTTCTCTCCACCTCTGCATCAGCATCATAAGATGAATTTCACACAAGTGTTTTGTAGCCAAAGATCATTAGAAAATCACCTGTGTTGATGGCCCTCGTGCCTCTCTCTCGTTGCCACATTCTGATTCAAGGTCATTTGCACACACCAAATTCCAGTCATTTGTCTGAAAACTAATAACGGATGGGAGCAAAAATTTATTTTGTTCTCGTTTAGTTTGTGGTTAAAAATGAAATAAAACTGACTTGGGAAATGTCTGCCAAGCCTTGCAGGTTCTGAGGCAGACCATGGTACTCTGCCATTGTGGTGACAGTGGACTCTTACTCAGCCTTCCAGATGCTCACTGCCTTCTGTTCTCATCTCCTAACTGGAACAGCAGCTCTGTGAGGTAGCTAGCCTCATACACCACAATGGCCACTACCCCATGAGGCAGGTGAAGAAGCTGAGGTGCAAAGACCAGCCACGAGTTCATGTCTCACAGCTAGTCAGGGTCAGGATTGTGCCAGCTGTTGGGCTTGAGCATTCCTGTGTCCTAGTACTGAGCCCAGACACAGGTGTCTGTGCTTATGAGGAACAGAGACTTCAGTGGTTAGTGTAAGGAATGACATCTCTGCTGTCGGAATCTTATCTGGGCACCCTCCCCAGCCTGCCAGGCCACCCTCACCTGTTCCTTTTGTAGAAACCCACCCTAGAGCAATGTTTTCAGGGATCAGGGGTATGAAGATCTTTTAGTAAAGAACACTGAATCACATAATAACAGAGTTATTTCCTTGCTAATGAATTCTCCTTCAGCTTTTCTGATGACATCAAGGGAAGTTTGTGCCAACCTTTAATTTCTCTCCATCCTTCAATGATCTCCCTTTTTAATGATCAGCCTTCAGCAGAAGCCCAGGGGCAGTGGCATTTGGCTATTGTTTTTATTGGAATCATCTTTTTGCAGTTAACTTGGATATGTGGCACATGATATTCATTTTACATTTAGGGTAGTGCTATAAAGTGCCTTTAGAGACATTCAAGGGAAAAAGCAAGTAATTTAAAAGTGTTTAGTAACTACAAGCACAGATGACGGACAGATATTGCAAAAATTGTGAACATCTGGTGAGAAAGATTGATTTTGTGAAGCACTGGAAGGGAGGAGAGGTTGCAGTTTCTGAGAGTCTTGAAACCAGCACATGAAAGGCTTGTTTGAACAGTGGACCTTTCAGGGTCAGTGCCTCAGCCCAGGGAGGCTTAGTCTGGGCCCTTGCGGTATTGCTTGTGGACACCTTGGAAAGGAGTGTGCCTTTTTTTCCCCCTAATTTATTTTTATTTTTTTAAGTTGTATATGGACACAATGTCTTTATTTTATTTATTTTTTTTTTTTATGTGGTGCTGAGAATCGAACCCAGGGCCTTGTACAAGCTAAGTGATTGCTCTACCTCTGAGCCACAACCCCAGCCCCTAGTGTGCCTTTTTAAAAAATGTTTTTTATTATTTTGGAAAAGCCCCCATTAGACAAGGTGGGGAAAAGAAAAAACAAACAAAAAACAACAAAAAACTCTGGTACCAGATGGAAGTTCTCAGTTTCGGGAGAATAATGTAGTCTAGAAAATCAAAATTGGAAATCCATATGCAACAAAATGAAGTTAAGCCCCTATCTTTCACCAAGCACAAAACTGAACTCAAAATGGATCAAGGACTTAGGAATACAACCAGAGACTCTGCATCTAATAGAAGAAAAAATAGGCCCTAATCTTCATCACGTAGGATTAGGCCCCAACTTCCTTAATAAGACTCCTGTGGCGCAAGAATTAAAACCAAGAATCAATAAATGGGATGGAATCAAACTAAAAAGTTTCTTCTCAGCAAAAGAAACAATCTGTGAGGTGAATAGAGAGCCTACGTCTTGGGAGCAAATCTTTACCTCTCACACATCAGATAGAGCACCAATTACTAGGCTATATAAAGAACTAAAAAAGCTAAACACCAAAAAATCAAATAACCCAATCAATAAATGGGCCAAGGACCTGAAGAGACATTTCAGAAGATGATATACAATCAATCAACAAACACATGAAAAAATGTTCATCATCACTAGCAATTAGAAAAATGCAAATCAAAACTATTCTAAGATTTCATCTCACTCCAGTCAGAATGGCAGCTATTATGCATACAAACAACAATAAGTTTTGGCGAGGATGTGGGGGAAAAAAGCACACTCTTTCACTGCTGGTGGGACTGCAAATTGATGCAGCCAAAATGGAAAGCAGTATGGAGATTTCTTGGAAAATTGGGAATGGAACCACCATTTGACCCAGCTATCCCTCTCCTCGGTCTATACTCAAAGGGCTTTAAAACAGCATACTGCAGGGATGCAACCACATCAATGTTTATAGCAGCACAATTCACAATAGCTAAACTATGGAACCAACCTTGATGCCCTTCTATAGATGAATAGTTAAAAAAAATATGGCATATGTACAAAATGGAATGTTACTCAGCAATAAAAGAGAATAAAATCATGGCATTTGCAGGTAAATGGATGGAGTTAGAAAAGATAATGCTAAGTGAAGTTAGCCAATCCCAAAAAACCAAATGCTGAGTGGTTTTTTTTTTTTTTTTTTTTTTTTTTTGATATAAGGAAGCTGATTCATAGTGGGATACGGACAGGGAGCATGGGAGGAATAGTCAAACTCTAGATAGGACAGAGAGGTGGGAGGGGAAGGGAGGGGACATGGGGTAATTAATGATAGTAGAATGTGATGATCATTATTATCCAAAGTACATATGTGAAGACATGAATTGGTGTGAGTATACAATGTATATAACCAGAGATATGAAAAGTTGAGCTGTATATATGTAATAAGAATTGTAATGCATTCGGCTGTTATGTATAAATAAAAAATAAATTAAAAAAGAGTTTGAAAGAAAAGAAAAGAAAATCATTAGAAATGCAAACTGGGATCTCAGTAGGAGGCACCAAGCCAAAGAGTGGGGTTGGTTGCCATGGCTCTTGCTATTGGAACCTGGGGATCTGCCCATGGGATCTAAAGGCAGACCAGACTTAAGACCCTCACCCAGCCTTAGAGCAAGAAAACTTGAAGGGTTTTTTCCACAGACTATGTCTTGGGTGACTTTGCCTGTTGAGCTTGCTGTTGATACTTAACTCTATGGAGCTATGTCCTTGGTAAACAGGGCACTGCCAACTAAGGGAGTGAATTGAGATGCCCTGTGAACCCCTCCCTATGATTCGTACATGAGGCTCTTGCTGTATGAAGGGGATCTGAGATTGGCTCATGTTTCATAGGCCCAAAGACCTACCAGCAATGGGTGTTATGCGTGGATGTGTCTGGTACGTCCAATAATTTTCTTTGACTCTGCACACAGAGGTTAGGCATTGGTTTCCAGTGGCCATCAGGGAACCCTGGTCAAGTTTACTATATCCTCGGGACAAAGGTTTTTAGACTTGCAATTTTTACCTACTTTCCCGGGCAGTAGCCACTGCTCACTGCCTAGCCAGACGACTGCCCAGTCATGATCAGCACCTCCTCGTTGGAACTTTTACTCTCTTCTGTAGCATGTAGATCATCTCCACTTTGAGAGCTATATTTTTAGGGTGTGTCAGGGCATTCTTAAGAATGCTTCTTATTGTGCTTTCAGTCTACTTAAAATAGGAAAGGGAAATAGAAAAGAAAAAGAAACAAAAATCACTGGTTAAGAAACATATATTTGTATTTTCAAAGCCCACTGGCTCTGATCCTGTAGTCAATTGTCGGACATAACAAACTTTCTCTCCACCAGGAAACATCTATATGGATTATTTCATTACAACTCCATGATGCTTGGTCTTGAATCGCTTCCGGATCCCACAGACACCTGGGAAATTATAGAGACCATTGGTAAAGGCACATATGGCAAGGTCTACAAGGTCACTAATAAGAGAGATGGGAGCCTGGCTGCAGTGAAAATTCTGGACCCCATCAGTGTAAGTCACTGTACTAAGCTATAACCACATACTGCATATTGAGAAGCTGGGCCTTCGAAGAATTGTCCTGAACTGTTATCTCTGTGTTGGCCAGTCATTGGCTGCACCCTGCCCCTGGGAGGGAACATGGCCTTGGGGGAGGCTGTTAACTATAGTTGGGGAGAATTTCTAGTGTTTTTTTCTAATGGGGAGAATTTCTTGTGTTTCAGGGCACACTGAGCTTTCAACTGATTTTAGGGATAGTTTTCATGAAAGCTGACAGAAATCTCAAAATGGGTCATGGTTTGTCAGCTCTTCTGAAGGAAGGGACTCTTCTTGGAGTTAAAACTTTACTTGACTTTTGTTTCTTTCTGTTTGACCGTTGGTTTGGTTTGGGCCCTCTGGGCTCTTCAAAAATTACTCTCTTGGAAAGAATGATGTATTTCACTCCTAGTTTCCCTGTAGGTCACAAAGTGACCTGGACTTGTGATATTTGATCATCCTATGTTGACATCTTATTTCAGAGCACTGGAGTTAGAATGCTTCATGCCTTTTTGCACATTGAACTTGGGTGTGACCTATCCTGTGTCAGGTCCCTTCAAGATACTTCTGCTTAACTGCTTTAAAAATTTAGATGTTTTTCAATAAAAAAGATATTTATAATAGTATCATTAAGAAAAAGAGAATGTCATAAAGAAATATTAATGAATTAATAACTGCAAGATTTAAATCAGGATCTGAATCTCTGTTAGGTTTTTTGAAGATAAGATAATGATGACATTAAAAGTATATGTGTTTTATTAATCGATTCAGCATAATGCCGTACGTGGGCCTTTCTCTGCACTTTTGTCTTTATCCAATGTGTGTGTTTTTCTTACTTTGTTTAGGATATGGATGAAGAAATTGAGGCAGAATACAACATTCTGCGGTTTCTTCCGAATCACCCCAATGTTGTAAAGTTTTATGGGATGTTTTACAAGGCGGATCACTGTGTGGGAGGACAGCTGTGGCTGGTCCTGGAGGTAAGAGGCTCCTGTTGGATAACCAACAGAATGTTGATTCGAACAGAATGCCAGGGGCAAGCAGATACTTCAGTGCCTAAATAGTGTTTTAAGGTTCACGTTGGAAGAGCAGGTCTCTCCTGTGTGACACAGATACCTTACCAGATGTGGAATTCTCTCCAGTTCTCACAGGTAGGCTGCATACTGAGAAAATTTGTATTCTTGTTTCTCTCCTCAAAAGTTTAATCATCTTTTCATCTGCTAGAGAGCAAATACAGGAATCGAATTGGAAAAGATTATTTTGTTCCCTAGACGACAAACAATTCTTAAAATATTGTCCAATTAATTGCAACTTATTTTAAAAACTTATAAACCCAAGAGATTCTTGGCTTACCATGAATCTGGCTTGGACTGGCTCATCTGTATTCATTAGTCCTCATCATAGATTGGATTTCCTGCAAACTGATTCTGAGAGTTGCATATAGAAGGCTTACTTGGAGAGTTCTGGAAGAGGGATAGGTTTGGAAGAAATCGTGGAAAGCAGATGTGGCAAGATAGACATTGAACTATGATGTGGTTGTAACTAAGGCCTCAGCAGATCCTCTGAGGAAGTGGAGAGCTGGGCCTTCGAAGAGTTGTACTGAACTGTACCTGCCAGCTTCCTCTTGTTTTTTCCAGGGTGACCACAGGCAGATAATGAGGCTGCCCTGAGACACTGAATTAGTTATACCTTAGCAATACAGTATGCTGACATTTACGACTTTTGCTGGTTGCTTTGGCTCATCCCAGAGCTGATTGATGGGATGCTGAATGGGCTCAGTCTTTTCTGTCCCATGATGGGCCCGCTAAATCAGGTTGCTGGATGTTTGGGTGTACCCAGAACCACTGAGTCTTATACAAACACAAGATTTCTGGACTTCCAACACAGGCAGGAGCCTCAGATTTTCTTCAGTTCAGTCCTTTGGTGTTCAGTTCAGGGACAGAGGCCCAGGGAGCAGAGCAACATGCCTATAGTCACATAACCAGTTAGATGCCAGAACTGGAGGGAAAGCCTCTGTGTTAGTCAGTTTTTTGTTACTATAACAAAAGACCTCAGATACAGATGCTTAAAAGAGGATAGGTTTATTTGGTCCACAGTTGTAGAGGTTTTAGTCTATGGCTGATCGGCCGGTTGCTTTTGGGCATTTGAAGAGGCAGTACTTCATGGTGGGAGCACATGGTGGAGGAGGCTGCTCACCTATGGTTTCTGGGAAGAAAAAAAGAAAGAAGAAGGGCCATGGCCCCCAATATCCCCTTTGAGGGCATGCCTCCAACTAGGTCCCAGCTCCTATGGGTCCCACCAGCTCCAATAACACCAAGGGCTGGTGACCAAGCTGTCAACATGTGGTTCTTTGGGGAAGGCTTCTCAGAACCATAGCACCATGCTCCAGCCTGCTCTGTCATCATGCCCTGTGCTGCATGTGATGTTGGGGGGTATGGAAACACAGAATTGGGGTCTTCAGTTGGGATCGTGACATTTCCTGACCACACACACAGAGCTGTGTGACAGTGACAGGCCACAGAGAGCACCCTTGCTTGCTGCATTGCTCCATTGCAGCTTTTTAAGGTGTGCTTTAGAAAACGCACACAACAAAATCACCATCTGTTCAGTATTGTTCTCCTCATCCTGTGCATTGAGATTAAATTTATGTTGCCTTTGCTCTTTCCTTGCTGAATGTGGTGAAAGGACGGGTGAGAAGCTATTCTACTCGGCAATTTTAGAGGATAGGAAAATGTTATTAATAACTCCCTTAAATCACCTCTACTCTGAAAACAAAAGCAAATAAAAATGTCATTTCTGAAATTCATTCCTAATTTGTTAGTAGAAAGCAAACAAAAGCTCCCTTTCATGATAGACACCATATATTAGAAAGGTATGGAGAGAAAACATACATAATGTTGTGGAAAATTTGCGAGTGTTTTACGTTAAGTGAATATTAAATTCTTAAACGTCTGTAAGTCCTATTGTCTCTCACCTTAATAAAATGTAATAAGGAATTAAACCTTTGAGCAAAACACAATACTCAGAAAGAATATCTAATATGTTCAAAGCCATGAACTATATTTTCTCTTTCTCCTTTTAGAGTAAGGCCTTGACAGGTAGAAGCTATTCATTTTAGCATGAATCAAATGTTCAACTTTAGTGAACAAAATAGCACTGAAAATTGAGAATGCTGTAAATAAGGCTGGAAAGAAAGAAAAGAAAAACTTTGTTTTTAAGCCAGGTTAAAAAAATTAGTTCATAAAAATCTGACCCCCTTTCCTGAAATCTAAGGATAACTTCAGTATCTAGGTACGTAGAGTCAAAGTGGGGGTGTGTGTCTCTTCAGTGTTTGCTTTTACATGTGGCCCTAGGAGGTCCAGTCTAGGTCTGAATATCATTGGAGGTGTTAGAAATCAAACCATTGTCACTCACTGATACTGACCTGGAAAGTCCAGAAGGTTAACAAATCAGAGTTTTAGCAGGACTCTAATGGAGGGAACAGGACTGGTAGGTTCTGATGGGCCACAGACAGGAAGCACCGAAGTATTGAACCCCGACTTAGACAGTAGCTTCTGGCAAGTCTGGAATGAGAGTCACTGGAGATGGGGAGTCAAGATGATGGACAGAACACCTGGATGGAAGAAATGCGACAGAGTAGCATCCTGCATGCGTTTGCTCTATGTGCTCATAAAAGATGGCTAAGAAGCTGAGGTGTGGCAGTGACCCTGCTCACCCTGCATGTGCCTATGGAGCCTGAGATGGGAGGTGGGAGCTTCAGAGCCAACCTACCTCTTGTGGTATGAACATCTCCCTCTGATGCAACTCTAGGGTGTCAAGTGACATGGTTCTCGTTTGTCTGCTTGCAAGCCAGTGGCTACCTGGTACTCATGATCTATCCCCTCACAGGGGGAAAATGTGCTGCTCTGGACTGAGATAGGGATTGTGTCCCACATGACACTCCCTGACATCTTCTAGGGTAGTTTTGACTCTGACGTTTGCTTTATGTTCTCTGTAGAACCTAATAGTCCTGAAGGACCTTGATCTTGACAGCCTAGTGAACAAAATAGCACTGAAAAGAAATTCTTTTTTTTTTTTTTTCCTGCCATCTGACTGAGTCACATCAAATGGGTAGGCACAGAAGCTGCTTGACAGTTGGAGCCTGGGCTGGGACACAAGTCTGGAGATTGTGTGCACGGGCCATTCTTTAATGATGTGAAAGAGAGTTGACGGCTTATTGAGCAAGGAATATTTTATTGCTTGAAATTATGACTGTCCTAACAAATTCACATACTGTGATTGAATCAATATTCAACGTGTTTTGGAAAATAGATGTGGAATGTAAATGATTTTTCTATTTTTCTTGGTTTGGAGTAAAATGCTCATTAAATTCTAAATGCATCCAGCTGCCACATTTCTGAATGCTGAGGGCGTAGGGAGGAACCGCAGGGATGGAGACACACCTCTGTACTTGAATCTGATGGCTGGCAAAGTGGGTGGGAATGAAGGGCTTATGTGCCAACCCTCTGGGCTGGGGCAGGAGGCTTGGTTGCCTTCTTCCAACTCTAAGGGGATTTTTTTTTTTTTTTTGGTGAATTTAAATATAATTCTTGGCATGTCCATTTCACTGAACACCTACTCTGGATAGATAATTATGATTATGTACCTGCATACCTGCATTCTTTTTTTTTTTTTTTTTTAAATATCCAATTGACCGAAGTGTTTTTTCTATAACCCGCAGGCTGCACTTTAAAAACCTTGCTGGTGGGCTTGTCAACTTCACAGGACAGCTTCCTTTAAAGGTGCCCTGAGCAGTTTAATTATACATTTCTGTGGATTCTGGGAAGTCAGATAGCTCTTAAACTCTGACATTTAGTGAACAAAAGGCGCTGCCTGAGTAAGATCCCTTTGTTGTTTTGAAATCCACAGCTGAGTTTTGATCCTGCTGTCAAATAACTGCTCTTAATCCCTTCATGGGTTCTGAGGCTCTGAGGAAAGTTTGTAAGTTGGCTACCACCTAAAATATGGCTCAAAAGGCCCTAAGTGGCAAATTCAGCCACACGTAGGGTAGGGAAGGAGAAAGGAGGAACAGGGGAAGATTATAGGCCTGTATTTAGCTTGGGTCTTTACCTAGCATTGAATTTAAACTTTTCCCTTGGTAAAATTTCAGTAGTGCATTTGTAATTCAAGGAAGTGTGTGCCTCCCTGAGATGGGAGTCAGGCTGGGGAGTGTCCTGTCAAGGGCACTGTCCTGCCTCGCATTCCTGTTACTCCTTTGCTCTGGAGGAGGAAAGGGTGTTGAGATTTCTCTCAGTCTCCCAGCATCTGCAGACTCTTGTCTCTTCTTCACCTTCCACATCCAGTGGATCAGAAGTTTCTGTTCATTCCATCTCACAAGAGCCTCCCAAACCCGCCCTGTCCTTGTCATCCTCCTGACTTGACTTTTTGATCCTTCCTCCCTCGATGGCTTCAGCATCTCCTGATGGATACCCAGGTCTTTCTTCTTCCATCCATGCTCCAATCTACTGCCTGAGTTATCTTTCTAGAAAGATCTGAACATTGAGACCCAAATCTGAACATAGAGACTCGCTGTCTAAAAGCTTACTTTCTTTATCTAATGATATGTCATGCTATTAAAAATAGACCTAGAATAATAAAGCCCATAGACCTTAGAAGGTCAAATCTTTCATTCATTCCTGCCCCCCACCTTCTTTCCCTATCTCTCTACTCCAGGATCCTTGCATCCTTTGTCCCAAGAATAGCAGTGCTTAGAATTCATAAGCACATGCATGCACACGCACACACTGCCATCTCACTTTCCTGTTTCCTTTATTTGTTCAGGATGTTTCCAGACTTCTTTTCCTAGGGTACTCTTCTCTTTCTTACCCTCCTGCTCCAAATTCATTTGTCCTTCAGACTTACAAATGTTATGGCCTTCAGAAGAATTTCCCAGGCCAACCCCTTGTGGTCACCCCTTATCAGAGTTCAGTCTTCCCTCTTTGGTGCCAATACACTCCTAGGCACACCCGTCCTTCCTCAGCCCATACCCAGTTTCTCAGGTGTCCATTTCTAGGTGTTGAACCCTTTGAGGCTAGGGATTGTGCTGTATTTGTGATTGAGTAATAGTTTATAAACTGGCCAGTCATAAACTATTGGGAACAAAGAGGAGCACATTGAATGTTATTTGTCCTTTCAGAGTCATGGAAGGCAGCTAGAATTGAAAGAATACAGAGTTCCTCAGAAGGTGGCGTTACACTGTTTTTTTGCCATTAAAATAAAATGCTTGAGATAACTAACTTATAAAGAAAAAAGGGTTATTTGGGCTCACAGTTTTAGACGTTCCCGTCCATGATTAGCTAGACCCATTGCCTTTAGGCTTTTGGTGGGGATGTAGGTTAGCAAAGTGAGGAGCAGGTGACAAAGCACACACCTCAAGTCATGGCTAAGGAAGCAAATGAGAAAGAGGAATGGAAAGGATCCTACAATTGGCACCCCCCACTTTCTCTCTCTCTCTCTCTCTCTCTCTCTCTCTGTGTGTGTGTGTATCTTTATCTTCACTGACCTTAGGGCCCTTCCTCCTAAAGGTCCCCAGCACCTCCCAATAGCACCACCTGGGACCAAGCCTTTAACATATGGGCCTTTTGGGAGACATGCAACTTCTGAACTATTAGAGCAAATATATGATGCTGGCACTCAGCATTAGGGACATTAGAGGTGTCCTGTTAGTCTGACATTGGTAGAGAGTAGATTCTAAGGTCACTTCCTATAATCCCAAACTGGACCATCATAGTCTTTAATGCATTTCATTGCTTTTAGGATCCCTCCTAAGTAATTCCCAAGAGATAATAATTTTATGTTTGTTTTAAAGATTCTCTAATTCTATATTAGATTTGTAGTCACAATATGTCACTTAATGAGCAATTTATGATGGCTTGTGCCAAACCCAAACCTGCACATTGACTTCTGGGGTTAGCAAAAATTATCCTTGAAAAACTCTTAAATTGCTGAGAAAGTACAATATACCTGCTTTCTGTACTCATACTTCACTGATATAAAACAAAGTCACAAAGTGAAATCTTACAGTGTTTTAAATTATAGGGACAGAGAGATGCTTAAAGTTGCTGGAAAAGCTAAAGTTGAATACGAGAAGGCCAAGTGCACCTATGACATAACTCTGCCCCCATAAACCTGACACGCATTGATTGGCACATCTAGAAAGAGCTACTGATCAGGCTTCTGATGTCTGCAGTGCATCACTGAAAATCACTGAAATTTATTTCCTGTTGGTTATCAAGGGCATCTATCTTGCCTTTTCCAGTCCTTTCTTATCCTCAAAATGCACATTTGAACAAAAAAAGAAAAAAGAATAATAGGCACATCAGATGAAAAATATTCCATAAGCCACTATGATTTCTTAATAAGCTTTGCCCGCAAAAATTCTAAATAATAATTTGTGCTTTCAGGTTTTACTTGACAATTAAAAAGTCAGCTTTTTTGGGTGAGCACTTTGGCTCATAAATCCTTACCTTGAATAAAGAACACAAGTGCTCACAGAGCTAGATTTGACTGGCTATTAAAAATTTGAAGTCTAATTACTCCAGGATGGAGTTTGTGATCAGCAATTTTACTATGTTGAGTGAGAAACCAGTGGGATTCCTTTCTAATTGACATTTCTTTCTTTCTTTCTTTTTTTTTTTTCTCTCTACTCCTCCTTTCTGCCTGGCACCTCTCTTCACAGCTGTGTAATGGGGGCTCTGTCACTGAGCTGGTCAAAGGCCTTCTCAGGTGCGGCCAGCGACTGGATGAAGCCATGATCTCCTACATCTTATATGGGGCTCTTTTGGTAAGAATGTTCTTTGAGCTGGGGATGGCAGCTGATGGGACAAGTGGTCCATCACAGGGGAGGGGGGGGCGGCGGTCTCATTGTATCTTAATGACAGGGAAAGTGCCATTTAATATGCAAGGGATATTGACAAAAAGAAAGTGAAGTCAAATGTGGACTTTGATTAGACTTTGTAATAGTGGGGTAATTGCTTTAAAATAAGCGTGTAAATCTCCCCTTCCTCTCTCCTGGTGGCCATACAGGGCCTTCAGCATTTGCACAACAACCAGATCATCCACCGGGATGTGAAGGGGAACAACATTCTTCTGACGGCAGAAGGAGGAGTCAAGCTCGTTGACTTTGGTAATGACCGTGTGTCATTTGTTTTCTTGATGTGTGCAGTTTAGCCAAAGGGGACAATTTACTGCAATCTCAGAAGATTGACGCCTCTCTGCTGCACCACAGGCTGAAGGGCTTCTCCGGTCAAAGGCAGGCTGGGGAGTGGGGGCCTTACCAGATGGATCACCCTGGGAGGTGCTGTTTGTTAATCGATTTTCAGCTTTAGTAGCAATTTTATTAAAGATAGAAAATAAAAGTGTTGCAAAAAAATAAAAAGGAAAAGAACTTGCTGGGATAGTTTTTGGTTTTCTGCTAAGAATTTCACATCTCAGGGCAATTGTTTATAACTTGCATTTTTGTCATCTCTTCTTTTGCATATGAAAAGAGAAAGCAGTTTGGTTTTTCAAAGGACTTTCACTAGCCTTAGGCATACTTATTCCCTGTGAGCAGAAGGTAGGATAGTCCTTTGGGCCTCAGAGCTAACATCTCTTTAAATTGTGATTATTGCTGCCACACATGAGGATGGTAGGACTGAAAACATTAAGGGGAAATGGAAGGATGGGAGGAAATACAGACAATGTCACCTGAGGCCAGAGAACTGAAATATCTCTTCACAACATTCAGATGCTGATATTGGCAAACCAACAAACCATTTGGTTTTCCATTTTAGGTTTATGGGCTGGTTTATTCATATAAATGTGTTCAATACTAGTTAGTTCCTTAGGGTCATTGCTACAAATGATGAAAAAAACATTTAGATAACATTTCAAAATGTTATCAATATCATAATAAAAACAAGACTAACAATTTTGAGTATTCATCATTTTATTGGTAAGAAAGAATTTGGCATAAAAATATGTCAGTGAATCATTTGCTTTTCAGAAGAAATTACTTAAAAGCAAATGAAGTTCTTCCAGGTATATTCATCTGTTTACAAAACAAATAAGCAAAGGAAAACAGCAGGGGAATACTTTGTTCTTTTGCTTCTCTCTGAATAGGAGGAATCGAGCTTCAACATTGTGCTGTGTGTGTAGCAGAGATGTGTTTTCCACGTGGTCCAGAGGGCAGTGCATATATTGGGAGGGAAGTAGCCTGCAAGGATACAGTTAAGGATGAATACTGATTTATCCACTCACAGAACTTTGCGATTTGCCCAAGGGTAACTCTTCTCAGTTTCTCCAGTAGAAGGTTTTTAATGTCCAATTGTGGCAAAACAAATTTCTAGAAATTGAAACCAGAAAGCCATAGTGGTTACTACCAAAATTGTTGTGACAGTCTTAAAGTCGGAAATTATCTGTTGCAAATAGAGTTTAAAGAGCCTTCTTGCTGGGAGCACTGGTGCATGCCTGGAGGCCCAGTTTCTTAGAGGCTGAGGCCAGAGGAAAAGGTGAGCCCAGGAGTTCCAAGACCAACCTGGGCAATAAAGCAAGACCCCATCTTTCAGATATAGCAAGCAGCTATAAAAACAAACACCCACGGGTCCTTGGAAAATCTAGGCCTCATGTCCTCAGGGCTGTATCCTTCACTAATGAATATAGTCCACGTTCTGTCAGTGGCATCTCTTGTCGTTCTGTTTAGGGCTGTGTTAGACGTCTGCTGGTATAAAATAATACCTGACCATTGTGAACACACTGCACAATGGTCCTCTTATTTGGTCTTAAGAAGAACATTCTACGTCAGGTTTATCTGTTTGTTGTCATTATCCTGTTTAAGGTTGAGACAACTGAGACTCAAGCTGAGGCAGTCACACCTCAGTAAAAGGCATAATTGGGATAGAAAACGGGTCTCCCAACTCCTAACTCAGTGTACCTTTAATTTCTACCTTATTCACCATGGTGTAGAGAAGAGAGTTAGAGGACATTGGAATTATATTAAAATTCAGGTCCTCAGCATTGAGCTTCAGATAATAACGTTACTGTCAATTTCTCTTTCCATTTGAAAAACATAACTTTCTTGCCAAGTTTCCAGGCTTTTAGGCAAGATAAAGCTCTGAAATCTTATTATGTCTACACTGATGCTCTATTATAGATAATATATGCCAATCTTCTTCTTCCATAAAATGAAGCACCTTATTAAGAAAGAAATCACCTGAACTGGGAAATATAATAGGAAGATATTTTGGGTTGATCCTAGATATTGATATTTTTCTTTTGATTCCAAATTTGCAATGATATGGTAGGAATATTCATTAGAAAAATGTCAGATGATTCTACCTAATGATAGTATGATAAATGCTCTAACCCAGGGCTTAGCAAACTATAGTTCATGGTCAAATATGACCTACCTCCTATTTTTTTGTATGGCCCATGAGCTAAGAATGACTTTTTATATTTTTAACTAATTGGAAAAAACCAAAAGAATATATTGAGATATAAAAATTTCTGAAATTCAGATTTCAGCATCCATAAATAAAATTTTATTGGAGTGAAGCCAAACTCACCCAGCTACGTGTTTTGTGTGGCTCTTTAGCCTTCTAACAGCAGAACTGAATAGTAGTGATAGACGTCAGACGGCCATCAAGCCTAAAATATTTACTATCTGGTCCTTCAAGAAACAGTTGTCAATGCCTGATCTGGAATCATCATCTACTCACTGCCAAATTCTGATACCTGTTTCTTTTAGGTGTCTCAGCTCAACTTACCAGCACACGATTAAGGAGAAACACATCAGTTGGCACCCCGTTCTGGATGGCCCCTGAGGTAAGCAAGGTGTAACTAGTTCTTTATGTTGTTGAGTGCCTGGATACTGTGGGTTTTTATGGGTGAGTTATATGTTCTCCAAATTTTTCAGGAAGAAGGAATTCCTGTATCTTCATAAAGAGTTGTAGTAAGTTCTAATATTTCTGGTAAGAGTTCTATTTTTGGTGAGTGATGCTGATAAGGCTTGATCTCAGAAGCAAGATTAAGTCACAACTAACTCATAAGGGACCTTCATGCAGTTAGAAGAAGGTGCCCCCTCCAGGAGCTGCAGACCTCTCCAGGGTCGTGGCTGGGCAAGTCCATCCAATCTTTGTCTAAGAAAAGGTCACCTTCTCTGGATGGGTGCAGCTCATACAAGTGACCCATGGCTTGACAACAAGCCTCATTTCAGTGTCAACTAGTCTACGGAGCTCTAAGTAGTGGCCCTGGTTGTTTTCTGTTGCCAAGTATGTAGCAAATTCTCCTGTACTTTGTTAGTTCTCTGCACTAAAACATGGGATTTGGTCCTATCTCAGTTCTGGCCTCATCACAAAACTCTCTGGGAAATGACACAGGTGGAAGTTTGGGGAACCTTTGAGCTAGATAAGACACACCTTGAAATGCTGGTGTATTCTGCTTCTCAGGTCAGTGTTTGATTCTAAAGTCCTCAAGCTTCCTCTGTGGAAGTAAGCAAAGGCTCTCTAAATACGAGGGTGCAGGCAGCCACCTCCCTAGATGTTTTTCCATCTCCTCTGTGCATTTGGATTGCCTTCTGTGTCACTGTCAAGGTGGTCTCCTCACTCAGGGATTGCTTCAAACTGATCTCTGCTCAGATTCCTTCAGTGGTTCCCACTTGTCAGTGGCCTGTTTCAGGAGTGAGTAATGGGTCCAACCACCTGAAAAAGAAAACCCTGACATATTGCAGTGTTTATTACAATCTTCCGTGTTTCTCAGATAGGCTCGCTTCTTGTCACAAACCTACAGAACTATAAAACCCAAAGAAAAAAAGTATATTATGAAAAAACTACAAAGCCAGTGATATGACATTAATGAGACAAATGACACTGTTTATAAATCTCTATTGTCTTTAACCATGTGATCGCCTTTCAGAGAAGGACCACATGGGCTGAGTTTGGCAAACCTACTGTCGCCCACATGTGGTGACCCGCTGTGTTTAGCCAGTGTGATCTCTTTGTTCAAACTGCACCTCCTCTGACCCCCAACTGTTGCCAGATTAATAATAAAAAATACAGGCACCAGAATTAAATGGCAAAGGATCTGGAGTGTGCTTCAATTCCTCCTCCCATTTTCATTGTCAGTTGAGGAAGCAACATAATGACTACTAAAATAGAAGTGGAGTTTTCATAGGGACCTTGTGGGTTCCACTTGGAGACACACAGTAGGATGAAGTCCAAGGCTGAGGCAGGAGGATCACAAATTCAAAACTAGCCTCAGCAACTTAGCGAGGCACTTAGCAACTCAGCAAGACCCTGTTTCTAAAGAAAAAAAAAATATATATATATTTTTATATATATATATATATATATATATATATATATATATATATATATATATATGGGCTGGGAATGTGGCTCAGTGGTTAAGTGTCCCTGGGTTCAATCTCTGGTACCAAAAGAATAATAAGAACAATAAAACTTATTGGGATAGTAAACAAAGTCCTTCCTTCATATTCCAGCTCTTCTCTCTCTGTCCAGCTTCATGCTGAATTCTTTTTCCCCAACTTAGTTGTTCTTAATACCCCAGCAGCAGTGAACAACAGATAATCCTCCAAATCTCTACTGATATGTCATTCCATGGAGCCCTGGTGTACTGTTACATCATCACCCAGAATGACCCTCAGAGCTCTGGAAAATTCCTCCTTAATCTCCAAGTCTCAACTCAAGTGCCAATTTTCCTAGGAAACCTCCCCTAATCCCTGGAGAGGAGGCAACACTGAAGCCTTCCACCCTCCATTAGTACACTGTTACCATGGCCCGTAGCAGCAGGTGGGTGGGATGTCCATCTGGACTTTAAGCTCTGGCAGAGATTTGGGATGCCCAGTTCTCCACACAGAGTAGGTGCTCATGTGAGGAGGGTTCCTCAGCTAGAGCATTAGTAAATTTCTCTGTAGATTTTGGTTGGTTTGTTCTGAAAGGAAAGCTTAGCCGAGGTCACTCAGCTCATATTCAGATGGCATAACATGACAGAAGGTATTCCTGTTCTTATGCATAGCAGACTGGTTCTCAGGAACACAAAATGTAATCAAGAAAGGCCTGAGTCTAGCTTCACACATTTATGAGGAGGTATTTGTGACTTTCTAGCTTCAGCTGGGTTGAACAACATATGGAGTGCTTCTATGAGGGGAAGTTTGGTGGTCCTCTGTGAGCTCCTGTTGCCCAGACTGCATGGAAGCGGTTCCCTTCTTGGCAGGGGAGAGCCAGCCACAAGCTGCCTGCTGCAGTGAAGAGGAGGCAGTTCATGGTGTGGGGACCTTGTAGCACATTTCAGAAGCAGGTGTCTGATCTCTTCAAGCAGGGTTCTGACAGGATACATGCTCCTGTCCACTATGTTCCAGGACCCAGGCTAATATCATTTTTATTTTCCAAATGAAGAATCGCTCTTTCCAACAAAGTCTCTTTTTGCTCCACAATCCTCTGTTAGTCAGCATTCTGTACTGTGATACAATACCTGAGAAAAACAGCTTAAAGGAGGAAAGATTTACTTTGGCTCACAGTTTCAGAGGTTTTAGTTCATGGTGTGCTGCCTCTGACGTTTTTGGGCTATGGTGAGGCAGGACAACATGGTGGCAGGGTGTGGGGGGAGCAAAGCTGCTCACCTCATGGCAGCCAGAAAGCTGAAAGAGGGAGGGAGAGAGAGGGAGAGAGAAGGACAAGATAAAACCCTTCAAGGACATGCCCTCAGTGACCTACTTCCTCCAACTAGGTCCTACCTCCCAGTCTCTAGGACCTTCCAGTAGTCCACTCAGCTGTCAATGGATTTATCCACTGATGATGTCAGAGCCGCCATGATCCAATCACTTCCCAGAAGTCCCACCTCTGAACACTGCTGTATTGGGCAGCAAGCCTTTAAACATGAGGCTTTGGCAGACATTCCAGAACCAAAACATCCATCATAGGAATGTCCACAGGAGAACCTTCCATTGGTCAGTGCAATTCAACAAATATTCCTCTGTGATTCATGCTTGGGATCAAATGCAATCCTAGAAAGTATAATCTATAATGGTTCAAATTAACTTTGTTTTCCTATGAACCTGCATAGTACATTGATCATAATACACATTCCCTTCTGTTTGTGTGAATAAGTGGATTTACATTAAATGTAACAACAATGCATTAAATACCAATGCCAGTGGAATAAGCCCATAGCAGACAACCTGAGATTTTATTTTTAAGATGGAACAGAAAGATCCTTGATCCTGTTTTATTTTTGAGAAATTGAGCCACGTTTTTCTTTTTCCATTTTTATCCCCATTTTTATTTCACAAGCTTGAGTAGCCACAACAGTTGATTCAAATAGGCTGTACTACAACCCAGGTAGCTAATGAAATGTGACCACACCACAATCAAATGTTGACGAGCAGTCAAGATGCACAGTTCACTGGGGCAGCTCGAAGCTGCTGCACTAATCAACGGTCACGTCCACCTTCCCCACTCGTTTCCTCTCCCTGCCTGATTTGGACACTACTAAAGTTGAAAAATACTGGTAGAACAGTATCACCATAGCAAGGTAGGAGAAGAATAACTATGGGAGACCAACCTTGCACATGACTGAGTCACATTCCCCGACTGGGTGCTGAGGCGCTCAGTTGCCGAAATGTGGCAGAGCTTTCCCCACCCTTCTTGGGTTCGAGGGTCAGTGTCTCGTCCATGGGTGAAGCTATGCTCACCTGTTCCTTTGTAATATAACCCCTTGCCCTGTTTAGGATAGAATCTTCCATGGAAGTGCCTTGTGTGTGTTCCCTTCTCTTACTGTGCCCTTGGGTGTGGCCTACCCAGGTGTCAGTCAACCTGCTGACAGTGGACATCATGAAGATAGACTCAGCCCCTTGAAACCTGACCCTTGCCTCATTTGAATAGCTTCTCCTCAATAAAAGGGGTCAGCACGTGCTCTGGCTCTCTCTCTTTCTGCGGACTCTTAAGGTTAGAGGAGCCGTCACAGCGACCCCCAAAGAAAAAGGTATTTATGTTTCTTGTGTTGTTATTTCGTGCAGCCCAATTAGCCCAGTTTAACTGGAGTTACCCCTGAGCCTTTTAGTCTCAGAAACCTGGCAAATAACTACGGGGTACCCTTAGCATCTAGTATTTTGAAATGATATTATTGGGGAAATCAATTGTGTGGTAATCTAAAAGTCAAGATCAGTACAATGTTTTATAAATGAAATATCTCAGCAACATACTGTGACAACAGGGAAGAATGTCTTAAAAAGAAAAGAAAGAAGTTCAACATAGAAACTATGGCTTTAGCTGGGTGTGGTGGCACACACCTGTAATCTCAGGGGCTCAGAAGATGGAGACAGGAGGATTGAAAGTTTGAGGCCGGCCTGGGTGACTTAGTGAGACCCTGTTTCAAAATTTAAAAAAATTAAAAGGGATGTAGCTCAGTGATAAAGGGCACTTGGGTTCCATCCCTAGGACCAAAACAAAACAAAACTATGTGTTGAGATTACTATGAGAAAATATTTAAATAATGGAAAATTATGTTTCATATAATAGGAGCAGAGGGAGGTGGATCCAGATGCTGTTGATAAAGCAGCACAATAAAGTCTTCAAAAACTCAATTCTTGACCAGGTGTGGTGGTGCACACCTACAATCCCAGCAGCTTGGGAGGCTGAGACAGAATTGCGAGTTCAAAGTCAGTCTCAGCAATGGTGTGGCCCTAAGCAACTCTGTGAGACCCTGTCTTTAAATAAAAATACAAAAATAAAATAGGGCTGGGAATGTGGTTCAGTGACTGAGTGCCCCTAAGTTCAATCCCTGGTATCCCCCTCAAAAAACCCTTCAAATTCTTAAATCAGAATCCAGATTCTTTTTTAAAAAAATATTTATTTTTCATTTATAGTTGGATACAATATCTTTAATCAATTTATTTATTTTTATGTGGTGTGAGGATGGAACCCAGGGCCTTGCCCATGCTAGGCGAGCGCTCTACCATTGACCACAACCCCAGCCCCCAGAACCCAGATTCTTCGGCCTCTCTGGCTGTGACTGCTGGGAGCTGTGTGTTCATTGTTCAGGGACCTCCTTAGGGACTACTGTGACCATGCTACCTGTGAATATCTGAGTGGCAGCAGTGGCTCTAGCATTCTAACAGCCACAGGAGGAAACGTTCAGGGTGTGATCACACAGAAGAAATCCGCCCACTGTTCCCACGGGACTGCTCTTGCAGCCAGTCACCATGTTAAATTGGGGTCTCCTCTTGTCCTGATCTGAAGCCTTGTCCACCCCTATAATTTCCTTTGGATGCTCTAACCCAGTAGTAGAAACCTGGTGGCTTTAAACACAGAGATTCATCATCTCACAGTTCTGCAGGCTGGACATCAGGAGCAGGATGTTGGCAGGTCCTGCTTCCTCTGCAGGTCCCAGGGTCTTTCCTTGTCTCTTGCTGGCTGCTGGAGGTTTGCCGGCAGTCCTGGTGCTTGTTGGTGTGCAGCTGCCCAACTCCAGCCTCTGCCTGCGTGGTGTCTTGGTGTTCCACCTGTGTGTCTTCATCCTCACATGATCATCTTCTTAGAAGGAGTCCAGTCACGTTGGGTGAGGCATCCTCATAAGACCCCATTTTAACTAGTTTCAACAGCAACAACCCTATTTCCAGATGGGTTGACATGCTGAGGTCCTGGGAAATAGGACTTCAACTTAATTCAACACAGAGTGACCCCCCAATACCTTCCTTTGTAGTAAATCATTCAAGTTTCCAAGGTAATCAGTCAGCAACTTGGTACCTGCAAGGCTGCTGGTTACTGGTCCTCGCACAGAGAGTTCAGTTTTGCCTGTGCACATGCACTTACGTACGTACGTGTACATACATACACTCTCACAGCTCACTCACTCTCTGCCTTAGGTGTTTGAGGCAAACACAGTTCTTTCTGGATGTGCCAGTCATATCAAATAGCTTTCCCATGTAGGCTTCTCCACCTTCAGAGTTTTGTTCAGTCTACCTACATATTCTCATAGAGTATGTAGGACATAGAGTGGCTATTTTTATTTTTTTTAAATTATCTACTTTCATGTTTTCCAAGTCATAGCCACTTCCTTCAACCTTCTGTTTATTTTCTGGAGCTGGGGACACAGCTCAGTGGTAGAGCATGTGCTTAGCATGTGGCAATTGGGAGGCCCTGGGTTTCATCCCTAGCAACACACACACACACACACACACACACACACACACCCTTCTGGACTCCTGGCCTGTAGTTTTAACCTGTATCTTTTCTTTTTTTCAATATAATCTTTCTGTTAACTATGTTTGTTGTCTTTATTCTCCTCCACTCTTTCCTGACAGCCAATTTCTTGTAATAAATAATATGACTAATACTATCCCACATATGCACGGACTTTTTACAAATATTATTTTGTAAATACTCACAATTACCTGTGAGCATGCCAATTAGGATGATTACATCAATATTACAGATGAAGAATGCAAAAAACAGCCGGTCCAAGTATCCATGGACATAGAGTGGCTAGGTGGTGCCATGGTGATTGGAATCCATATTTTGTGACTTGCTGAACTAAAGCATTTCCAACATAACCTATGCCCACTGTCAATATTAACATTGCTCCACTAATATTTGCATCAAGCATATGTCAGGTAATGCCCCAGTTGATAGCCAAAAGCAGCAGATGCCTATTTTGTGTTTATTAATGGTGATAATGAGGGTTAAGGAGAGTTGATACCTGACCTATCATTCCTATTATCACATAAGTGGTGGCCTCTGAGTGTCCATCATGGGGGAGGGGACAGATGAAATGAAGTTGGTCCCCACCTGGAATATTATTCCACCATGAGAAGCTCCAGATTACCAGGTGCACACACTTAAAGACAGCAGTCTGAAGGTTCAAACCCTTGAGAACACTGAAGTACTTTAGAAATACATGCGTGCCGAGCAGGAAGAGTCAAGGAGTATATATGTAGATGCTTAAAAAAATGCCTATATTTAGCTGGCATGTGCTGGTGTGTCCATGCTGATTAAAAACACATAAACATTTTCCCATTCTGGATGGTAAATGGCTGCCTTCCAGAGCCCCTTGAGTGTTCCTTAGCCACCAGAGGTGTCTTGTTTCTTTATCCAGGACATTTCTGATCTCCTAGTAGCCCAGCAACTACAGGGGGTGAAGCCTGTCTAGCAGGCAGAGAGCCTTCAGGATCAGCTCCAGTGGAGTTCCAAAGCCCAGTGGCCACATGCCTGCTGATGGTTAGATGTTTTGAATATGGTGGTTGCTGAGCAAATGTACAGTGGACAGGAAGCCTGCACTTCCTGAGGACTGGCTCATCTACCAGGATAGGTGCCTTTTCATTTCATTCTTTTATTTCATTCTTAATAGTAGCTACCATTTCACCATTTTGCCACTGAGAACAGTGGGGCTTTCATAAGAGTCAATTCCCTTACCTAATAGGTGTTAAAGCTGTTTGGCTTTTCAGAGAGCATGAGAATGCAAACCCCATTTTGCAGGTGAAGAAACAGAGGCAGGGAAAGATTTCTTGTACTTGTTCTCTTTACAGTGCATTCATGTAGGGTGCTCATTGTGGAAGGTGCAATCCAGGCAGGTGCATTAGCTCATACAACAGAGGCATCCAAAGATATGGTGGAAGGGTGCCCTGAAATTGGAATGAGAGGCTCATCATTTAAAAAGATACACATGAAGGAACTATCACCTATAATTTACAGCCTGACTACACTTTGCAATTCCAGCATAGCAAGAAAGCAGCCCTTGTAGTAAGGACCCTGTATACTTGAATCTTTTTAAAACAGCTAAAGGTCTGTTTCTGTACTGGAAAACAGACTTGTGGATAAAATAAACATTTGCTTCTTTTTAGAAAAAAATTTTTTTCCCTTTTTACTTCCATCTGCTCGTTGTTGCAAACAACAGCTAATCAGTTGAGCAGAGAAACAGATGTGCTGTGACGGCTCCCAAAATTGGTCTCTCTCTGTCTGGCAAAGGGTCGTTGACAGGGGATGGTTGCCATAACAACCAGCTTACACCAATGCAGAAATATCGCAAGCTTTTTGCAACCACTCTTGAGTTCATTAATTATGCCATTCCTAGCTAAATGGTATGATAATGCTATTTCTTTTGGCACTGCCAGGAATACAGATGAAAAATGAGCTTTTTTTTGTTGTTGTTGAAAGGTTGAGAAAGCCAGAGAAACACTACCGTACTGAAATAGTATCATTGTCATTATTACCATTTATTCCCTGAGCTCTAGCTAATGAGTTTGATTCCCAATTAGGAGTTGGCATTTATTGAGCGCTTACTATGTGCCAGGCACCGAGTGCTTAAATGTAGTAACTGATCCATAATTCTCAAAAAATCCTCATAAAGTCAGTGATATTACTAATCCAATGTTTTAGGTTAAGTACGTAAGTCACAGACAGTACCTATTCCTGTCCTTGGACAAGTTATTAGGTGATGCCTCAGAATTTGAACCCAGATAATATAATTGGTTCTAAGATCCTCACTCTAAACCACTGTACTATATAGTGAATTGTTGTTATAACTACCCACAAACTGGGTAAGCTGTGAATCTTTCTTCATTTTTTAAAACATTATTTTTGATAAGAATTATCCTTCCTAGTGTCAATCTAAAATGAGTAATAGAGAAATGAGTCTTCACAGAGTTTGTGCAGAATATCAGATAACTTAAATTACAGATATGCATGTGTTTGGATGGGAGGTGTCCCCCTAAAGCTCATGTGTGAGAACATGCAAGAAAGTTCAGAGGAGAAATGATTGGGTTGTGAAAGTCTTAACCTAATCAGTGAATTAATCCCCTGATAGGGATGAACTGAGTGGTAACTGAAGTGCTAGGTTGTGGCTGAAGGAGGTAGGAGTTGGGGCATGGCTTTGGGTATATATATTTGTTTCTGGCAAGTGGAGCACTCTCTGCTTCCTGATCACAATGTGAGCTGCTTCCCTCTGCTACCTTCTTCCGCCATGTTGTTCAGCCTCACCTCGAGGCCTGAGGAATGGAGTCTGCTGTCTATAGATTGAGACCTCTGAAATCATGAGTCCTCAAATAAACTTTTCTTCCCTAAAATTGTTCTGGTCAGATCCTTTAGTCACAGCAGTGAAAAAGCTGATGAAAACAGCAAGCTACAGCAAATTATAGGCACAGCCAAAGAGATTGGTACTAGGGGAGGCTTTACAGACAAAAGAAAAAAAAAGTACACATAAAATGTTTTGAAACTATGAGACAGGGGCTTATCCCAGGAAGTGATGTCAGTCATTGGTGGAGATGCTGTGTGTCAGGCAAGTGTTCTTGTGCAAGTGACTCATTGTCCTTGTGTTAGCTGTCTCTGTGACTCATGTAGCAAGCTGCAGTTTGGAGAAAATGTCCTTTGGTATCTGTGGGTCCAGGCATAATGCTGAGTGCCTCTTCTTCATGGCTTCCTGGCTCCGTCTTACCGGGGTTAGACATAAGTGACTTTGTTCTGGTATTGGTGACCTTCACACTAGTATGTGGAGGAAAATGCAATATTTCAACACAGCACTGAAAGCCAGCACAAGTAAGGCCTGAGAGAAAAATCTAGAAAAAGAACATTCTTCAGGATTGAAGTTAGGAGGCTTCAGTTTTTGTCTTAGCACTGCCACTCATCTTTAAAGCACAGTTGTATGGCTCAGTTATTTTACTTTTGTCTTTTTAAATTGATTTTTACTTGTGCATTATAATTAGGAGTTGGCATTTATTGAGCGCTTACTATGTGGGATTCATTATGACTTATTCATACATGCACAGAACATAATTTGATCAGTTTCATTCCCCAGTGTTTCCCCTTCCCCTCCTCCCTACCTCCCTCTGCTCCCCTTCCTCTACTTCTCTGGTTTCCCTTCTAATTTCATGAGCTGCGCCCCCCCCCCCACTTTTGTTACCTTTTTTTTCTCTTTAGTTTCTACATGAGAGAAAATAGATGACCCTTGACTTTCTGAGTCTGGCTTTTTTCACTTAACATAATAATATGGATTCAGTTTAGATAAAAATAATTAAGTGCACAAATTGTGGAGCTTGATACATCTGGAAGCAAATTGTAGATACCTGCCTAGCCTTTTATTTATTAATTTTTTTTTTTTTTTTTTTGGTACTGGGGATTGAATTCAGGGGCACTTAACCACTGAGGCACATCCCTAGCCCAGCCTCATTTTGTATTTTATTTAGAGACAGGCTCTCACTGAGTTGCTTGGGGCCTCACTAAGTTGCTGAGGCTGGCTTTGAACTCATGATCCTCCTGTCTCCCTGCCCCCGCCCCGCCACTGGAATTTACAGGCGTGCACTGTGATGCCTGGCACTGCTTAGCCTCTTAACCACTGACCTTGGGCAAGTTACTGAGTATTCCTAACCAGTTAAATGGAGAGACATTAAAAGGTAAAATGGGAAGGGGGGAAAATTGCCTCAAAACAAAATAAAACGATGTATTGAAATCATTTGGGGCAGTAGCTGGCCTAGTGCATGCTTTTAAAAAATGTTGGTGTTATTGTCCTAACTCTCACCCCTGCTGAACCTGTTCTCATCTTTTTAAAAAAGGGACTGACTTGGGTAGTTCTGCTCCAAGGTCCTTTCTATTTTACAGAGAACATTGACAGTTTTTAGGGGAAAAGCCTTTTCCAGCTCTCATGTCCTGTGGCCCTGGAGTTCCTTGAATAATTAGGGTGGACCTCACCACACTCTTGGGAAGATGAACCAGATGATCATGGCTCAATTTTGGGGTCCATGGTACCTGGTCCTCATATATTTAATTTGATTTAATTGATTTTTCAGTGATAGAGATTAAACCCAGGACCTTGCACATGCTAGGCAAATGCTCAACTACTGAGCTACACCCCACCCACCTGGTCCTCTTTAAAAAGAGTGGGCAGGGCTGGGGTGTAGCTCCTGGGTAGATCTGCCAGGTCCTGGGAGCTCAAGAGATTCAAGTGAGAGATCTTGAGATCTTTGAGACAGGGGTAGAGGCACCAGGCCTGTAATCCCAGCAGCTCTGGAGGCTGAGGCAGGAGGATCGCAAGATCAAGGCCAGCCTCGGCAATTTAGAGTGGCCCTAAGAAACTTAATGACACCCTGTTTCCAAATAAAAACTAAAAAAAAACAAAATGGTCTGGGGATGTGGCTCGGTGGTTAAGCATCTCTGGGTTCAATCCCCAGTACCAAAAACAAAAACAAAAATAAAAATCTTTAGATCTTTGGCCAAAACCCCTGTGGTTTTCTCCAGGAGAATTCATCTCTAAGATCCTGTAGCTTTTGCTCTTCCCTGGTTCCCTCCAGGTGTCTTTTGACAGCCAGAGAGACCGATTCTTTCCCTCCTTATTCTGGATAACAGAGCAGAAATCTCTGTCCTAAGAAACAGATTCCCTCGCTTCTAGTTCCGAGGCTGGCCCTGCCTGCACTCATAGAGTGGCTCTGCCTTCTAAGGCCCAGGGTGCCACTCAGCGCTGGTGTCATGGCAGGTGTGGATGATGGGATGCAGCCCACTTTCCCTCCCCAGCTCCAGCGATGGCTTCCCTTGGGCTGCAGCTCTACGGGAAAGTTGAGTCATAAATCACACGTCAGGGAGCGTGGAGGTGGGGGGCGGCCCTGTAGGCGGTGGTGACATGCCACCACCCTCCTCTTGGCAGGTCTAAGTATAGGACCCCAGTTGAAGGCTTCAGGTCCCAGCTGGGCAGAGGCACGTGAGGCCCAGAGCAGAGGCCTCACGTCCTCTCCACCCTGGACTTAGCAGGAGGAGCAGCCTCCATGAGCACTTGGAACTTTCCAGAAGGTCCTCCCACTCTCTTCCGGGGAGGTAGGAGGCCAAGGCATCTGCTGTTTCCCTTTCTTCATTTTTTTTTTTTTTTTTTCCCCTGCAGAAGCAGAAGCATTTGCTGAAGGAACATCAGAGCTGGCCTTCACTGTCCCTGGGCTTTGAGTCCCAGATTGCCTGGTCTGGTCCCTGGCCGTCCAGGGAATTCATGCCCAAGCAAACTGCGCCTCTGCTTGTCGGAGGAAAGCCAAGGGAGGTGGCGGTCAGCACTAGGAAGGGGACTCCAGAGCAGCCTTGGAGGAGGGCGACTCAGGAGCAGGTGGAGGTGGGGAGATGAGTGTTGGTGATGTTCTCCTCCTCTGTCCCAGGGATTTTCCACACCGTTTTTAGTTTTAGAAAATTAAACAGAATCACTCTCTGAGAGGAACGAGCGACATTCCCAAGGGCATCTTTATTTGGTGAGGACAGGAATGAGAGACTACTTGCAGATGGAGAGGCATGCCCCAGCAGGGACATTCAGATATTCCATCTAATTTGCTTTCCTTCCTGTTTTTCAGATGCATCATGGAGGAAAAAAAACAGAACAAAACTTTTTTTTTTTTTTTTTCCTTCTCACTAGCTCCTTAGTCGTGAGCTCATGCTTCAGGTGTATCTGTCTCTTTGCTGTGTGACCTTGGACAGGTTCTCAACCTTTCTGAATCTGTCTTTTCACCTAAAGTAATAGTACCTAAGCTAATAGGCCACACCATGGCCTGAACTGGAGAGCCCCTCCTCACCCTGTCCTTGATGGTGTTTGGGTGGAGGTGGACTGTAACTGGCAGAGTCAAGGGGGAGCAAGGAAGGAGGAGAGAGGGGCAGGAAAGTGAACAGCAGCAGGAAATCCCTCTGCTTAATGCTTACATGGACAGGCTCACAAGCTTGGAGTGTGGGAATTACTATGGCTGCATCTACCAAGGATTCAGTCTCTTTGGAAGTGGCTCCTGCATTCATGATATAAGAATTCCAAGGACAGGGCTGACTCCAGAAGGCAATGGGGAACCATGGAATTTGCTCCCACTCTGGTCTTGAATCAGCCGTGTGACTTTGCAACTAACTTTCCACTAAGAACTTCCGTCTCCTTTTCCTTAAAATAAAGAGATTGAATGAATGAATCCTGAGGTCCCTTAGCATCCAATGAAGAGCTGATGGACCAGGGGAGGGCAGGGGATGCACTGAGCCTCCAAGCGAATGTGCTACTTCTGGAGTCCATTAAGTCTCAGGGCAGGACACAAGTTTTGACCCTGATGGCTTACTTTTCACAGGGGAGGGTAGGGAGGATGGGTTGTCATAATTCTGAGAAGGACTTACCACACAAGGAAGGATGAATACTGTGTCCTCAGAGTTTTGGGGAATTTAGGTGCAGACATCAGTTGTATACTGGCCTCAAATCCAGAAAGAGTCCCCTGTACCCTCCCTTTGCTGCGGTGGGGATCTGTGCTATGTGAGCTCACACCCTGTGTTTTTAATTTGAACCTGGGTTTATTTCTCTTAAGGTTTAAGCTGAATATTACAATCCTGGGAAAAGACTTGTAGAACAGCACATTTTAATTAGAGACCCTTCGTAAGAACACTCTAGTTTAAATTATTTCTGGCAATTTCTCTGTGTACAGAATATAGATTCAATCCTATTCTTAATTTAAGTTTTATGAAAGAAACAACAACAAAAAAATCAATTCCAGTTCATTTAGTCCTCCTCCTTTTTGCAAAACAAACAAACCCCCAAATCTCCGATATATCCTCTCTTTTTTTTTTTTTTTTTAATATCCTCTCTTGAAGTTACATTTTGTTCTAGGGAAGAGATTTGGCTTGTTTATTCAAGTACCTTGGCTTGTAGCAGTTGAAGATGTTTGCATCTAAAACTATGAAATATTTTTACCACTGGAATATTTATCACTGCAATTTTCGATTCCAGAGAAGTTCTATTTTAGAAATCTTTGCAATCAATAACATTTATCAATTATGCTGGGTGAATGGTGTAAGCAAAATTAAGAATCCCATTTACTACCTACCTCAGCCCATCTTATTTGCCAGCCTATTTCCCGCACGTTGGGGCTCAAGGTCAGCCAAGGATTAATAGCATTAGGTCTATTTGCCTTGCCTCTTATTTAGCTGAATTTAGCTCTTGAGATAACAGCATTTTGCCTGTGTACTTGAATGAAATTTTAATCTCGATCTTTGGTTATTATTTTGCATTGCACAATCAATTCTAGTAAGGAGAGGAACAAAAATATAGAAGCCAAACTTAATTACATTTTAAATGACCTTTAGTAATATTAGTGGCAAAATAATGATATCTGAAAAGACCTTTTCTATTTTAAATTTGGTAAATTATTTTTTTAGGAGAGCAAAATGTATTATAATGTTATTTGTTTTGAAACATTGGTTAAAATCACATTATTGAAAGAGATTTTGGCCCAGCAGCTATTTGATATATAATTCGATGAACAATTGAAGTTAAATATCTTGGAGAAATCTAGGTTTCTGAACCCAGGACTATTTCTATTCCTTTTATTCCTAGTCAAAACCAGATGTCCATTTCAGATAGAGAGACCTTGAGATGACAGAGGCTCACATCCTGAGAGCCCAAGTCTTCCTCTAAGAGGCAAAGGACACCTCTTACCCTGTCTTGGGGGGCCTTGTCAGTAAGTCCTACTCTTGGTCAAGATTGAAATGCACAGCTGGGCACGGTGGTGCACACCTGTAATCCCAGGAGCTTGGGAGGCTGAGACAGGAGGATTATGAGTTCAAAATCAGCCTCAGCAAATATGAGGCTTTAAGCAACTTAGTGAGACCCTGTCTCTAAATCAAATACAAAATAGGGCTGGGGATGTGGCTCAGTGGTTGAATGCCCCTGAGTTCAATCCCCAGTACCCAGCCACCCAATTCTGCCCTACAAAAAAGTGCTCCCCAAGCCTGTTGCGTGCAATAGAATGTGTTCTCCCTGGGAAGGGAATTTCTGACATTCTTCTTTTATCAATATCATGGGAACCTACTTTTATAACCAAAGCACTTTAAACCTGACAACTTATAAAGAATTTCAACAGTCAACAAATACCCCCAAAGAAGGAAACCCACCCTTGAATATCAAAGCAAACTTTTCAATATTTATACCCTTAAGATGAAAAATGAATGAAAACAAAACAAAAAAACCCAAACTTGCCCCTTTTTATCATAGAAATAGTTCATACTCCCTATAGACATTTTGGAAAACCCAAAAGATCCCCAAGAAATAAATAAAATAAACATCCAGACACAAATGACCCACGCATAGCTACTACTGACATTTTGGTACTGGAGAAAGATACGAATAACTAGTATTTTCGTAGGGGATACTTCAGACGAGGCTCATGAGGAGGGAGCTCTCAGTTGACATGAGAAGAGGAGGGACAGAGAGATGAAATATTTGGCCAAAAATCTCCCCATGAGGAAAGCAGCAAAATCAAAAGGGAGTTGTGTGGCTTCAGAATTTTCCTCCTCTGGCAGAGGAGCAAGTCTCTCTAGGCCCCAAGGGCTGCTGACAACTGGTGACTCAGGACAGAGCTCAGCTGACCATGCTGAGGGAGACAAGATGGTTTGTTTCAGCAGCTTTTATCCGTTGGTGCATTCCCCCCACCCCCATAAGTTCCTGTAGGAGGAACGAGAGGGGTCCCATCTGTGGGCAGTACAGAGCCCCTGGGGGTGCATTAAGGAGTCTGCAGCATGGAGATTGTTAGAAGGCTAGAAAGAATGCTTCCCACCATCCGGGGAGAGGGACAGCTAGCTCTTGCTCCAAAGACCAGTTTGAGCTCAGTCATCAGTGAAAACTTGTTTCTTTTGTCCTCACTCCTCACCAGAAAGAAAAGTTTGGGGAAGCCAAAGTGGTTATGACCAACATTTGGGGAACCTAAGCCCACCTCTGGGGTAAAATAGCTATTGGCATTGGGCTTGAAGGCTGTCCAGTGCATAGATATTGCTAGTAATCTCGGCTTTAGTGTCTTTCCTCTTCCTAAAATAAGCAACAGGGAAGTCTAAGTGCACCAGAAGAGCCATAAGTTTGCATTTTAAGGTAGGAGCTTGGACATGCTCCATTAAGCAGCATCTAAACAATTGCTCTGTCCCTGACGCTTGTCGTCTTTAACGGAGGCATTAGCTCAGCAGCCGGCATCTTTTCATAGACCTTAAGACCTTCTGCAAAATATTGCACTAAAATCCCCTCGAGTGTCCATCCACCATTCGCTGTAGCTAATTTGCATGGAGATGTTAGCCTCTCGGTTTGAGATCCTTCCCCAAGATCTCTTACTTGGAAATTGTGAATTCACTGAGTGTTAGAGCCCGAAGGGATGGTGGAGACCCTTCATTCCCACCTTGCCATTCTGCAGATCAGAAGAGGTCCTGAGAACACAAGTGGTTGGTTTACGCCTGCTTAGGGGGAGGTTCAGACCTTATCTGAACTGCCTGGAAAACTGACTTTTTTCCCCCCGACTTCCTTTTTGTAAATGGCACCATCATTGTCCTGGTCACCCAGGATTGATGTGTCCTCGCCTAACCTCCCCTGTTAAGTCACACTCCAGGTCCTGCTGGTCTTCTCTCAAACTCCCTCTCATGCCCCTTCTCTCCTTTCATCCCACGGCTGCCACCCCCTGTCACACTGCTGGGGTGGCAACAAAGTCTCCAGGTCAGGGGCCGTGGGGGTGGAGGGAGAGAAAGGAGGAGGTGTTTGGGTCCTGGCCTGGTGTCAACGCTATCTCAACCCATTTCTGTCCATCCCCCTAGTATGACTTCAGGGACCCGCAAAGTCTGGTCTCAAGGGAGTGCACCCACATGCCGTCACCGCTTTCCTTTCTCCGTGGAATCAAACACCACTGGCTGATCTCAGCATCCTTAACTCAGCTTTCCTTTACCTAGAGGCCAAGAGGATGCTGAGCTAAGACGAATGATCATACTCTTCTCTGAAAGAGATAATTGCACTCCGTGGTGTTAGATTGACGGGGAAACCAAATTCAGGATGTGCTGGCCCTCAGTCCCAGCTACTGACCTTCAGTCAGATGCATCCTCTTAAGAGTGCTTCTTCAAACCCCATCACACACGCCACTTTGTCTACTCCTGGAAAGGAGCAGTCCTGACGGAGGAGTCTCCTCTGAGGAGATGACAAAATGTAGGTGACAAAACCCTCAAAAAAAAAAAAAAATGGCATTAGACTAGTCAAAATATGAAAGCAAAGCTGATAATTTTAATGGAATAGCCCTTATTAGGTATACCACTGGATGCACAGAGATGACCTGTTCCTTAGTCCCTCGTCCTGCCTGGGTTCTAATCCCAGCATGACGATTCCTAGCTGCATGACTCTGGGTAAGCCGCTCAAGGTGGCTGTGCCTCAGTTTCCACAGTGACTAAAGGACATAATAGCACCTCCTTCATGAAATTATGATGGAGATTAAATTGCTTGTGTGACTTCTCCCCTCAGGACCTACTACCATGCCTGCATGGTTACAAAAGAATTATTTGTGAATTATCCTATTAGCGTGATTTTCTGTAAACTTCCTTGGAGGGCTGAGCTTAAAGGATACGTGATGAGCTGAGTTTCGGGAGAAGAATTTGCCTGACAAGCGCTTTTCTATTAATCAGACTGAGCTGAAGATGGGGTTTTGTTTGTACAGGGAAGTTGAAACCAGATAAATGCTTTGAATATTTTATGACAACATTCAAAGAGTGTTAGGATGTCTCCAGCCCCACATTTGATGTGTTCTTGGAATGCCCAACATGGCTAGATGTGGATTTGAACTTCTCCCTGGGAGTCGTACTGTGGATATTGGACATTTTCATTGGGGGTGCTTATCTGGAAGTGTCTTCCTTTAATTTCATGAGCATTTGAAGTCTGAATCCTTTATTGGACATGTTAGTACACACTGAGGACATTTATGGTTGTCATGGTCTGTCATTTAATTATTAGAGGTGCACTGCATATTCCAACTGGATGTAATGCCTGTTAGGAGAGGGGTAGAATCTATTTCTCTTTCTCTCACAGGGCCCAATACAGTGTCATGAATGAGGACAGTGAACTGTCCGCTGATTGATAGCTCTAAAATGATGTTTGTCTCACACTTCTGAAAATGTCATTTCTGAAAGGGAAGGTGTTGAATAGCCTTATCTTGAGCTCTTTATAAATAGTGTAGGTTGTCACCTGATTGGGGTGAGAAAAGTAAGGTCTGTGGGGGCAATGAAATGGCCTCTGTTTCCAAAATTGGAATTCCTTGAACTTTAGTTGGAATGCACACTTGAAAATTATGTGTTGAAAGTATGACAGGATATTCTATGATAGGGCATTCTATGTGAACAGAGGGGATGGGGCCAGGCCAAGAATGCCTGTATATGGAAAAACATTTTCCAGTTGAGAAGCCAGAAGAGAAGAAGAGTAGAGGGCAGTTGTGAGAGCAAGAGAACAAAGTCTAGAGCAAGATGGCCAACACGTTTCCCCAGGCCTTGCAAGTCCAAAGAACTGGATGGAAGACAGAAGTTGCACTAGTTTTCTCTCATTAACAATTCCCAAAATTTAGTGGCTTAAAACAACACACATCCCTTATTGTCTTAGTCCATTTTGTGCTGCATACCTATAAAGCAGAAAAATGTATTCCCACAGTCAGGAAATCCAAGATCAAGGTTCTGGCATATGCTTGGACCTTTTTACTATGTCCACACGTGGAGGAAAATGGAAGAGAGCTTTCCATTGCTGCAAGAGCTCTGTGTTTCATATTAATCCATTTATGAATGGAGCTTTGTCACCTAAACATTCCCCCAAAGGCCCTGCCTCCCAACTCTATTGCATGGGGACTGTTTCTAAAACATGAATTTTGGGGTACACCTTTAGACCATAGGACTTATCTTCCAGTTCTCCAAGTCAGAAGTCCAGTATGAATCTTAACATCAACTTCTCCATTTGGACGTCTCCCAGATATCTCAGGCTTAAAGCTCCAGCTTTGCACCCCAAACCTGCTTCCTCTTTTCCCTTCCCCATCTCAGGAAAAGCCAATTCTGGAAGTTGCTCAGGTCAAACGCCTTGGAGTCATCCTCAACTCCTCTTTCTTATATGTCCCATTCTACCAATCCAGTTGGCTCTACCTTCAAAATTGCATCCCCAATCTGATAATTTGTCACCATGTCACACCTGGATTCCCGCAGCAGTATTTTTAACTGGTTCTCATCTTCCTCTCATGTCCCACTTCAATTCACCTCCAACACAGCAGCCAGGGTAATCCCGCTGTCACATCTACGAGATCTGCCACTTCTTTGTTCACTATAGTCAACTGTCCAATCTCATTCAGAACAAACATCAAAGACATTTCAATGGGCTGAGAGGGAAGCCCCACCACCCTGGTCTACTAGATCACCACACATCAGTTGTAGGAAACTATAGTAAAGGGGGATTCTGGAAAGCAGATTTCTGGTCAAATGGAGGCACCCAGTCCCTCCATGTCCTTTGGTTGATCTAACTTTCTCCTAACCCTGCTGTAATAGTCTGAGTGTAGGGACTTTCTCTGACTCAGAGAGTTGAGAGAAACAGATTCCTCTATAGGAGGTCCATGCTCCCCAACCCAGTGATGATCCCAGGATCATTTTCTGGGTCTGCTACTTCTGTACCCAGTCAGACCCATAACTGAAGAGGCAGTTGCAAACCAGATGCTGGGGTTTGAAGAAGGGGCAGATATTCCTAGATAAAGGGAACAGGAACAGCGGGTTTGTTTCTGCTTTACATTAATCGTTTCAGACACCCAGTATCTTCCCCTGGGTGGTTTACCCTGCTGGGGATGTTGTACGGCAGTCAAGCATATTTGAGGACAACTGCTCCTTGTTGAATTCAGTAGCTGGTCAGGGAGCAAAGGGTGGACATATTTCCCTTGAAGGATAACAGCGTGGCCATCGTGCGGAATCCATTGCATTGCTTACCCTTGCATTGGTTTTTAGTACTTGGATGGTTCAATGCATGTTTCTTGTACTAAACTGATACAGTTGAAAAGTTGACGAACATAGAAGTTGACCAATCAGTCGACAAATCAGTCACAAAAAATAAGCCTTAGAATACCTACATCTTATTTTCCCTGGAATTTAATGTCTGCAGCTAAGGGAACCAAGAAGGGAGCTGAACTAGCCAAGGGACATTTTAGGACATTGGAGGTGGCAGGGGTTGATCTATTTTTTCCTGATTTTGTCTCATAGGTCATTGCTTGTGAGCAGCAGTATGACTCTTCCTATGACGCTCGCTGTGACGTCTGGTCCTTAGGGATCACAGCCATTGAACTGGGGGATGGAGACCCTCCCCTCTTTGACATGCATCCTGTGAAAACTCTCTTTAAGATTCCGAGGTAGGACACAAGATGGCGCTCTTAACTCATTAGTGCTTTGTGAAAGCATCCTTGGAGGGATAATAAAGAGTTTTTACGCAATTTCTCTCCAAACCTGAGAAAGCCTGATTGCAAAATATATTTCCTTTTGGGAGAGAAGAAACCAGCGGGGGAGGGGGACACAGAGAGGATGTTTTTGAAAGATAACATAACCCAAGGAATGACAGGACCTTGTAACAATTGCGTTATTTTCAGCACTCCGATGTGTCTGAGATGTTCGTTTTTTTGTGTTTTGCTTGAGAAGAATACAAATGCAATTCAGGATTAAGTAATCTGTTGAAACTCTGGTGTTTTCTTTTTAATTTTATGCTTTCTCTGGTATTTTGGAAATTTGGGGGGCTAAAAATGCATATTATATTGCTGTATCCACTCAGGTCAGCAATGAAATGCATCAGAAAAAAATGTTCTATCAGTCATATGTTTTATTATTCATCCCTTAATTTCTGACTCAGTGGGAAGTCATGCTGAAAGGAGGTCTGTTTAGAGGGTATTTAAATGCAAGTATATTTTCTCTTCTGTGTATTCATTAGGAGGTTTGGACAAGAGGTTTTGTTGTCTTTCACTGGAATGGGACTGATGGATGGCCAGCTCAAGGTTCTAGTTAGGGAAAACTAAGTTATCCAGGGCTCCATCCGGGTCAGGGGGCAGATTGATAGATAATTTGTACTTTGCACATGCGCCATTCAAAGGCAGGCTCTGGGCAGGCTGGGGGGCATTAACTGATGTAACAATACAAGCATTGACCTTCCCTTATCTGCACAATCACACAGCTATCACAGCCTTTAAAAATTTCTCTTGATTGCAATTTGCATTTCTGATTAGTCCTATTTATATGCAGATGAGGCTCTCTGGCGTTCATCATCATAATGTTATCATTTTTAAACCGAATCCAGATGTGAACAAGCACCAACCACTCTTCCAAAAAATGGTTCCCACCCAAGTCCCGGTTAGTGTTTTTGTCTTTTCCAACATACAAAAACAGGTTATGATGATTTGAGGAGCAGATGAAGCTCCCGACTTTTTAAATTAATAGTCTGGTGAGCGTTCAAAGGGATGTAAGAATGCAGGACCCAACGGCAGCATTGTGTACAGTAATATGTCAGGAAACCAGAAACAGGGTCTGAAATGATTTGTGTGTGGCTTGATTTGTTGCAAATGGATTACCTCTTGCTGTTTATTTACTGTGGCAACATAATTGCCCAAGTATCAGGGTTAAGGTGTGGCTTCTGATTAGCAAGATATGTATATGTGTATTTTTTAATAAGCGATCATTTACTTTGGTATATATTTTTATTTCCTGTTTTTAGTATGCATTTGTATACAGACCGATCATTCAAACGTTTTACAAGATGTTAAATGTGTGCACAGCTCGTGTTTAAATAGACCCTTCATTTCTAATGACTCCACTTAGCTTGCTTCTGTGCCCAGCTAAGCCTCTGATCTCTAATCATCTCTATTCTTTTGCTCCACTCATCTCTTCCATTTTGGGAGAAGCCTCTAAATCTGGACACAAATAACTAAGCCCTTGCTCTCCTCCTCCGGCAGGGAGGGTCCCAAGAGCAGGGCAACTGTAAGAAAAGGGTCCTTATCCCAATTTAGGCAGAGGCTGCTTCTCTCCTGGTGAACTCCTGCCCCTTTTCCACCTTTTGATTTCTGTGCAAAGTGATGATCTGATGAAACCAGGGAATGTTGGCAATAATTGGTCAGCAGATTCTCAGTGCGATTGTGTGTGCTCAACATTTGCCATTGTCACAACCCTAATGGGCTGGCTTGACATTCTTGGACAGGAAGGAGGAAGATTTTTATTTTTTTAGTTAGCATATTTGTACATACTGTTTAGTGTCCCCTCACCCCAACAAGGGGAAGACATGTTGGGCTCACCAAGTAATTTGCTTAAAAATCATCCTGTCAATTAGATTTGCATGGTTCTCTTTGAAGTTTGTGAATTGTCCAAGTATGTGTGTGCACAAATATGTGTGTGATTGAGTGTGCATGCGTGAGTGTATTATTTTAATTTTGAATGCTAAAAATGTATCCCTTCCTCAGAAAAGCGCTTTGATGGAAAATGGAGATAATTAAGCATTTACATATTTTTTAAAGTCTCTCAGATGATTTATGCGGGGACTCTTTCTCTCTCTCTCTCTCTCTCTCTCTCTCTCTCTCTCTCTCTCTCCCCTCTCTGTCCTCTCTTCCTCTTTTTTGTTTCCTAGTAGAGAAAAACAAATGACAAATAACAACAGAAATCTTTTGGTTCCATTTGGCTTCAGAATTATTTCTTTTCGTTTTGAATGTATTTTCAGTATTCTAGAATTCTTTTCAGTTAAACAATGGGGTCCATTTGGGATATTCTGGAATCCAGAATCTGTGGTTTTCTTCTCTGGATTTCCTCACTGGTCTCTTCACTGCAATCCTTTTCTTACAGGAAAAAAAAAATGAGTATCACATAAGGGGAAAAAAGAAAACCCTGATTGAGATGGGGAAGAAGTGACTTTCACAAGTTACAAAGGACTTAGGGGCTAATGAGGTGCCGGTTACCTGCGAGGCGAGAGCCTCAGATGTCAACAAAGCCAGCAATTACACAGTTCCCTGGGCAGTGCTGGGAAATAGGAAGCAAGACCCGCCTGGTTAATTTGCCTGCACACGGGTCTCCTTGCTTGTCCCCTCCCGCCTCCACACGCCTCTCCTCTCCTCTGACCTTCACATTAGAAGATGACACACGAAGTAATCGTGACCTGTCTTTGAAATACTGTGTGACTCGCAATCTTTCCTCCGTTGCAAACACTCAGAAAGGATCTGCTGATTGGCACAGCCTTCAGTATTTGCTGAACCTGTCAAGATGTGTCATCTTGTCTAACGCCTTTGCTCCAAAAAAGTCACCCTCTCTGACTGCTGCTGCTCTGTCTGCTGCCGGTTTTCTCCAGGAGTTAGAAGAGAGGAAGAGAATGAAAACCATTTCTCTGAACATCAGTGGATTCGACTCTCTCATGACTCTGTTAAAATTCCAAAGGCTTAGGAGGGTCTTGCAATGACCCGTGTACATTTTAATTTTTTACTTAAAAGGAGATCTGTTTTATAGATAGACTTCTAGAACCTGTAGAGTTAGGAGAATATACAATTATGTGGGTCCCTTAACAACTAGGTATATTTCCTTCACTTAGAGTCTTGGATAATGACTCCTCCGACCTTCACAGAGGGGTGCAGGAAGGCGACCGTGTGGACCATGTGTGTATGTGTCCTGGATGGGCACTGAGCGCCTCCTGGCCTGCCCATTTTTTTGGTGCCAGATTGCAGCCAGGTTCTCATGGCACAATTACTGTTTCCGCTTCGTTCTTGGTGGGAAGATGCAGGCTATTTTCAAGATTCCCAGCAGACGCTCTTGGCTGGAACCGGATGGGATGGGCTGGCCTGAACTTTGCAGTCCCTAAAGTCAGCCATTGCACCTTGCTGAGCAGAACTTTCCCTGCCGTGCACAATCTAAGAAAAGGAGACGCGTGATAATCACCACTTCACATTTTGGCTGGTTTCCCTCACTAAATCTAGGTTGTTCAGAGTCATCTGTCCCTGACTTGGTAATTTTCTTGCAGATTACCACAAACCGGGTATCTTAACACAACAGTCCTGGAGGCCAGAAGTCATAGTGCAGGGGTCAGCAGGGCCACACTCCCTCCAAAGCCTCTGGGGAAGAACCCTCCCTCCCTCACCCCTGCACCCTCCTGTGGCTCCTGGTGCTCCTGGACTTGTGGCTCTGTTTTCACATGTCCTTCTTCCCTGGGTCTCTGGCTTTTCATTTTTGTCTATTCTATGACTTTGGATTTAGGGCCCATCCTAATCCAGAATGGATCATCTCCAAGGTCTTGCCTCAATCGATGACATCTGCAGGGGTGCTCTTTCCACATGTGTTCAAATTCTCAGCTTCTGGGTAAATGTGTCTTCCGGGAGTTACAGTTCAATCACTATACAACCAACTTTCATGTATGCCAGGTTCCCTGAGGAACTAATTTGGGGGCAAAATACTAGACAACTAGCTAAATGATGTTGGGGATACTAATAATAGTGCTTCCTATGGCAGGCACAGCGCTCCGTGTTTCACTGATGGAAAAGCATTTCATCCCCGTAGCACCTAGGAGGGAGGTGCTATCCGTGGCCACTTTTCTAGGTGAGAGAACCTGAAGCCAATGGAGGTTCAGCAGCTGGCCCCTGGCCCTGCACCTAGGGAGGAAAAATGATTTGCATCTGAGCAGTTTGACTCCAAAGCCCATACATTTTGATTCTATACTGAAAAGTTAAAACCCTTCCTTAAATTGTATTTATTAATTGGTGAATTATGTGCTGAGTACCGAGGGGACTGGAGTATATAGAGATGAATAGAACATAGGCTGGCCTTGAGCAGCTACTCTCCTGTATCCTTCCCTACTTCCCACTCTAAACTGCCACTGTCAATCTGAAGTTGGAATTTTTATTAGTATCAGTGGTTGTATCAGTCAGGGAACTGAGGCACAAAAATCAAGAGGGCCATCGTAGGTGAGCATAGGATGTCCTTAGCTCAATTTATGACCCAGAACCCAGAAATTCTTTCCTTTTCCAAGTTCTCCTTCAAGCAACTGCCTTTTATTTCCTAATTTAGAACACTTACGACAAGTGTTTGAATTAGAGATTTGCAGAACATGTTATGTAAAAGCAGAGAGGTACTTCAGGGTAGCATTCTTAGACTCTAGACGTTTCTGTCCATCTCATTCTCCTTGCAAACCCCTCCCTGCCAGGCCAGGGCTATTTCTGGTCTTTCCAGCATTGACTCCCCTTTTGCCTTCCTCTATTTGTTCAAGGCCAGCTCACTCTGGGTGTTGGGGGAGGTGGAAGGCTGTTTCTGCCATCCTGAATGGAAATGCATTTTCTCATGAAACAACAATTTAATTGACTGTTTAGGAGGAAGTGATATAATAGCTGATGTTCTCTACTTTGGGTGCATTATTGGATTCTTTTTTCTAAGCTAAAGTTTTGTAGCCCAGTCTGAGAATTTAGTCTCTATTGGAACTTTATGCATATGGGGAAAAAGTAGCTCGGTAGCTTCCCAAGTTTTTAAGCTACCCATCTACAAAGTGCTCCGGAACACAATCCATTGGGAATTTGGGAGTGTCCACATTCTTTACTCCAGGACATCCTTAACTTTGCTTTTCCTAACTCAGGCTTTGGTGAGGTGTGTGAGTTACAAAGATGAAGAAGATAGGGTTTTTGCACATATGAGCACATAGTTCTACTGTACCTGCCCTCCTTCCCCATTCATGGCAAAGGCGAAAGGGGCAGGATTTGGATGGAGAAAAAGAGAATAAATCAGACTTGGGGAATGCAGGGTGGGGATCCTCTTGGATTGCCTGGATCCTGTGGGTGAGAGCTCAGATAGGCAAGTCACCCCTTGGAACATTTCTGTGCCTGTTTGAAAGGTCTCCTTAGGGATTCATGCCTATGATTAACTCGCATTCTGAAGCAGAATCCTTGAGCTGAATTTCCATCTGAAGTAGGCTTTTTTTTTTTTTTTTTTTTTTTAAGGTAAAGATTCCTTTTGATTTTGATTTTCCTAATTCACAAACCAAGTCATTCCTACATGGGAAGCGCAACCCTGCCTGCTCCTCAGCTGTAGAGCATGGAGAGGCAGCAGGGAGCCCTGAGTCACCAGTAATTGTCTTACTATTACAGAATTGTCACAGGACATTTTCCCTCCAGGCTATGAAATACAAGGAAAAGAAATTAAAACTAAACTATTGTTGTGGAAGTGTAATGAGTGAGGGGTGGTGGATGTTTAATGGCACAGTAAGGCTGGATCTGCCCTGGGGACTTTTGGTTTCTCTTCACCAACCTAGGTCACTTAGCTATTGGCCTTTTAAGCAATGAACCTACACAATCCCAGCTTCACTCATAAAGTAAGGAGTGCTAGGAGAATTAGCATCATTTAGCATTTATTGAGTGCCTAATAGCAAAAAAAAAAAAGTTTTGAAATACTCTGATAGAAAAACAATTATCTTTTATGAGTCTTTTTCTTTGGGAGGAAGATTTCTAATTCCATTGTTAGCAGACTGTGGTCCACCTCCCTCAGTATGCCTTCAGAGTGAATTTCTGCCCCCACCCCTTGAACCCCCTTACGATATATTCTGCACCAGGCCTTGACACTCCAATTCCTTGGGAGCTCCATAGATGGAGTCCCCTGGCAGGAGTGCCCCGGAAGGCTTCCACTCTGTGGAACATGTTTCCAAATTCCTTTTTAATTTGAGTGGAACATTTGGGGCTGTTAGTTCCTGTGGAGGTACAGCTTGCTGCCCCCCTGAGTCCTGGCAGGCAGGGTCAGTTCAGTTTTGCAAGGTTTCATTTGGGGATCAGGTGGCAAAACAGGAGCATGCCTTCAGGGACAGCCAGTCCCTGTTCGTTCTGAGCGAGAAGCCCAGCCTGCGAGAGGGGAAAGACCAAAGATGCAAGGTGCTGACTTCCAGCACAATCCTGTTTCTCCCTCATTACCCTGTTTCCATTAGGTTGGCACCATGCACTTTGGCTAATTCCAGCTTAGCTTCTAGATGATGGAGAGATAGACAAAGAGGATAGGCAAGGAAACAGAGCTCAAAAAGGACGAAAGAGTTGAAGCACTCTGGTTTCTTTTCAAATCCAAAGTAAAAACTAAGGACTCAAGGTGAGGAATAGTTTGAACTGCCTCCGTGAGCTGGTAGGGCTGGGCAAGACAGTGATGGAGAGAGATGGGGTGGTAGCCTCGAGAGAAGCCCTACACGGCAGGATCTGTCCATTCCTGGAGAATCCTAGAGTGTAGTGAAGCCAGTTGTCATCACAAGGAAAACAGGGTAGTGACCCAGCTTGTGTTTGTACCAGTTTTCTATGGGTTCGTAACAAATTGCCCCCAAACTCAGTTGCTTGGAGCAGCAATCAATGATGATTCCTCGTGGATCTGTGGGTTCTCTGGGTGGTTCTGAAGCTCTTGGCTGGGCTTGCTTGTACGTCTGTGGTCTGCTGGGGATTTGGCGGGGGCTGGCTGGGGTAGGATGGCCTTGGATGGCATGACTTGGCTGCATTCCCTTGGTTTCTCATCTCCCAGCAGGCTAGCCAGGGTTGTTCTCACATTGGTGACAGGGTTCTGAGCATAGATAAAGGAAGGGGTAGGAAATTGGGCCAGTTTCATAATCGCTTTACTGCTGAGTTCTACAGTTGATCTGCCTGGGTTCAATCAGTAGCATTATATCTTCTAGCTGTGTGAGTTCAACCAAGTGACTTCATATCTCTGGGTCCCCGTGTCCTCCCCTAGGCAATGGGGATGTGAATAGCATCAGCTTCATCGACTTGTTGTGAAGAGTTAATGAATGTAAAGTTCCCAGACTAGCACAGAGGAAGCAGTTTTTGCTGGGAGATACCAAAGAAAAGAGCTCTAGGGTATATTTATGTTATAAGGAATTTTTGTATCTTAAGAATTGAAAGCTTCCATTTAAAAAGAACCACCCATGAGATCAATCATTTGAAATTTCAGCTAATTGACTGATTGATGATCCTATGGGGGAATTATGAAGGAATGGGGTGGATTTTTCAATAAATCTTTACAACTTATCCTCCATCTGTCTGAAGGACTCTGCCATTAATATCCATGGTATCAAGAGATATGGACACCTCCCTGCCCCCCACTTTCCACACTTGAATGTTGGGTCAGGTACTGTTCATTGGGAAGCAGGGCTGGCCTTAGTCCCCATCACATGCCTATAATGTTATTCTCTGAAGCGGGGATTCCTCTCATTTCTCTTCCATGGTGGCTGTAGGCTTGGATGATGAGTTATGTGATGAGCACTTGGCTGCCTCCTTCTACAGGGTCCTGTCTGGCCCCTTGGTAGGTCCAACCTCCTCCAGGGTTCTAGAAATTCCTCATCCCCAGGTAAAGGGATAAGAGCGAGAGTCCTAGACACAGGTTCCTTGACTCAAAATTGAATCATTTTGCCCCCATTTCTGTTATCAAAGTGAATTTTTTTTTTCTATCCTACCCCAGAAAGGCTAATCACATTGGAAGGAGGACACAGAAACCCTAGCCAGGTGAGAGGGTTGTAAGGAGAACACCTAGCTGTTCCATTTGAGTTTAGGTTTCTTGTCTGGGAGGAGCAGCGCCCAGATGCTGAGGGCACACACAGGTGAGAACGCTGACCTGCTGCTAGTGATCTTAGAAGAATTCTGGAGAATGGGACCAGAGTTAGAGGAGCGGAGAAGGGAGAAGGTGTTCCAGTTCTTCGGAAGAGGGAAGAAGGCAGAATCTGCAAAGTACCATCTGGTGAGCCTAACTTTTATCCTGAGACAAGTACTAAGATCTCCCCTTAGATAGTTCGTAAATTCTCAGAAGAAAAACCTGTGATCACTAGGAGTTATCATGGGTTCACAATAGAAACAAGCCATCTTGGGTGTGATTGTAAGACTGGTATGAATGGGGACTGTTTTAAACATAATATATTTGGATTTTTAGCCTTAGGTAAATTCTACTGTGACATCTTGATGGCCAAGATGGAGAAAAGTGGACAGGAGAATGGTAGCTGTGATGGATTCGTATCCCAGGAGGATCGTGTGAAGGTGTGCTAGGTGTCGGTGTCAACACACCAGGTGGGCAGCATCCTGGAGGCCTGAGTCAGGACACCGTTGACTGCTCTGCCTGCTGGACACTTTCAAATATCTAGTGAATTAGAGGACTTTGGTAGCCCGTCGGTCACATTCATGGGAGGGGTAGTTGGGATTCTGGATGTCGGTCTTGGCATCCCAAAAGGTTGTAGTTGTCAAAGACAATGGGGTTCTAACAGGCAGTTAGAACCCTCAGAAACTCTAGCAAACTGCACAGGCTTAGAGAACTAGGAGTTAATAGTCCACAGATGAAAAAAAAAATGAGTTTGATTGTGGCTGTAGGCTCCATAGAGGTCAAACAGAAAGACAACTTTGCATGGTTAACATGAGGTTTGAAAGAGCAAATATCTACCCCAACCCCAAATTGGCTATCTTAGTCACAAGGTACAATGGCTTCATCCTGGGCCACACTAAAAATGCCATAAGGGGGTCTTCCTCCAGCAGAGCTCTCCTGGATTCCAGCAGAACTGGCAGATATCAAACCGGGATTCAGACACCTAGGTACTGGTTCTGCTCCTGCTATGTCACTTCTTAGAGGACAAAAATGGCCACCACCACACACCTCCTGTATTCGTTTCCCATTACTCTTGTCACGAAATCACCCCCAAATTTAGTGGTTATCTTATAGTTATGAAAGTCAGGTCTCCTTGAGCTGAAATCAAGGGGTTGCAGGGTTTTATGATCCTTTCTGCACGTTCTAGGGGAGAGTCTCTTTCTTTCCTGATCCACCTTCTAGAGGCAGCCTGCGTGCCCTGGTGCATGGCCCCTTCCGTCTTCAAAGCCAGCAACGGTGGGTAGAGTCTTTCTCACATTGCATCACTCTGACACTGACTCTTCGGACCAACCCAGGCAATCCAGTATAATATTCCTATTTTTAAGGTCAGTGGATTAATGACCATAACTCTTTGCTCTCTTGCTATGAAACATAACTTATTCACAGAGCTGGGGATTCAGATGCAGGCATCTTTGGACATCTTCCTATAATGGTGCCTCAAGTATTTCCCAGGAATCTGTAGAAATCAAGGATGTGTTCCTCATGTGCCCATAGCCATTATGAGCCACCATCATTATATGACCTCTCTTCTGTTATTACTCTCACATCTGACCCTTCTTCATCTGTATTTTCTGCCCATTCATTTACCCTCAGAATACTCTTCTGACGCCTACGGGGGCTGTTGGTTCTAAGTACCCCCAAGCCCTCCAGTCCTAGGTGTCATGGTACTGAGTTCCAGTCAGAGGAAGGGAAGCAAACCTTCCCCTGAGCTCTGAGCTGTACCACTGGGTCCCTAGACAATTCTTGTTCCCAAAGTCTCCCCATTATACTCAGTTTCTGGCCTCTTCTCTTGATGGAGTAGCATCAATTCCTCTAGAAAAACAGGCTTTTCTATTTTAATGCCCATTCTTTTAATGACTCGGAGAGGAGGAAAACCTACCCCACTTCCTCTAGCCTCCTCCCTATTTCCTCTGCCCAGAACTTCACCCTTTGGGCCACTGTAGTTACTAAAGAGGTGCTCTTATCATACATTGAAGAGAGGAGAGGAATAAGAGCGGTGCGGACGGTTCCTATGGTCTCCAAAGTGGAAACATGAAACAATTCCTCAGAGGGCAGAGAGAAAATACTAGGACTTCTATACTTATGTATAGGTCATCTAAAAATCCAGAGGCAAAATGTGCAAATATGAAGATGAGCCCTCCATGGCAGTGTTGGATGGTCCTGCCTGGGTTGGCTTACAGATGGATCACGGATCGGCAGCAGAGGCGGGTGAAAAGGCCCGTCGGTGGGTTTGCTTGTCAAGCCTTGGAAAACACTTTCACTTAAGTGTGCCTCTCTAAGTGACTCTATGGAAAATTCTGCTGAGTTTGAACTAAATAGATCTTGGCAAAATGGACAGGTGACTTTAAAAGGTTTCTACAAAGACTAAATTTAATTCTAATGTGAGCATCAGTAAGCAACTCCCAAAATGGCTGAGATAAGGACACTTTTCCTAGGACAAAGCTCTTCATATGCCCATGAGGTTGAGAGCAAAGGCAAACTAATCATATCTGCCAGGACATCATTAAAAATACAAAATCACCATGAAGACAATTTGAGATGTAGATTTAAGTTCACTATTATTAATGATGAGCCCTTTTCTCTTCCTGAGTGTACTTTGTGCATGAAGTTATTCGTATGACATCATCAAGACTCATCAGCATTCAGAAGATAAACGTCTCTACAAGTGCAAAACATACTGTTTATTTCACTTTATTAAATTTTAAAATTTAGTCACACATTTATACAACCAATAAGGAAGGAAGTAGTTTGTACACTCAAAAATTTCTTACTGGTAAAGTGTCACAATAGAAAATAAAACTCCTGTTCTACACCATGAGCTTTGGGCCCTAGTTGAGCCTGAATAGCTCTTTTACAATTGTTGGTCCCCTTATAATTTACAGTTACTGCTTTATACACAATGTCTTTGGGTCTCTACAGCAACTCCAATAGGAGGCTTCACTTCATGTTAGAGTTGAGGACTCTGCTCGAAGTCATGGTTTGCTCTAAGACACATGGTTAATAAAAGCTAGCGTCAGAGGGCAAGTTTCCAAGGGTCTATAAATTCCCCAAGATTGAATGCAAAAGATACCATTAAAAAAATAGTTGTTATAGGTTGTATTGAGTTTCTCAAGAATGATGTTGAACCACCAGAAACTCAGAATGTGACCTTGTTTGGAAATAAGGGTTTTATAGAAGTAATCAAGTTAAAAATGAGGCCATTTGTCTGTGCCTTATGAAAAGGGGTTAATTTGGATACAGAGACAGACACATACAGAGGGAAGACAAGACTCCATGGGCCACCAGAAGCTGGGGGAGGCAAGGAAGGTTTCAGAAGATGAAATCAGCCCCTGGAACTGTGAGGTCACACATTTCTACAGTTCAAAGCCCTCCAGTTTTTGGTACTTTGTCACAGTAGCCTGGGAAACAAGGGTCCATAGCTTTGTAAGGGGCCTATGACCTGAAGACATTTAAAACCACTGATAAAACCCAGGGAAGCCCAGAGACTGGGAGTGAGTGTTTTTTTTTTTTTTTTTTTAATCATTCCCATACATCCTGGCCCCCAAGTTCAAGGTCAAGGCAGGAGAAGTGAATGTGAGGAAACTGATGGGTCTCCCTCCTCACTGGATGTGGTGTTGGTCCTGCCGGGTGGTCCTCTTTGACCTGGCAGAGCTCGACACTTTTCCAGGGACTTCAAAGGAACAAATGGAAAATGCGTTGCATCTTCTCCTTGATGAGGCGCTTGGGTACCTGGAGATCACGGTCCTCCTCCTGGCTCCGCCCTTCCTTCCAAAGTTCATTGGTTGGCAGTTCCGTAACTATTTAAATGGAAAGAAAAATACCCAAATTTAACTAAATATGTCTACCAACATAGAAATAGTTCAGTGGCTTGATAATAATACGTTTTCCAAATGGAACTAGATTTAAGAAAAATCAGTGCACCTGGTATAAAATTACAAGTGAGGAATGAATAACCCCAGGGACAAAAGTTTGCCAAATGAATTTGGCAAAAAGCAAGAACTTCCTAATTAAAACTATTTCAGTCCTTTCGGAGTGTATGTGTGAATAGTGACCTATTTACAAATGGACTGTAGGTTGATGCTGGGAAGTAATTTTTTCCCAATCATCTGATAAATGTTTATCGGCATGTATTATGATCAGGCATTGTATCAGGTGCACAGGGAGCAAAACAAGGTCCCTGCCCTCATAGAGCTTATACTCCCGAGGGAGAGAAAAATAACATTCAAACATACAAACAAAAATCGTAGGTGTTGATAGGTGACTGAAGGAAAAGAAGGTGGGAAATAGAGGAAACAGGGAAATAGTGGCTAATTTGCCCAGGCTTTGGTGTTGTATAAGGTTCCGAGGGAAGGCTTTGCTCACAAAGAGAGACTTCTCCAGGGGGTAAAGGATCAAGCCATGGTCTAGGGGAAAAGTACGTGTAAAGGCCCTGGGGTGGGAGTGAAGTGGGCCCATGGCGAGCTTGTTTCAGAAATATCAAGGAAACCAGGGTGGCTAGAGCACAGTGAGAGCCGGGGAGAGTGGTAGGAGATGATGCCAAAAGGGAGTGAGGGCAGATCATGTCGGGGCTTCTAGGTCACTGTAATGATTCTGGATTTTTCAATGAATAAGATGGGAAGCTGGTTTGAAACAGAAAAAGTAACATTAAGGGAATTGTCTGGATTCTGGGTGGAAAATGGAATGCTAGAGAAGGTGCCGGTAAGAGTGGAAGCAGAGAGGCATGTTGTGAGTGAGGAAGAATGGCCCCGGGGACTAAGGTGGAGGGGGTGAGAGGTAGTAGGATTATGGCTATCATCGAAGAGCTGACCGGATTGCTGATGGATGAGATGTAGGGTATGAGAGGAGGAGAGTGCCTACTGAAAATCTCAGTTTTTGGCTCTAGTAACTGAGTTGGCCTTTTCCAAGTTGGGGCTGGTTGTGGGTGGCGCTGACTTGGTAGGGTGCTGCAGGAATCAGGGGCTCCACTTCAGACAATGAGTCTGAGATGCAAATTTGTCATCAGAGTAGACTGAGGAGGCAGTTGACCCCGGGGTCTAGAGTTCAGCAGAGACATCAGTGTGGGAGTCATCAGAGTCTAGGTGATATCGGCATCGGGGATGACTAGACTTCGCCTGTGTCGTGGGTATAGAGAAAGAAGACAAAGTCTCTTGAGGGCAATGCAGGGAAGAAAGGTGAAAGGAAGAAACAAGGAGTTTGAGGAGTGGCCAAAGAGAAGAACTTAAAGAGGATCCTATTCTAGAAGCCAAGGAAGAGAGGGCTGAGAGTAAGACAATAATCAGGTGTATCCAGTGCTGCTAATCGAGTAAGGAGACAGATCTGATGAGATACAGGAAACTAGTGACCTGGCCAGAGCTGTTTTGATGGAGCTATTGGGATAAAAACCAAATTGGAGAGAGTTCCAGGGTGCTGGCAAGATCTCACGCTGTAATCTCAGCTGTTGAGAAGAACTGAAGCAGGAGGATGGCATGTTGCAGCCTGGGCAAGTTAGCAAGACCCTGTCTGAAAATAAGACAGGCTAGGGATGGAGCTCCGTGGCACAGTACTTGCCTAGAATATTCTGAGGCTAGGCGAGCAGAGGTTCAATCCCTAGAACTTCCTAAAAAATAACTCTATTTCTTTTCCAGAGGAGTGGTTATCCTAGTGTTAGATGGTATGTGATACAATTTATAATAAAAAGGTTGAGGGATAAAACCAGGAACTTTGGATATTGAGTGGAGACATGCTTATTAGGACAGAAAAAAGGGCATTGTAGCTGGAGGGGAAGATCAAGTATACATTTTCTAAGTTTCTGTGTGTATGTGTGTGTGTGTGTATGTGTGTGTGTGTGTGTGTGTGTGTGTGTGTGTGTGTGTATGTGTGTGTGTGGTACAAGTAGAGGGGCCGCCAGCACCTATTTATAATACCATGATGTGTTGGGTGTGCACACACATGCAGTCTTATTATGAGGTGCTGCAGCATAAAGATGTTCTAGAGAAGCCTGCACGGTTGCGGCAGGTGCTGTGTTTGGATTGTTCCATGCCACACAGGATGATTTGATATTGTCTGGAGTGAAGCTGGTTCTTTTGGACCAAGTGTACAAATATCTAAGACCAATACAGATTAGGCATGTTTCAAAAACAGTTCAAGGCAGATATATAAAGGAGGGGGCTGGGGATGTGGCTCAAGCGGTAGCGCGCTCGCCTGGCATGCGTGTGGCCCAGGTTCGATCCTCAGCACCACATACAAACAAAGATGTTGTGTCCGCCGAAAACTAAAAAAAAAAAAATAAATAAAAAAAAAACTCTCTCTCTCTCTCATAAAAAAAAAAAAAGAGATATAAAGGGTTAGGATGGGGTGTGTATGTCTGGGCACCTGCAGTGTATGCAGGGTGGCTCGAAGCTGGGGAGATGTAGAGATGGGTCAAGCAGAGTTTCTATCTTCTGGAGATCAGTTTATTTGAAACGCCATCATGTAACCAAGTATACACGCCAGGCAGGTGCAAAGAAAGGGCAGGTGTGAAAGCAAAGGGAGAGTGATTGAGTTTGACCAAGGAGGTCCAGGAAGGCCTTGTACCTCATTGGAGCCCAATCTTCAAGGGGTGGAATTTCCTAGCATGGAGGGGGACTTTAAGTGACCCCCCTCCAGAGCTGAAGCTGTGCCAAGGCGAGTCCAGGCCTGGTGTTGCTGGGGTGTGTGACAGGTTGGAAAATTCCCTTGAGAACAGGATGCTGAGTGTTTTGGTGGCCACCAGGAGCCATTGGTTGAGATTCTAGGAAACTGGAAGTCATTAACTTCTTTTGAGAACAATGACAAAAAATTTTACCTGTATTTTAGAAAGATCCCTCCAGAGACAGTGTGAGGGTAAATTGGAGGAAACGGAGGCAGGAGGCCAGGTGAGTGGGAGGAGGTCGGGGCAGGGCTGGGGGAGGAACCGCGGCCCAGGGGGAGGTGGTTGGGTGGACTCGGCTTCCAGTTGTGGGGCAGGGTCTGTGGGAAAAATTGAGGCAGAACTTGCTGTCATTAGGATGGGCAGGTTCCACCAACCATGCATTGAAGCCACTCTCTAAACCTGGGGTCTGGGTCAGAACCCCAGGTTGCACTCTTCCTGTTCAGGTTCCTACCCCAGCTTTCACTTTCGCGGGTCTGGGGCGTTTTTTTTTTATTTAATTTTCCCACCCCCAAGTGTAAAGGCCTCTGAGTGCTAGGACTGGATCTTTCTGAATCTTTTTATCTGTCATGACACCTAGTTAATGAATTTTGTGTGGTCAGAATGTTTTTAAACTTAATGGATGATTTCGAGGTGATTGAGGATTGTTGTGTCCTTAAATAGGTGTTAAAATAGAGCTGTTAAGTTGACTTGTTGGAAATTAGTGAGGAGATGGTGAAAATCAGAGAGGTCAAGGGGTACCTGCTTTAAGCATCAGCCTTTGGAGGGCTAGCATGCACCCAGCCTTGGGTTCAATCTCCAGTACTGCAAATAGTAATAGTAATTTAAAAAGAATTGGATTTTGGTTACTTCTTGATATGTAGCAAGCAACCCAAGTAAGGGCTGGAATGACAAACTGATTTTTGTGAGTTGTGGGTCAAGAATTGAGGCAGGCAGGGCTGGAGGGTTTTTCTGCACCTACGTGTATATCAGCTGCATTCATCCTCTCCTCAGCATTCATTAGCCAGTACTTAGGCTGGGCTGGAAGGTCCAAGAAGGTCTCATTACATGCCCAGGTGCTCATCTGCATGTCTTCTCCTGGGCTGGGCTTCCTCACAGCACCTCAGGCTCTGGTAGGTAGTTGGACTTTGTTCCAGAGGCTGCTTCCAGGAGGGAGCTGCCCAGGGCAGAGCTGCGGATCTCTAAGGCCCAGCCTTGGAAATCACACACACCACTTCTGCCTCATCCCACTGATCAGAACCATCACAGAGTCAGCCCAGGTTCTCTCTACCCAAGGAGTGGTAGACACCTGCCATCATCTTGCATCTACAGCCCTGGTGTTCCTGAACTGGAATCCTGAATCCACCACATGCTGGGGGTGTGATTTGGAGCAAGTTATGTGAACTTTCCAAGTTGACTTAATGTTATTGGGTGCTGTGAGGGAGAGACATGGCAAAGCAAAGTACCCTGGCATGTACTAGGTGCTCAATAAATAATTGCTATGATTATTGCTGCTGTCAAATGCACTGTAAGGACAGATGCAATAAAAATTGGAAAGAAGATGCTTTTTGGATTTGCATGTAAGAGACCTTTGATGACGGGAAACTTTTGGAACACAGTAATAGCAGAGTAAAGAGCAAGAGCTCAAGGCAAAAGTTAAGCTGTAAGTGGATTTGAGGGCAGTGAGTGCAGGTTGGCCGTGGAAGGGGGGAAACTGGCTGTCATGTAGGAAAGTCAGGTTGAGCATAAGGGGCAAATGGAAAATGAAGATGGGTGAGAAGAGATAATTGCTGAGGCAAGATCCCCACCCCCAAGGACTTGTTAAGATTTTATAGAATTCATGCTTTCATTATGGGACTTTTCTTACCTCCTGGTGACAAGCTTTCTGGTCCTCACTTCCCAGAGTCTTTTCCTATCCCCCTTGGCTAGAGATGGACACTTTCAGCACATGCATCTCCTCTAGATTTGCAAGTCTTGCTCACTTTCAGGGCACCATGAATGCTCAGCTGCGAATCATGCGGCTGAGTGGAAGCAAGAGGTTGTGAAAGGATTTGGACATTTTTAAAGATTCTTAAAGGAAGCACTTTTCTGTAGAACTTGGAGATAAATGTAAGTACCTAATCATCTGTGAATGTGGGGGTAATCCTAACATGGCTAGGCCAACACCAGCACATCAGGGTTATTAGGAACACAGCCAGGGACCCAGTTCTCTTGCCAAGGTGTGTCAGGCCAGGAGGGGGCCCAGGTACATGGCAGGCATGAGCCCTTGACAACAGTAAAGGAGCTGTCATGTCAGAGGGACTCAAAACCAGGAACTTCAAGATAGGCAGGGATGATGAAGTTGAAGGATGTTAGTTCCCAGGTTGAATTATAGTCCAGGTAAAACCAGATTCGCTGCTTGAAGCAGCTTTGTGGTCCTACAGAAAGTGCACATTTAGCATCCAATCCTACACCTTGATTTTATCTTCTCTCTAGTTAGATGTGCATCTCTCCAACACTTGGCTCATTCCTGAAAGTATTTAAAGCCATTTATAAAAGCACAGACTATAAACAAGGTGAAAACACACAAGGGAAGGAATTTTGCATGTATAGAAAACAAAGCTGGAGAAAATTAAGTGAAGGGGAGGATGCCAAACCAAATGGACACCATGCTCTCCTATTCACTTGCTCCTGAGCTTTCTGGCTTCCAAGGCAAAAAGAAAAATATCATCAGTTACACTCTTTGCAGTGTTCAGAGGATTAGCAACAAGCAGAATGCTCGGAATGGGTAGCATAGTAAATGATGTGTTCACTAGCATCTTTAAGTCAATCCAACAGTTTTTTCATATACATTAATACCGTGACAACAAAGAAAAATTCAGTTCGACTTAATAAGACACTGTGGTCCTCAGGTAGAGCTCTCTGGTGGCTTGGCCTAACCTAAGATTAATATTTGAATTTTGTAGCGTAATAAAGTGAGTGCCCACCTTGGTCATAAAATAAAGCACATCTAAACTCAACAGAGCATCTCATTTTAATTTTAAAACTAATTTCTTGTCATTTCCTGGTATGCTTCCTAAGTTAAAAAGAAATGAATTTCAAGGTTACTGATCAAAGTGGTAGTTGTTGGTTTTAAGCTAATTATATTTTTGTAGGATATCTAACAGAAATTATACCTTTGGTTTTGGAAGACTCTGAAGTCGTCCCTTCTCTGGCTCATCTATTCCTTAACAGTTTGTGTTGAAAAGCTCAGAGCTCTGCATACAGAAATGTGCCTGTCAGCCTCTCCCTCTCAAGCCTGGGAGCAGGAGGATTCTGATACACTGAGAAGGAAATCCCAGCTTCTGTGTAGGTGTCAGAACCAGGAGTCTGTAATGAATTCCTGCCTCTTCATTCACCACCAATGCATGTCCATGGAGTCAGGAGTTGGTGGAAAGTCCCAAAACGCTGTAGACAGTCCTGTGTCATTGCTAACAGGTTCTTCTGATAGTAGATGGCGGAGAAATGACTGTGCCTAGCCCCTCTGCTCTGCTTGGGGGATATCAGCTAAAAATGACTAAACTTGCAATTTTTCAGAATGGAAACTTTTATATATTTTATCATTTTAAAAACCTTTAAAAAGTGTACAATTCAAACGTATAAATAAATCAAATGGAGAAACACCAAATACAACATCTGGTTAGTATCTTGGTATGTATTTCCTCAGATATTTTTCTAGGGATATAGTTCTGTATCAGTTAGAGTCAGGAAAGCTGGTTCAAAATCCCCCAGTTCTCAGTGGTTCATCAGATCAAAGTTTCCTTTTTGTTCACAGAAAGCTCACACAGCAGCAGGGTGGGCAGGCTCTGTCTAACACAGTCTTCAGGGGACCCAGGCATATTTCACAAGTGAACCTTTGCCTCCTAGGGCCTTCTAGTCCTCTCCTGATGCTCTGCATTGGACTGACAGACACAGGGAGAAAGAAAATGAAGCATTCCACACCATAGCATCCATTCCTGATGCCCAAATTCCATTGGTTAACAGTCTCAGGGTAACATCTACTTCTAAGGCTAGGAGACAAAACCCAGCTCTATGGGCAGGAGGAAAGGGAATTGGTTTGGTGAACAACAAGTTGGCCTTTTCCACTCCAATACACATATCTGATCTTCAAAAAAAAAAAAAGCAATTGTGCAGTGGATACAGTTATGTATCTGCTCTTACCATAGGGACAAGAGGTAGAGGTTGGATCCTTTCGCACGCCTTGAGCTCTGTAAGATTATCCAATTCAAAGGTTGGTGCTGACTTAAAGTGGGAATTCCAAGAAAATCTAATTATCTGTGCCTTTAATTATGTTTAAGAACACAGATGATGAAATTTGAAGGCTTGCCGTGGAGATCCAGAGTGTGAAGTCAGAGTCGCAGAAAATCTTGCATTTAGATACCTAGTTGTGTAGGAGTTTAGGCTTCAAGAGAACCCAAGTTAGGGAGAAATGGATAAAGAAACTGCAGGATCTGGGGTAGTTTGGTGAAGCATTAAGGACTTTAAGGGAAAAAGAAAAACTCCAGAGAAAAAGAAAAACTCTGCAAAATTATCATCTTGTTGGTTGTGATGAAAACAAGCTGAAATGGTTGAGAAAAATGTCAGATTGATTAGACTTAGCTTTTGTGTTGGCTGTGGTAGTCTGTGTACAAGAAAGGATGGGCAAAAGGGCAAGAGTAGTCTGATACCAGGAACCCAATTTATTTGTTAGTTTTTTATTTGTTCTTTTTAGATATACATGACAGGGAAGTATATTTTGACATATTATACATAATCAGAGTATAACTTATTCTAATTAGGATCCCATTCTTGCGGTTGTACATGATGTGGAGCTCCACGGGTCATCTATTCATATGTGAACACAGAAAAGTTATGTCTGATTCATTCTACTGTCTTTCTTATTCTCATCTCTTCTCCCTTCCCTTCATTCCCCTTTGTCTAATCCAATGAACTTCTATTCTTCCCTCTCTACCCCTTTATTGTGTATTAGCATCCACATATCAGAGAGCATTTGGCCTTTTTTTTTTTTGAGATTGGTGTATTTTGCTTAGCATGATAGTCTCTAGTTTCATCCATTTATCAGCAAATGTCATAATCCCATTTTTTATGGCTGACTAATATTCCATTGTGTATATGTAACCACTTTTTTAAAAATCCATTCATCTCTTGAAGGGCGCCTAGGTTGAAGAGCCCAATTTAAAAATCTTAGAGGACAGAATGATTGAAAGAAAGAATCCTAGTGGGAACTTGTCAAAGTGTTAAATATTGAGTTATCTAGGCTCATGTGCTTACAACTTTGCTTTTCTATATATTTATTCAATTTATTGAACATTCTTGTCTGCATATAACTCTTCTACAAACCTGTTGTCAGGAGGGGATGAGGAGATACATGTATACATGTGACCATCTTCATTGGCTGTTAGTCTTCTAGTTGGAAAGATTATGTAAAACAGGTCAATAACACAACTAATGATGTGAGTATAAAAAGGAGTACCCAGGGAGCTACAATAGGACAGGAAGAACAAATTTGCAACACATAATAGAAAATTAGTATCCATGCTATATAAAGAGCTCATCAAATAAAAGATAGTCCTACTGAGAAACAGGGCAAAGGAAAGAAATGAGTACTCAATAGAACTTACAAGGCCATTCAAAACATGAAAAATTGCTTAAACTGGTCAAATTGCTATATATAGAAATCAAGAAAATGTGAAAGAAAATAAAAGGACAAGCTTAAGCTGCATGATAGGTGCCTTCCAGTTATCTGAATCCAGCCTAGTAGGGGGCCCCGGTGGGGAACCCTCTCGAACCTGAGCTGTACCTCTCAGAATCCACTCCTTACCCTGAGGGAGCCTGCCACACACAGGGTGAGCCTGGTGGTTAAAAATGTGCACTGTTCATCGGACTGTGCCCCTAAACAGTTCATCCAGAGCTCCAGAGACAGCCTAGGGTTGTCCTTATTTGGAGTGGGAGTGTTGGTCACTGAAACAGCCTGTTTCTAAGGAATCTTCGAAGATGAGTTTTACTCTACGTGGTTTTCACCTTACCACTTTAGAATGTCCTAGGAACATGAAATCATAATCTACCTTTTATTATTAGGTGTGGAAAGATTTCAAAAAAACAGAGGTCCTCAAACTTTAGTGTGCCTCAGAATCATAGGCTGAGCTTGTTAAAACCCAGATTGCTGGACTCCACCGCCAGAGTGTCGGATTCAGTAGATGGGGGTGGGGGGTCGGGGGAGGAAGGGCAGAAAGAATTTGTATTTCTGAACAGGTCTCAGGTGATAATGATGCTGCTGGTCTGGGGTCCATGCATGGAGGAAAACTGCTCCAAAACATGAAGCTCAATGAAAAAGAACAAGCTGCAGATTGTTATATGCAGTATGGTCCTAGTTGTTATAAATCTCTGCAAATTTTAATAGACATAAACCCCTGGAAAAGTGCTCCAAAGGTGTGCACCAAACTGGTTCACAGTGCTCCCCTCTGAGTGGGCAGGGCTTTTGCTTTTTCTGTACAGTGGTATCATATACATCTTTTAAAACTGAGGGTGTATTTACATATTACTTGTGTTAAAAAGAGAAATGATGTTGGGTGTAGTGGCACACAACTGGAATCCCAGTGTCGTGGGAGGATGAGGCAGGAGGATCTCAAGTTCAAGTCTGGGTTTCTGAGCAAGACCCTGTCTCAAAATACAAAATCAAAAAGCCTGGGGATGTAGTTCAGTGGGAGAACATCCCTCGTAATGCCAAAAGTAAATAAATAAGTCAAAGTAAAAGAGAAATGGTGAAAAGAGAACAGAAAGATTGCAAATACCCTTTGCTGCACTCTCAGCACCCATCTGTTTGGCAGTTGTAAGAGACACTGGACTGGAGAGTGCATTGGAAGGATTGAGCATGATAGGATGGTAGAACAACAGAATTTAATGTTTTCACTTAGAAATGTGCTCGTCTCTCAGACTCTGGATGCATAGCTGGCTTAGATCTGAGGTGGTCTTTATTTTTCTCTGAGTCTGTTCTCTCGGGTTTTAGGTTTGATTTTTTTAGCCTTAACCCAGGGCTTTTAACTTTGTCCCATCCACCTCCTTGCAAGATTCGGGCTCCTTGCTGGCCTACCTTCTGAAAGCCCTCTGGAGCAGGACAGCCACTGCTAGAGCCAGGCTGTGCTCTCACCTCCAATTGCTGCAAGGACCTCACAAGGGTGGGGAGCTGTGACCCCAGGGAAGGCGAGTACTCACCTGGGGAGTTGCAAGTCAAGGCTAGCCATCCCCCAACTTAGACCCTTGGTACAAGTCGTTGTTGATTTCATCAGCCTTTCTGTGGATGAATCTGGTAAATGTGAGAGAAGAAAAAGAAAAATATTTTACTCCATCTACCACCCCTGCCAGTTTCTTGGCCAGGGGCTGTGTAAGCCTTCCCCATTTACATGGTGTATCCACACGTAGCATCTCGGGGAATTCTCAGCTCCTGCATGGAAATGATGTACCCATTTCTCACACAGGGAAACTGAAGTCCATAAAGATGGCTATCAAGCAGCAACCTGAGGCTTCCCATCTGGGTTTTGTAGCCTCAAAGGCAGTTGCCAAGATTCAGAAATGAGAAAGATTTCTTTCTTCTGTCTTCGGGGTGTTGTTTCAGTATTTGTTAATGGGGTAGAAAAATGGGCACAGGCAATGTAAAAGTGGTGAGCATGTTTTAGCTCTAAAGCCTCTAATTGGAAAGTGGCATCATCTTAAAATAAATGTTATCATTTTGTTTCTCAATAATGCATACATTTCCTTTCAACAAAATGGAATCATATAGGTAGCTCATAAATCTCTTGAATAGGGCCCTCTGGGGCCTCCAGATACAGATAAATCACACTGGGAGGACGCTGAAGCATGAAATGCTTCTGTTAACATGTCATCTGTCTAGAATATATTTTCAAATCTCCAACAGAAGGGTCTAAATTATGAAGGGAGGTGGCCTACCAAAGTTGATGCTCGGATACCTGATATTCTAACCCCCTCCATCTGCTGCCTCTGCCTCAGTGTAGTGCCGGGCCCAGCACAAAGAGCGATGTGGCCTGAGGCTGAGAGTCTCCTAATTAGCCATTCTAACAAACGCAGAACTTCTTTAAGCTGGGTGATCATGGGAGAGGTGGTGTATCAGCACTGCTTGCCTGGTCTTATGAAGAGCTTTTGAAAATTGCTAATAGACATAATGAGAGTTTTAACTACAGAGAAGCCAAATTTAATGAGTTCTTGTTTTATGCCCAGTGCTGACTCTGAGACTACAATGAGACTTGGAGATTTTCCCTAAAATGGCTTTTGAACATAATCTCAGAATTTCAGGTAGAACTCGTAGGTTTCGTGGCCTGTTTGAAACCCAGGTTTTAGTATAAAGCAAGGTAAAAAGAGCTTCCTGTGTCTAGTAATCTTGCAGACACCAGCCAATAGGTGAGGGGCTATTCTTTTTCTACATTTTATCTTAGACCCTTAGTATAAGTGACATCACAAAATGGGGCAGGAGAGAAACACTTCCTTTTTTGACTTGGCCCATGGGGAAGGCTATCCAGTGGTTCTCAAAGCTAGGACCAGTAGAATTAGCGTGACTTAGGAATGTGCTAGAAATAATTCTCAGGCCCTACCACAAATTTACTGAATCAGAAGTGCTATGAGCAGGACCCACTGTTCTGTGTTTGAATAGCCCTGTGGGTGATTCTGAGGCTCAATTAGGCCTGAGGACACGGGGCAGCCACATAGTCCCTCATCAGCCCCTCACCAGGGCCATGGAAACAGCCCCCCACCTAGTCTCCCTCTCTCCAGAATCGGCCTCTCCAGTCCATTCTCCATAGCACTGTTGTCCTTCTTAACGAAACACCAACTTCTTGTCACACCACCCTCTGAAGGAAGCCCACGTCCCCCCTTCACCCGGCTCACCCACGGTCTATAGTGGTGATGGGGTGGGGTGAGGGTTGGGTGGTAACCATGATGGGAAGGAGCACTGGGGGAACTGTTTGCTCTCTTCCTTTGAGACAGGGGTGGTGTGTCTGTGTAAAAGTGGTGAGCATGTTTTATCTCTAAAGCCTCTAATTGGAAAGTGGCATAATCTTTTTTTTTTTAATATTTATTTTTTAGTTTTCGGCAGACACAACATCTTTGTCTGTATGTGGTGCTGAGGATTGAACCCGGGCCGCACGCATGCCAGGCGAGCGCGCTACCGCTTGAGCCACATCCCCAGCCCAAAAGTGGCATCATCTTAAAATAAATGTTATCATTTTGTTTCTCAATAAGGCATACATTTGAGTGTCCTCCCAATCCCTTGGGATTGGTTTTAAGATAAGAGGGCCAAGATTCAAACTTGGGTCTCCAGGAAGGATCCAAGGAGGGCACTGAGCCTGCTCTTGTAAGCCTGAGGGCTACCTGGAGTCAAGCTGAAAGGGACCTTCTGAGCCCCAGGCTGGCCCACTTCACCCAAAGGCTGTGTGAGGGGCTGAATTCAAAGCCTCAGCTGACAAGAGGGATTTTGCTGGGGCCACCCTTCTGTACCTCTCTTACGAACTGGAGACAAAGGTGGGACCTGAGAATTCTGGGACCTGAGCTCTTGCTCTCTTTTTCCCCAATAAGTCTAGCACCTTTCCTTTTTCCTCAAGTCCCTGAATGACCCACAGCTGTCCACAGAATGAAGTCCAGGTCTCTTGCTGCAGCCTACAGGCATTTCATGCTCTGGTTCCTACCGGTTTTCTCTGGACATTGCTCAGATGTCCTGCTCTCCAGCCGTGTCAAATGAAGTTCCCTTCGCAAGACATGTCTTCGTTGGTTCTTTCTAGTTTTCACACAGTCTCCGCAGCCTGAAATGCTCATCTTCCCTCCCGTATTCCATCTTCTTCCTGGACCCCGTCACTCTCTACATGATGAAGGTCCTTCGAAACTCAGCTCATATGTCACTTCCTCTGTGAAACCTTCTTCAAACCATGAAGCAGGACTGGACACTTGTGTACATTTCATAAATCCGTTTCCTGCCTTATTCCTGGATTAAGACATCACCAGGTTCAAAAAGATCCCGATTTCCTAGGTCATAATTGTTAACAGAGGCCTGGAGAGTCTACTTAAAATAGAAAGAGAGGACAGCTAGGGATGCCATATATCATGGTGCTGGGCCAATATGATTTCCTCTCTTGGAAATTTTAGTTGAAACACAGAAGTTCAGCCAATTGGTAGAATGCATTTTAGCTGAGAGGTTGGAAAAAAAAAACTGGAGTTGAGATGGTCATGTTGGACCTATATCAGCATGGATACAAGCAGTGTGTGTGTGTGTGTGTGTGTGTGTGTGTGTGTGTGAGTGAGTGAGAGAGAGAGAGAGAGAGAGAGAGAGAGAGAGAGAGATATGGACTGAGACCAAGTTGACTTTAGAAGCTGGTGAGCCGATATGGTCCAGGCTATGATCAGTTTCCTGACTTGGTCCTTCCCTTCCCAGCCTGTTTCCTGAAGCCTGTTTGGATTTAATTTCGTGTTCTTAGATTCATCAAGGTTTGTTTCCTTAAACAAAACTCCTTTTACTCCAGCTATTTGAAGCGAGTTTCTTTTCAATGCAACCAGGAGAGCTTTACCTAACATACCTTTGGGAGCCTTCTGAGAGAATCCACAAGGCTTCTCTTTGTATCCCAGTGCCTGGTTTTAGTATGCATTCAATAAATACTGGATGAGTGAACTGCAGAGGCACTAAGAATGCTGTAGAGGAAATTATCCTGCAGAATCAAGACCTGAAAGGCAGGGGGTGGGTGGGGACTGACTACAAAGGAGCAGGGTCAACTGCTTAGTGTAAAGGACACGTTCTATTTCTTGATTCTGGCAATGATTACATGACTTCATATATTTATCAAAATACTTGGAATTAAACACCTAAAAAGGGTGAGTTTTACTGTATATAAATGATAATTAAACAAACTTGACCTAAAAAAGAATCAATTAAAATGGAGAAAAGCAAAGCAAAATAAGATTTCTCTCCACAACATATTAATTACCTAAAAAAAAAGAATCTCAACACTATTTTGTTGTTGTTGTTGTGCTAGGGATTGAACCCAGGGCCTTGTGTTTGCTAGGTAAGTGGTCTACCCCTGAGCTACATCCTTAGCCACTCAACATTTTTATAATGTATAGTTTTACCTAATTCTCTTTTTTGAAAATTCTGACCTTAAGATCCAGATAGTAGGGATTCTGATAGTGGAACAGATTGCTTTTTGCCAAGCTCACCAAGAGAAGCCACTATTTCTCTACTTTCTAGTTTTAAGAAGTGATAGAAACATATTGTTCAAAGAGAAGTAAGTTCATACTCCTGAGCTCCAACTTCTACTAGGCCCTCATCTGATATTATTGCCTATTAACTATTTGATTTGGGAACTTTAAACAGTATTGATTATGCCGTCCTTAACAGGCTTCTCCCAGACTTAAACCCTGGTTTGCAGGATGTTTAAAGAGGCTAATTGAAAACCACACAACAACTTAAGAAGGTTGCAGGATCAAATGCATTTGGGAAATTCTGGTTTTAACAAAGGAAACAGGCCTCTTTATTTCAGCACTTCCTGATATCTTAGAATAGACCCTGAGTTTCATCCACAATTTCCAGAGTTGCCATTTTCTTTCCCATACCTTTGCTTTGGAACTTGATTTCATGAAATCATTACTGTTACTATAACATATTCCATACATACTATGTCCTGAACACTGGGTGGTTGGATTCATTTTATTTTAGAAAGACATGAAGTAAGGGTCTTTTGAACTTCTTATTTGTGTTTATGCTAAGTACCACATACATTAGCTGCCCACCAGCTTACTTTAAAAATAAGTCTCTGGAACCTGTAAGAAAAACTCATTGTCAGAGCATGAATGGTTTCCCTGCCTTTTGTTTTGACTTCTAAGTCATGTTCCTTTATTAAGAAATTGTTTTATGCTTTGCAGAGAATACATAGTACCATAAAACCAGTAAAATCCATGCAGAAAAAAAAAATTGAAGCAAAATAAATAGTTTGAACTACTTCCTTGGCATCCTGTGGGGTAAAGGAAGAATTTTTCACCTTAAATAATAGTGGCTTTGCTTTGTGTATGCAGGGGGGAACAAAGAAAAATCGGGCATCTCCAAGTGCTTCTGCATATAGTTACAGTGGTTGTGGACCTTTAAATCCTCTCCATCAGTTATGACTTTTTTTTTTTTAACAGCAGAATTTTGTAAACTTTACTAAATCTGAGCTGCCCTTCTCTCTGCAATGACCTTGGAGGTGCAGTTCTGTACTTTTCCATGCCAGCCAATGTCATTTCTTAGAAGGAATCATTCATAGATCATTGTGAGGTTTACTTCTGGAATAGTGACAGTCACTCTAGACAGATGGAATCATGTAAAGGGCTGGTATAGATCTCCCACCTATACCTGCTGTCACTGAAAGAGACTTTCACTCAGGTCAGGAGTGGGTGACTTGGAAAGTAATGTGGGTTCCAATCCTGAGTGAATTATTCCTATGATGGCCCATTGAGATGGCAAATCAATGGGTCACTTAGGGAACCTTGGAGCAATATGAATGGATTCTCTGTTATTTATAGATTACTTATTCATAAACCTGATCCATATTCACCCTGATCTTGTGATGCTCTAAAGAATTTCCTAGTATAAAACCAATATGCTTGATTATTATCCAAGAGCTTCCAAAATCCACCTTGGTAAAATGAGGAAACATTCTATACAGCAGGCAAACCTGTGGCTTAACAATCCTGTCATCTTAATTGTACACTTTGCTGCTATAATGAGGTTGTAAATTTGTGGTTAGGCACCATCTGACCAATTATTGGAAGCACAAAAATAAATCACTGGAGCCTAAAACGATGTCCATCATAGAGGCCAGTTAGGAATATTTAGTATTCGGTTCTTCACAGGTGGATAATGAAATGCCTGCCCAATAGAACCAATTGCCTTTCTTGTAAACATGATTCTTTGATCTCCACCATTTTTTGTAGCAGCAATTTCCAATGTAAATTTCACCAGCAGAAAAATAATCAGGACCCTGTGGGACAAAGGAGGACTGTCTTTTGGCTTTAGAGTTTATTTATTTAGATTATAATTCTCATTTCTGGTCCCTGTGTATTCTAGTCTTCAAAGTTGAGGTGAGACTCCTCCAGATGTGGGCCATTTGTGGATTAGTGAGTGGGCTCCAAAGTTAAATTGTTATCATTCAAAACCAGCTGGTCAGGTGTGCAACGGGGCTGAGACACAGTGAGCATCAGCCCTGTTTTGCTACAGTGGAAAATGTCGTGCTGATAAAGTCAGTGGGTGGAGCCAGTGTCATCAAGTCGCACACCTGCACACCCGTGCAGGGCTGTCTGGAGGCGCCTTCGCGGTCTGCCATTGGTCAAGCATAGTATGAGATGAAGAGCTCCAGCTGCACCCAGAAGCCCAGTTTTGCAGTAGGAGTTCACAGACTCCATTCTAAAGACTGTTATTGTTAATCACATCATTACCACTTGTTTTTAGAGCATATTATGCTTTAAATAGGATTTCCCGAGCAGCTGAAAAGTAATGGTGTTTTTTTTTTTGTTTTGTTTTTGTTGTTGTTGTTTTCATTGACGGCAGCTGTCTGGCAGCAATCTCTTGGGCAGTCAACATTCTACAAGCTGATACAAGAGGTCATTAGATCAAAATACACCAATCGCTGGTTTGCAAAAAGCAAGATGCTTTTTGCATAATGTAACTTACCTAAGGACAACTGTATCGTGGCCGAGTGTGACTACACAAAGAACTTACTGGGCACTGTTTTTGTGCAGCAAAGCAGGTCAGAGGGAAATGTGTCCTTAATCAATGGCTTCTTCTGTGCATTCAGCTTCAGAAACCATTTCTCTTCTGATGATTTAAGGATAGTGCTGCTGAGGACAGGGATTTGTTTTTACCTGAACAATTTATTTGATTGCAAAATTAACACACTGACTGCAAAAAAGTCAAATATCACACAAATGTGTGTCTTCTGGAGAACGAAAACCCACTGAAACCCTCCTCCTCAGAGAGGACCACGGTCAACAGTTTGCTGCATGTTTATTTTCCATGCAGAGTACGTAAATGTACATTTCTGCAATTTGCTTACCTCCCCCTAGCATTTTAGGGGAAATGCATTTTAGAAGGAAATTTTCTGATATATGATAGAAACTAACTTTTCTATATATTAGCTTTTTCAAATTATGTTTGTATGCTTGGAATAGGTTGAGATAGAAGCATTTTCAGTGCCTATTTATCTTCATAATTATCCAAAGTCCCTGAGAGGCCATGGATGGTTTATTAGATAGATTTAGAAAGAATAACTGCAGTACTAAGCTCTTTTCTACAGAGTGGGCTTCCAATGCACAGAGCATTACAATTATTTGGAGACAATCTGTAGCCTTGGAAACAATATGGCAGTAGTGACATCAGCAGCAATTATGTGTAATTTTTATCCCCAGTTTATCACCAAGGTAACCAGAGCAGGTTTCCCTGCTTGAAATCTTAAGAATGCCCTAGTCCTATATACAGCAAGGATGTAGAAAATGATTATTCTCAGAATCCCTTCTATAATTCATTCCATTTCCTTTATGAAACAGACTTTTGGAATTCAAATAGCACACATCTATTTTTGGAGAAAGCTGCGGTTTTTGAAGCTATTAAAGACGGTTCCAAATACCCTCAATATGAAAAAGAATTTATTGTGGTGCTTACAAAATTTTATGATGCTCTTCTCTGTTAGCATATCTCCCTTTGCTTTGGAAAGCGATTATGGTACATACCCCTTTACAGAAAGGAAAGAAGGGAGGCAAGTAGAACACCTTGGGTCCTAGTAACACTCACACTGTGGCTCATTCCTGAGACCAGCTAACCTAAAGTTACAATCCACCAACAATAACCATTTTTTTCTTATTATTCTTCCTGAGGTGCTGGGGACTGAACCCAGGACCTTGCTCATGCTAGGCAAGTGCTCTACCACTGAGCCACATCCCCAGCCCCCCAACTAATGACAACCTTAATGGCCTCTTCTTGAATTGAAAGGTCTGGGGCAGTTCTGTGTGCAGGGTGAGATGTCAGAAGGCTGAAGGTAGGCAGTGGCACCTCCAGGTGAAAATGGCAGGATGGCTCCTTGTGATTGGATTCACCGGCTGTTCCTGTTAAGTTGCATATTGATTCTGAGTGAATAAGTGGGTGAAGGAAATAAATGATGCAAAGACACACACCATTGTGCTCCTCAGATGTCCAAGCATCCTCTTTGCAGCTGAGCAGTTTTTGTGAGTTCTTCACTTATGTGTGCTACTTCTAGTCCCTTCCACAAGCAGAACTCTAGGAAACAAAGACAATAGCAATGACCACAGCACAGTTCTTTGGTGATCTGGGGTGGAGAAACACCTATGCCATTTATCTATCCTTAAAGTCCAGGAGAAAGAGACAATAAAAGGTGCAGATGAAATTTCCATCTTCATGAGATCAGTTCATCTCAATTCAGATGACCACTGAGCACCTATGAGTGCCAACCCTCTATAAGTGACTCAGACGGAAACACTTGGAGCACTCAGAGCCTGGGAGGAAAGACAGACATGTAAATGTGATTATTGGTTGAACTGTATGACATCCCTGGGTTCAACTATTTTGACCTGCAAAAAAGCAGAGCTCTCTTGTGGGTGAGCCCCTTAGAGGTCAGTATAATAGCTATGGTGACAGAGGCGCACACATCTAGTAGGTGCTCAGAGAAGGGAGGAGAAATAGGCAGAGTGAGGAGTCCAGGAATTTTTTTGTTTTTCAGAGGAATTGGGGCTTGCAAAGCATTCTGTGAATGCTTGGAAAGATAGAGAAATGAGGAAAGAGAGGAAAAAGAGACTTTTGGGGAAGATGTTTGTGATAAAAGAATTCCCTGAAGAGAAGGACTTACATTGTTAAATATGACTTTATTGATTATGCTGAATAGTTAAAACATATTGAAAGACTTAAAAAAAAATAAAATGACCTCTGTTGTGGTTTAGATATGAGATGTTCCTCAAACGTTTATGTGTCAGAAAATGCAAGAAAGTTTAGAGGTGAAATAATTGGGTAATGAGAGCCTTAACTCAATCAGTGCATTAATCCCCTGGTAGGGATTAAATTGGGTGGTAACTGTAGGCAGGTAGAGTGTGGCCGGAGGAGGTGGGTCACTGGGGCCTGTCTTTGGGGTTTATATTTTGTCCGTGGTATGGGGGAGTTCTCTGTTTCTCTGCTTCCTGATTGTCATGTCCTGAGCAGTTTCCTTCTTCTACACACTCTCACCATGATGTTCTTACCTGACCTCAGGTGCTGAGGAATGGGGTCAGCCGTCTGTGGACTGAGACTGTGGGAGAACAACTTACACGTGACTGAGTCACACTCCCCGGCTGGGTGCTGAGGTACTCAGTCACAGAAATGTGGCAGAGCTTCCCCCACCCTTCTTGGGTGCGAGGGTTGGTGTCTTGTGCATGGGTGTGCCTTGCTACAGCCCCATGGGTGAAGCTATGCTCACCTGTTCCTTTGTAATAGAACCCCTTGCCCTGTTTAGGATAGAATCTTCCATGGAAGTGCCTTGTGTGTGTCCCCTTCTCTTACTGTGCCCTTGGGTGTGACCTACCCAGGTGTCAGTCAACCTGCTGACAGTGGACATCATGAGGATAGACTCAGCCCCCTGAAACCCTGACCCCTTGCCTCATTTGAATAGCTTCTCAATAAAAGGGGTCAGCCAGTGCTCTCTCTCTTTCTGTGGACCCTTAAGGTCAGAGGAGCTGTCACAGCAACCCCAAAGAAAAAGGTATTTGTGTCTCTTGTGTGGTTATTTTGTGCAGCCCAATTAGCCCTGTTTACCTGGAGTGACCCCTGAGCCTTTTAGTCATGAGAACAGAAACCTGGCATGATACCTTTGAAATCACGAGCCCCATATAAACTTCTCCTTCTCTAAAATCCTTCTTGTCAAGTCTTTTGGTCACAGTAGTGAAAAGCTGACTAAAACAATCTCCCATATATTCAAAATAATGTTTGGATTTCCACATTTGCTTCAATTTCTTTTTCATCCCCCACTGCAAAATATAATAATGGCAAAGCACCTCTACCCATCTCACTTGTCTCTCTCCATTCTTTGGAACAAAGTTTGTTCATTTTACCTGCTGTGTAGTATTCCATTGTTGGACTATACACTACCTTATCTATCTATGTCCATATTGATAAGCATTTACATTGTTATTATTTGCCTTATTATGGATTTGTATGAGGATTTCTCTGGAGGACATACTTAAAACTACTGTATCAATTTAATCAGATATTACAAAATGATTCTAAACAGGATTTTGTTTTTGTCTTTTTAAATTTATAGGCACATTTTATGTATTCTGGATACTAATTTTTTATTTTTTTAACTTGTTGCAAATATCTTCTTTTAGACTGTGCCATATCTTTTTCACTTGTTTAAAAGTGAAATCTTTTAATTTTAGTGTAATCAAGTTTCTCAATCATTTTGTCTTTGGTTGTGCTTTTTGTATTGTAGAAATCATTACCTACTTAGAAGTTGTACAGTTATTCTTCACTTTTTAAAAAAAAGTATTAAATTATTTTTTCTTATTTAAGGTTTGATAATTCATCTAGAATTAAAAATTTTGTATATGATATGAGGGAGAAATCATTCTTTTTTATATTTTTATAAAGCCAATTATTATAATATCATCCATCAATTAGTGTCTTACCTATTGTATCTACCATATAATTTAGATCTTATCTACATGTAGATCTTTTTCTGATTCTGTTTTTGGTTTCATTGATTTATTTCAAAACTCCAGTGTGAATACCATTCAATTTGTCATTATACTTTTTAATTTTTTTTTTGATACTGGGGATTAAACTCAAGTGTGCTTAACTACTGAACCATATCCCCAGCTCTTTTTATTTTTTATTTTGGACAGGGTCTTGCTAAGTTGCTCAGAGCCTCACTAAATTGCTGAGGCTGGCTTGAATTTGTGATCCTCCTGCCTCAGCCTCCCAATCTGGTGGTGTTACAGGCATGTGCCAACATGCCCTGCTGACTCATTATACTTTGAAATAATTCTTGATATTGTAAAGTAAGCCCCCATTAATCAGCCAAATCTGGACAGATGTGAGAATGAGTGAATTGAACTTTTGAAGCAGCTAATAAGTAATGCAAAAGAAATGGCTGGGCTCTTCAATTCTCAGTGAACTACATCTGAAGGTCAAAGTTCTTGGTAGCCCCTGCAGAGTTAGGTGCTTTCTAGATCCGATGAACCTAAAACCATGGGTATGAATAAATGTCAGTAATTTTTCTACACCAGCCCTGGGGTCTTGCTGGGTCAGTACTGGGGCAATTGGTGTCTACCTATAAATGTACTGTGTGACCTGTAACTGTACTGTGTGCTCTCAGACATTTCCCGTTTGCTTTTACTTAGAGATTTTCCCAGATTGATTTAGTCATGATCATTATATTCTTTCTCTTTTCCCCCCGTCCTTCTCAAAAATTATCATGGCTATTCTTGGCCTTTTACTTTTTAATATGAAATGTAGGACAGTATGTCAAGTTTTATCCTATTGGGAATTTATTTGAACTTGCATAAAGAATAATCAGGAAGAATCAACTTCTTGAATATGTGAGTTTTACCATACATCAAAATGGCATAGCATTCCTTTAGTTTATGTCTTTTATGTTCTCCAGTTAAATTTTATGCTTTTTCCATAAAAGAATTATTTTAGATGCTTATTTTTTTGCTGTTACTATTACAATTGGTATATTTGCTTGTTAGTTCTAATACTTGTTTTTATTAGTTTTAGTGCTTATTTCTTGTGTTATGCTGAACAAAGCAGTGCTTGCCATTGTAAGAGAATGTTTTCCTATATTTGGGGGAGTAATATTCTATTAGGCTGTAGATCTTCATGTCCTGCTTTCCAAGTCTCCCACACCCCATCTCCATGAGCTGGTTTCCTGGAGTCCCCCGCTTTCAGCCTTCCAGCAAAAAATCTGGGGATTCATTTACCCAGCTTCATTACACACTTTCTATGACTGCACTTGTTATGTCAGGGGCCAAGTAGCTGCAGGATAGAGAAACCAGTGGGGGTTTACCCCACTGTTAGGGACACAGATCCTCCTTTAGAGTTTTAGGTGCCTATGGCTGCCAGGAAGCTCCTCTCAGTCTGAACTAAGGCATTCTCCTGGAGATTTCTGGGCTCAGGTTACCTTAAGGCCATACTCAGGGAAGTGGAAGAAAAAAATAATCACTATTGGCTGGGCAGTACTCAGGATTTTGGTCTTTTGCTCTCATCTGTCTGTTCCCACTTACTTTTCAGAGTTCTCCATAATTGCTCTGTGCAATCTGACCAGACTTAGCAGGTGCATTCAGTGGGAGAGAGGAAGCAGAGTGCATTTCCTTCATCTTGCCTAGAACTAGAACCTTCTGATTTTTTCAAGGAAACAACTTTTGGTTTGATCAATTTTATTCTATCTTAGCCTCTACTTAACTGATATTCCATACATACTATTTTTCTTGAGCTTATTTTGTGATTCCCCCACTTCACCCCCAATCTTAAATTGAAGACAGCCTAGTCTTTCTCCCCTTATTCCATATATACATAGAAATAGTGTAATAAAAATTTAAAACATTGGGGCTGGGGTTGTGGCTCAGCGGTAGAGCACTCGCCTAGCTTGTGTGAGGTGCTGGGTTCGATCCTCAGCACCACATAAAACAATAAATAAAATAAAGGTATTGTGTCCAACTACAACTAAAAAAATATTTAAAACAAATTTTAAAACACTGATTTTGGACAGATTTATTTTCATGGTAAGTACATTCTAAGTAGTTCCTAGTTTCTATGTTTATAATTTTCTTTGATTCAATTTATTAGTTTCACTCTTTCAAGCAAATAGATTACTATATTTTTGAAAATTGATTTCTAGTTGTATTTCATTGTGATTATACACTGTATAATTTTATAGATACAATTTAATATTATTTATCAAAAAACCTGTGATTCAGTTTATATTCAACTTTTAGATTCAAGGATCCTTAAAAGGAATGTGTATTATTTAATTATGAGTGACAAAATTCTACATATCATTATCAAATTAATCTTGCTAAACTTTCTCACACTTGGTCAAACTACCCTGTGTAATAACATAAGGTAGCCACATTTCACTATAAATTTATCCAAACCCAAAGAACATATGCCACTAAGAGTTAACTCTAAGTTAAACTTTGGGTAATAATGATGCATCCTCGGTTCAATGGCACCTCTCTGGTTGGAGATATGTATATTGGGAGTAGAAGGTATTAGGAAATCTCCATATCTTCTCCCTATTTTTTTGTGAAAATAAAATTACTGTAAAATATAAATTTATTAAATATTTTCATCACACTTATTATAGATTGATTACTTTCTCCTTGTAATTGTTTATATTTTAACAATATAGAACTGGTATTTATTCCTGATTAATAGTTCCCTTTGTTGCTATGTAATCTCTTAGTTGTACCATAACAAATTTTTGCTAGTATCATCTTGTATCTTATTAAGTCCTTTCAATTTTGTTGTGCCTTTATGCTTCAAGAATGTAAATAACATATAATCAAATTTTTAAAAAATTCAACCTGAGGCTTTTTAGTTGGCTAGGTTTTTTTCCTGTTATATCATGATTTCTGGTCTCTTTGGATTTATTTCTAACATTTCATTTTTTATTTCTAATCCTTTTTTTTTTGTACATTGTATTGGTTGAGTTTCTTTATTGCTTCCTTTTCCCCCTATCATTTGGAAATTGTACATTAGGTTCATATTATTTAGTGGATACCCTTAAATTCTTAATATACTATATTGATTTAACACGGTCTAAATATATCTTATATCTTTACATATTTTGAATATAAAGAACTTAAAAGGCTTTAACTCTGTAAATCTCTTAATTCTTCCATATGTTCTGATTACATCTTGTTTTTAACATCTTCTGCCCCCAAATTAGTCTTTACTATGATCATTAAAAAAAAAAACAACTCCATATTTGCCAAACATCTTTGTTCAGTATAGCCTTTAGTATTCAATTTGTTTCATTCAGAATGAAAGGGATGAAAGTACAACTTTTAAAATTTCTTTCAGAGTCCTTTAGTGATAAATTCTCTATCTTTGACTTTCTGAAAATATTATTTCTTCTTCATTATAAAACGCCTTCACTTTTGATGAATAACTTAGCTGGGTATAGAATTCTACACTCAATTATTTTCTCTCAACGTGTTGAAGATGTGATTCTATGGAATGCTGGCATCTGCTTCAGATCTCCCCTATCTGAAGCCCACTCTGGATCTGCTAAGGCAGTTCACTTCATTTTCCCCCCAAAGGAACCACAGGAGCCTGATGAAAATCATATAACTTTCTTCTAGAAAAATGGATAAAATGTTGCCCTATGAATTTGGAGGCTCTGACACTCACTCAGGATTCCAGGTGACAAATAGTTATAATAGGACTTCCAAAGGTAGAAGGTCTTTCCAAGAAAGAGACAGACCCTACATTTTTTGGTGCAGAATTTGACCCTAATGCTCTTTCTTTGATGAGCAGAGGACTAGACCATACATGGGCTGAGGGAGTTTCTTTTATCTTTCCAGCCTAAGGCGTGGCTAAAAGAGGTAGTAATAGAGAAAAGAAGCTGATTGAATGAAAAATGGATTGCAAAAGGGCTAACCATGTAGAAGCTAGAAACGAAATACAAGTTGCTAAGATGTTATTAGTCTGTATAAACACTGGTGGCTAATGGTTAGCTATGCCCAATGGTACGTCATAAGAGGGGTGTCAGGGTGGACTCTCCACTCCAATAGGAACAAATTAGATTTCTCCAAGTCAGTGCAGTCAATAGAAGGTTCTCATCATCTAGACATTGGAAACTACAAAATGACATGATGTGGGATTAGAAGGAGGCTATAGAACCGAGCAAAGTCCTGCCATGGAGAGGCCATGAGCCTATTCTTTGTAGTCCAAAGGAGAACAAAATCTTTTTACCAGTTGATTCTTTCACATATTGAATAAGATATTTCTGAATAAGGGAGCCATGTGGAGTGGTGGGGGGGAATGGATTTGCAAGAAGATGCATAATTTCTTCTTTATCTTTATCTTCAACAAACTGTATGTAACCTCCATTGTGACTGAAGCATGTCGTTAGGTGCTGAAATGTAGAAATTCACTACAGGAAAAGATTCTTTTCCTACTCCCCCTGCCACATTTTATAGGCCTGAGAAACAAAAACCCCCACTGCCACACACATCACATTGTTGCCACAGACTGTTAAGAATGTGTGGGTGTTCTCCTTCTACCTTTTTAAATGAATTGAGCTAAATTATAGCTTCCCATTTATAAAACAGTGGTAAGTCTAAAGCTGAAGAGTACAGAATTCAGACATTGCCATAGTAACTCTGCTTTTCTCAGGAAGTAATTGAAAAAAGGCACTTTTTACAAAAATAGAATATTGATGTTCATATCTATAAAGGAATTAATTTACTGACTGATAGAGGGGAAAGAAGAAAGATGAGCCATCGAGCTGCATTTTAATGTGATTGTGATTATCCCCAGGGTGGCAGGCAGCTTAAACTCGCTCTTTTATTTTTGCAGCAAAGAGCACTTTTCTTTTCAGCTTGGTTTGTGTATGGAAATAGTTTCCAGAAATATATAGAGTAATAAGGAATTAGAGAGCACATTTAGTAAAACATTGAAAGGCTCCAATTTGTTTCTTGCCATTATCAATTTGATGAATGTTAAAATTGCTTGCAGGATATTTAATCGCTGTTCGTGATTAGGACAGCAGCAATACTATAGGAATAGCTGTGAATGTACCATTAGTAATTAGGGAACACTTGCCTATCACAGGTGCCGTCGTGAGGCCCAAGACACAAATATATGAAGGAAAAAATGATTAGGCTAAGAAATAATAATGATGATAATCATATTCCAGAAGCACTGCTTGGGGGGGGTTGTTAGAATTTTGATGAAGGCTTATATATGTGTATATTTATATATGTGCATATAAATATGTCATATTCTAGGGCTGCTTCTCTGGGAATTTTCTTCCAGAGAACCAGAATTATTCTCAACGTCATTTGTTTTATTTCCAAAATAAGGTCCCAGCTGTCTAAGGAATGATCAAAATAAAGAAACGTCAGATGTGAAATATTAGGCCCCATGGCAGGAACTGGGAGGAGAGCTGAAAGATATGGACCTCCCAAGGCACAAGACAGATCAGACCCTGGACCGTGGGTCCTAGCTGGAAGTGATGAGAATAATGTGGTTCTTCTCTCAGGGCTATTTTAACAAGAGAGAGAAATTCTTAAATTAGAGGATTGGATCTTGAGAGTCTTAAGTCCAGACAAACTGGCATGGAGGTTTTGGATGGGTGGTGACTGGGGACTACCTTGGGCTCTCCTTTGGATTTATATCTATGATGATATTCCTTATCCTTGGGATCACCATACTATTATGCCTGTGTCTCCCCTACTTGAATATGAGCTCATGGAGAAAGGTAGGGATCTTATCTTGATTATCTCTGGATCATAGAACTGGCCCAGTTCCTGGAAAAGACAGAGAGTGGTAAATGAATGCCCAATTGATTGATTGATTAAATGAATGAATCTACTGAGGGAGGCTTACATCTCATTTTCTACAGTTATCCCTGCTCCCTAGACATTGCCATTGGCTTGGCTGACATAACAGTTATTTTCTCTGCTATCATAGTCCTTAAAATAATTTTCTAGTAAATTTCTTCTTTTTTTCCCTGAAAAGAAAAAAAGCCAAAATTTGTTGGTACTTGCTATGAGCTAGTATATTACTATCTATATTTAATCTCTTCAAACACCCTGGGAAGGTAAATATTATTTATACCCCCACTTTGCAGAGAAGAAAACGGAGGCCCATAAAGAATAAGTAACTTGGCTGAGATTTTGAAACTATCAAATGGAAAAGCCAGAATTAGAAACCAAACAATCTAGTTTCCTTTTTTCCCCCTTTGTTCCCAGACATTGAGTACAAATGGAAATAAACCCAATTCTTGAGTCCCAGAAATTGGGGCAAAGATCTTTTAATTGTGAGCAAAGGTGGTAAGGGGAAAAGATTGCATTCCTAGGTCACAGAAAAAGATATGGGATCTTTGATGAGATTGACACATTTGACATTTTCTGAGTATCAAGAAATGTTCATGCTTCTGTTGGGATGAGATTAAAACATCTTTGTGGGAAAGATCTTGAACATTCTCAATATTACTGTGGCACCTAGTAAAATGACTCAATATTGTCTAGGTCTTATAAAGGACTGTCACATTTGATCCTCGCATCCTGAGGTAGGCAGGGACACTGTGACAATCAATAGAGCTGGTTAGCATTCTGGGTCCCTTCTTTGGGCACAGGGTTGCACTTACCAAGTCCTTTGCATGGGTCTGACCTGTGAGCTGCTTTGGACAAGAAAATGAGAGCAGCGATAACAGGACACTTTTGGGTAGAAGCCTTTGAAGGCAATTCACCATGGACTCTTTCTTTCTTTTTTTTTCAAAAAAGGGGATGTTATTTTCTTTCCTTTTTTTTTTTTTTTTGGTACTGGAGATTGAACTCAGAGGTGCTTAGCCACTGAGACACATCCCTAGCCCATATATATCAATTTTATTTAGAGACAAGGTAGGGCTGAGTTGCATAGGACCTCACAAAATTGCTGAGGCTGGCTTTGAGCTTGCGATCCTCATGCTGCAGCCTCCCAAGCTCCTGGAATTACAGGCATATGCCACGATGGCTAGCAAGATTGTTATTTTCTAAATCCTTGTCATGTGTGTAATTTCCTCTAGTCCCTGCCCCTAAATGTCCCTTTAAGAAGTAATGTGGCTAGTAGGTTGGAGTTGGTGTTGTAGCTCAGTGGTAGAGTGCTTCCCTAGCATGTGCAAGGCACTAGGTTCAATTCTTAGCACCACATATAAAATACAATAAAGGTCCACTGACAACCAAAGAAACATTAAAAAGAAGAAGGAGGAGGAGGAGGAGGAGGAGGAGGAGGAGGAGGAGGAGGAGGAGGAGAAGTAGTAATGTGGATAGCACTGGTATCCCTGGGAAACTAGCAATCAGGCATAAGGGCACTTGGAGGCTGGAACAAGGTAGAAGAATAAAGGGTTTACTGATAGATGCAAGAAAACCTACTTCTCTTTTTCTCTTCACGTTTGGGATTTAAAATGAGAAGGGTCAAGGACAGAGAGTAAACCACAGGAGTGTCCAACCTAGAATCCTGGTGACCATCTTCATCTTAGCATATCTAGCCTACAAGTAGCTTCAACCACTCACTGCTCATGAAATAGACATCAGTATCTTCCTTCCTTCCTTCCTTCCTTCCTTCCTTCCTTCCTTCCTTCCTTCCTACTTCCCTTCCTTCCTTCCTTCCTTCCTTCCTTCCTTCCTTCCTTCCTTCCTTTCAAAACCTACCAGATTACATCATTAGTAAGCCTTACATTTAGGGTTCGTTTTCTTTTTCCCCTTCTCAAAATTAGCTAGGCATGAAGATGAAAAAGATTTCTATGCACCAAATCTCTTGGAAGGTCTCTTGGAGATTAAGAGCAATCTCAGGAAGAGGTGCTGAATGATAAAGAGAGTTCTTTCAGTCAGTTGATGAATCACAGTGGGTGCCGGCTTGTGGACATTCCTGATTTTACAGCTACAGCTGTGGAGGCCTCCCAGCTGGGGAAAGCTCCTCCACCAGGAGGAGGGCCGAGCTCTGACTGGGTGGCAGTGGGAGTCATTTCCTTGACTGTTAACCCAATCTACTAGTCCACGTGTGCTGATCATCTGTTGAACAGGGAAGGAGCTATCTGTACCAGCTGCTCAACAGGTTTTATTTGGGTGTTCAAATCCTGGTTAAAAGTATCCTACAGGATTCATGAAGATATTCTACACTGACTTAAATAACCGAATCACAACAAATAATATTCTTATGTTAAACCTGGAGAAGTGGATCATATTTCCGCTTACTTAGTACATCAAACGATTTACCTGAAATCAGGAAACAGCTACTTAGAATCATAGTACCTCAAATTGAATTAATGGTTGTAGATCATTCTACTTTTACTTTTATTTCTGGGCACAGAACACAGTCAAAATAAGGCAGGATGTTACAAAGATCTTTCTCTGATTTCAAACTCTTCTACTAAATTCAATTTTTGCTTAAAATAGCCGGAAGAGGACACAGGTAGAATCCTTTAAGGAGGATGCCCTTAGCCAGCAAGCCAGCATCCACCAGGCAAAACAAAACAACGATTAGGAGATGCCGAGGTGGCTTAATGACTAATTCTCAATAGCATATGTACAATGACAACTGATAGTGATTGTGAGTAATCATTTCCTGGTGGTGACATAGGCAGCAGTGGGGACATGCTGGCCTCGTGTGCCAGGGCCTTTTTGTGTGCAGGGGCTGGTAAGATGAGAAAGCCCACAGGACATGGGCATCCTAGAGCTGCCACAGAGGCAGAGTGGAGGCAGGCTGCTGGATTTCCCCGTCAGGCGCTGGCAAGATAATTAGAGCCAGCAGCAGGAGGCAGATTAAAGCTTCACTGGGAAATTCCAAACAGATAGGTGTTTGTGGGTTTTGGAGACTTCTCCAAAGCCTTGAAGCAAGACTGAAGTGCCGGAGCAGGCATCATCAAGTCATCCCACCAAGCTGGGATGTATCCCTGAGCAGCTCTCAGAGTCCCTGAAATCCCTATTCTGCCATAGGGAATGAGGTCTGCGTGACTTCTGGTTTTAGAAGGGGAGGGGCGCAGTGAGTAATAACACTTGAGTTGAAATTCCATGACTCAGATTTTAACCTTGTGTGAGATCTTGTATTTCTTTAACCCTTACCCCGACAAGGCCCTTAGAATTAACACATAAATCAACCTAATTGATTACCTACTTATCAGGATTAGGAATTTTAAAGATAGAAACAAACCCACAACATTGAATGGAAGTATTTTTGTTAAAAATTTTGAGTGTATTTTTCTCTCTTCCAAAGTTGGGATGGATTTGGCTGGTGTTGAACTGTGCAAGCTAACTAAAGCATCATTGCCTACTTGTGATGTATTAGTCATCTTTGAATCTCTGTCACCAACACACCCCACAAGAACAACTTAGAGGAGAAAAAGGTTATTTTGGCTCATAGTCTCAGAGGTTCAGCCCATGATTGGCCAACTCCATAAATCTTGGTCCAAGGTGAAGCAGAACATCTTGGTGGAGGAGAGCTGCTCAGTTCATGACAGCCAGGAAGCAGAGAGAGAAGGCTTGAGTGAAAGGAGCCAGGGATAATATAATCCCCAAGGGCATTCCCCCAGTGACCTACTTCCTCCAGCCATGCCCTACCTGCCTATAGTCACCACCCGTTAATCCATTCAAATGACCAATCCATCAACTGGATTAATTCACTCACTGATTAAGTTACAGCTCTCATAATTTAATCATTTCCCCTCTGAACGAACACTCCTGCATTTCTCACACATGAGCTTTCAGGGTATACCTTACATCCAAACCATAACAAGAGACAGTAGCCTCCATCTCAGCCTGGGATAATGAAGGAACAACTAACTAGCCAGTTATTAGAGCTGTGGGTCCAGCCTTCTTCATGCCAATAAACTCCTGAGGGCGGTAACATATTCCTGTTAGAAGGAGGGACTTCCTGGATTTGGGAACTTCATGTTAATTAATAAAAGCTTTCCTGTACCATTGAGGAGTGGGAGGGGATGGAGCAGGTATGGCTTGGCAAGTTTCACCTTCCTGCAATGAGATCACTGCTTTAGAGACGGGGTCCTGCAAAAACAACACAAATGCTGGCTAACCTCTCTGGAGTTGAACATTTATTAGGAGAAAGAGCTGAAACATGGAGGTATTGGCCATGAGGAAAGGGTGCAGCTGCACAGAGAAGAAGGTGTTTGGCTTGTCACTATTTCTTTTATGCCACTTTATGCTTTGACTAGTTTTTCTACTATAAAAGGACTGTGATAAGTCCTTGTTAGGAAAAAAAAAAAAGATCACCCAATACAAAATACTTTTAATCTCTCTTCATTATATGAAGCCAATAACTACAACTTGGTTTATATTTTCCCAGGTATCTTCTCTATTCTGGTATATGAATGTATGGGTTTATGTACATTGTTTTTTCTTATGCACAGACTGACATATGAATGCACATACACACTCATTTGTAAATTTCCTTTTTTAACAAAATGTGATCACACCATTCATATTTGCTAATTCTCTTTATGTAGCAATTTTATTGAAGATATTGTTAATCATCAGTAATTATGCAGACCTACTTTATTCTTTTAAAAAGTATCTGGGCTATATTCTATTATGGATATTTCATGATGTACTTGACTATTCCCTTATAGATGGACCTTTGTTCTATCTCTTCATAGCTATTCTAAACAGAGCTCCATTGTGTGTATATTTATTTGTATCTCCATGTATTGGTGTGAATGTTTCTATAGTACAATTAGCAGAAAATTGGATTTATGAGTCAAAAGATATACTTATTTTTAATATTGACTCATATTCATAAGTTGTTCTAAAAAATAGTTGTGCCATTTATGTTTTCCTCCAACAGTGTAAGAGAGAACACCTGTTTCTCTACATTTTTTTCCCAATATTGGATATTAGTAATTTTAAAAAAGTAAATTTTAATGAGGCGGGTAAAACTGCACCTCATCTCCATCACTTCAATGTTGGTGGAGTAGAGCATTATTCTCTAAAATTGTTGCAATTGCACCTCATCTAAGCAAATTGCTTGTTCATCTAGGGATGTTTTAATCTACTTTTCTCTTGGAATTTTTATACTTTCTTAGTAAGATATTTTGATTCTATTCTATTTTTCTTCAGCTTTCTTTTCACCTTCAATTTTGTTTAATGTATTATTTTCTGTATAGAATATGAAATTTTCATGCATTTAAACCTATCACCTTTTCTCTTTGATGTTTTTTGGATTTGTATCATGCATATGAATCTCTTTCCACTCTCAAGGTTTCAAAAGTATCTTTTATTTTATCATTTGAAGATTTGTATTTACATAATAAAAATACTTAAAGATTTTTGTGGCTGGGCATGGTGGCACACACCTGTAATCCCAGCTTCTCAGGAGGTTGAGGCAGGAGGATCACAGATTTGAGATTAGCCTCAGCAACTTACCAAGACCCTGTCTCAAATTAAAAAACAAAAAGGGACTGAGGATGTAGCTCAGTGGTAAAGCGCATCAGGGTTGAATCCCCAGTATGGGAAACAAACAAACAACGGCAATAATAACAAAAACCAACAAGAAACAACTAAACATATTTTGGGTATTTAGATTTTTAGTCTATTTATTTTTCTGATTGATTCGAGGAGGAATATAATTAGACATTAAAATATGAGTAACCTATTGTCCCAATATCACAGGTCACATCCTCCATTCTCCGTTGCCGTAAGGGATAGTTCTTCCTTGTCTGGGGATTTGAATATCTATTAACCACACACTAAGATCTCACATATATGTGGGTACGTGGGTGTGTTTCTGCCTTTTTTTTTTTTTTTTTATGTCTCTGTGGTTTTCCTTCATTTCCTCCTGCAGAGGCAATCCATTTCTGGATAGACAGTGATGGTCTCAGAGGTAGTTTCTCTGTGACTAGAAATAAACATTATTTAGTTGTGATGCAACCCTTACATTTCCAGTTTCCTGACCTGTTCCTAAGCATTTAAATCTGGAATAACAACAAGGAGAAAGAGATACAGACTTTTCTTTGCTATAATTAATGCCTTTTCAGGACACTTCCCCCTGTGTTCGTCACTCAAGTAGTCCTGAGACTCTGTAAATTTTGTTCTGTGCGCCTATGGCTGCATGACAAACGATCCCAAAATGTAGAGGGTTAAAACAACAAGAATTTGATCACATTTCATGATTTGGGGGTTGGGAATGTGGGCACTGCTTAGCCAGGTGATTCTTTTCTCTTATGTGATATGACCTGGGTCACCCAAAGCTAATCTTCTGGAAACCAACTGGACCAGTCTGAGGACCCAGGTTGGCTTCTCTCCCATGCCTGGTGCCTTGGTGGGAATGACGAGAGGCCTGGGCTCAGGGGACACCCCTCTCTCTGCAGGTGGTTTTCCCCCCACAGGATAATTGGAATCACGTTTGTTCAGGGCTCCAAGGGCAGGCCTTCCCAGAGGTGGAGAGTAGAGGCTGCCATTCTTCTAAGGTCGGTTTCCCAGCTGGTGCCATTTTGCTTCTGCAAGATTCTGTTGCTCAGAACAGTCCCAGAACTGCCAAGATTCAAGGGGTGAGGGCATAAGCCCCACCTCTTAATGAGGAGTGTGTCAAATTTGCATGTGGCAGATTTTCGTGATTATTTTGAATATGCTTCCATAGCATGTAAAACCTAAAGTCTGAACCATGTGCACTCTTTCTACATTGTTTGATGAGCTCTATAAATTGATGAGAGTGGTATGGGTGGACATATGAGGAAATTTGAATTCAAACAACCTGATCCTTGAAAGTAATTGGTCATCAGACAGTGACTGGCAACTGGTCATTAGTTTGACTTGTGGCTTTCAAAATGTTCTTTTCAAGTAGAGATTTCCATTGGTGGGCGCAGTGTGCGTGAGAGCCCAAACCCAGAGCAACAGCTCCCATGCAAGACAGGAAGACTCCTGTAATTGTGGTCCCAGTTAGCCTGTCTGCCGTTACCTGTGTGGGTTCCAAATGACAACATATACAGATGAGTATTTTGAGGAAAAACAAAGCCAAGTCCTTCTGAATCTGGGTCTGAGATGCCATTTTGGTGCATTAAAGTCATTAGGTATGGATTATGCATATGAGTATTTTGTACAATTGAATACTCTAGTAGAAATCTGTTTTTTATTATTAATATCATTTACAAGCAGCTTTGTGTATTCTATGGCAAATGGAAATGGGGAAAACATTTCTTTCACATGTTTTGTTCTTGTTCATCCAAAAGTGATAAAAATCTTTCTTTCACTTGAAAATCTGTGATTCATCGGGTCTTTTATTTTAGGTTGATCACAAGATTCTCTTTTTGTCTCCTAAAATGTACTTTCACCACAGAAAAGGTTCTCAGAAACAGATAGTGACCTAAGAAAATTGAATTGCTCTACTCAGCGAGTCAAAGGTTTTCCGTGCACTTTTTCCACTATCGCAGTATGACAGAGAATCTGCTGCACGTCAGTCATGTATGTGACCCTGTTAAGCTGTTAAATTGCATCTTAGCTGAGCTTCCCCAGCCTCCCACATGGCCTTTAAAACCAAGGCAAGACCCTTTGTGGCACCCATGGAAGGGATGGTTTGTCTTGGCTGAGCATGGGAATTCACTCTTTTTTGTGTCCCCAGTGTCTGGCCTGCTCTGGCTCACAGTCATGGCTCGATGCATATTTATCCAGTGAATGGCAGGGCAATGATTTGAACGTGCAACCTCCTACTTTCAGCCTTTTGCTTGCCTTGTTGAACCCCATTGTCTCAGAACACACTGTGATAATAGTCTGCTCTGGGTTTCTGAGCTGATGTGAATGCTTACTTGTAGTGACTTTGCAAGCTGCTGTTGTAATTGCCCCACGCGGTACCCTTTGAAGGCCTTCCTGGCCCACAGAAGCCTGAAAGCAAAAATTAAAGACATCACTGTCTCGGGTGATTATTTTTGTAGCCACATTGCTGAGAGATTGTGACACATGCAATTCCCTCCCCTTTCTTGGCACAAGGGCACCCTGTGGGTCTGGAGGAAATAGATGGCAATATCCCCGAGGATTTTATCAATGAATATGAAAGTCACTGGTCCTCTGTACCAATCTCGATTTATAGGAGGATGCTGCTGCCACCTCTTCCATCTCAGAGTATCTAGTGCTGGGCACACTATTGGTGGCTGTGGGTCTCTGTGCTTTAAAATCCAAGAGGCTGGTTCCATACTCATGTAGATTTCACTTCCCACCCTTTTCTCAGGAATTCTTTCATTTCTTGATATATTGAAAATACCAGCTGCATTCTGTATTACCAGAAAGATCCTTTCTCACATTCCTACAGACATTCACCATTGAACTCAGCTCTTCTTATTCCCAGGCTCAAGAAAGATCACACCCTCTAACATGCTTGTGTTTTTTTTTTTTTTTTTTTTTTTGAGAAGGGAACACAGAAATAAATGTAGTCAGAGGACAAACAGTAAAGAAAATGAGGGGAACATCTGAGTGATAAATAAGACAATAGGAAGAGAAAGGGCCCAGGATTGGATTGAAGAGGTCAAGCCCTCTCTTTAAAGGCATTGTGAGATTTTTTTAATGCCATATATATATATAGTGATTGATACATATATGTCACAACATATATCTTCTGCTAGATTTGAAGATGCACACTTAAAGATATCCATCCCCCTACTCCCCCTCCCCCAGTTATTTATTTGTCCGTAATGGGGATTAAACCCAGGGGCAGTTTACCACTGAGCTACATTCCCAGCCCTTTTTATTTTGAGACAGCATCTTTTTTTATGCCCCAATGTGACAGAGCTGCAGTCTTCTGGAAAACTGAGGCAGCGTGAAGACCCCCCTCTTCAAACCCTGATTCTTGTGATGGAGTCAGAAAGATTTCAGACATGTCACTCCAGAGTAAAATTTATGAGTTTATTGAAGGGGGGATAGGAAAAGGGAAAGGAGACTCTTTCAAGAGAGAATGGGTCCTCTCAGAGAGGAGAGAGACAACGTGCCTCTCCTGCACTCCAGTTTTATTGGGGGTCCCAGGGAAGTTTCCCGAGAGTCCCGCCCAGGTCCATCTTTTGACTTTTGACTGACAGCAGGATGACATCAGACTTTCAGGTACCTATTGCCATCACAATGCTAGGTTCCCTTTGGCCCTTGCTGAGCAGTTCTAATTGGATTCTTCATCATTTTTACAAGTTTTGTGGTTAGGGGGAATTATCCTTATCTTCCAAAATCTGGTCTGTGAAAAGACCAAATATCTTTCTTTTCAAAATAACTTGGATTCGCCTATTAATGTTGTTTTCTGCCTGCATTTCCTTGCAGATAACAGGTAGTTTTCTGAGGAGTGTGACATATCCTGTCCACTTAGCCCAAGCAGGGCTTGCAGGTAAATTGCTTTTTGGCAAAGAAAGCATGTGGCGGGTGAAGAAAGCAGGTGGGAGTCAGCACAGTGGACCCATTTTATAGAATTATTCTCTTAACCTCATTTTTCCACCATCCTCATCTGTCTGTGCCCTAACACCGAGGCCACCTCGAACTTATAATCTCCCTGCCTCAGCCTCCCAAATTGCTGAGATCACAGTTGAGCACACTGCACCAGGCTCAGATTCATTCTATCAAGTTCATAATGAAGTAGGACAGGGGAGGCCGGATACCTGAGGAATTTTCAGGAAGCAGGTGTACTGACTTCAGGGTCCAGAGAGGTCTAGCGCCTAAAATCCTCTGAACAAAGATTTTGGAAATTCTTTGAACTTTAGTGGGAGGAGGGGCTTACATGACAAGCGCTTCTTGTTCCATCCTCTAGACCAGAGGTTTTACAAGTTTTCTTTCTGCAAACCTGGCATTTACAAAAAGAGTCAACTACCAACCCCAATGCTGTCTGCAGAAGATTTTGCTGAGAGCTGATATCCTGTGTCTGACAAGATGAGGAACTTATATGTTACAAATATGGTGCGGGTTTCTGATTAATTAAGGAAAGGGTCTTCTGGGTGGGGGTCTTTTGTCTGCTTCACAGAGGTCCATCTTTTGACTTTTGACTCTGAGAGCTTAAAAATCATGCATACCACCATGGCATGTAATTTCCACCATAGATACCACAAAGTGGGTGAAAATTCTAAGAGGCCCTTTGAACATTAAATGAAAATACAATAGTGAAAACAGCAGTGTTAGGTAGGCCCACTGAGTTTAAAAATTTGAATGAGTGTCTCTACATATTACAAATTGCTGGGCATGATAAACCAGTTATCTGCATGCAATAGTCCAAAGTACTACTGAAAAATCTTCCAAATGCCAAAGGCAGCTGGCTTCCTTTTTTTTTTTTTTTTTTTTTTTGCCTCTGCCATTAGATATTTGTACACATTTCCATTCTCTTCCCACTGTCCTGAACCCTCTTTGCCCTCTTCACGTATTGCTCTAACTTCTCTTTTCTATTTAAGCTCTTATATTTAGTCTGTTGATGATTGATTTTGAATTAATTTTCTATATGGTGTAAGTTATGGTTCCAAGTTTATCTTTGGCCTCTGTATATCCAGTTTTCCTAGCATCACTGGTTATAGAGACTGTTCCTTCTCAGTTGGATGGTCTTGGCACCCTTGTTGAAAATCTATCTGTCACAGATAAATGGAGTTATTTCTAGAGTCTTAATTCTGTTCCATTGATCTGCATGTCTGTTCTGCAGCCAGTTCCATACTGCTTTGATTGTTATTGCTTTGTAGTAAGTTTTAGAATCAGGCAGTGTGAGTCTTTTACCTGTGTTCTTATTTGCCAATGCTGTTTTGGCTCTTGGGCACTTTTCTCTGTAGCTCACATTACCTTGTGCCCTCTGATGTGCTTTCTACTACTCATGCAGTCACATTTCCTGAGATGCATATTTCTTCAGTTTTTTTTCACAGTCACAAATGTTTTCAGAGAATAGTTGAGGTTGGCTGTGATTGCATATGGATTTCTCCAAGTCGGCTCTGGGATAGGATGAACCAGAGGGGGTGCCAAAATCTGACACGAGCATCCTTTTGACCCATCCAGCTGAGACTCTAGACAGCATTTTTCTTTTTTTTACAGGTGCATTTACTGATCCATGAGCAATTAGAGTATGAGGAGGGCACCCTGAGTATTTAATACAGCCCTTGGCCGTCAGGAGGGTCTTACTCTGCATAGTTAATATAGTACTCAACAAAGAGAGCCCTGACTAAATGTGTTAAAATTGTCTCATGCCTGTAGAAGGGAAAGGGACCGACTAAGGAATTGCTGCTGGTGATTAACAAACCAGTTCTTAGACTGTGAACAAAGTTTGACCTAAACCAATAGTTAAATGCCATAGTGATCTCTGTGTGGAAGAGTAGTGGGAAGGAGTGGGAATGTTTATTTAGCTACAGATAAGGAAGACTTTTGCTTGGTCCTGAGCATCATGCTGCTAACCACTGTCCCAGGAGGTGAGAGGCATGTGTAAACACTTCCATCTGTTCACCAGGAAAAATGACACCTACTGCAACTTAGGGGTGGTGATGCATTTACCTACAATTGTTTGAGTTCTGGCTGCATTTAAATTTAGTGAGCTTCTCGCATGGAGTGCCTCACATGGAGTGGGGATTTTCCACCACATACCTGCAAAAGTCTCCAGGTTCCGAAGAGAGGAGCTCTCTATATTCCATTGATGATGTCACCCTTGCATTTTCTTAAACACTATGGACATGCAGGATCTAGACCACTGTTTTAGACAAGAGTAACCCATATGTTGGCATTTCCCTTTCCTCCACTCTCAGCAATTGGCATTCTTGATCCCCAAATTTGTAGCTCTTCAGTTGTGTTAGGAAGGGAAACATTAAAAGACATTTTGTAAATTCATTAAAAATAAAATCTCTCATTGCACTTCAGCATCTTTGATGCCTAATTTGCTCCACTTCTCTTGCTTTGACATGCCACTTCAGGAATGACTGGAGGAGACCTGAGGGACATACTGCATTTAGCTTGGCAAATGGCCATTAGCCAGGGAAGAGGTGTTGCCTTTCCCCTCTGCTGTGATTTGAATATTGAATATTTCCTAAAGGTTCATATGTCAAAGGCTTAGTCTCCCAGGTGGTACTATTGAGTGGTAGAACCTTTAAGAGGCGGTTCCAGTGGGCGGCCTTTAGGTCATTAGGGCTGTGCCCCTGAAGGGGGTTGTGGGACCCACATCTCTTCCTCTTTCCATTTGTTTTCTGTTTCATGATGTACGTTCTTTTGTTCTACCACATGCTCCCACCAGGATATGCTGCCTTGCCATAGGCCTATAGTGAAGGGATCAACCATGGTCTGCAACCTCTATACCTGTAAGCCAAAATAAACCTTTTCTCTTTGTAAGTTAATTATCTCAGGTATTTTGTCATAGTAATGGAAAACTGACTAACATATCTATTTTACCTATAAGTTTGTGGTGATATAGATCTACTTGGACTATTTAAGGGAAGCTGGAAACAGGATAGAAATAAGGGGTTCTTCGTCAGGCCCCAGTGAACATGTGCTGGTTAGTCCCATAACTGGTAACTTACACACACACACACCAATGTGTCAGGGGAAAGACCAGTTGAGCCAGCAGTTCCAAAGCAGGTTTTTTTTTTTTTTTTAATCATTCTATTATCTATTTTCATGAGTAGAAGACTAAAATACAGTTCTGTTAGGAGATATTCCAGAGAGTTTTAAGGGAGTTTTGTGAGGTCTAATATGATTGGAGGAGTGTATGGCAATTTCTTACATCTGTGCCCTGGTTTGTTAGAGACTGGAAACTCTCTGACTCTTTGAATAAATGTCACCTAAAAATATGTGTATGGTATTTGTGAATTTGAAAAGGCTGCCCTGGCGATGACACTGTGGCTTAGACCCTGGAGCACACTCATGCTGCACAGGCAGGGTGCCTTTGCCCACCTTCTTTAAAAATGTTTAAGCCATGGGGGCAGAATTGTTGGGGTGTAAAGTGAATGTGTGTGAGACTAGGACAATAGCTGAGTTAGGGCTGGTGGAAGGCAAGTCAGGAAGCTGATTTGCAGCTCAGCATTGCTATTTTTTTTTTCTGGAGAGCTGTGCCCCCGTGACTGTCCCACTTGTGACTGTCCCCTGAGTTCCTCATGCAACTTCTGCCTCCCGTCTTTCTGGGCCCTTCCCAGGCCATTCTCCAAGAACAATACCTGCGCACTGGGCCTCCCTTGTTCTCTTTGTTCCCAGGCAGGTGCCTGTTCTTGTATCTCACACTGAGGCCAACTAATCCTTGATAATGGGATAATAGGGTTAACAATGGTTTTCAATGGCCTGTGAAGTCATAATTCAGAGTACCCTGTGACCAGATGGAGGCACAGCATGGCACTGTGGGTGGGACACTTTGACGGCCTGCCTGGGTTACTCACCCTGACACTTCACATCCTTGAGCTAGTTATTTCACCTCTCCGAACTTTGCTTTCCTCCTCTGTAAATTGAGGGTACTGATCTTTCCCTTGTGAGGGGTGTGTGTGTGTGTGTGTGTGTGTGTGTGAGTGTGACAGTTATGGCCTAGGGCCAAGCATGTAGTGCTCAGTAAGTGAAAGAGAGCCCTCCTCCCTTCCACCTGGGCAGGGGTAGAAGGGAATTTAGAAATCATCTTACCTAACTGGTTGAAAACATATTAACTTTAACATAGCAAAGGGATTCCAGTGGAGGAAGAAGAACATTGCAACTGAACCCTTTGCTTCAGGGCTGTGGGCTGTGCTCCTCCTCAGGGTCAGCCTTGGTCCAGTCTGATCTTGCTGCTGTCTGAGGCAGTGACCCTATCTTTGGACCTGAGCACCCAGAATGTTCCTAAAAGGAACAGCTATGCAACCAGCTGCCTGGACCTGATTTAGTTTTGACATCAGCAACCCTGGCCTTTTAGAAATACCCCTTTTGAGAATATGCTGAATCCATTTTGATGGTTTCCCTCTCCTGATAGAACCTCTCTTCCTCTCTCCACGCCCACCCCTTGGAGTCTTCAAAAGCCAGCCGCAATGTGATTGTCGTCTATTCTGCATCCCTCAATAGTGGTGGGGGAAGCGCGCACACACACACACACACACACACACACACACACACGCACGCACACACTCTGCTCAAAATTGCAGGGAGACGGGAGCCAGAGCTGCCTTGTGACTCACACAGAGCCCCACGTGGATAATTACTGCCATTCATTACTTGCCCAGGAAAGAAAACAAGGGTCCGGTTGGGTTTCAGTGAACCAGAAGCCTGACGAGTAAGGGGGGGGAGGGGACTGTGCTCCTCCCCACTGCTCCCCCCACCACATGCCATTTCCAGAAAAATAGCATCCTGCTGGCTACTCTATCCCCAGCTCACATCTTCATTAGGCTTATGTAGTGTGCAGTTTAGAATCCTGGTGTGGTCAAATTTTGCCAAGCACCTCTTTCCAGAAAGCCTCTGTGACCTTGAACTTGATTTTCCTGCTTTCCTGGATGAGGGCAAAGAGGCTCAGTGGCATTTGTTCATATTCAACCAGCAGCTATCGTGAAGTCACAGCGAGGAGCCATCTGTAGGAGATCCTGAAGGTGTTGTCACCCAGAGGAAGGATATGCTTCCCTCCCCGTGTAACCCCTGTCTAGTGACACTTCTTGCAGGCAGGTTAGGGTGCCATTTATTGGCTCACCCCACTCAAGCATTCTCTCCCTCCTGGGCATTCTCTTGGTTGTGTTGGTGTGTCATCACCTTTCATTAGATTTTTAACTTGGTTAAGAAAGGGAGAGTATATATAAAAACACATTAATATCAGTTCTCAGCACGGAGTTTTTTTATTTATTGTTTGTAGGAAATTCAATTAAGTATTAGTGAGTGAATGTATTTTAAACCAAATGTCTTAGGATGGCTGGTGGGGATGGGTTGACAAGTCCTAATGGAAGAGTAAGATTTAGATGAGTCCTTCTAGATTGGGAATTGTTTGAAGAAAAACATCTCTTGCTGGTACTGGGATTTTCTCTCTGGAGTTAGAATATATAAAAGAATTCATTAAAGGTATGTTACCCAACATTGTGTTACTTGGTCTTACTCAAGTTTGTCCCCCGTGTTCCTTGAGGGTAGTTCTTCAATTAGGGCATTGGCCATTCTTTGCAGAAGCTCATCAACTGCATAGAAATTGTGTTGGGTAGTTAAGACCTTTACTGATACTTTGGAGACTGTCAAGTTTTGCTTCAGAATCACATGCATCTTATTCTTGGTTTTATTCTGTTATTTTGGGGTTCTCAAAAAGAAGAAAACCCCCCTTTTCTTTTGCTTCTGAAAAGATAAACCTTCAGGAATTAAAAGTAGCATATAACTTATGATTCTGGAGAGTTAGCTATTTTGAAGACTGATTCCTTATAAAGTTTTCATACATTGTCAGGGATGACCTGGAGAATTAATGAAAGCAAAGAGACTCGGGATCTACTTACAGTTCTTGATAACAAGGACGATTTTAACTTATCCAATGTTTATTTCATGCTTGACATTGTGTTTAATGTTTTACACAAATCATTTTATTTAACATTCATTTGCTTTCTGTAAAAAAATAGGTATCATTGCGATCCTATTTTATATACGATAAAACTGAGGCTTAAAGGATGTAAGAAATGGTGTAGGCTCATGCAGATAGCAAGCAGTAGAACTTGGGGACTGAACGCAGGCAGTCTGAGCTCACACTCTCAGGCTCTCCCAGCGGTTGCTTCTTTCTGTGCCTAGGACCTTGGTCCTAAGAGACAGCTGGAAAGACTGAATTTTTTTTCTCCTAGGATCTAAGAAGGTCAATGCAAATGTGATCTCAAAATGACAGATGATTCCAAAGCTTGCTTAGTGGGTTGTTTATAGGGTTACCACTGATAGTTACTGCATTTTTAGGTGAAATAATTTGCCAAGTACTCCATATTCATTATTCCTCCAGTTGTTATTTTCTCAGCTTCAGTCATATATGCAAATGTGCATGCACATGTATATATTCATATCGATCTCTTGAACTTTCTCCAAGGTACTCTGAAACCAAGGTATTCCTAGGAAAATCAATCGAAGTTCTTCAAATGATTTCTAAATGGATCATTTGCTTTTCCTGAGCTTTTTTGTTGTTCCCAAGAACAATCTTCCCTAAGTGCCTCTTTTGAAGGCTCGGAAAATCTTCCTTCTGAAAGCTGTAAAGGTCATTTTTTGTCTACCCATCTGTGCCTGGGCAGGAAATCGTGGAGGGTCATATTTCTGTTTTGAATGGCCCATGGAGGATGCTGCACCGCCTATTGGCAGCTTGCCTTTCCTAATAATCTAGATCCTCAGTAGGTACTTCCCGGGGTGCAACCCAAAAGTCCCCCTGCTGCCTTGGCTCATTCCATTTGATTGTCATGGTACCGATGTTATCTTGCTCATGGTCTTTTTTCAAGACCAGGAAGTCACAGCATTTATAACTGAGTCAATAGTTAAGGTCAGATTTCAATTTTCTTAAGTGCCTCCATCTTGAGCAGCCCTCTGAATCCCAATTTCTGTAATGTGACCGAGGAGCTGTGAGAATACCATCTGTTTGCACGAATGGGGCCATTGGTCGCTGAACACTTGACTCTGAAGATGGAACTATTCGCTCAAATCAAGATTGGAGACCTATAAAAGCTGGCCCTGGACACCTAGATTTGACTTTCACTTTGTAGGGAGATGTGGCCATTGAGGGTACTTGGATGGAAACGTAATCCTGGAGTGGCATTTGTGTGGCATTTTTGTTTATTGAGTATCACTGCTGTACTCAGCTGTGTATAAAGCATGGGAGTAATAGGATCAAATTAAGAAAAGCTACTTAGAAGGAATAGCAGGGAAGTTTCCCTAATGAAGAGATCTGATAGACCATGGAATAGTCTTCCCCAGGAAAGCTGGTCTCATTGAGATGTGGTTATTTACCGAGGAACCAAATAGTCCCCCACCGGATGCATCTTGGGCCATTTTCATTTTAGTTTGAGACTTTGATTTAATTGGAAAAGTATCTCACATCTGTTGTTGACTACCTTAGGCTATGTTCCTCAAATTCTAGTCATATCAGAATCACTTGGTGAGATTGTTAAAATGCAGATTCCCTGGTCCTATCCCCAGAGATTCTGTTTCCTTAGATCTGGCCATTGAGGCTGGTCATCTTCATGTTCTCCAAATTTCTTGAACATTATTCTGATGCAAATGTGCTGTAAACTCTGTTCTGAAAAACCCTGTTAGGGCCACTTTGAGAAGGTTCCAGACCTTATAGTAAAGATATCTGCATATTTTGATTTGTTCCTTAGCTTGCTTTGATGCATCACAAGTCCCTTTCTACCTGCATGCAGGAGGAGGTGTTTGGTGAAAAGCTGGAGGTTATCAGGAGAAGAGCTCTCCTCCAAGGAGCCTCTTCTTTATTCTACCTGGCATTCCTGGTGCTTCCTATGAGGCGGTGTGATATAGGACAGTGTTTTCCAAAATTCAAAGGCATGCTAACAGTTATTTAAAAAGGGGCAGGGGGTTCCGCGGTCAGATAAGCGTGAAAGACAAAGGCAACCAGGTTTATTTACTCCATGGGTCCTCAGAGTCTTCATCATGACAAAATCCTCGCCTTTTCTTGAATTCTTTGGTTATAGAATTTCTCATGAGACTACTGATTTGTGGAACACACTGAGAAACTCAGTGACTTGAAAGCAAGAAACATTTGTTTGCAAACTTAGCTCTTTACCAAATAGCTGAGTGACTTGGTTGTATTTCTTGTTCCTTGAATTTATCCCCCGTCTTTTAAATAGGAGTGATCCTGTCACCTTACCTAGGTCACAAGGTCATTTTGAGGATCATATGAAATACATTTTTGACATTGCTCTGTGAAGTGTGAAGTGTTTTAGTTGTCATTGGAAAACTTATGAGTTGCATGCAAGTTTGAAGAATGGAGAGTGAGAGCTAGACAGTTTGTTTTTGTCTTTGCTTAGACTTTCCTTAAATGGGACTGAAAAATCTGGTCTGCTTGGTTCACTAGGGTTTGTCTTAATCCCATGTTAATGGTTAACTGTGAATTCTCAAAACACCACTTTGTAAATCATTGCCAGGACACACTGATTTTACCGAATGTTATAGTCCTAGATTCTTTGCAGTCAACGAAGAACCAGGATTAGGAAGGAAAAACTGGCTCACAGTGAAGGAGACATTCAGAATCATGGGTCAATAGAAATGAATGTCTGGGACTGGGAAGAATTAGGACCCAGGGTGCTGATGTGGTTGTACCCACGGGACAAGTGATTCCAGACAAAAGTTCATTGTCTCAAGGAGTTTGGACAAAATTTAGCTCAAGGTAAGAGCCACATACAAGGAATTCAAGGTAGTGGATGGCAAGGGCAGAGCCACCCACTAACTGCAGAGAATGCGTTTATCATTCAGTAGGTAGAGTGTTGTGATTCTGAAATGCTTGAGAGGGTTAGAGCTTAAGGATCACTAGCACCTACAGGCATGAGAATCGAGGCCCACATCTTCCAGGGAGGAGGTGTATTAGCTTTCCATGATTATAATACATACTGGAGATAAATCAACTAATAAATAGAAAAGGTTTATTTTGGTTCATAGTTTGGAGGTTTCAGTCCATCATCAATTGACATCATTGCCTTGGGCCTGTTGTAGCATATCATGATGGGATCATGTGGCAGAACAAAGCCACTCACCTCATGTCTTGGGAGTTAAAGAGAGAGAGAAAAAGGGAGGAGGCTAGTAATCTCTCTGAACCCTTCTAGGATATATACCCCCAGTGACCAATGACTTCCCACTAGGCCCCACCTCCTGAAAGTCCCACTACCTCCCAATAGCGCCACAGGCTAGGACCAAACCTTTAACACTTGGGCCTCTGGGGAACATTGTAGATCTAAACTCTGGGAAGAAGCTAGAAAAATCTACATCATGTGTCAAAAGTCCTCACCAAGTGAGCTTAGCATAGCCCTAGTGGTGTGGCTGGAGTATAATTTAGAGACAGCCAACGATACCAATGGAACAATGGAACTTGAGAAGAGAGGCTGGAAGGGTCACATTTGTGGGTCTTTTACACCAGTATTCAGATACGGGGTACAAACCTAACTCTAGTCCATATCTGCTAGTGATGACAAAATTTCTCTATCACCAGTCTTAATAGTATCAAAGAGTTATTGATTAGCTTGCTTGCTTTATGGAACTTTATTTTAAACACTTGAATATTACCTCAATTCTCAAGCTGCCCATTAGGCACTATTGGTATTCCCATTTTATGAATGAGAAATTTAAGGTAGAGAGAAGCCAAGTAAATCGTTTCAGTGTGTGCAGTTGATAAATGGTGGTTGTAGCCTTGAATTCATGAAGCTAAACTTCATGAGCTGTGCCGTTTTCAGATGCTATGCTTCCTCCATCCTACCACAATAACAGTTAAAAGTACAATAATTAAAATGAAAAAAAAATTCACTCGAGAGCTCAGCAGATTTGAGGTGTTAAAGAAAGACTTAAGGAACCTGAAAGTAGATCTGTGGAAATTAACCAATCTGGAGAACATGGAGGAGAAAACAACAACAACTCGTTGAAGTGAAATGAACAGAGCTACAAAGACACATGAAACACAATCGTGCATTCCAACACACAAATAAAGGGCCTTCCAGAAGGAGATATTAGGAAACACACACACTCACACACACACACACACACACACACACACACATGCGGTGAAAATCATCCAAATTTGATTTAAAAAAATCAGTCTATACAACTGAGAAGATCAACAAACCTAAAGTAGGATAAATACAAAAGAGATTGACACCTGAACATACTATAGTCAACTGTTGAAAGAAGAAAAGAAAATCTTGAAATTGGCAAGGGAAAAGTACCTGGCCATGTACAGGGAGCATAAGTATGATTAATAGCAGACTTTTCATTTGAAAGATGGAAGTCAGAAGGCAGTGCAATGACATATTCAAACTGCTTGGGGGGTGGGGATTGTTAACTGAGAATTTTACATCTAGCAAAACTATCCCTCAAAAAATGAAGGTACAATAAAGGCAATGTCAGATAAAGCAAATATGAATATGTTTTGTTGTTAGCTCAACTGTTGTACAAGAAATGCTAATGGTTTTCCATCAGGCTAAAGGGAAATGATGACAAATGGTAACTTGAAGTCTATAGTAAGAAATCAAGAGCCCAGGAAATGGGAAACTTGTGAGTTAATATAGTCCTTTAATTCAGTCTTCTCATTTTTTTCTCAATTTCTTTAAAATATCCTGGTTTTTATAAAGCAAAAATAGACGAATTTTTAACTAACCTAGTCCAGAAAAAAGGAGTAAGTTCAAACATACAAAATAAAAAGAGGCAAGGAACATCAGGGGAAATTAAAAGAATTGTAGAGGACCACTTAGTTTAATAGGCAATATTGAACTCATGACAGAACCGTTTAGTCCAAGAAGATACTTTTTTATAGATGTTATTTTAAAATAAAGATGATGTCAGAAGCATATCTATTTGTGGCATCACATTCATAAAACAGAAATTTCAGAAGTATGAACAGATTCACATTGGCTGCAGAGTTCATTTAATGAACTTATCTCATTCCATGAGAGAGATATTTTAATCAATAGATTAAGAAAAGCAACAGTGTATGTTTTTGTTAATGTTTCATGGACACTTGGGAAGCATCTATTTTTAAGGGATAGAGTTTGTGATATCTATGTATCTATTATACTTGTTTTTATATAATTATATATTTACAAAGTATATTTACTATATATTACATATGAATATATTGCTTATGTTTAAATATGTTTTAAAGATCTATGTAACTCATATACATACATATACATATATTACAAAAGCTACAAAGCCTATAAAAACAATCTCAAATTCCAAATTTATACATAGTGCTGACAATATTCTCTGACCATAATGCAACAAAAATACAAACCAAAAATCCCACAGAAAGCAAAAAGTTCAGGCTAAGAAAATCTCAATGGAAACTGAGGTAGATAAATAGAAAATAGTAATGTTCAAAATATTGCATATCAGAATCAATACTGCACATTCAAATTAATGGGAAATAGTTAAAGCAGACATTAGAGGTAAATTCATAGTCCCAAATACTTGTATCAATAATCAAGAACAAACAAGCATAAATGAATTAAGCTTCCAACTCAAGAAATTACTTTTTTTAAAGTAAAGCAAAATGAAGGATTTAATAAAGTACAAGTGGAGATTAGTGAAACAATATAGAAAAAAAACAAAACAGTAGAACCAACGTGTAAATCACGAATTTTTTTGGATAAAAATAATAAAATAGATAAATTTTTAACTAACCCAGCCCAGGGAGGAAAAAAAAAAGAGAGAGAGAGAGAGAGAGTAAGTTAAAACATACAAAATAAGAAGAGGAAAGGAACCACAGTCATGGGAAATTAAGATTTGTAGAGGACCACTTAGCTTAATTCCTTGCAAATGAACTTGAACAACTGAATTGAAATGTCATGTAATTTAGTGAAAGGAATGGTGTCAGGCAGACAGGATGAAGGATGCAGTGGAAGAGCCTATAGGACTCCCTCAAGGCTGGTCTGAGACTTTCTTGACAGAGGATGATGAAATGGGCACTTTTTATTCTCAACATGTTTCTCATGACTTGATGTTTATGTAGCTGACTAATATGCAATATCCCATATGCTGAATCTGCTTGTGTAGCTACACTTTCTGGCATTGTATATTCTTGCTTTATTAGAGCACAGCCCTGCCTTGCCTACCCTACTCCTGCCCTAGGAGAAGGCAACAGATTGATTTTTGGAATAGGAATCTGGGAAATAAATACAAATTCACTCATCTGTAAGTCTCCAGCATCCCTCTCCCATATTTCTGTCCCTTCAAAGGGTTGCTAGGCAACCAGGCAGAAAAATGGCTGAAACCCTTGTAAAGAGAAGACATGCTTATAATGTCAGAAAAATAAATGTGAGCTTCCTCATTTGGGTCCCCTTTAAAAATTGCCAGGGCTTGTGGAATAATCTATTCAGTAGCAATTATTGCAATTGACCTTGAGGCTGGGGAAAACAATGGGCCGTAATCTGGTTCAGTGGAGTCATGACCCAAGCCACCCAGGTGTGAGAAGGGGTGCTGCTGGGGCATCTTTTGCCCTTGAAAGGAGCCGAATGTTCAGTGGTTTCTCTGGCCGAGTCTGCTATTCCATTCTTACATAGTTAGCACTGCTTTTTACGAAGCCTTTTTAGAGCTCACTTTTGTTCAAGCCCAGTCTTTCTTAGGAATTGCTGCTACATCTCCCCTGGCATTTCCTACATCCACCCAATTTTAAATGGAGCCTGCCTGCCTATGCTTCTGTGGGCATTGGCATGTGTGCTGTCTCTGGTGGCCCAGGCTCAGATTGCTCTAAGGAACTGCACAGCCGTCCTACCTGGTGTGTGTGCCAGGGTCTGCTCATGGTGACAGGTGTTGATGTTCAGCTGCTAATTTTCCCCATTAGAGACAATGTGGTAGGATCTGATGATACAATCTGTTCATCTGAGGTCTGCCCTGATTTTTCCTGTCTAGAATCTATTGCTAACTTTATGGAAACAATAAAAGAAGGAATAGATGTGCAATCTGCCCTTTAAATGGTTTTGCTTTGCTAGGGAAAAAAATCCATAGCAGTCGATTCCTTTTTGTCTATTATAAATTTATTAACAGGGTGTTATAATTAGGTGCATGGCTTTGCCTTAGAGGACAAATGGTGCTTGGTGAACTGTGACGTTGGTCTGATTGTGGTAAAATGATCCATTTGGTTTTACCAGCTGTGACTTTGGAGGGAGTTGAATGACAGAAAGCACATAAAACTTGACAGATGAAAACATTCTCAGCTTATACTCCCTATTACTGATCATTCTGCATCCCAAATAAAATATGTGTTGGTGATTGAAGAGGACAAAATGTAACTTGATAGGAGGCCAGGAAGCTGACTGGCGTCCCACATCACATTCCTATTCCCATTAATATAGCACGAATTGCTCAATCTGAATCATGAATGGCATAATTTAAAGATGCTGTGCTATCTTGTTAACCAAGTGGGTGGGCTGGTGAGGTGGTTGCAAGTGAAGAGTTAGAGTTGGGTTGCCTGTATTTGAAGCCTGGCCATGTTGTCACCAGACTCAGAATTTCTTGGATCTTGGTTTCCTTATCTATAAAATGGGGATTTTTAAAAATCTGCTTCATAGAGCATATTTAAAAATATGCTTCATATCATTCTTCATGCAGTATTTACACAGACTAAGCTCTCAAGACATGTTAACCAATGCTATTATCATCACTCAGTCTCCAGAAATAATATTAAACTCTGCAGAGAAATGGTCCAGTATATAGGGAAGTCTTGGGTTCCTGATTGGCCTGAGAGAGTAGGAGAAAGAACCATTATCTGCTTCCCTCAGCCTACTTCCTGTCAACCCAGCACTCCACTGATGTGGTGGGGAATTGGGGCCCAGAAGAAAGAGGAGTTTCCTTTCTGTGGCCATGATCCTATTGCAAGAGTTTTGAACCACACAGACCTTTTTTTTTTTTTTTTTTATTGTTGGTTGTTCAAAACATTACATAGTTCTTGATATATCATATTTCACACTTTGATTCAACCACCAAGCCACATCCCCAGCCCTATTTTGTATTTTATTTAGAGACAGGGGCTCACTGAGTTGCTTAGCACCTTGCTGTTGTTTAGGCTTTAAACTCGAGATCCTCCTGCCTCAGCCTTGAGCTGCTAGGATTACAGGCATGTGCCATTGCGCCCAGCCTACACAGACTTTCATTGACTTCTTTTGTCTTCCTATGATGGGATAAATCTTAGAAACAGAGGAACGGAAAGAGTAAAAAGAGGTGCCATGCCAGGTGACCCTTCTTTTTTTTGGTGGGGGTAGGTACTGGGGAGCAAACCTGGGGCAAAGGGGTTTACCACTGAACTACATTCCCAGCCCTTTGTATTCTTGTACTGAGATAGGGTCTTGCTAATTTACCCAGACTGACCTGGGACTTATGGTTCTCCTGCCTCAGCCTCCCAATTAGCTGGGATGACAGGTGTGTGCCAATGTGCCTGACTCTAAGCCCCTTTTTTCTAAGTCTTTATTCTTTTTTTTAATTTATTTTTTATTTGTTCTAATCAGTTATACAGGACAGCAGCATGTTGTACACTTTTTCACTTCTCTGGTGAGTCTTCATTCTTGACTGTGATTTATCCCCAAGGACACTTTTGGCCAGTAAAAGTTTATAATATGATACCTCCCAGGACATTCCCAATTCAATAGGAACTTCTCAGATGGAAAGCAAGGAGTCATACTGAGGGCATTTCGTGCTCCACGGCAGACAAACTTCTTAGGCAGAAGAGGAGGGTTTTCATCATCTCCTCAACACCTCTCACAGATCTCCGCAATTGTTCCTACGATGTCACAGGAGACTGGACTCATTCAATGGGTGACTTGAAGTTGTCAGCTTGAAATTGAAATTTCTTAAAATCTGATGTTTCATCTCTTAAAATAAAAAAAATAAAAAAAAATAAAAATAAAAAAAATTAAAAAAAGAGGGAGCATCCCGACACCCCTGCCTCTGTCTTCTTAGTCACATCATTCCTGCGCCAGCCATCAGCCTTTGGATGCCACATCTACCCTTAGCTCTGCTCTGTGGGCTTGGTGAACCTGTCTCCTTTGCCATGTGACAGATGCTAAGTTTTGCCAGTAGAGGGCACTGGAAGGCCACTGTAGGAGGAAGGGACACTGGTGTTGGTGTGCTTTTTCCTTCTTGCTTCAGTGGCCTTTGTCTCCCAGTGGCATTTGGGACACACAAGGCACTTGCTCTGCTGCTTCCCCTCTGGCTGGTTTTACTAGCGCTCAAAAGGGGGGCTTCCCAGTGAGTCTCAAAGAATATCCCAGCAGGTGATCTCCTGCTCCCCAGCCCTCCCAAGGGTTTTTCACCACCAAGTGACATTATTACATTCTTTCCAATGAGGTCAAACTCTCAGTCTTGTGTGTGGGGGTAGGCGTGCTTTGATGTGCTGCCTCTTGGGTACTGTATCTCAGCTCATATCTGTTATTCCCGATTTCTTTAGTTCTCTTTATTCCTCAGTTTCTAATCCTCTGTCACAAGCTAATATTTTTATATCAAATTTTCCCCACTAAAATTACTGGTGTGGTATCTATCTTCTGATTGTGCCCACACTGACTGAATCCTAGTGTTACTGAAAGTTTGGTCCTTGTCCCTGATGCTGATTCATACCAAATTAATAATGAGGACATGATTTTGAGAAAGAGGAAAGAGAAGTTTTATTGCTTTGCTAGTTAAGGAGAAGCACAGGGGACTCCAGGCCTTGGTTCTGCCCATCAGGAAGAACTGGGAGATTTTCTAAAGAAACTCCTCAAATATTGCATTCCTGGTGTGCTCTGTCCGGCAGGGGTCCCAGGGCGCCCGGTGGTGTGTTAGGATTCACTTGTTAATTTGGGAGATATTCACTTCCCAGATCCTCTGCAGCCACTTCCTTCCTGTGGTGGGTGTGTTCAAGGACAATTAACTAGGGAAAGAAAAGACAACACTGTCTCCCTAATCTTGTTAGGGAGAGGGAGAGGGGAAAAGAGAAAAAAAACAAAACAACAAAAAACATGTCTTTTAAAAACAAGCCTCAGAGCAACAGGGGCTATATTCAAAAGGTAAAGTGGACCCTAGAGGTTCAGAAGTGAGTTTGGGGAGGAAAAGCACAGGCACAGCCCAGCTGGTCCCCTTCTCCTTTTTCTGGGGAGTCCGACTGCGGCTTGATTGCTCTCGGCATAGGACACTCAGTGGCCAAAGCTCTGCCCTTCATGAGGGGCCTGTGGTGGTCCAGGGTATTATTTAATCTTGTTTCCAAATTAGTTCAGGACCCAGGCAAAGAGAAGTTTGAATTTTTATTGTCAACCATGGCCCCTGCCTTCCCTAGTGATTTTCGTATAAAAATACTCTAAATCACTTATCACCAGGGGAAAGTGGTGGAAGCTCCAGGAAATCACAGCTGTTCAACCCCTGGCTTTGCTATCCTCTGATCATTTACTGTATCATTGTGATTTTCTACGCTACCTATAATTATTTTTTCCTTCATGAATTTTTTTCCTTTATAATTAAAAAAAATTTTTTCCTTCTATAATTTTAAAATGCTAATCCAGGGCTGGGGTTGTGGCTCAGTGGTAGAGCGCTCGCCTAGCACGTGCGAGGCCCTGGGTTCGATTCTCAGCACCACATATAAATAAATAAAGGTATTTGTGTTCAACTACAACTAAAAAATAAATATTGGGGAAAAAATGCTAATCCAGTTGCAGTGTTATTCTGTATCTCCCCAATGTTCAGACAAGCTAGAATGATCATCCTAAAAGAGTACAATCCCAAAGATCTTGCATAAACAGTGATTTGATGATGGAGAAATATTTACAGAACATGATCTACTTGAAACATAGCTCTTTAAAGCCATGAAGTAAAGAAAAAAAAATCATGCATTTAAAAATGTGTGAAAAAAGACAGGTTTGTAGTCTCCTCTCTGTGTGTGGAGAACCACAAAGGAAAAAGATCATTTGTCAGCCCTGGGGCAAGGTCTACATCTTTGCCACATTAGACATTAACAGTTGGATTTGATGGTGCTTGTTCTTGTCGAGGGAGGGGATTAAGGAATGGCGCAGGGAGATGACCACTGTGGCTCAGGCAGAGAGCCACACATCCACTCGTCCCTCCATCATCTCCACTGGCATGACACCTTCTCTTGCCCTTGACTTTCTCCTGCACTCTGCATGCGTGGCTGAGCTGCTTATAAATCCTGCATGTTGCGTAAGGAGAGGACAGTGGAGGAAAGGTGCCCCTGTGCTGTAGAGACTGAGGGAGTGCGACTCTTGCCTTTTGTGAACATTGAAGTGTTGGGGTAGTGACCAAGGATTGATAGTGCTTGATGACCCTCCCATCTTAAGCACAGGCCTGGGTAATAATAGCTGACATGGGGACAAGTGAGCTTGAGATCCTGCAATGACCTTTGAAGCTGATTCCTGCTGAGCTGAAAAGTCAGAGGAAGCGAATACTTTGTCACTTACTGACTGTAAATGGTTAAGGATGGGTTTATTATGAGCCATGTCATTTGATGTAGTGACTTTACATCCTAATGATTAGAGACTGACATTGCAGGTGGCATTATATAAGTGACAGGATCAGAAAGATTAATCAGAATTAGAATCAAAAGAATCAACAAGCTTGAAGCTTAAGTATAAATCTTTGCTTTCTTCCTTATTGCCTTCAGTTGTTGTGGAATGAAATTTCCTAGGTATTGATCACAACCCTTTCCTTTCTTAATGGCCAACAAAGGCTGAGATGTGACTTAGGTACGTTTTGTTCTTGCATCCTTCCAGATACTTCCCTGTCTAGTGTCCTCCTTACAAATTTCTTCCTTTCCTGCTTTCCCCTACTTCAAAGGATTGACTCTGTTTGGAAGAAGCCTTTCTAATGGATGGAGCGCATAGCACAGGGTGCCTTTTACATGAAACAAGGGTGCAGTGAATAGCATCATGAAAGTGATTTCTATATTATTTTCATTTCATCTATTTTAGGATTTTAAAGAAATGTCTTTCAGCTATTTCTTTGACTTTTTGAGATGCTTCCTCTTTGGCAGAATTGCAACATGTGTGTTCTGAAAAGATCTTGGTCTGTATCATATATGTAAAGGTCATTGCTCCAAGATACCCACCACTGGGGCCAGATTCTTGCAAGTGGCTGAATGGAACCCAGCAGTAGGGTTCCATGCTTGACATGGGTGGAGTTGAACAACTCAAGGTCGCCATTCACAGTGTGTTCAGTGGAATTGTGGCCCAGGGGGTGCTATTCACAGCCCTGTGGGGCCATTTGCTGTTCCTTTGCTTCCTCCTGGGCTTCTCTCTGGGGTCCCCTCTGCTCTGAAATTGCTCAGGGAGCCAATTCAATCAATGGCCTGCTCTAGCTTTTAGGTTACTTGATAGAATCTGAAGTGTTCGCTGGCAAGAGCTGTTTGACACCAAAGAAATCTTTTAAAAGTTAAAAATCACATATGATTTCTAGACAGGTAGTCTGAAAATTAGAAACAACCGAATGCCTACCAATAGATGAATGGAAAAAAAATAAGTACCAGGGTGCTAATGTGTAGCGTGGAATCTCATTTCTACTGCCCTAAACTGGAAAAGTTATATAAATTAATATGTTATAAAATTTATATCTTACTTATTATATACTTAACAGCACAGAAAAACAGTATATGTATTATATGTTAATAGCAATTGGAACAAATGGGTATAAAAGGTCTGAAAGCACACATGCCATACTGACCTGGGAGGAGACCTGGGTTAGGTGTTGGAGTGAAGAGGAACCTTGCTTTTTACTCTGTGCTCCTGTACTGGGAAATTTTTTACACCAAAATGGAATCCCATATTACTAATAAATATAAACACGTTTTAAATTATTGACTGAACATGTAAGCTGTGACTTAGGAGAAAAGCCACTTTGGCTAGGCTGGGGCATGATACTAAGGGACAGGACACAAGCACATGCCTGTTCAACTTCATTAATGTGATCTACTAATTGCAATCAGAATGGGAGCTCTGTGGCTGTGGTTAATGCTTTCCAAACAGATAATTACGCTCAAATGTCTTGCTTTATTGCTTTTATGAGTAAATAAGTAGAATTCCTATTGAACACATTCCGAAGTGTTAAACTGTAGTATGTTAATGGTTATTAATGAGTAGGCTTTGGTCTCTATATCTTCCTCTCAGTTTTCTTCCTCTCCTTCCCGACACCCTCCTCCCCTTGCCAACTGGTTTGTGTCCCCTCTGTTCAGGACCTGTCCCAGAGGCACAGCTTCCAGGGAGTCTCTCTTAATTAACTTAGCGTCCGTCCTGGAGAAAGCTTTGCTCACATCCCTTTGGTGAGTGCTGGCATGTTTGAAGACTTCATTTTGCACCTTCTTGAGGTGTTGCTTGCTAATTGGTTTCTGTTGTTTTTTTGCAAACGTGTTGTCTTAATTCCTCTTCCAAAGAAATAGACTCTTCATGAGATAAACATAGAAAACAGGGACATGTGTGGACATGGGAGAATGAAATATCTGAATTCAAAACCCGATTCTTCCACTTTTTGCTGGATGTTTTTGAGATTTTTTTTTCTTTTTAAACTGCATTTTCACCATTCTTGAAATTGGATTAAGTTCTTTTTTTAAATATATTTTTTAAGCTGTAGTTGGACACAATACCTTTATTTTATTTATTTATTTTTATGTGGTGCTGAGGATTGAACCCAGCGCCTTGTACATGCTAGGCAAGCGCTCTACCGCTGAACCACAACCCTAGCCCCAGGACTGAGTTCTTATTCCATAGGATTTCATAGGACTGTTGTGTGGGTTTTTGTTTTGTTTTGGTACCAGGGATTAAACCCAGAGGTGCTTAACCACTGAGCCACGCTGCTGGAATGACAGGTGTGTTCCACTGTGCCCAGCTGTTGTGGTATTTCATTGGCCTGTATGTGAAGCACTTGGCATGGGGTTTGTGTAGATAGTAAGTGCTCAACCTGTGACAGTTGTTGGTCTTCACCCCCTTCTATATCCAGCCTACCATGTGTATGTAATGTCCTGATATCCAAGAAGGTCTATAATGAGGCTTAAAATCATGATTTGTTTGCTTTTTTAACTAGATACATTTTGGGGACATTTGGGCTTTCTAAGTAGAAGGATGAGGGTTATATTATCAAATCCAACCCAAGTCACTATTCCTTTGTTCCTCAAACCTTGCTTACTGTGAATAATTTAGTTGGGATATACTCATATCCAAAAGGGCTATTCCATTTTTTATCTAATTTTTATGTTACATAGGAAGCCAAGTCATACTTGGTCCAGGCAACCTTTCTGACTTCCAACATATTGTATGCTTCTGTGCATTAATTCATGTAGTCATTTAATTCAGCCAAAATTACTGAGTGCTGCCGTGCTCGGCACTATAGGTACAAGGAGCAGTAGCAGGAGTAGGAGCCTGTCCAGTGGATAAACTGGGAAGAACACTCTAAACTGAAGGTATGTCATGTGCAAAGTACCTGAAACAAAAAGAGCAGAACAGTTTTAGGAACTACACTTTCTGTGCACTGTGGCTTTGGGTGAGCATGGGATATTGGGTGGACAGGTGGGCAAGACCATTCATATATCATGCAAAGGAGTTGGCATCTTATACAGATAGTATGGATCTGCTGAAGAATTTTGAGCAAGGAAACAACAAGGTCATATTTGTATGTTATAAAGAAATTCTAGCTAACCAGTGCAAGATGGATTGGGGGAGGGAGAAGAGGTGTAGAGAAGGAGAAAAATAAGGAGGCTGGGATGTGACAGTGTGATGACAGAGGGATTTAGGAAGTAGAATTGAGAGCACTTGGCCTTGATTGATGTATTTTCTCTCTATCATTGTCATAAAAAGTTGCCATGAACTTAGGGACTTAAAATAATACAAATTTCTCATCTTACATTTCTCTAGGTTAGAAATCTGACATGGCCTCACTGGGTAAAATCAAGGGGTCATCTGGGCTGTGCTCCTTTTTTAAGGCTTAATGGAGAATTTATTCAATGCTCTTTCAGGTCCTTAGCAGAATGCAGTCCCACGTGTTTGTAGAATTGAGGTCCCCATTGTTGTTTGGTACACTTGAGGCTCAGCATCTTCCAGGTGCTGCCTGCATTCCTTGGCTCATGGCCCACCTCTGTCTCCAAAGGCAGCGATGGAGGGTCCTGTTTTCTTCATACTTTGAATCTTTCCTGCCTCTTGTGTTTTCTTTCTGCTCCGCTCTTCCACTTGAAAAGACTCAAGTGATTAAGTCAGACCCATCCATATCCCAGGATAACGTCTCCATCTCTAGGTCTTCCACCTTGACAGGTCAGCAAGGTCCCTGCCGCCATGGACAGTAGCGCAGTAACGGGTGCTGTGGGTTAGAAGGTGTATACCTTCAGGGCAGCCATTATATTTTCTCCAGGTGGTTGTGGGGTAAAAAGAGAATGTAGAATCCAGGTTTCTGACTTTGAGAATCAAGTTGAATGCAGTTTTAAGGAAGGAGTTGACTCTTGGCCTTTTCTTGGACATTGTGAAGTGTGTACTTGATTTGGTTTCTCACCGTGTCTTCTCACAAGACGTTCAGGGTCAGGTGATTCCGGGCCAAAAACTAAAGCAAAATTGTCCCATTCCCCAGTGATTCAAATGAAAATTAGTCATAACATCAGATACAACTCCAAGGGGAGGAACGTCAAGCTGGCTCTAGAAGGATTTACACATTTATGCTGTATCAAGGTTTTGATCATCTTGTCATGTCAAGCTGAAAATGTCACCACTATCTGAACAGTTGAGAATATTTAACTAGGGATGTGATATTTCTTTAGTTATGAAGGTGCTATAGCACTGGTTTTGGTTGGTTGTGTATTAAACATATAAAACTTCCAGAAAAAAATAGCAGGGCTGGGGATCTACAGCTGAGTGGTAGAGGGCCTGCCTTGTATGCATGAGACCCTGGGTTTGATTCCCAGTGCCTAAAAAGGAAGGAGTTGAGATTGTGAATATGTTGACTTTAAGATGTGCCCCTGGAACCAGCTAGGACGTAGTCAGATGTACCACCCAAAAGACAGACAAGAAATCAAGGAGGGAGATGCTGGTCGGGCAGCTGTTAACATACAGTGAACCCTTGGTGAGTGTGTGAAATAGGAAGAGAACAGGGCCACCAACAGAACCCTGGGGCTGCTAATATCGGGTGCACCAGAGGGAGAAGCACCTACCTGGTTTCCCCGTGCAGGGTGTCTGTGCCTTTGGGCACGTTTCTTGCCTCCTCTCTACCCAGCCTGTTTTCTCCCCATGACTTGCGTCCAGCCTATGCATCATTTCTGCTGGATGCCGTGGCCTCTCTGTCTGCCTCTTTGGGGATATTTTGGTTTCCATTTCTAAACAGCCTTATTCTCTCAGTATTTAAGATGTATATATATATGAAAAAAAAAAAAAAACTTTGGAAGAGAATTGAGTGGGCCCAACTTATCATACAGAGTCATACTGTGGCACAAGTCACCAGATTCAGTTAGATGACTATCCTGAGACCAGGTGCCCACTATGATCCAATGGGCTGTTTCTCTATTTCAGGGACTAGGATGAATCCAGACTGACTGTTCCGGCTTCGGGGACAGGAGGGTTGACTTTACCTGCATTGTATTTGGGGAACACAGGATTATGTCAAAATGGAAAGATTATAGGTTCACCTCTCACTGCTAGCCTCACGTGGTCCTGATGCTGTCTTGGGCAGGGGACCATCTTAATAGGAACTGAATTTTGGATCCAAACCACAGTATTTCAGTCCAGGGGGGCAAAACTCACATGACTATCGTCGTCTTCCTTTAGGCTGACTGGCAGTCTCTGTGGTCTTGTGTTGCTCAACATGAGATTTGGTCATTGGGCTGTGTGGGCCTTCCAGCCACTCATCCGTCTGAAGGCCATCCTCATGCATGAGGAGTCCCTGGGTCACAGTCACTGGCTCTGGAAGTCGAGTCTCGCCTTCTCTTAAAGAGAGACCCTCTGGGCAGGCTGCACCTGCAGGGTTGGCAGAGCTGAGGAGGTGCCAGCCTTACTACCTGGGGACCATCCTGGATTGTGAGAGAACTAGAAAGCACGGTCAAGTCTCCAAATTCCTATTGGGTTTCCTTATACACAGACAAGAATCTTTCACAGGATTGCGTTTTACGAGCCACAATGCGATGGGCTCCAGGAGAGGCAGGAATCCATAAGAGCCAATGGGCTTCTCTAACCCAAATCCAATGAAGCCCAGCTTCAGCTAAGATGTTTCCTTGTGTGGGTTCAGGAGAAGCCATGAGGGTGGGTGGACTGAGTGGTGACCTGCTGCCGCTCTCCTGAGGCCAACACCTAGGTAGTGGCCCCTGCCCACGTTCCCTGCTGGGGAACAGGCTGAAAGCAGATAGGCGCGGTATTCCTGTGCCACGGTGGACCCTTGCCATTTGCTGCTCACTGGACCCTTGCCAGGGCGTTCTCAGCTGTGGCTGAGAGATGCCCCTCCTTGCGTAACTGGACAAAGCAAAACAGCCAGAACAATGCCCCAGACACCAAGAGGCTCCTGAACAGAAAGGGAGACAGGCCCATACTTGACCTAATTATTGGGGGACCCAGAGAGTGGCTGGCGTTGAGCCCATAACGTTGTTGCAGTTGAGTCCTGCCAGTCTGCCCAGAAAGGACTTCGTGGTCATGTGAGATGCTTGGGGGTAGGTGAAGCTCTGAGCAGTGGGCTGCTCCTGCACCTCTCACCCGCGGAACTGACCTGGATGAGGACGGAGGGAGCAGAAGACTGGAGATGATCGAGCAAACTGCAAGTCTAACCTCAAAATTACTCATCTTCTTCAAACCTGCCAGACTCTTTAAATACCTCTGTGACTTGGTGCATGCTGCATTCTAACCCTGGAATGACTTCCTTTGCCTTCTCTAACTTGAAAAATTCCAACATAATCTTCAGGAGCCAGCTCAGGTTGATCTTTATAAAGTCTCTGGAACTCCCCACATTGCATAAGCAGCCCTTTGTTATGCTTCTACACACCTTTGTGCTTGTGCTTCTGTTACATGACTTCTCAAATTGTATTCTACTCTTATGTAGGATAATATCCTGAAATAATATTTGGCTCAAAATTAGGCTCAGCCCTACAGAATGGGAGTAAGTTTTTACCACACACATATCTGATAGAGCACTAATCTCTGTATATACAAAGAACTCAAAAATCTTAACACCAAAACCCAAATAATCCAACCAATAAATGGACCAAGGACCTGAACAGATACTTCTCAGAAGAGGATATACAATCAATCAACAAATATATGAAACAATGTTCAACATCTCTAGCAATAAGAGAAATGCAAATCGAAACTACTCTAAGATTTCATCTCACTCCAGTCAGAATGGCAGTTATTAGAAAACAAACAACAATAAGTGTTGGTGAGGATGTGGAGAGAAAGACACACTCATATACTGCTGGTGGGACTGCAAATTGGTGCAGCCAATATGGAAAGCATTCCTTGGAAAGCTGGGAATGGAACCACCATTTGACCCAGCTATCCCTCTCCTCAGTCTATACCCAAAGGACTTAAAAACTTCATACTACAGGGACACAGCCACATCAATGTTTATAGCAGCACAATTCACAATAGCTAAACTGTGGAACCAACCTAGATGCCCTTCAGTAGACGAATGGATAAAGAAAATGTGAGATACACACACACACACACACACACACACACACACACACACACTGGAATATTACTTAGCATTAAAGAGAAAATAAAATCATGGCACTTGCAGGTAAATGGATGGAGTTGGAAAATATAATGCTAAGTGAAGTAAGCCAATCCCCAAAACCCAAATGCTGAATGTCTTCTCTGACATAGGATGCTGATTCATAATGGGGATGGGGGCAGAGCATGGGAGGATTAGATGAACTCTAGATAGGGCAAAGGGGAGGGAGGGAAAGGGAGGGGGCATGGGGTAGGAAAGACGGTGGAATGAGACAGACATCATTACCCTAAGTACATGTATGAAAACACAAATGGTGTGACTCTACTTTGTGTACAACCAGAGACATGAAGAATTGTGCTCTATTTGTGTAATATGAATTGAATTGCATTTTAGTTGTCATATATAACAAATTAGAATAAATAAAATTTAAAAATTAAAAAATATTAGGCTCAGCTGTATATAACAACAGCTTAAAGAAGATAAAAGTTTATTCTTTCTCCTATTTAAGGAGGTAAAAGCAATCAAGAGCTGGTATGGAAACTTTGTAATGACATCATGAATCCAGTTTCCTCCCTATCTTCTCTGCCAAACTCAGCTCAGAGCTTTTATTTTCAAGTTTGTCTTATGTCTACAATGACTGCTGTAGCTCCAGCCATCACTTTCATGCTCCAGAATGCAAGAAGAGGGAAGAAAAAGAATGAAATGTCTCTTTTCTTTTAAGGAGAGTTTCTGGAAATACTGCACAATAATTTTACTTCTATATTAGTCAGAACTCAGGTAGCCACATTTAGGAGCAAGCAACTAAAGAAATTATAGTCTTTATTATGACAGCAATGTGTCAAAAATAAAAACTGTGCCATAAAGAGACTCCAGGCATGGTGGTACATGCCTATAATTCCCGCTACTCAGAGACTGAGGCAGAAGGATCACAGGTTTGAGCCAGCCTCAGCAACTTAGCAAGACTCTGTCTCAGAATGAAAAAAGGGCCGGGGATATAACTCAGTGGTAAAGTTCTCCTGGAATAAATTCCATCAACACACACACACACACACACACACATACACAATATGAGAAACTAGATTCTGAGAGGCAAATTGGAATCACACTATTCTGATGCAGTTTTTGTTTTTTTTTTTTTCTTTTTTGGTACTGAGCACATCCCCTAGTGCTTTTTTGTATCTTATTTAGAGACAGGGTCTCATGAGTCGCTTACCGCCTCATTAAGTTGCTGAGGCTGGCTTTGAACTTGTGATCCTCTTGCCTCAGTCTCCCGAACCTCTGGGATTACAGGCGTGCACCACCATACCCAGCCTGATACAGATTTTGTTCTGGCAATTGTTGGTGCTAATCATTCCTCTGTCTGCTGAAGTTGAGCACTCTGCAGCTTTGGGAAGCAGTTAGAATCCAGGAGAAAACACAGATTACATATAATGGTTTAAAACTTGCAGTCATAATTTAAGTGTGTAGAAATTTTCCTTTCTTTATTTACTCAACTTGACTTGTCCACAATATCCTATTTCCATTAATGGCTAGAAAAAAATATTATCAATTAAAAGTCATGCAGTCACGTGTATTTTAAAATTAAATCTCTTTGGGGTAAATATTCAGCTATGTTCTGGGCTTCTTCCTGTTTTCTGTTCTGTTCTCTTCCTGTTTTCTGCTTTCTCACCAGGAGGTGGTCTGGTTACCTGAGGGTCTTCCTGACATCCTCTCATTCTCTGGGGTCTCTAATAATTAGAAAAAGAATATGTCAGTCTCCCTTTCCACCCAGGAGCCTCTTGGAATCTGGAATGTTCTTTTGACCGATCTGCTTTCTCCAGGGCCTACTGCAGAAGTTGGCGCAAGGAAATGGTTAAAAATGTGATGGATACATTTATGAGTATACTTTAGATGCATCATATAATTAATTCAAATGGTACCATAAGGATCTGGAAATCCTGTACAATTAAAAGTCTATTTCTCTAAAGCCCCTAGCACTATGTTTATAGCTTTCTCGTGGCCCTGGTAATCCTCTCCGTTCTAATGGCTGGTGTGTCTGCCTCACCCCTCATTAGAGTGTCCGCTGCTGAAGAATGTTCCTGAGCTGTGTAACTCTCACAGGTGCCGAGAAAGAGGGGAACATGGAAATGAGTGACCACAGGAGCAGGTGCTGGCACTTGATATGTTACCGCTAATGAGTGACTCCCACCGGGGAAGAAACAGAAGATTTTATTGCAGCCATTTAGAAGAACATCAGTAAAGACAAGTTGACATCTTGCCTTTTGCTGAACTTTAACTTTTTAAAAATTGCTTTTGTTTTTCAGAAATCCTCCGCCTACCTTACTGCATCCAGAAAAATGGTGTGAGGAATTCAACCACTTTATTGCACAGTGAGTATTTCTTCCTCTGAACATTGCTTATTTAGCAAGGCCTTGAACAGTGATTGGGGAAATCCAAGCTGTGGAATTTACCGAGTGTGCTAGAAGTGGCTATGCCTAAGAGCACGTTGGGATGTAGGATTTGTTCCAGTGAGTGACAGAGGATGCCTCTGCAGGATCTGAAAAATAAGGAGCTCCATTTGACTCGGTTATAATCAGTCCCTTTGATCACATGGGTCACCTCTGTCTGAGAACCTGCTCTGTCATGAACCAAATATTATCACCATGTCATGTTCACTGAGGGAGGAGACTCAGCATCTAAAAATCTGATGTTCACCCTGGGACCAGGACCAGAGAGAAGACAGAGGTGACAGTCTCTAGCAAGTGTTGCTGCTTGGGTGTTGGGCTTGGCTCTAGGGTCTTGATCATCTAGTTTCCAAGATGATTGGGGGGGGGGGGCAAAGTAGGAACTTGGGCCTGGGACAGCATAGTGAGTCTCTCCAATCCAGGCTCAGGTTATAGAGAGAGAACAGGATGAGAATTGAGTCAATGGTGTGATATCAGCTATGCCACCAGGCAGGACTTCCCGAATCTAAGACACAGAACCTACAGTGACACCAGCAGGGTGACTCAATGCTGGGATCCCGGGCCTGGACTTGGAAGAGGACCACACTGGTTCCAAGTCTGCAGAAGATCCTAAGTCTGCTGGAGAGGTCCCAAGTTTCCAAAGTGGGGCCTGGTGAACCGTGGGGTAGGAATCTGGACAATATACTGCAAGCCATTCCCAGGTGCCCCCACTGGGAAGAGGCACCCCAGAGCTTAGGGTATCAAGCAAGCTCTTCAGAGGTCATGGAGGAGGACAGAAGTGACCTAATAACTGATAAACATGAAGTAGGGAAGGTCAACCCACATTTTTCTCATTGATGCCGACGTGCAGACTTAGCTTCCGTCAAGAATCTGGGCAACAAAACAAACTGGGTGTCTTAATCATCTTCCTTAGTCACAGTGTAGGTCTGTAATCCCTTATCCACAATCCCCAAATCCAAAGAGCTCCGAGAAACCAAATCGCTTTCACAGTTGAGTCATTTAGCAGTAAAACCTGACCTTGTATGAACCGATTTGGTGGCAACACATGACCTGAACGGATGTGAGGCTATTTATAGTCATTATTTGTCTTACTTAGTGTGAATATTCGTGTGTTTTGCTGCAGATATATTAGTATTTGATTACAGTGTGCTGCCCCAGATCCTGCTGGGGGTGTTATGTAATATACAGTAAAATGTACCAGTTTACTTATCTAAAATTTGATAAAATTTATTTGGCCCCAAAGGGTTTGGATAAGAGCTGTGGACCTGTATTTCATTTTCATTCCAAATGCAATACAGATCAGGGTCCCTGAAATTGTTGATTGTCTAATCCCTCCTGGATTTGTGCCACATTCCTCAGGAGAGGCGAGTGGAAAAGAACTCTACCAAGAGAGGCTCTGTGGGAATGTGACTGTGAAGGTCAAGGCCAGGGGTGGAGGACGTGCTCTGGTCCTCTAACCCCACTCTGACATTTTTGCTCTGACTGCAAAATGTACAGCCACAGTCAGGGTGGGAATGCCAGGCCAGGGTGGGAGGGACATCAGATACCTGCAGTGGGGATGATGCTCTCCAGGAGCAGAGGAAGGGCACCTTCCCGAGGTTTGGGAGCCACAAGAGGAAGAGGGAACAGAGAGCTGAGGATATGCCCTGGGCTTGGGGGCCACATTTTAGACCACCCCAGAGAAAGAAATCTGGAAGCTAAGGTTCCAGTGATTTTGTTGGCAAGGACCGATCCAAGCATTTTTCCTTTTCATTCCGTTTGCTGTACACAGATACCCTTGATTGACCTTCCTAAGGTGTTGGCCTAGAAAAATCCATTACACATTCACTGATGCACCTTCTCATTCCAAGTTTTCCTGATGCTTCTAAAATGTGATTTGACTCATAGAAATTTGACTTCCGTATTATACTTTTTCAAGAGTAAGTTTGTGTTCTTAAAACAACCATGGTATTGCTTGAATGGATTTGACAATAAAAGTACATCATTGACGACAGGGTTGGGGGCTTTTAGGGCTATACACAACATAGAAATTCTTCCCCACCCTGACATTTCCTTACGGCAAATCAATCTCCCTCTCCCTTTCCCTCTCTCGCTCCCCACTGCCCCCCCCTTCTCTCCTGTTGTATGGGGACTGAATTCAGGGGCACTCTAACACTGAGGTACATCCTTTTTATTTATTATTTTGAGTTAGTCACTCAGGCTAGCCTTGAACCTGTGATCCTCCTGCCTTAGCCTCCTGAGTCACTGGGATAACAGGTGCGCACCACCATGCCTGGCTCAATCTTCTCTTTCTTGAATACGTTGGTTTTATTTATTTTTTTATTAGTGAATATGTTATGTTATATATTTATAGATGTTCATAGATTCTTTCTTGACCTCAGCTACACAATCCTATTTTTCCTATTAATATTTTAGATTTTTCAACCATGAATTCTCCTTCTACAATATTTTTAGGAATTTTCAAGTCTGGGGATTGATCATGACATTTCCTATCTTTAAGTCAAAAAACCTGCCCACTCTTTCCAAACAGTATCCTTTGGTTTTATAAATGAGGTGGCCTACCCAAAGCTGTAGTCACTCAACCTACCAAAAGTGATTTCGTTGTATTTATTCAATTCCCTAATTAAATATAAACAATGGCACTTCCTGGGTTTGAAATGTCTATTTAAAGAGAGAGCTTTGGTTTGCTTTTCTACTTACCTTGCTTGTACTGGAAAAGAAGGGTGGAGGATTAAGGTCTTCAGATTGCAAGCTTTCAATTATTGGAGGGACTGGGGCGGAGAAGATGATTGATTAACTGGTAATTTTAGGAAAATTGTTTCTATCCAAAATTATTCAGATAGTTGCTTCAGTTCCCTTTGTAGACCAAGTCACAGAGCATTGGATTCAGGTCAACAAAACTGATTCTGTCTAAAGAACAAATAGGACTAGAAATTTCTTAACAGTTTTAAAAACCTTGATACCTTGTCCCCATGTAAACTGCAGACCCATTATCCATTTGGCCATTTAGGGCTTTCTCAATTCATGCTGGTCACTCCTCTCCAAAGGACCTGTGGGACATCTCATTGGCTGCAGGGGTCTGAATGGGTCAGGCTGGCTGCAGCCTAGTGATCACAGCAGTGAGGACAGGGGACAGGCCATGTGAACATAGGTGCACAGGCATCCAGGAGGGCCAGCAAGGCAAGGCGGCAGCAACCCTGGATGTGGCCAAGTGTTGTTCAGATTTGCTTCTCGCCTTCTTATTTGGAGACAGGAGATATATTTTTAAAGTCTAAAATCCTATTAGCAAACCTGTCTTGGGGTTTAAAAGGAAAAAAAAAAAAAGTTACCCTGTTTGGTTCTGAACCTTTGGTTGTTAGTGATAATTGACTCATTTATATGTGTTAGTTATGCATTTGTCAAAGCATGACTCCTGACAGCTTAGTTATGATAAATTAAACACGATGCTCACATAAATTCTGCACTGCTTTTATCCCTATGCTAGGACCCTGCCTGATGTTTTTGTCACCTCTATCAATGTGCAGTTGGCTTTGTAGCAATTTCATTATCAGCCCTTTCCCCTATGGCTAAAGCTATTTGCATAACAAGTTTATCTGGTTCAAGTACCAGCCAGACTTCTGCTTCGTCTGGGGGCTCCATTCAGAAGTGGCCTTTTGATAAGATAACAATAATTTTCATTTGTAAACTCCAACTTGGTCCCAATTGCCCACCTCCCCCCAACCCCTTTGTTAACTTCAAACTCATTTTAGGCCTTTGGACTAAACTCTAAAAATACTTTCCTAATCATTGGTCCAAAGGCAATGTGAGCTATACTCTGTTTTGCCTCTGAAACTTTCGGGGTTTTATTGAGAATTAGATTTAGGACTTCATCATCAATGGTTTTTGAGCTGATTATGGAGACAGTAAAGATGGATTTCCCTTGGTCAAGGACAAATCTACCAAGAGCATCACTCCAGCTCAGCTTTGGATTTAACGATGACACTATATGATCATTCACCCATAAACTGCTTTCTTGGGGTGACTCGCTTGGGCAGTGTAGAGGAGAAAAAGTGGCATCTTTTCCTCACCCGTTGCAAGGTTCATGATTGGTACCCCTATAACAAAAGACAGATTAACAAGAGGAAAGCGTAACAAATTTATTTATTGTAAGTTGGGTGACAAGGGAGCCTTCAGAAATGAAGGCCCAAGGACTTGGAGGGGGGAACCTGTGTTTTCAGGTCAGGTTTGATGAAGATTGGACAGTAGCACAGAGGTATGACTAACAAAAAGGCTAATAAACTGGGGGGAACTTGGCACTGCCTGTTCAGATGTCTCTGGACCTCATAGTTAAGATTAAAGGCACGACTTGTGTCACATGAGGCTCTTCCTCAGACAGCAGGTGGGAGGTCAGAGGGGTCTGCCTGCCTCTGCAGTTTTCTTGATTTCCTTCATCTTGAAGTACTCAGAGGAGCCCTGTGTGGGGGTAGTGTTCCCTGTGCTCCGTCTGTGGCGGGTGCACTGGTCTGTCTGTCCCAGAGGGAGTTATGTGAGTGCTGCAGTTAGTCACAAGATGTTGGGGCAGGCATTCCTGTCCCTCCAGGTGACAACCACATGGGCCTAGACTTTGTGCTGAATTGTTAACCCAATGAGACCACTCTGAGCTGCAAACTTATGACATTTGCATGAGTTTATTCCTTAAAAACCCAAACCCAGCTCAGGCTGGAACACTCGGGTTCTCTGTAGGACTGGTGCGCCATTTGGGGCGACTATTTCTTTGACAAGGATTGTATTTCCCTCAAGGCAACACTCCTCAGCTCCGCTCCCCACTCTGTGTTTCAAGGCTGCTTGATGCCACGTGGGTCTATAATGTCAGCAAACAACAGATTTGCACCAGTAAAAATCCTAACCCACTCATTTATGAAGTCCCCCAAATATTCTTGGGTTTTACGTCCTTCTGGGTTCTCGGGAGGCCATCAAAGGGTTAATCCCTTCTGGAGTAGAAGAACACAATAACCTTTATTTACATTACCTCACAAATTGGTAATTTTAATTAAAATGAGCAGTGGTATCTCCAGTGACACACTCTCCATTTTAGATTTATTTAGCCAATGATTAGCTATTATGGCTTCTTGAATTAATTAGCATCTCTTGAGCTACAGGGAATTCGTGAATTAATAAAAACTCACAGAGAAGCTCAAAATTAAAAAAAAAAATCCTAAGTTCAAAACCCCCCAACTCTTCTCTCCCCTATGAACAGGTATCGATCAGTACACTTATAAATGTAACATGTCTCCTTTTTCATTTTTAAAAATTGGGATTTTTTTTTTCTGTCTTCATGAGGATAAATAAAGCAAAGAGTTTCAAGGTTACACCTCCCAGAAGAGCATCTAATGTAGAGGAACTCATAGATCATCTGACCCACTGAGGACTGGGCCTGATTTGATCTCACTTATATAGTCGGAGAATACAATGTGATTTTCTCAGGGTGTAAACCAAGAAGTGACTTCGTACGACTTGAAGTTTATAATGGTGCAGTGTCCACATATTTCTAGAACATTCTGTCCTTTAAGGAACTGTACCACTGCCAGAGAAACAAGAGTTTTGGCCTCATCCAAAATACCTAAAAGAGTAAAATGAGGGCTGCGGACACCAGTCAGCACATTGTTTCCTGGCAGGTGCTGGGTGGGCTCTTGTGAGAACCAGATCTGCAGCCCACGCAGATTTCACAGTAGTGTTTGCTGCTTGTTAGCTGACTTCTGTGGCTGTGCTGTGGGATCTGAAATGACATCGTGGACCATTTCCCCATACTGGTTTTTCTTTCTTCTTTTTTAAAAATTGCACTTGATTTTCATAACGCACATCAGAAAGAGTCTGCATGGATATGAACAGTAGTGATCTTGACGTCTGCACTGTCTGTGTTTGCACACACAGGCCTGGTGGTACATGTGCGCGGCCCTCGATAGAGTGCCACCTGGATCACCATCTGGGAGAGGCCTCTGTACAAGGGTGGAGCTGTGGCGCGTGCATCTGCAGTGCCTCTTTCCGGCTGTGCAACACCGGGAGGGCTACTCAACCTCCTGATCCTGCAGTCCTCATTTGTCAACTTGGGGCTGAGAACAGGGTTGCCGTGGGGATTAAATGATATCAGAACCTGGCAAATAGCAATAGCATAAGTAACTTCCTTATGCCTGGTGCTGTTCTCCCCAGGTCCTACAAGTCACTGGGTTCTTACAAGTCCAGGAGGTCCTTCTAATATTATCCCCATGTAATATTAGCTGTATCCCAAGCCCCAATCAAGTCTGTATGTGATAGAAAACCTCAAATAGCAGTGGCATAGAATAGATTGGGTTTTATTTTTCTCTCACATAAAGTAAATAAGGAGTTAGGCCACATGTGGTGTGGCAGGCCCACATAGCAGCCACTGGACCCCTGCCCTCACGCTACTCCACTCCTAAGGGCACCTCGTGGACCAAAGTGTCTGCTGGAGTGCCAACATTTACATTCTTAGTCAGATGGAAGTAGTAAATCTCCTTACTCTAAGACCTCTGACAGTTTCACATAATGCATTATTGGCTGCAATCTATCACTTACAGATGTGATTTTAATCCCAAGTGGCTATTATTATACATTTATTATTAGCCCCTTTTACAGATGAGAAAACTGAAGCTCAGAAAAGTTATGTTAACTTGTTCAATGTCAAATATCTAAGAAGCACCAGGAATGGAGGCACGTGCCTATAAACCCAGCTACTCATGAGGCTGAGGTAGAGGAATAGCAAGTTTGAGGTCAGCCTCAGCAACTTAGTGAGACCTTGTCTCAAAACAAAACATACAAAAGGCTTTGGGGATGTAGCTCAGTAGTAGAGCACCCCTGGGTTTGATCCTTAGTACCATTAAAAAGAAATCTAAGTGACAGTCTAGAATACAGTCTGACTTCAGATCCTGTGCTCCGAATCTCTCCAACATATATTCTCTGAAGAGCCTGAAATCTCTGGAGTGGGGTCTCACTCTTCCTCCTGGACCTCCGTCTCTTTTTCTCTTTCCACAGTTCTCAGCTGTGTGTTCTTCCTCCCAGGGTCCTGGCACTGTTTCCTTCCCCACTGCTGCAGACAGACAGCATTCTGATTCAGGCCACTTGATGGGCGGGGTGGGGGGGCAAGAATTAAATGAGAGACAGAGTAAGGGTCCAACAGATGTTCACGATGAACATTTTATTATAAAATGGACATTATCATATGGTGATAATGACCAGCTCCCTATGATGATGCTATCCAAAAGAGACATGAGTAGGAAGACAGCCTGCAGGGCCCACGGGGTGAAGAAGAGGGTCCTAAGGAGGGGCCGTCATGACCCCCGCCAAGGATGACCTGTGGCCTGGGAGAGACTGGCAGTAAGGACAAGGTGGAATGTCTGTGTGGACATCTCTCCTGGGCCTCTCCTGAGAGCTATGACGTTCTCCTGTTTCCATGGGACACCCCAGTCCTCTGCTCCCTGACTGCTGGAGTTTCCCAGGCTGCTTCCACAGATTGTGGTGCAGAAGGAAATCTGGCTCTGAGTCAGTTAGAATTTCAATTAAAAATGAAAATGTTGGGCTGGGGTTATAGCTCAGTGGTAGAGTGCTCGCCTAGCATGCACAAGGCACTGGGTTGGATCCTCAGCACCACATAAATGTAAAATAAAGATATTGTGTCCACCTAAAACTAAAAAATAAATATTAAAAAAAAATGAAAGTGTCAGCCCACATCACCAGTACTACATTCTTTCAGCCCACTGATCATTTATGGTAGGGATAAAAATATCAGTTATAACCCTTTGGCTCTAATGAAGAAAGAACTGTGTGTGTGTGTGTGTGTGTGTGTGTGTGTGTGTGTGTGTATGTGTGTGTTAGATTCAAAATTTACAGCAGCAGTTTTAAAAATAATAAGATGTCATAGAATCTCTTGGTCTTCCATTGACTTTTGGGTTCGTGTGTGGTTTCTGTTCATTTCTTAGTCTTTTAATTCAGAATTTCATGAGGTCATTCAATGCATGATATTTAGCTCTCATGTCAGGTTAATGCATGGGAAAATCATCACTGTTTTTTTTTATATGAAGGCTATAAATTTTCAAAAAAGATTTTTGCTAAAAGGCAATATTTGAGTGAGTAATGGGAAATCCTTGCCTTTAAGAGAGTCCAGCAGTTTGAACCCTTAGGCTAAAACAAGGTTTCACACACACTAAAGCATAGAAAGCCTGGTTTTGATCACCCAAGTTATGGTTTGAACTGGGACCCCTTAAAAATTCATATCTGAAGATTTAATCCTCAGTATCTCAGACTGTGACCTTATTTGGAAACAGGACCCTTGCAGATATAATTAGTTAAGATGAGGTCATACTGGTGTAGGGTGGGTTCCAATCCTATATGACTGGTGTCCTGATAAAAGGGGAAATTTGGTGCAGACACACAGAGAGAAGGTCATGTGATGACTAGTGTCAGGATGTATCCATCCAAGGGACCACAAGCAGCTAGGAGAGAGGCCTTGGCAGACCTTCCCCAAGGCTTTCAGAGGGAATATGCCCGTTGACACCTTGATCTTGGACCTCCAGCCTCCAAACGCTCAGGTTGTGGTAGATGATATGGCAGCCCAGGATCTCAGTGCACGCATGACTGGGTGGCACAGCACCTTAAATCATTAGAGATTCCAAATCTCTGTTTCCTACACTGTAGGTGAGGATGATACCCAGCTACCTGTGAATGCTGTAGAGCTTCGGGGGAATATTAGGTACTAGTAGTATTGTACCTAAGGCCATTGTGTTCCTTCTTCCCATCCTTCTTTTCTTTTTTGTTTAAATATGTATACAATTTTAAAGGTTTATGCTAAATTCTCCCTTCAAAACATATTGCTCAATACTAAAATTGGGGAATTTCTGTAATGGCCAAAGATTTTCTGGCTTTAAAGAGGCTTCAGGAACTAAATATATGCTCAGTACTGAGATTTATTGGTCACGTGTACCAATAAATGTTCCAAGAGGAACAAATTATTATGGGGAGAGAGCAGATGGGTGTCATCTTGCAACCCCACTCTGACCATCAGACCCCCTTCCTGGAACGCTGTGTGGAGTTTCTGAATCTCTGTCTAAGGTAGAGTCCATGAGTTCCCGTGCTATTTGCGGTGGGCATAGACTAGTGTCACTCAATGATACCTGCCATGGACTTAATGTAGCTCATACTTTTGTGTATGTAGAGTTCACATTTCTTTTTAATATTGACCAAGTTCTCTGCAATGTGAAAATTTATGACAAAACTCACTTAGCTAAAGAAAGCCAATTAGCTGACATTCATCTAAATTAGGCATATCCTAAAAAATACTTGAGAGTTAAAATAAAAGTAGTTGAATTAATTTAGAGTTGTCTGTGAGGAGAATACAGATAATAATTTTAACAAGAAGCTTTTATTTTCCCCTCATGGTACTGAGAATGGATCCAGGGCCTCATGCATGCTAGGTAAGCACTCTACCACGGAGCTACATCGCAGATCTAATAATATGCCTTATTTAGAGCTGGTTGTTGGCGGTTTTGCATCTGACATGGTGAAATGCACTTTACTTGCATGATTTCAGTGAATTCAAGTCATACAAGGCAGGTTATTGCTCAGGATACTAAACTTATTAAAGGTTAGGTGACAGAGAGGCTTTAGGTCTCATAGCTGCATCCTGGCAGAGCTGGGATTCAAACCCAGGTCTGTGTCATATTGCAATATCTTTTCTTAGCTCATGATGCTAGAATGTGTGTATGTGGGCTTAATTGAGGTGAAAATCACATAACATAATATTAACCTTTTTTTTTTTTTTTTTTGAACTCGGGATTGAACTCAGGGGCACTCACCCACTGAGCCACACCCCCAGCCCTATTTTGTATTTTATTTAGAGACAGGGTCTCACTGGGTTGCTTAGAGCCTTGCTTTTGCAGAGGCTGGGTTTGAACTTGCCATCCTCCAGTCTCAGCTTCCCCACGCTGCTGGGATTACAGGTATGCACCACGGCTCCTGGCTAATATTAGCCTTTTTTTTTTTTTTTTTTTTTTTAAAGAGAGAGAGAGGAGAGAGAGAGAAGAGAGAAGAGAGAGAGAGAGAGAGAGAGAGAGAGAGAGAGAGAGAGAGAGAGACTTTTAATTTTATTTATTTTTTTTTAGTTTTTGGTGGACACAACATCTTTGTTTGTATGTGGTGCTGAGGATGGAACCTGGGGCCGCACGCATGCCAGGCAAGCGCGCTACCACTTGAGCCACATCCTCAGCCCTAACGTTAGCCTGTTAAAATGAACAGTTCAGTGGCATTTCAAACATTTACTATGTTATGCAACTTCCATTTCTGTCCAGTTCCAAAATATTGTCATCATTCCACACAGAAACCCCATACCTACCTAAGCAGTTTCTCCCCATTTCCCGTTCCCCTCTAGTCCCTGACCACCAGCCGATCTTCTTTCTGTCTCTTGAACTTCCCTGTTCTGTATATTTTATATAAATGGATTAATACAACAGGTGACCTTTCATGTTTGACTCCTTTCATTTAGTACACAGTGTCCTGGTGATTTCAGGTAAAACTTCAGCTCTCTGCTCCAACTAGAGTAACAGCTTCTGTAATATCCCCTCAGCTCTGCAACTGCAGTCATTGCAAACCATCCTGCAGAACAGTCAGCATGATCGCTATTCCCAAACGGATCAAGCCCTCCTGGCTTGTAATCATTCTGTGGCTTTGTACTACTTATAGGATGTGCTAGGACTCAAACCACACAAGGTCATAAAGGATCTGGTCTCTGTGTCTATGCAGTGTCACCCTCTCCTCCAGGCTGCCTGCCCATCCCAGCAAACTGAACAGGTGGTGCTCCCTCTGACGCCCCAGGAAGACTCAGCGGGCCCTTCCCTCATGCTTTCGTATCTGCGTGGCGCCTTTTACAGGAGAGGAGAGGAGAGGAGAGCAAACCATCCTGAAGCTGCTTGTTTGTGTCTCCCTACTCAAGCTGTGATGTCCTTGAGAGCAGAGAATGAATCTGTTCTGCTTTGTACCTAGTACCTAGCACAGTTCCAGCATGTGGCAGAAGCTCAATAAACATCAGTGTCTTTTGAAGAACTGGAATTCTAGGAGGAAGTGACATCCTCCAACTTTATGCACAGAATTTAATGGACCTGGTTAGAAATTGAATGTTAGAACATATGATTTTTGGACAATGACTCCTAACCACAAACACAAAATTGAAGAAGAGGAGAGGCTTTGCATACCCTGCCCCCCACCACCTTCCCAGAGCAAAAATGAACGTTAAACTTCCAGAATCATCATAGGATTTTAAAAAAATGATTGATGAAAGTTACAAGGTTAGCTGTGGATTCTGTTTTGGTTCTTGAAATATATGGAAATGATGTCCAAACAATCCCCCCACCTCCCACCCCCCACCAATCTCAACGGTCATTCCTTTTTAACAACTCTGCCCACTTCTCTCCAATCCCCCACCTCCCACTTCCTATTTTTGCCTTCCCCATCACCTTTTTTTTGGAGAGGAGCCACTTCTGAACTCAGGATTAAGAGAAACAGTTGTTCTCATGACTCGTGGTGTTTTAGGACCATGGTCAATGCCAGGACTCTAAAAGAGTGGTGTTTCCTTCTGCCTTAATCATTGCCAGGCCAAGCCTGCTTTAGGACGGTGTGTAGTGTGATAGGTGGAAATCGAGGTGTGGAGAAGTTGGAGGTCATGACAAACTCTGCTTCCTTGTTATAGAAGGTCAATGGCACTTCTCATGGGTGCTAATCTTGGCCATATATATTAGTAGCCTAAAACACTCTTCATACCAGCGGATGAAGAAACATACTAAAGAAAAATAATTTAGGATGATAGTAAGCAGACGAAATTACAAGATTGATTTTGAAGGAGTTTTGCCTTTATGTGCTTCCATACAGGAAATTCTCTGTCCAAAGGGCTTTTTGGATGTATACTTTTCTGAGCATATAACATTGACAAGCCCCGATGTGAAAAGAAAAGGCCAAAATCATATTGCTAAGGAAGGAAGAAAGGAGAAAAGCAAGGAAGGAATGGAGGAAAGAGACAGAGGGAAGGAACCTAAACTCTATGATGGATCAGAATGGAACAAAAACACAAAGTGCTCAACTAGACTGAGGCTGCTGGCAGGAGGAGCAGCAGGGCTGGGAGTTTGGCTTCAGTTGATAAATGGGACGAGAGGGCTCCAAGCAAGGCAGGATCTGGAGCTGGACTCTGCTCAAGAGTCTGGGGTTGGTCTCCTGAGCTGATAAAAGAGGCTGGGGAAAAAAATAGGGTGGGGGAGGGGGTCACATGAGCCCATGTTCTAAGCACCCAGGTTTCTTCCACTTTGTTCTCCATCACCTGGGCCAGTGCTGACCGTCATCTGGGACTATGGCTTTGGGCTGCCTTCTGGATAGAAGGATTGATAAGCAACCAGAACTTTTGTTGTCACAGTGATGGACTTGTCCATATACCTAAGAAAACAGGATAAAAAAATGCTATTCTAATACTTGACTCTATGCTAGAGCCCCAGAGAGCTGGGCAGACATAACTTTAAAATTATTACACTAGGAGAGTGGACACAGGGGAAGAGAGAGGAGAAGGAAACAGACCCCTTCTCCCCCAAATGAGCCTGCCAAATGAAGTTTTGAAACGCATTGAAGCTTCTAAGAAACTACCAAAAATAACAAGTGAAATGTAAATTCATTTGAAATGAAGTTAATTTCATGGAACAGCCCGAAGGAGTGAAATTGTTAAGAAGGAAAACAATTTGGGATAAGATATGTAAAAGCTAACACTAATCTTAAGCTTGGGGGACAGGCACTGTTCAAGATGTGGTTTAAGCACGCATAGATTTCTGTGCTCATAAAGAGGACAGAATCCAAAAAGGAAGTCCTCATTCTATAGTGATACACGTATATCCATGTTGATAGCAGTGCAATTCACAGAAGCCATGTTATGAAATCAGCCTAAGTGTCCATCCACAGATGAATGCATAAAGAAAATTGTATATATATAATCAATGGAGTTTTACTCAGCCATAAAGAAGAACAAAATTATGTCATTTGCTGAAAACGGATGAGAGCATCATGCTGAATGAAGTAATCCAGATTCAGAAGATCAAGGTTCATATATTTTCTTTCATATGGGGGAGCTAGAGAGAAAAAAGGAAAGACAAGGGACTTCATGAAAATAGAAAAGAGACCGGTAGAAAAAGGCAATCAGAGGAGAGAGGAAGGAAGGAAGAAGGAAGATATAGGGAAATGAAGTAGAGCAATTGATACTAGGAGCATGTACAAATATATCACAAAGAATCCCAAGATTATGTATAATCATAATGCACCAACAAAATAATTTATAAAAAGAAAGAGGGCAAATTTATAGTTCAGCATACATGTTAAGCCTATAGGGCAATCCCCAACACTATAAAAAACAATATATAGGGCGCTGAGGCCTGGCCCAGCCAGGATAGGGCCTGGGGCCACGCGTAGGGTGGGGCTGGGTAGTGTGGCCTCATTGTTCCCCAGAGTCTCCGGGGCAGGACTCAGGCCTCCAGCACCATGAAAATCTGGACCTTGGACCTCGGAGCTGTCTTTGACCACCCATGGGAAACTGTTACAACAGCTGCAATGCAGAAATACCTAAACCCTATGAACCCGAGTGTGGTTGGAGTTGATGTGCTGGACAGACATATAGATCCCTCTGGAAAGCTGCACAGCCACAGACTTCTTAGCACAGAGTGGGGACTGCCTTCCATCATGAAGTCTCTTATTGGTTCAGCAAGAACCAAAACAAATGTGCAAGAACATTCTGTAGTTGATCCTGTAGAGAAAACAATGGAACTTAAATCATTAAAAACTTAATATTTCGTTTACAAATATGGTTTCAGTGGATGAGAGACTTATCTACAAACCACATCCTCAAGACCCAGAAAAGACTATTTTGACTCAGGAAGCCATCATCTCTGTGCAGGGAGTCAGCCTTAGCAGTTACCTGGAAGGACTGATGGTGACCACGATATCTTCTAATGCTAGTAAAGGCGGAGAAGTAATGGAATGGGTAATACATAAATTAAATGCTGAGATTGAAGAGTTGGCGGCTTCAGCAAGAGGAAGCATGAGGACACCAGTGGCGGTGGCGGCATTTGTAGAAAAATGATAAAGCATTGGAACTGTACCTGACTTTGGTCCAAACCCAGAGCCAAGCAAGCAGAGCCTCTCCTCATACATACACACTCACCTTGCTAATACAGACTAGCACAGCCTGCATGGGGGAACTGACTCTAAAATGAGAATTTGTATAGTTTTAAAAGACATTAAATTGTATAAAATAACGTGCTCTGCTAAAAACCACACTGTTTTGATTTGGTATTTAAATGATATTTTTGGAGTAAAAATCATCACTAAGTCTCATATATGACTCCAACATAAATAATATTTTATTGTATTATAGAGTACTGTGTTGATTTGCCAAAGTTTTGTAACTTAGTAAAGGTATTACCTTCCTTAGACTTGTACTTTATGATTTAGCATGCTATACCATGGGCTGGTTATGTTAACTAAAAAAATAAAGTCATTACCTGAGGGAAAAGGAAAAACAATGTATAGTTTTTAAACCAACAGAAAGAATAAAGGGTCTGTAGAAAATTTTCATCCTTCCAACGGAAGGCAGAAAGTGAAAAAGGAAAAAAGAATTAGAGGAAATGGGTAGTAAAAAGAGATTTGTACCCCTATGACCATGCTTGGGAATGACCAGGCAGTTGGTTTTCCCTGAGACTTCCAGTACCCAAGCAGTGGTGTGCTCTGTAATATCCTGCTGAGCAGAGGTGGGGTGGGGTTGATTTATAGTGTTTACTGATTTCTGTGGTTTAAATATGCCCACCATGACCACCTTCCAGCTACCAATGTGATATCAGCTATTTCACAAAATTCCTGGAAAGGTAACAGTGATTCCCAGTGAGCTCGTGGCTGCTGGCTCTAACACATCACTATTTGTTTGCTTGGGACGAACAGACCTTCCTCCATGGTCTTCATACTACCTGTAACTTTTTGGCAATAAAGTTAAAATTAAACCAGTGCAACAGCAGGGAGATATTACCATGAGAATGATCAAAATCTGAGACACTGACAATATCAGCTGCTGGCCAGGATGTGGAACAGCAGGAGCTCTTACTCATTGCTGGACAGAATGCAAAATGGTTCAGCCACTTAGGAAGATAGTTTGCAGTTTCTTACAAAATTAAATACACTCTTACCATCCAACCCAGCAATCATACTCCTGGGCATTCCACCCAAAGGATTTGTGTCGGGGAAAAAAATCTACATACAGATGTTTATGAAATCTTTATAATTGCCAAAATTTGGAAGCAAGAGACCGTGAATGAATAAGTAAACTGTAATACATCCATGCAATGAAATATTATTTAGCACTCAAAAGAAAAGGAGCTATTGAGCTGCAAAAAGACATGCAAGGACCTCAAATGCACATTGTTGAATGAAGGAAGCCAGTGTGAAAAGGCTCCATATAGGATAAACACCATATCAGAAGATAAAGAAGAAATTAGAGATGGCAGAAAGATCTGCAGTTGTCAGCAGATGGGGTGGGGGTAGGGATGACTAGGCATAACAGGATTTAGGGTAGTGAAAATATGCAGAAGATAACATAGTAGTAGATTCATGTCATTATAAATTTTTCCAAACCTATAAAATGGATGACACCAAGAGTGAGCCCTAAGGTAAGCTATGGACTTCAGGTAGTTCTGATTTCTGAGGTGTCAGTGTAGGTTCACCAATTGTAATCAATGTCCTGCTGGGGGAGGTGATAATGGAGGAGCCTATGCCTGAGCGGGAGCTGGGGGTGGGAGGGGGCGCTCTGTCCCTTCCTCCTAATTTTGCTGTGAACCCCAAACTGCTCTAAAAAATAAAGCCTTTAGTAAAATAAAATAAACCCTGCATGTTTCTAACTGAAAACATAAGGGAATTTATTGGGAAAACAGTCGGTGGCATTGTGTTATTAGAGTATTTATCATACGATTGTGGAAGGCTAGTAATTTATGATCCTTGCTAGCAAAACCAGATCAATACAGAGATAAATGTCCTCAGCACAATAGAATTTATATCCTCCACATGATAATTGACCGCCATGTCATACATTCAATCATTCATCTCATTATCTGATACAACCAGCAGAAAGGCTGATGTGTATGTGATTTATTAAAGCACACCAAGTGAAACCCTCCACCCAGCTTACCTGTTACCTGTCCTTGGCAACATAGCATCCAGTTGTCTACCTCTAGCAGCAGAATCCCATAAAAGAATCAACCTGGTTCCATGCTAGGCCTCTCTTGTTGAGTTAGAAGTGATCTCATTCACGCCCAAGCTAGCGACCCACACCCCCTCTTTTTACCCAGCTGTGGGTTCTGCCTCCTTTTCTATTTTCCCCAGATCACACATGACCTGCCCTAGAGCAGATGTAGGTGTGTAAATGTTCTTTTTTTTTTTTTAAAATTTATTTCTGTGTTCTCAATTCTACTGCCTGTGTGTCTGTTGCTATACCAATAACTGATTATCTTGATTACATTAGCTTTTTAATAAGTTTTGTGCTTTGGAAGCATTAATTATCAAACTTTTTCTCATGTAGTTTTGTTTAATATTGTAGCTCTCATGAAGAAAGAGTATTGTCAAAGGTTAACTAATTCCTTACTGTGTCATGATGAACTTCTTAAGTACTCCTAATGTTTATTTCTTTTTGAGAAAGCTTTCTGTTCCCTTTTTTTCCTATTCTTATTTTAAGACAGCAGAATACTTGCAATATAATATTTTGGAGATAGAACTGTTTTTTAACCTTTTTAAAAATATTTTTTTAGTTGTCCATGGACTTTTTTTTATCATTTATTTATTTATTTATGTGCGGTGCTGAGGATCAAACCCAGGGCCTCACACATGCCAGGCAAGGGGCTCTATCACTGAGCCACAACTCCAGTCCTGGATAAATGTTCTTAAAAGAGTCTTTATTGTCACTGATTTGCAGCTGTGGGTCTATTCTGTGACATGGAAGTTCCACATCACCTATCTAAGCACGTCACCGAGTATGTGGCTGGCTTGAAGCTCAGGACACACTACAGTACCAGGGAAGGGAATCAGCATACTCTAGGGAGAGAGAAAGGGGAAATGGGGAAGGAAAGCAGAAAGCCAACCATTCAGTAAACCTAGGCTTAGAGCTGGTTCCCTAACACTGCAGTGGAAACTGTTCCAAAGGCCTCCTGCTTCATTCTTAGCCCCTGGGAACATTTGTTGCCTGCAGTGCCTGTGCTTTGCTTTTCAAGGGTTAATCAGATGGCCTATTATTCAGTAAATTAATAGCTTGGCTGCCTGAGAGTTCCTTTCAGAGAGGATTAGGGCCTCTGATGAGGCTTTGATGTAATAGATGGAGCTGTACTGCTCCATCATGCTAATGGAGGAGTTTTAAGGACTCCCCAGACTCTCTTTGGCATACTGTGTCTTTATTCATTCCCTTGCCTAAAAAAGAAAAATATTGTATCTTACAAATTTTAGTGCTTGAACAAGGCACTGGATCGACATCCCTGGGGGGTGACGTATTCATTTCTTGGTCTAAAAGCACACACAGAAGCAATACTCACAGGCTTCCTTGGGTGGCCACTTCCTCAGGACGAGCTCTCTTTCCAAGGCGCAGCAGCAGTACCAATCTGGGCCTTGTAGTTCATTGTCCTTTGAAACTTTCTGACTCAGAAGGGGGATAACAAGTGACAGACACTGTGACAATTTGTCTTCTCAGGAACATGAACCAAGACAGTCAGTCAGTAGCTGTGTACGATCCAGAGTTGCATAAAACATTCACAACTCCATGTGATCAGACGAGATTTTTTCCCCAGGTTTTTCAGGAGTGGTGAGATTGTTAGGAAAGTCTGGCTTGATTCGTTGCCCCAGTTTGATGTTCATACCATCAACAATAGGCATGGAATTGGTGACCCACAGGGGAATGTTGAATCCACTTACGTCTGTATCCAAAGAACACACATGGAGGGAAGGACACAAAGTGTGGGTGATCATGACCCCAGGACACTTGTGAATCCCCTATCCCCACCCTGTATTACAGCTTGAAATTCTTGTTGGAACCATTATCAGCATCATTTAGGAGGCAAACTGACTGCCCTGTTGTTTCCACACCCACTTGGGATGCTCAGTCCTTTCCCCCTCCCCCAGCTCCCACAGTAGGGATAAAATTGCTCCTTCCTCTGGGATGCTCTCAATTCAAGGAATTCAGATTTCCTTGCAATCTTCTTCTTGGTCTTTGTATGATCAGCACGTGTGCCTTGGCCCCTGCCTTTCCTTCACTTGATGGTTGCCAGCTTTCCACACTATTAGGAGTCAAGGGGCCTGAGCCTGTAAAAGTTCACCAGGTCTCTTGTAGGGTTAGCCCTGGATTAAGATCAGAGGTCTGTGCCTTTTGTATTGGCCACCCAGGATGAATTTTTTGCTAGATGATTCTTTGGTATTAGGCATTAGTTAGGATTGAAGAGCACTCTAAGAAACAGCCCTATGAAAGGGACCAGGGGGAGGGAGGAGGAAAAGGAAAGGGGAAATACTGCAAAATGATATTGACCAAATTACACTGTTATATTGTGTGCATGTATGAATATGTAGCAACAAATCCCATCATCATGTACAATGACAATGCACCAATTTTAATAGTGGAAAAAAAAATAGCTCTCTGACTGGAGATGTGGCTCAGTGGTTAGAGTGTTTGCTTAGCATGCGTGATGACCTGGGTTCAATCCCCAGCACTGCTGGAAAGAAAGAAAGGAAGGAAGGAAGAAAGAAAGAAAAATACTCTATGGAACTCATGACCATGTTTACTAGAGAGAAACAGTATCCATTACATTACTTGCAGTCATTTCTGTGAAAACCCAGGAGAACTTATCTTTAGTCTCATTACCAATTATCACTGTTCTCTAAGCAGCTAGTAGTCTATTTGTCTAGAATGGATTTTAAGAAATAAAGAACTGACATTTTTCCTTCCACATTGTCTGCTTAGAAGACTGGAGCCAAATTTGTGGACCTCTCTGACAAAGTCATTTATTTAGCATTCCAAAATCTATTTTTCTTCCCAAATTTACCCTTTGCTTTATTTTTGCTTCATTACATATACCTTCATTGAAACACCTGTTATTGTAAGATGCCTGAAATTATTTCTGGAACAGGACGAAGTATTAAAAATCAATTGCGTACCCTACTAGTGGGAATATAAGACAACACAGCTGCTCTGGAAAGCAGTCTTGGTAGTTCTTCAAAAGATAAACATAGAGCAATTCCACTCCTAGGAGTACATCCAGGAGAAATGAAAACATGTGCACACAAAAAAACAGAAATGGCTATAACATTAATTCGTAATAGCTTAATAATAATCCCCCAAACCTATCAACTGATCAATGAATGAATAAAATGTGGTCTATTCATACAATGAAACATTTTTTAGTATTATAGAGGAATGAAATGTTAACGTATGCTTTGATAGAGGTGAACCTTGAAAACATGCTAAGTGAAAAAAAAACAGTCACAGAAATGCCCGTATAACAAACGTCCAAATTAGTCAAATCTATAAAAATAGAAAAATAGATTAGTAGTTTCCTGAGATGGAGAAGGTTAAAGGGACATGGGGTGGGGAGTGAGTGCAAAGAGGTATGGGGTTTCTTTTTGGAGTGACGAAAATGTTCTTAAGCTGATTGTGGTAAAGGTTGCACAACTGTGTAAATGAACAATGTGGAAGGAAAAATGTCTGTTCTTTATTTCTCAAAAAAGGACTGTGAGCCAGCCTCAGCAAAAAGAGAGGCACTAAGCAACTCAATGAGCTCCTGTCTCTAAATAAAATACCAAATAGGGCTGTGGATGTGGCTCAGTGGTCGAGTGCCCCTGAGTTCAATCAATCCCCAGTACCAAAAAAAAGGCTTTGAATTATACATTTTAAATGGGTGAACTGAATGGTATGTGAATTATATCTCATTAAAACTGTTATAAAGATCATTTTTAATAATTAATCAGTTGTGTTTATTCATTTTCTTACACTTGTAATTTTTACTTAGTGCCAAATACGCATTTTGAGTTAAGCTCACTGGTTTTCATCAGAATCTTCAGACTTGTTTGGGATTGTGAGTTCCCAAGGCTAGGAATAACCTTCCCAGTGATATGCAAATTTCTTCAATATTGGTTAGCACATTTGATCCACTGGGCAAACTGAATGGTGGCTTAGGAGCACGTTCCAAGCCTGTGGACACAAATGCTTTCTGTTCTATGCTCACTGCTCCTTGTCTCTGCATACTGCCTCTCCTCTGCCTTGTCTTTTGCTCTAACCAGCAATGAAAATAAATGAGCAAGAGTGGTCAAGAAGTAAGAGAATGACTGAGAGATGGAGCATTGCTGCAGACTAGGAAAGAAAATGCTCAAGAAAGCAGGGCAGCTCCACAGCGGCCGTGAGCCAGGCCTGAGCAGAGGGCTTGAGCACAAAGAGAACTAAAAAGAGATCCTGGAATTGGTAACTTCAAGGTTTTGGGGTGTTTTGAGAGATGTTCTTGTGGATAGTGAAGGTGAAAGACAGATGTATACAAAGATGTAGCTGCAGGTCCATCTATTAAATTGAAATTTGCCTCAGATACCACCAGCAACTTTTTCTCTTCTCTTTCTGTGCTTTTGGCTTGTCTTCAGTTTCCACAGCTACATCATCATCTTTCCCTCCTGGGTCCTCTGTGCTGACTCAATGGGTGTTTCCTAAAAGGACCCCCTCCCTTCCTCCATTTGACTCTGTAATTAGATGCCAGTTTTTTTTAAAAAAATTTATTTTTTAGTTATAGGTGGACACAATGTCTTTATTTCATTTTTATGGTGGTGCTAAGGATCGAACTCAGTGCCTCACACGTGCTAGGTGAACGCTCTACCACTGAGCCACTACCCCAGCCCCACCAGTTTGTTTTTAAAGGAAGATCTAATTGTATAATCTTTCTGCTTAAAAACTCCCTTTCAGTATGGCTAAGATTAAGAAAGCAAACCCAAGCTCATTGCATAGGGCCTTCTAGTTTCCAGAAAAAAGTTCCAAGGCAGATTCTTACTCTCATCTATTACACCTGCAGGATTCTGTTCTACTCTGTTCCCTGATTAAGTCTTGCATTTTATACCAAGGGGCCTCCCCAAGGGGCTTCTGTACCCTTCACTTGAATGCTTCTCCCTGCACTTTCGATGTACCCTTTGTCCTTTAAGACCCAAGTATCATCTTGCCTGTGAAATACTTGTTCTCCTAGCTAGAATAATTTACTTTGCCTGAATTATTCTAGTGCTTATGCATTTTATCTTTGAATTATGGTTATTTATGTCCGTGTCCATTCTGTTACTTGTTTCTAAATTCTGCAAGAGCCAGTGTCTCACTCCAGGCATGTTTCTCCCAAGCACTTGGTACATGCCATTCACAGCAAATACCTAACGTGTTTTTGAATGAATCAATAATTTCAATATCACCTTGTTCTCGAAATATTTTATATGTGTAAATTCAGTATTACCCCATAAGATGCTAAGTTTCTCATGGCATGAGCCATTCCACTGAGATGAGGCAGCCCCCTGCTGTCCTGCCTCACTTGCCGTCATGTTGGAGAGCTTTCAGACGAGTCACTCAGAGTAGCGGCATGAGTTTATTGAAGAGATAGGAAAGGGAAAAGGGGACACTCTTAAGAGAGAGGGTGGGTCATCTAAGAGAGATGAAAGATGGCATACCCCCTCCTGCCCTCCAGTTTTATTGGGGGGGTTTCTCAAGGAAGTTTCCAGAGTCCCGCCCACATCTACCTCTTATCTTTTGATTGACAGTAGGATGACATCAGACTTTCAAGTCCCCACGGCACATGACAACCCGAGACCTGTTTTTACAGATTTTATGATTTAAAGTAGAAATTATCCTTATGTTCTTGAGTTCTGGGATCAGGTCTGTGTAAGGGTCACAAAAGTCCCCCCACTTTAGGGTAACCTGAGTTCTTTTTGTCTGCATTTTGGGCCTATATTTCTCCTGCAGATAACAGATTGTTTGCTGAGGAATGTAACCTATCCTATTGAATTATGTCAGGCAGGGCTGCAGGTTATATATATGTGTATGTGTGTAAACACACACACACACACACACACACATTTATAGTTTAAGAAAGCATATGGAGTTAGCAAAGTGGGCCTAGTTTATAGAATTGTTCCCTTAACCTCATGTTCCCACCACTAGTGTCTGTGTGTTCCCTATCAATATCTTTGTTTGTTTTGCACTCTCCTGGCCCCCACTCCAGTCCTGGGGTGGTCTTGAGCATGTAACAGTCATGCACCGTGGAACTGGTTGTTCAGTTCTTATGAGGAATGGCTGGGTACCATCCATTTCTTCCCTCTGTAAGGAGAAAATGCATACAAATGAAAATTATGGATTTAATTCAGGGCAGAGTGGCAAGCAGGATCAAGGGGAAAGAATACAATTCGTATGTCCCTGGGCACTTAAGCCTGAACTAAGAAGCAAACCATGACTGTTTGTCAAAATGGAAATTGATTTTTGAATCAAAGAAATTAGCCAAACATTCAAAAACAAGAATACTCAGAGGCTTGAACTTGAAAATTCCCAAGGTCTTTGTTTTTGCTGAATTGTCAGACCCCTCAAAGCCCCCTCCCCAGACCCCCAGAACTTTGCAGAGTTTGATTAGGACATCTGTCAAACAGGAATTTTGTCCTTAGAGGTACGGATCCCACTGAGAGAAAGTGAATAATTTTTAAAATATTTTATTAGTTGTTGGCGGCCCTTTATTTATATGCGGTGCTGAGAATCAAACCCAGTGCCTCACACATGCTAGGCAAATCCTCTACCACTGAGCCACAACCCTAGAACTACCCCCCCCCCCCCATATCTCACTCTTAATCCCTGTGTATTATTGCGCCAATACTATTTAAAATGAATGACTACATGTGTCATTTTTAGGAGAATAATGGTTTTGGTGATTGCTTATATTATTTAAACACATCAACAGACTATTTTAAGGATGATGTTTCTACAAAACAATTGTATCTTTAAAAAATGAATCTGCCACAGGGTGCTGTGGTGCATGCCTGTAATTCCAGTGGATCAGGAGTCTGAGGCAGGAGGATCATGAGTTCAAAGCCAGCCACAGCAATTTAGCAAGGCCCTAAGCAACTTAGTGAGACCCTGTCTTAAAATAAAAAGTGAAAAGGCTGGGGATGTGGCTTGGTGGTTAAGCATTCCTGAGTTAACTTCCTGGTACCAAAAAAAAAAAAAAAAAAGGATCTGCTAACTTCTGGATTATCTTGCCCCACCTCACACACATTTTCCATAACCACCATCCTCTGGATGCACCTATCACTTTGTCCTTTGGTGCTCCTTATCTTCCTGGGCTGCTTCATGCAAATATTTCTCTAATCTTCACCTTAAACAAAGACCTTTAAAAGAAGTGAAGTCTGATCCATGACCGATCTCATCCCTTGGAGAGGCCCAGGAGACAGTGGCTGAGGTGCTGCAGGAGATGCCTAGCTATGCCGGCAGTGGCAGTGCCTACCAGCTTCTGGGAAGCTGCCATACTGTGGACTGAGAGATCCAGCAATTGGCAGGATTCTGAGCCGCAATAATCACACCTTCCCCAGCCCTCGGAACCACAGGGTGGCACTTGATCAGATCAACATCTCGTAACCCAGCAGCTGGGGCTCCATCTTGAAGTACGGACACAATGCTGTCTGGTGCCTTGACTGTACCACGTGCCTGGAGTTGCCTTGGAGAAATACCTGTTTAACGGTCAAGTGCTTTTCACAAAAACCCAATTAAGGAAGAGAGAAAGGAAGAAAACAGGGAAGTGTGAATCGGGTGACTGGGGGCCACCAAGTACCGTCATGAAGACTGCCTGAGTACTAGGACACAAAAATCAGGATGCCCCTGAGCTGCTATCATGTCCAGCAGAAGGCATGCTTGTAACCAGTCTTATAAATGCCATGGGACACTTGGGAAGAACAGCTTAAGTCCCAACAACAAATGATAAAGCAACACCTCCACCCTCAGGTCTTCCCCTGGCTTCTCCTTGGACTCGCCTCTCTTTACCCTGAACCTGTGCTTCATCTTCATCTTCACCTGCTGCTTGACTCTGAGCTGTAGCAAGTGAACTCTTCATCTCATTTGACTAACACTTCTACATGGTGCCCTGTTTTCTCCAGACTGATGTCTGTGTATACTCTCCTTCCCATCTGTGGCCCTCAGGCTGTCCCCAGACACGCAGTGCTTAAGGACCTAGAATTTGTATCACAGCTCCTTCTCTAGGGACACAACCAGTTAATCTGGGCTTTTACAATTATTTACCATGGCCCAAGGGATCAGAAACAGTGTGAAAGGAGTGTCTCTAGGTTTCACTCAGTCGGTACCTCTGGGGCATTCTGGGGTTACACAGTGCAGCTGTCTGCCTCAGCCAGGCCTCTAGCCCCTTCTAGGAATTCCAGCTCCATTGGTGCACACTTCTTTACTCTCAAGGGAGATTCTGTGTTATTTGCTCATAGATTTGGTTGTTGGGCTTCAAATCACACCACACTTTTTCTCTCCTACCTGCTTCACCTTCTTTGAGTCTTCTTTACTGGGTGTGAAAAAATGGTTCTTGTCCATCTCCCAGTTTCTTCCTTTTCCATTTCCTTTTCATCTGAGCTCCCTCTGGACCCTCGGTGCCGACAGTTCTGCCTGCAGGTACTAAGTACTAAGTACCTACTACTAAGCTGAGTTGCTCTTCTCCCCAACCTTGCATCCAGGCCTCCCTCCTTGGGATCTCAGGCAAAATGGCAACTACCCTTCCTGTCTTTCCTACTTTGCAGGACAGAAGCTGTTCCTATTATTGCTTCAAAGGCAGGCTGAGTTTTCTGTTCTAAAACCTTCCCTCCTACCTTCTCAGGCCTTTTTTTGTTTTAAAGTAAGTAGCGTCTGTTTTTCTCTGATAACTGTAAAACTGCCTCATGAGTATGTGCTCCAGATCTCATTTACCTGTTCCAGGTGAGGACCCCTATCCCGCCAGCTCCCCGCCCCAGGTGTGAAGTGACCATGGGATTTCAGACCTTAATACACCACTACCAAATACCGTATTTGTAAGTTTCAGGAAAACTGAAACGCAGTTACCTATTCCACCAGAGAGGCGGTGGTTTACTGAAACAACATAGGCAATGTCAAGATTCTCAGTCTGCCTTTTTATTTTCTTAAATTAAGGCATTAGTCATTTTGGGGGAAATGCCTGTGTTTGTCATAGTCTTGTCTTTCAGAATGGAAATTTTCTTCCAAGACAAAGTACCCCGGGCTCTGCTATTTAGCCTATAATTAGTCTATTCTCTGGAGGATTTTCTCCTCTTGATGTGAAGGCCTCTTTGTCAGTCAGGCTGCTGTTTGAGGATGATAGGAACCGCAGGGCAGCATGGTGAATCACGGGGCAGGGAAATGTTTGCTCAGATCAAAAACCATTTAGCTATTCTGTACCGGCAGGGAACGCTTAACCATCGAAGTAGCAAGCCTACAAGAAAATTGCAGAAAGTATGAAAGACAGAATGTTGATAAAGAAATGAGAAGAGACATAAATCCCAAGTTTTGATCTAGTGTTGCCCCGCTGTGTGGGATAAGATTGCCTTTCCCCACGCTTTTCTCATCAAGTTCACCAGTATTTTTAGTTTTTGCTTTTTCAGCTGCTCTATATCAAGAGCGTTTATTCACGGGTAAACATCAGCCTGTGACTCTTGATAAATAGCTCCCCCTTGCAGCATCCGGATTTTTGGTTATGAAATGGCAGTTTATACAGCGACAGTGCATTATGGTCTGGAAGGAGGGGGGCCCTCAGGCACCTTCAGCTCCACAGCCCAACCTTGCTTCTTGCTAAAATGTCCCTTTTGCCTGTTTTGGGCATAAGCCAGGCTGGGAGATAGCTGCAAATGGTTGCAACAACCTGTGTTTAATGTGGTGACACTAATGAATTCTGAGAATTAATCTTCAGCCAAGAAAGCATGATGGAAAGTACTAGAATTTCAAATTAGGTAATGGATTGATTTCCTTCAAGGCTGAAATTTGCTCCTTTTTTCTTGTGGTGGATTTTTCTATCATATTCAAACCACCCACCATGGCCTTGTAAATCCAGGGTCTCTTACCTATGTCTGACAGCATAATGTGTTTTTCTATTCTGTTGTTTTGTCTCTTAGCACATAGAAACTGATCTAAACCTAAATTTTATAAAAAAGAGATTAAAAATTCAGCAAATAAAAGATTTACTTATGATTTGGGGGGACAAAAGCAATTTCCCTAAAGATACTTCCTGTTCAATTTCTTAGAGTTAAAAACTCTGAGCTTGAGGATGTCCTTCCCCTGTTTGAGACATTATCTCAAATAACCCACAAGTGTCCCAGATGTGCCAATAACTAAGGGCTCTGTGCCTTTCCCCTTTTTCCACTGAACTGAAGGCTGCCCCCATTCTAAAAGCACTCTACTAACTCCACTAACTCTGGCAGCAGAGCTTCTAAGGATGTCATTTGCTAAACCCATTGAAGAAAAAATAAAAAACAAGGTTCTGTGGTGGTCAAGTTTGAAACATGGTCTCAAACAAAATTAAGAGGTTTTCTTAACCTCAGTACTTGTGAGAACTTTTAAGATGCTTGTGTACATTATGAAACTCCAAACTCACATTTTTTTTTTTTAGAGGATCATCAATGTTTCTCAAACTTCTTTGACCAAAACTGGTTTGTTTCTTTCTGTCTCTCTTTTTCTTTTGCTGAATGCCTCGTCCAGCTAGACTCACATGGGTTGGCACCCATTCCCACAACACTTTTATTTGCCCTTTATTTTATTCATCCTATTTATAAAAACCTGCTCAGCCCCTGGTTGGGGAAGATATTCTGCATCCGAAATTTGCAATTCATGGCTTAATAAGCATTTTGAAATGAATACATATATCCTACTTTGTTTCTTTTACGTTTGTCCTCCAAATCAGGTGAGTGGTTTCTATCTTGTTTTTATAAAGTACTAGGACGCTGTCTGGAGTTCTGATGATGCTGGTAGTCAGTTCTATCTTCATTCACTAAATCCCTGCCTGGAAGGAGAGTTAGATGGAAAGATGAACTGATACACCTAAACAGTAAGAGTTTAGGGCATCAAATTGTATAGTATTAAGCAATAAAGCAATAAAAAGTTGATAGAGGGACTACAGCCAATGATTACTCCTACATGTTCCTAGGTGGCTGCTTAGGAGTGAGGTGACTGTTCCTGGCTCTGCAGCTTGCCTGGTTTTTCTTCTTGCATTGCTTTGTGCGATTCCTCCACTCTGACACGTCTTCTACCTTTTTTCCGCCAGTCTAATTTACATCAGTCCCCCCAGTCCTGGCTCCATTTTTACCAGCCTGACTGGAGCTCCCCCGCCACAGCTCCACCCCCATATTGCTTTGCAGAGCAGGAGGGGTTCTCCCATGGGACTTGGTGCATTGGCTTTATCACTATCAGGACTTGACCTCAGTTTCCTTACCTCTTGAAACAGAGGATTAGAATAGAATATCTTGGTCCCTGTGTCTCTGAAATCCTGTTTTCATGTTATTAGTTCTCATCCTAAATATGTAAGCAAACACTGGCTTTTTTCTGTTTCCTATGCTTCTCTGATCCTTCTGTCTTTCCAATAAGATTATAGTTCCTTGAGGAAAAGGTTCATGATTTTTTTTATGAATTAGTTTATTTTGACTAATTCTAGTGCTGTGGAATAAGTGTTTGCAGAGTAAATGAAGTAATACAATGCTGTTATCTAGTATGACTTTCAGCCGTATCTGCTCCAAGAGGGAACTTTCCTCTGTTAGTTCAATAGTAATTCCACTTCAGTCTGGCTCTTTGCCCCCAGGCGGAAAAAGTACACAGGAGTGTCATAGGATGGGGCTCTACCCTCAAGGCCTTCTTGCCCTTCCCCTAAAACCCTCCAGTGCAGTTGGATTGTCATACACTGCTTAGCGTTTGTCCCCCCACACACCACGTTTCAGTTTTGCTGATTCCACGGTGTGACTTTCAGCCCACTCTGTGCTTAGTAAGCATGGAGAACTGACAAATCCTCTTGATCATCCCTTCCAGTTTTTGGATCTCCACGAGACAACAGATTCACGTGTGGGTTTCTTCCTTGTCTGATTCTCTCTTCATTATTCACACATTTCTCTTTCTCTGTGATCCAAAGTCTCTCCAACATGCCAAATGACCTGGCAACAGCATTGGAAGCCTTGCTTCCCCAGTGGGTGCTAATATTGTGAAACAAGGTACACTACCTTCAGCTGCATCCCCGACCCAGCAGAGACCTATTCTCATAAGGCTGGGTGGAGTAGGGGATTCCTAGGTGCTCTCAAATTCTATTTAAGGAGTTTTCCTTACCAAAGTGCCTGGAAGGACCTGTCTTCAGTCCTCTCCTTGATGCTCCCAGGACGCCTGTCCCTGAAGGAAGGTAGAGGCAGCTTTGGTCCACTGTCCCCTTCACATGCTATGAATTAAAAAAAAAAAAAAAAAAAAAAAAAAAAAGCTACTTGTCTCCCCTTCAGCCCCAGCTCTCTGAGTTTGTTCATTTGAAATGCTGGGCTAGGCACAGGGAAGGAGGCTGCCCCAGTCCTTTTGCTCTTTTTTCCCTTTTCAACAAGTACCTGCTGGTAGTTAGATGAAGCATCAAAGCTGAGGCAGAAAGAAAGCAAAACCAGAGTGTAAGTGGTGCTGTTATGAGAGCTTTCTGTCCCTGCGTATGGGGAGACTCCAGTCTGGGAACCTGTTTGATGTGACCTGCCCACTGTCCCTGGGCAGTTATAGCTGGGGATTCAGCAGATCCTGGGCTCCAGTTGTTCCTGCTGAGGCTCCAGGGGGTGTTGTGTAACCCCAGGTCTCTCTTCAGCAGAAACCCTCAGAGGACATGTGACCATTCTTATTTTAGAAGTTTTCATACACCATCTCTCCAGCCACGGAAACCGGCCATCATCCTTATCACTGATCAACTAGCTACCCCTGGGGTTCCTTCTCAGGAAACAGTGATTCACATTTATTTTCCTTCAGTGGTCATATAGAAAAATGAATAGGCATGGCATCAAGGGAAAACTGCTGATAAAAAAGACAGGACCAGTCTTTTTTTAGGCCTGTGCATTGATTTTGTATTGTTGATAGGGAAAATAATAGGTTATTCAAAAGACTCTGAACCTATAAAAGTCAAATGATTGATTTTCTCTTATGGCAAGGTAGAGGTGGCATTTATAGTCCTGGGGGCAGAGGTCCTTGAGCCAACCCTCAGCCTGCTGGGAAAGTCACTGAATATCCTCCAGGACTAGAAGGTGAGGAATGTGAAAGAGTTTTGCAGTGAAAACTGCGCAGATTAAAGTTCTTTTTGTAAATCCCATGGTTGAGGATGGTTTTAGGAATCCTGCTTAAATGTTCTGAAAGGTGCTAGAGGGGATGCTGGGCTTTTTGACCATTTGTTGATGCATTTAATTATTTAAAATATGTAGTATTTTTAGATGTCACTGGCATGCCACATTTGGGTAAACTGAAGCTGTTTATTTCAAAGAGTAGGCAGAATGGCCTCCAGTATTTATCCTAAGCCTTCAAGGTGAGCTAAAGACTGTTAGCTTAACAGGGCGAATGTTGAAATTTCTTCTGCTCACCAAGGGCAGCTCCTCAGAATAGAAATGCGATGGTAATTGGAAAGGTATTCATCAGATTCCATTTCACAAGGAATTTTCTTGTGTCAAAATCATTTTCAGTAACAAAGGACACACAGCAAAATGCACTAAGTCATTGTTTTCTTTGAAAAGGGCACTGAGTCTAAAACAGAAAGTGGTTACACTGGTGCGGTTTTAACCAATTAACCACAGAATTCAAATGCAACCCAATTTTTACCATTTTGAATGGATGTTTTGTTCCCTGTTTGCACAATCCCATCCCAATTCATCTGAATGATATGGTGGTCACTTCCTGTTCTGAGGTTGTTCTGCTTTTTCCGAAGACATTCGAAACCAAGCTGCTAGATTTCCTGTGTTTTAAGAGTCGTTTCCTGCCTTACAAAGCCCTTGATGCATTTCCCTATCACCAAATAATGGATGTTTCATGTTTTAAAATTTAATTGAGGTGACAGTATTTAATTCTATATGCTTCTAAAATAAAATATATAGATTAATCAACTTGACTCCTTCGGAAACACTTTTCTATAATGAAAAATCAGACAGAATATTGTCTGACCAGTCTATTTTTTTTAATGTTTTGAATACTTTAAAGCAAGTTGATGGCAAAATTTGTGCTTTTGATACTGATTTTAAACAATCTAAAATAGATTTCTGATATATCAATTAACTAATATGAGAATATTAGCTGTTCTTCTACTTTCTGGTCTACATCAATAAAGAAGGAGCTAGGTAAGGTCAGCGATCGGGGTGTATAAATAAGCCTTCTTGCCTCTTCTCTGCCACATTCACAGAGGAACAGAGTGTCTAACATTGTACTTTGGATTGTTTGTTGATTTTTACAAACAGGTGTCTTATTAAGGATTTTGAAAAGAGGCCTTCCGTCACACATCTCCTCGACCATCCATTTATTAAAGGAGCTCATGGGAAGGTTTTATTCCTGCAAAAACGGCTGGCCAAGGTGCTGCAGGAGCAGAAGCAGCTAAACTCTGCTGTTAAAATCAGGTATGGTACTTCATGTCATTCCGCATCCTCCCTCCTGTTATTTAGAAAAACGGCATGTGTTTTGATTTGCCCAGTGTTGTTACTGGTAATGATCACATCCCTGAATTTTGGAGAGTTTCATTTATGTGACATTAAGCACTCCACGCCCAGTGGATGAGCAGGCAGGCTTCAGAAACAAACTGCCCGTTTGTGCTTTTGTGGCTAATTTCTCTCAAATAGCTGAAATCTCACTGTCCTCATGTTTGGTTTGCTCTCGCTAAAAACCAATAGATACATGTATATATTTGTATTTAATAAAAATGCAAATTTTTCTTTTGACCAATAAAGGAAAGCAGCCATGTCTGAGATTATGTGGAAAAATCTTTACTTGGCTGTCATAGACTTGGGAACAGAAATATAGGCTATAAAGTGATTTTTGGAAATTTTACTCTTTAAATTCTAAACATCTTTTTCTTTAATGTGTTCTGAGACTTTTTCCCCTTTTGTTAAAGATCTCTTGGAGTGAATTTAGCATTTTAAAGTGATTTTTTAGCTAGTGTTTATGTTATCAAAGTAACTGTGGTTCTCACCCCTCTTTCCCTCCCTTTTTTAAAGGGTAGATTTTTTTTTTAAATGTTATTTTCTGTGGCAAGTGCATAAAACAGTGTTCTTGGTGAGTCACTCAGAAATAGATTTTTAGTTTCTGTCCAGAGGGTGGCAGAATTTCTCTTTAAGGGAAAAAAAATGCAAATAAACCTACTTCCTCTGCTCAGCAATTATTTGATTTTATAAAACCAGTCAGGGTACAGATAAGCTTCAACTCATTATTATTAAAAGACATCCGAAGTACTGGAGGTGAAGAAAATGAAATAGCACCAGTCACAAGTTCTAGAAATATTCATATATTCTGCAGAAAACTGTTTACAAATCGAAAAGTCAAACACTGGCAACAGCTAGCCAGAGGCAGACTTTCAAGGTAACTATATTTTGTTGATTTTCTCCAGCTAACACCAGATTCCATTTTGGATAAATTTTTCCTACTCTTTCCCCTTTTCTCTGCCATTTCTGTTTCTGTGGCTTGCCTCTGGATAGAGAAACACAGAACAATTCTTGTGCTTGGTGCCTTTTTGAAGCACTGGGAACTTGTGTTTAAGCCCCAGGGAGCTGAAATCCCCTTTCTTCCCTCGCTTTTGTTCCTATACACCAGGAATGGCCCCTACCACCCACCTTCACAGACACAGCACAACCACCCCAAAGGAAAATGAAATACAATAAAACATAAACCAAGCCCCAAACAAAGCTAACACTTAAATACGGTAAGTCAAATCCAGTGTCTCCTCCTTGGCTTCCTGTTCTGAAATCTGCTGCAGAATAGTTTCTAAGACTCCTTTGGAAAGTTACCCAGCGTTTTGTGTTTGTGTGACTTGACCAGACCAGATCTATGTTCGCTTTTTCAAAACTCTTCTCCTTTCACCAACGAGAATTGTATCTCTCTCGTGCTCTCGTTTGTTTCCTCTAATGTCTTTATCTTTGTTAACTCCCTTTGATGTCCAAAGCCTCATAGGTGGCAGAGGCTTCTCATGGGGTCATTATAATCTTGAGTTTCAGTCAGTAGTTTGGGTTTCTTTGAACAGTCACTTAAAAAAAATTGCAACCTCACAAATAGGCATCAATACCTTAAACAACCCTTTCCTTAGGAGGTAGAAAAATTAATTAATTCCAAAGGAAGCACGATGTGTGTAATTGACACTTACCCGGCCACCTTTCCCACATGGTGACTTCCTTTTAGCAACTGGCAAAGAGTTGGCTACCTAGATTTTTTTTTTTTTTTTTTTTTTTTTTTAGTTCACCAGGGAAAACTGTCAGCCATCATTTAATGTTGATAAATGGATATATTTAAAGTTATGAGTTTCCAGTAAAGGTGGGAAAAGCAAAGAATAATTAAGGTAACATAGAATAATTAAGGAGAAAACAAAGAATAATTGCTGAGTGAAGCAAATGCCCATTAATTTTTTTTTTTTTTTCTGCAAAAAGAGGGCCGTGCAGTAGGAAGATGTAGGAATCTAAGACCACTAAGTCTGCCAGGCTTGAATCCCTGCTCACCCACTTACTGGATAAGTTAATTTTTCTTTTCCGAAGTTTCTTCTAAAAAATGGGGATTATTTTAAGGGTTGAATCTTCATGTAAAATACTTAGAATATTGCTCGGAATAGAGTTAAATGTCAACAAATGTTAGTAGTAGGAGTAGTGTACATGGTCTGTTTAATTCTTTTTAACACTAATTACCTCTTGCCCTTAATCCATGAAAAATTCATCTTTTTACCATATAAAATCATGACAATAAATAGAACTCAGGTGTATCAAATGTTAAAGATATCAATTTCTATCTCTTATTCAAAATCTAATTTATTCATTTATTCTTTATAGAGACATTTATGTGTGTAGGCCCTATGCTAAACATGGGTACTACAAAGGGAAATTTGATACAGTTCCTGATAAAAAGCTAATAGTCTGGTGTGTGATATGGATAGGAATCAGATAAGAGCAGCTTACATGAAAAATACCTGGATAAAGAATGCCTGGGGTACCCCTAGAGCACCTGGGAAAAGACACCTACCCAACCTGGGATAGGGATGCTTGGGGAAGGCCCCTGGAACCAGGGGAAGATGGTGCTTGCATTGTCCTGGAGAATGAATGGAAGAAAATTGGGGGAGGAGGTTTTTCTGGGTTGAGGGGAAAGGATGAGCAAAGGGCAAAGAGCAAAGGAGAGAGGGCTGGAAAGAGGCTGGGCTTGGGGAGTTCGGTGAACAATTGGTTGACATCATTGGATCTCAGTGTGGAGTGGGTAGAAGGGGGATCAGGTATGCAGGGTCAGGTCATGATGGGCCTCAGGACCTGTTCCTAAGGCAGGGGAGTCACTGAAGAATTCAAGCAAGGTTGTGTTTCAGAAGGGCGTTCTGACAGCAGCGTGCAGCAGGGACCAGGTGACTGGGTGAGCTGTCGTGGTGGGTATAAGGGCAAAAGGTGTTAGGGTAACAGTATTATCAGGGCTTCATGATGATTGGTTGAGGGAGAGTAGGGACTGAGGAAAGTACATCAGAGCCTATCCAAATGGAGCTGCTTTCCTGTCCTCGTTCACACTGCAATCAAATACAAATAGCCCAACACTAAGAGACAAGTCAAAAAGACTGCTCCCTCTCCCTATCCCATCAAAGGCAATGCCCAGTACTTACAGACATTACACACAGCTTCCAGCTCTCTGCCCACTACAGGATTCCTCAAAGGTTCAAACAGCCCTTCCCACGGCCCCTCTGCCAGAGTGACTTAGATTTTGAGAAGGGATCCAGTGGAGTGAAAGCTAAAGCCCCATGGGAGGCTGCTCCCCCAAAGGCAAAGAAAGTCCTGACCACTTTTAGCACTTTCTTCAGGGGAGAGGGAAGCCTATAACTGCAGGGAAGAAGGCAGGTTTAAAGGATGGGGAAGACTGCACGGGAAGGAAAAGGATCTTATGTAGACGGAGACACTGAGACAGAAGAGAGGAGATAATAGAGGAAGCAAGAGGGAGTGGATCAAGGGTCCAAGAGGAATGTTGGTTGGCCTTAGAGAGAAAAACCTGTAAGTTGGGAACAATGCATAAAGGTTAGAAAAAAATTTGAGGAGATAAAGGAGATACTATGAGGAAGCTCAAGTTGTAAGGCCTTTATCTTTCCAAAACATGGAGCAAGGTGATCTCAGAATTGGGAGTGGGCTTTGGATTCCAGAAAGGTGTTAAATCTTTGAAATAGACATTATGAGGAATATAATAAAGAGTTCACTAATGATAGAGATAACGATTGTTCAAAAGTATGGAAACACAGATGTGGTGCTGGTTGTAATCCTAACAGCTCAGGGAGCTCAGCAGGAGAATTGCAAGTTTGAGTCCAGCCTGGACAACTTAGTGAGACCCTGTCTCAGAATTTAAAAAAATAAATCTAGAGGTGTAAACTCTGGTAAAGTGCCCCTAGGTTCAATCCCTAGTACTGAAAGAAAAGAAAACAAGAACCAATGTGGAAGGCAATTGAATAGCATTCCAGTATAGTGAAGTTAATCAGTGTTTAAGATGATGCATGCAGGACAGAATCGGACACTAGAAACTCTCAGAAAATGTACCATCGCCAACACCACTATTCCCATCTGTCATCTGGGGTGACTTTTAGCAACAAGGAACAGGAGTAGAGAAAGGGGTACTGCCTACATCCCCCAGGGGCGGTGGAATCGGGATCCCTCTGCATGGTGTGGGCTGGCAACAAAAAGACCACACAGACATGGAAGTAATTTTTTCACAAAACGGGGGTGGTGTGGTGAGACGGCTCTGTGACCTTGAGCTTCCTCATAGTATCTCCTTTACCTCCTCAAATTTTCTGAGTATTTTTTTTATCTAACTTTTATGCATCTTTCCCAGCTTATAGGTTTTTTCTCTCTAAGGCCAACCAACCTCCCTCTTGGACCCTTGATCCACTCCCTCTTGCTTCCTCTGTTATCTCCTCTCTTCTGTCTCAGTGTCTCCTTCTACATAAGATCTTTTTCCTTCCCCTGTGCAGTCTTCTCCATCCTGCTATCATGCTAGAAGGCGAGAGAGCAAAGATAAAGCATACACTGGGAATCCCTTTATTTATAGGGAAATTAACAAAGAATTCTTAATAGAATGTTCTTCACCAAATTAGGAAGGGAATGGCTGGTCTAGCCCCAATGGGTAATGCGCAGGTCCAGAGCCATGAAAAAGCAGACTTCTTTATCAAGCAGAGGTGGAGGCCACCTGCATCATACAGCCCACAGCATGCCATGCCAGACCAACACCCCCTTGGCTCAAGGCTGAGAGAGAATGCTTAGCATAGCTCATGGGTGGTCACCCACAAAGGGGATTGTGTGGTCTTCTCCAGGGTGGAGCTTGGCTTCAATGGACCTGATGGGTGGACAAAAGAAAGACAGTCAAGCTGTTGTGGTGCAGGTCACTCAGAAAACACACCAAGTCCCAGTTTTGTCCAAATTGAAGAGTCTTTATTTAGCCAGCCGGCCGGAGCCTACTCCCTGCAGGATGCATAACTATCTCTACAAGGAATAGCCCTGAGCCTGAGCATTTTAGGATATTTAAAGGCAAATCTGCAAAACCCACATCCGGGTTGACATAGCTCAAGCAAGCAGTTACAGAAGCTAAAAAATCTGTTAGCAGAACAACTCAGTCAACTACATCGTGGGTCCGAGCAGGTGCTAGACAACCATCCAGCAGGTAGTCAGCGGGGGTGAGAATCTACTTCAAAGTCATATAGGTCACCAAGACCACCATATCCTGGGATGAGTACATTTTGTGGGGTACAGAGTACAGAAGACAATATATGTATATTTTGAATTTAGCGGAAAACAGCTTTCATTTTGTTTTCTCAGAAATGGGCCCCACAGCTGTCTCTTCACGGGAGCAGTAACAGAAATATTAAGGTGGAGACTAGAACAGTTGAGATGGAGTCCCTGCGGCCATACCTGCTTGCTTGTATGGCCGTACACACTTGCTCATATAGCCATAGTGACTCTATTCTTGCTACTTCAGCAAGGAAGGAACTGTTACAAGTGATCAGGTAGTTTTACCAAAGTAATTGCTATTTTGTGTTGCCAAGTATGCTATGCTTGGTAACTATTAATGGGTACAGAGGTGTGGCTTTCCCACGGGAGAAGCATTTCTTACATGATATGGAGTCTCAGGGTAAAATGGAGTCTGTTTGGTAACTGCTCATATAGTCTGGCCCATAACAAAGCAAGGTTAGCAAACAATCCTTGTGGTCTCTAGAAGAACTGTGAAGAAGGTGAAGACAGGCTTATTGACTTTGAGGCTGAGCCCTGTCCTGGTATTGATGGTTACCATGGAGACAAAGAGCCGAATGAGAGGAGGAAGATGAGAAATGGGAGAGTAGAACTGAGAGCTTAGGAACTTTTGAGAGATAATTAGGAACTTGGCAAAGCTGAGTTTACAGACAGCTTCAGTACAGAAGAAATAAAAGTTTTTCAGGTGTTGACGAGTTGAGGAACCTTGAGATCAGAATGTGAGAAGAATGAACAAAGCTATTGGTGAGAGATGGGAAAACCAAGGGTTGAAGCAGGGGAGGGGTAGAGAAGGGAAACTTGGGCCAGATGCCAAAGAGGATGACCTCAGAGGGTGATGGGAGTGGTTTAAAAGGGAGAGACTGGATAGGGAGGACAGTGGTAGGCATCCAGAGCAGGAAATGTACGCCCCCTCAGTGAGCAGATGGGAGATGGTGCTAGACAGGAGCCAGGTGGGAGATGGGGCTGGACAGTGTGGCCCATGAAATGCCATGAAATGGCACTCAAGAATACTCCAGACAAGGCTTGGAGTCATGGGGAGCTTGAGCATGGTACAGTAGAAGGTGCACCGTGCCTGAAGGAAGGAGGGCTTGTCCTAAGGCCCCAGCTCACCTCTTCTGGGTCTAAGCTTTTCTGAGTATAGCAGCTTTTTGGAAAACCTGGCTGAGATTCATTCCTGTTTCACTACATGTGTATTATAGGTGTGTGTGTGTGTGTGACTATATCTATGTAGCTCTATAGAGGCACCTATGGAAAAGTGATATTTGGCCATTCCCTGATGCTGATGATGGTATATGCATAACCCCACTGGAATTTCATTTATTTGGTTTAGGTACAATAAAGCAGTTATGGTTCCAAGGCTTACTCTCTTAAAGGAGGTTAAAAAGCTTTAAAATTCTGTGAATAATACTTGGAGGTTACATTGTTACTTAATCTGTTAGGGATGCTTTTAAACAATTTGGTCATTTCCTTGATGTCAGTTCCTATTTCCTTGACCTTCAAAAGGACTTCTTCCCTAAACTAGTTTTGCAAAACCCTGAATTCATTAATATTACCTGCTATGTCATCTAACCATTAAAGTTTAGAGAAGCCGACTTGGAAACATGCATTTTATCACTTTATAAGAGTTCTTGAGAGAAGAGAAACCACTCTGTGGAATATGAATGGAGGCAGGGAAGGCCTGATTGGTTGTCATGACCATGAACTCAGCTGTGAGTCTCAGTAAAATGACAAGCATGTCATGCCCCTGCAGGTGACTTGGGGCTTGCTGGGACTGCAAATATTAAACCCTCAAATGCCAAGGGTCTACTGTAAGAATTACTTGGTAGAAGAATTGGTGCTGTTTTTTTTTTTTTTTTCACCTGCTCTGTTTAATGGATTTTTGGTTCTGCCCTTGTAATTTGCCTGAGGCTGATTAAAACAATGACTTCAGTTATTTCTTTTCAACCTGCAGCAGTGACCTTTAAAAATAGATTTCTGACTGCTTACTTGCTGAGCTTTCCCCAATCAGTCTTGCTCACTCACCTGCAAATGTGTGCACATGCACAGGCACACCCATGCATACCCACATAGACAGGCTATATTCTGTATACTGAGGGTTCCTGGGTTCCCATGTACATGAATGACTCCCAGATGATGGCTTCACAATGTGCTGAAGTTCAACACATAGGAAGTTAAAGATCCTCCTGTTGCCCCAACAGAGAAGAAATAAGTCTGTATCCTGATAGGATTAGGATCTGCTCTCGCTGTCTTTAACTGAGAGAATGCATTGATGTTTAATTTTCTTCTGTTGTCACTGACTTTTGCTGCCTAGAGAAGGTGGGTATATTATCAAATCCTGTTTATTATAATTGATGATAAAATGCTGATTTATCATAATTCTGGCTACTAATGTGCTTAGATGAAAAATGGTGTTACTATGATTTCTATTTTTATATCTCTGTATTATAATGTTTGAGAGATATGATCTGAAGTTTGGGGTTAAGATATAGCTCATGTAGTTAAAGGTATCAGGGTGGCATTTCTGTCCATAGTTGACTGTCAGTAGAATAGTCACATGTAGATGGTGTGTCGTTGTCATTCTCTTCCTAGGTTCACAAATAATTTGGGAGAAGTATTCAACATCACTTACTGGGGTAGCAACTTTCCTCTATGCTCGGTTTTGGTATTCTCGTTCTGTATACCAGGATTTCAGGGTTAAGGGAATGGTCCCTGGGCTCTGTCCATGGCCATGAGCCTTTGTCTTAGAGTCTTGCGGGCCACCCCCATTGAGCTCGATCCTTCTTCCTCGTTTCCTCTCTTCTTTATCCCCCTTTTTGCTCCAGCCTCCATAGAGGTTACTTCTTCTGTATCTGTAATGTGGTGGGAGTATTAGTCATTGCATTAGTCAGCTTTCCTCACTGTGACCAAAATATTTCACTGAGTGGTTTGAAGGAGGGAAGGCTGATTTTGACTTAGGGTTTCAGAGGTTTTAGTTCATGTTCAGCCAGCTCCACTGCTCTCGGGTGAGGCAGAACATCATGGCGGAAGTGTGGGGTGGAGGAAATGCTCAGCTCCTGGCAGCCAGGAAGTCAAGAGTTGGGGGGCAGGGAGACCAAAGGTCCAGAGAGAAGACAAACCCTTCCAGAGCACAACCCCAGTGACCTTCTTCCTCTAACTAGGTCCCTGCTCCTAATCCCTTCAGCTATCAATGAATTAATCCACTGACGAGGTCAGAACCCTCATGATTCCTTCACTTCCCCACAGGACCACCTCTGGACACGTGAGACTTGGGGACATTTCAGATTCAAACCATTACAGTCATTCTCTAGTCCTTCCAGTTCCACCTTTGGATGGAGGGGGAGGGCTCTGAACTGGATTTGGAGCTTAGGCAGAGGTGACCTTCATGACCCTGCCACAGGGTGATTGTCTAAAAGACCACAGTGTGAAGAACAACTTCTCACTAGCATGTGGCTTAGGTTAGAAGAATTTGTTTCCCTTCCCTTGTTGAGTAATGATTTAGAACACTTCCTCCGTTGCTTTCTCCTCCATCATTGTTGGGGAAGGAGAATACCATGTCCTGCCTGACCTGTGTGAAACTCTTGCAGCCCTGTTTGTTCCTGCCTGTAAAGGCATCTCCACATAGGTGGCAGACAGGGAGAAGCTAAGGGGTAAGGAGTCATTTGGGGGCAAAATCATTCATAGGACCAGAAGCTGAAATAAAAATGTTGCCAGGCCCTCTGATGGTTGTAGAGGACATTCACATAGTATTGGTTTAACCATAGTGCAGGTGTAGAGATTGAACAATAGGGAAAGCTGCTGTACTTCAGGAATTCATTGCATGGAGTAGCTCCTCCAGCATCTGGACTACTATGCTGCCCTCCAAAGCCCCTTTCCTACACATGGGCTGGGTCAAAGGCATTCCAGGTAAGACCCCCATCTCCTATGCCTGCTGTTATCTTAAGGGAACTCCATCTCTGGCTCTGTCTTACCCATTCTGTTCTTGCTCTTCACTCACTTCTTTGGATTTGATGTTTCATACTCAGTTAGGCCATGGACTCAGACACCAGTTCCCCTTTTACTTCAGTCCTGAAACCTAAGTCAACCCCACTTTATACCCTGACCCGCCACTATTACACCAAACCCAAACTCCAGGTAACAGTCCAAGCCAGAGCTTATCCTCTAAGGTTCGACCCCCTAACTCCATTTATTCTAGAAGCTGGGATTGACAGTCAGTAGGACCTCATAAACACAAGTAGGAAAAGCAATAGACTTTCCTGGAAATTGAAAATAACTTTGGAGCCATTAAAACTATAATGCCTTACCATATACTCTTGACTTAACAGAATGCCTTTTGATATTTATTTATCCATTTGCATATCCCTCTACATATCTCCAAACTTTGAAATATTTAATCTAAGTATGTTTTTTTGTTGGTGCTCTGTAATTTTTGCAGTTTAAAGGAATTTCATCAAAAGTCAGCAATAGATGCTATTCTCAAGTAAGGCACTAGGTGGCGCATGTGAATTTTAAGGAAAATTTAAGTTTGTAGTTACCAGTGACAATACATCATTTAATGCAGGAAAAATTTTAAAATCTTTCAACTAAAAATAGAGAAATATAAGCAATATAACAGCTTTATAAATATATGTAAAGTCCAAGATAAGGTTTTCCAAAAGAGATAAAAGTTGGAATCAATAATGTTTTTTCTTTTCTGTAGACCCTCTAAATCATAGAAGGAAGAAAATTAAAGCTGGCAACAATTTTAATGGGGACATTAGTTGTTGGGGAAGGCAGATAGGGATATATCTATATAGCTATATATATATATATATATATATATATATATATATATATATATATCTTTATATTTTATATTTTATATATATATGTGTTCATATAGAGATAAATGGATTTTTTTTTTTTTTTCTGGCTGGAAAAGTAGTTGTCTATCAGCCTGGGAATATCTTGCATCCTATATCAGTGTCTAGATTGCCAGCTTCAACTTGGGGAACAAATAAGTCTGAAGAATTTAACTTCCCATAAGCAGGGAAAGATATCGTACACTACTAAATCTCTGGGTAAAATATTTTAAATGCTATCTTTTATTTATAAAATATCATTGAGGAAGATTTTTGTGAGCATTGAGCTCAGATTTACAAAAAAGCATCTGCATGATTCTTGTAGTTATATTTGACAGACAGACATAAAGATTGCTGTGGTACACAAATAATCTGCTATGGGCCCCAAGGAGACCAATTTTGATCATGGTGATATTGGATTGTGTATGTTCACACTGAAAATCAACTTTCTACTAGAGTATTTTTATCTGCAAGATTTCAGGTGAGATTTTGTTAGTGCTTCCACTTTAGTTGGCTATAAAAATATCATCCAACATGAAGCCTGACATTCCTGCATGCAGTTCAGGCTGCCTTTAAGTACAGGTCAGTAGTGATGGGAGTGTTTTCCAAAACCCAGGGATGTTTTCCAATGGTTCAGTGATATTTTGAATTCTGATTTCCTTTCTCAATCTGCCTGTTACTGTTTACCTCTGAGCATCCTGAGATGGTTGCTTCTTTATATTCCATCCAGAGTATTTATTTGCTCTTCGTGGAGTGACAGATTAAGAGTGCTTACTCCATCTTGACTGGAACCAGATCTGTGGGCAATTTTTAAATTCCTATTTTTTTTTTGATCAAATTATATGTAAAATAAACTCTAACTTAGCTTATTTCATATAATTATAAGATAAGAATTTATGAAGGAGATTAACTAGCTGAATTTAATTTAATGCAAATTTAATTGCTCCATTAATAAATGTTGCATTATTTTGCTTTATGATGAACTTTATGCAAAAAAAGAACTCAAATTTATGTGGAGGAGAGTTTGGACAGAAATGTGCACTCTCCTGTTGTCCTGTTTAGCAAAATGGCTAGCTAGCAGCAGGAAGCAGCTCTGAATAATAGTGAAAATCTGTATTTAAAACCAATTTCGTTTCTCTTTATGTCCCCAATATGCAAGGACATAGATCAATAAATTGTTCTGTTGATAATTTGAAAAATGCTTAGGTTATAAATTTGGTTTTATTAAACAAAATTGTCATTCTAATTTGTACCTTATATGAATTAGCAGTAAAACCAGTTCTAATAGTAGAAGTGACTAATAGCATGATTCAAATATGCCTTCTTTAAATGTATCAGTGATGGGGATTGGAAATTAAGATTTAATTTAAGAGGCTAGAAAAGAAAAAAAAGTCAATGTTCTATTTGCCCATTTTTATTGTGTTATAAGCCCAAGACTCAATATGCAGAGCTGATGAGTTTGCTTCTTCCTTTTTATTTTTTCCACTTACTTTTGTGAAATGCATGTAGCCAAGGGTGAGGTGTATGTTCCCATTCCATGACTTCCATGTGGCACTTACAGTGAAACAAAGCTAGCTTCTGGGAACTGGCTAGATAAGATCTTGACCACGGGTGACATCTTCTTATGCTGTGATGATGTTGGACCTGAAAGTTGGCTGGGAAGAACCCGGCCATGATCCTTCTCTATTGGTGGGACATGGAGGTTATTTTACATGTAATTTTGCTTAATTAATGGTGTTCTGAGTAATGTGTGGAGTTATGCAAATTTATTCCATATTTTTGACAAGGATGTAAGAATAGGACTTGGTGCATTTTTTCAGCCTTTGTGCATCTTTTATATCCATGACTGACTGTAACTGTTTTTACAGACTCCTGAGAGAGTGAGAGAGAGAGAGAGAGAGAGAAGAGAAACAAGTCATGAACGATTCTATTTATAAATGAAGAAAATTGAGATGTTAATCATTAAGGGATTTGCTAAATATTCCACACTACATTACTCTCAAGCCTGAGACTAGAACCCAGAGCTCTTAACCTCTAGGCCAGTGCTTCCCCCAACACCACATGGAGTAGTGATAAGTTTATGAAGGGAATTATGAGAAGACCCAATTTAACACTGAATTAATTTTAAACCCTGAAAAGCTATATTTTGATATGCCAAAGGCAATTGTTATTTATTACCAACTAAGTTTTTTAAATGCATGGTGAAAAATGTCCCCAAGAGAAAATCCCAACATATATACAAAAGGACATATTTAAGGACATAGAGTTTGTTTCTTGTAGAAAAACAAAACAAAACAAAACAAACAAACAAACAAAAACCTGGAATCAGCCTAAATATCGACTAATATAGGACTAGGTAAATGAGTTGGTATATATTTACATGATTAAAGTGACCGACTAGGTAGGTAGTTTTAAAAATCATTGTGTTAGATGAAAACAAGCCTGAAGAATGAAATCCACAATATGGTGTCATTTTTATAATGGAACAAAGAACCTATATATTATTCATGGATACATATATAGATTTTACCAATATTTAGAAATAGACTGGGAAGATGTCTACCAAACAGTGGCCACCTCACTGCAATGGGACAAAGGTCATAAAGGGGTTTCAAATAAGCGAATAAGATAAAATGTAAACTGATCAATTCTTTGGTTTTTACTGTATTCTCAGAGTTTGCTTTAAAAATATCTAACTGAGTTGGGGATGGTGCTGGCAGATCAGATGAAGGGACCTGGAAGGAAGGGAAGCACCTGTGATTGTACCCCAGTGAAACTCGATGCCTGAAATGAAAACAGAAGGCAGAATGCCATACGTGAAATTCCTTCCTATTAACATCTCAGGATTCTCATGACTTGGCTCTTTTTATATGAAATATTGCACATGGGTTGATAGTGATCTTACCACACCAACCAGGAAAGGCATGTAGGAGTGGTTTATTCCTGGAAGTGCTGTGGTTAGATTTTAAGGAAAGTAAATATATGTGATGGGCGGGCCCATTTGGTAATACCCCCCACTTGGCAGGAGAGAGAGCTACCACCTCCCACTGGTAGCTCCACAGGGAGAGCCTGGGCATCTGCACTCGGCTTATTCTTTCTCTCTCCATCTCTGAAGTCTCTTAACATGTCATGTGACAACATTGGGAACGAGCCATCCTCATTAAAACCTTCTGCTATGTTATTTACTGCCTGAATGCCAATACTCTCTTGATACATTTCTAGGCATGAGAGGATGCATACCAGGGGACCCTATCATGTGCAGGATGCTGAAAAATACTGCCTCGAGGATGATTTGGTCAATCTCGAGGTCCTGGATGAGGTACTGAATATTTAGTAGACAGTTCTCATTGAAGGCGTTTGTTGCATGTGAATGGTTTGACCTTTCTGTCGTAGACCATGTTCTTCTAAGGTCATTTGACAATTTAATTGTATAGCCATGGGGTGAAACTCAGGGAGCATTCGGTTGCTGTGACTATGATCCTGTTTGTTTTCATTTAGAGCCCCTACAGTGATGAAGAGAAAGAATTTAGATTTTTCTTATAAAGCCCATTATATGACAGGGCTAGATGATGGATTCTATCCCTGAAATTATTTTCTGCCTAATAAAAAATGGCAATTAACCCTCAAGATAGTTGTTTGTTCTTCATTAAGAGGCACTTCATTTAGGGAAATAGTGAAGTTAATATAGCTCACATTCTAAAGCTGAATACTGTGATAATCCTCATTTAAAATATGCACATTTAATAGAGCCGTTAATTGTGCTGGACCTGCTTCTGCTGAGTCTAACTCTTGGGAGCTTTAATTTCAACGACTGAATCACTAATGCATAATGTCAAAGTGTTCAATTCCATATTCCTACCACCTAGATTTTAAGTGCAATGCTTTGAGAAATGAAATTACAATTTTTTCTGTACTTTACCATAGGGATAGCCTAACCAAATTCTAAATAGAACATTTTGATTGGGTAAGACAAGCTTTTTTTCCCAATAACAAATAAAATTTTTGTTGACTATTTCAATATCCTTTAACAACTTCTAATTTTTTCAGTATATCCCTATTTTTCTTCTTTCAAGACAAATATCTGTGCCATTTTAGTGACTTGAGATCAGTAGGATCATTGTATAATTTCAATGAACTACTTCAATCTTTTAGAGAATAATATTCTTATAGGAATAAATTCGTTGTTATTTTTAGAATCTCTAGCTTGGTTGAATATAATGTCTTCTGCTCTCAATACCTATTTTCCACTTCTCAGGAAACAATTATTCATCACTTGCAGAAGCGTTATGCCGACTCACTGATTTACACATATGTTGGAGATATTCTAATTGCCTTAAACCCCTTCCAGAATCTAAGCATCTACTCTCCACAGGTAAGGAATACTTTAAGAGCATGTGTTAGTCAGTTTTTTTTTTTTTTTTTTTTTTTTTGCTGCTGTGACTAGAAGACCTACCAGAGCAATTGTAAAGGAGAAGATGTTTATTTAAGGGCTCACGCTTTTAGAGGTCTTGTTCCATAGACAGCAGGCTCCATTCCTCAGGGCTCAAGGTGAGACCGAATATGATGGCAGAAGAGTGTGGTGGAGGGAAACAGCTCACATGATGATCGGAGAGCAGAGAGAGAAAGAGACTCCACTTGCCAGATACAAATATATACCCCAAAGGCATACCCCTGGGATTCACTTCCTCTAGCCACATCCTACTGGCTTTCAGTTACCACTCAGTTAATCCATCAGGGGATTAATTTATTGATTGGGTAAACCTTCTTGCATTGCTTCAGACATGAGTTTTGGGGGGATAGCTCACATCTAAGCCATAACAGAGCATGTCTCCTTGAAGAAATTCAAAATTACTAAAGCTGGCCTGCGGTTGTTGCTTAGTGGTAGAGTGCCTGCCTAGCATGCATGAGGCCCTGGGTTCAATCCCCAAGGCTTATATCAATTGGTCAATCAATCAAATTAATAATAAGTAAAATCACACAAGCAAATGAAAAGAAAGATGATGTGGTAATAAAATCAAGCCACCCTAGAGGTATATATACTCCAAACTGCAAATAATAATGCAACATACTAGAAAGGTATGGAGGGTAACTTTTTAAAGCAAGCTGCAACAATAGCTAACAATTATCAAGTGCTTATGACGTGCCAGGCACTGGGTTGTGATCATTTCCCACAACTCTGTGACATAGGTGCTATTTGTAAGCCTGTCTGGCAGATGAGGAGACTTAGCACAAAGAAGTTAATGCCTTGGCACAGGCTCCCAAGAGCTGGAATTTGAACTCGGACCTGCAGACTGCAAAGCCTTCCTGAGACAGCAAGTTCCTACATAAGTAATACAACCTTGGTTTCCTGGGCAACAGATGGTGAAAGCATTAGATGGTCCAGTGGACCCTTAGAAGTTTCCTTTAAATTAGTTACTGTTTTCTTCAGTTTTCCAGGCTCTATCACGGGGTGAAGCGCATCTCGAATCCCCCCCACATATTTGCATCAGCTGATGCTGCTTACCAGTGCTTGGTTACTTTCAGCAAAGACCAGGTAGGGACCCAACTTCCTTTCCTACCAGGTACCCTTCAGCTCCTGAATCTTCCTGGAACCTTTCCATTCTGCTGCTGAGGCTGCAGGAAATGGGAAATGAAATCGCAGCTCAGGGCAGCTGCAACACTGATAAGGCCACAATAGCAGGAGAAAGCAAAGCCCGCTTGGAGAAATGTGAAACATTCACACCAAGAGCACTCACCTCTCATACTAAGTAATAAAGTTTCTAATACAAATACTATATTTCACCACATAATCATTGAAGATTTATGCCAAGGGTTGTATGTGTTTGTGTGTGTTTTTCAAAAAGTTAGGATACAACCATTATGTGATTCTTTTTTTTCTTTTTTTTAAAATTATGCCAGTATTACTCTAAATATAATTTATTATTAAACTGTCTTTCGTTTAAGATTAGGATGCACAGAATACTCGCAAATATACATTAAAATGGAATAGTCCAAATGGGTCATTTTTTCATGACAGTTTAATGAACATTTTTTGTGTCTGGAAACAAAAGTTAACATTAATTGTTATTGATTTGTGCATTACAGTTGAAATATTACACTTGAGAAAATTTACTACAGTGTTGCAGAATATAAACTTAGAAAATTTAATTATCTGTGTCTAAAGATTCTGCACCGCTATCACTGGTAAATCTGATACCTCATCTTTGATATTGTTCATATAAGATGTGTTTACTGTGAGTACTGCAGTGCTCTAAACCAACCACACAAGTTGAAAGTCACCTTTCAGAAATACACTGACAATGTGCACGCACTGCCCTGAGAATCCCAGGCTTCAGGCTCGCAGTGCATGAGAAGACAAACATGCATCCATACACCACTGGTGAACTCATTGCTCTCTTTACCTTTTAAACAACATGAGAAATAGAATTGTACCTCATGATGATTATGGAATGAAAGGTTCTAAAGCAGTTTTTTTTTTTTTTGTACCAGGAATTGAGTTCAGGGGCATTCAACCACTGAGCCACATCCCCAGCCTTATTTTGTAATTTATTTAGAGACAGGGTCTCACTGAGTTGCTTAGCTCCTCACCATTGCTGAGGCTGGCTTTGAACTCAAGATCCTCCTGCCTCAGGCTCCTGAACCATTGGGATTATAGGAACGTACCACCCATAAAACAATTTTTAGACTGAAAAAATAGGTGCAACAGTTATGTGATAGTGATGATCATGTGGTGAAAAACGGTATAGTGAGAACATGATTACATGACAATGATAATAATAGTATAGAAGGGCTTAAATGAAATTCCTTCCTATTCAGGCCTCAGAATTTTCATGACTTGGACCTTTTCACATGACATTTTGCACTTGGGTTGCCAGTGATCTTGCATCACACTGTTTAGCTGGGCTAAGACTGAATGAGCTTTAAACTCAATGCCAGTTCACCACAGATTTTACTCACCCTTTAACCCTCCGGCTTCCCATTCATCTTAGTGATACATCCTACATTTGACCACTCCTTTACTCTCAACAGGTGTATTTTCTTTTGTTTCTTTATTCTGTGTGAGATGTGATCTAATTTGGAGTGTAGATTTTATGAGAAAAATCACCATGTGTATATTTCCTAAGACCTGCAAAATCCGAACTTGGGGTTGTTGAGAAATAAATAAAATTACAACAATACAGGTTATAAAATGGAATGCATGGATTCACTGTAGGTTAGAAACTTGGTTTCTCCAGATTCTTACTGCTCTCAGAGATTTGTGAAATGTCCATAGACTTCATGGAGAGGAAGTAAATGGAATGAGATAATGTAGTTTTCAAGTTAAAAAGTTACACCCACTGTGCTGTATTTTTTTCTTTTTTCCTGACACTAAATGTGTGTTTTCCAAACTAATCAATTTTCCAGTTCTCTGACATCAACTGGGCATCCTACAATTCAATTCAATTCAATTTAGTTCTGACATTATCTATCTGGAATTAGAATCTACAGGTTAAGGGCTCAATCCAACAAAACTGCCCTGATTCAGAAACCAGCCTCAAATGGAGTAGCCAGGCATCTTACAGTTCTACCAAACCAAATGCAAATTCAGGGGTCACCAGGACCCCCCTCAGGTTTGCTAATTCACTAGAACAATTCACAAGATTCAGGGAAATACTTAAGTTTACTGCTGTATTATAAAGGGTACGACCTAGTACCAGACACATGGGAGAGATGCAGAGGGCAAGCTACAGGGGGAGGTGCATCTGTTCTGGACAGCCCTCCCTATACTCCATGTGTTCATCATCTTAGAAGCTCATTGAAATCATTGTTCAAGAGTCTTCATAACTCAATCTCCAACCTCGTTCCCCTTCCCGGAGTTTGGGAGGTAGGGCTGATGGTTCCCACCCTCTAATCACCTGCTTGGTCTTTCTGGTGACCAGTCCCCTCTAGAAGCAGCCTAGATCCCTCACCTTGAATCACTTCATTAGTAAACTGAGGTGTGATTCAAAGGAGCTCCTTGTGAATAACAAAAATGCTCCTATCATTCCGGCTACTCAAGAGATTCCAAGGGTTTATGCCAGAAACCAGGGACGAAACCCAAACTTTTTATTATGCCACAGCCACTCATTTCCTTTATGCATGAAGAGTTCCTAGAAATGAATTATAAAAAGGTCAACAATGCAATAAAAAATAGGCAAAGGATATGGATAGGTTGTATAAGAAAAATACAAATGACCTTAAGCATATGGAGAGATGCCCAACATTACTCTAATAAAAGAAATGCAGATTAAAATTGCTCTGAGATTCCATTTTTTAACCTATCAGGATGGCAAAGATCCAATCTACTGTGTTAATGAGGCTGTAGGAGGGCAGGCATTTTCATACATTGGTACAGTCCTTAAGAAAGCAATTTGGCAGTATCTATCAAATTTATAATGAATAACCCCACTTCTCAGCATTTATTCTGTAGATGAACCTGCATATAAATATAATGACCTGTGTATAGCATTAGTCATTGAAACATTGTTTGTAATGACAGAAGAAAAAAAAAAACCTCAAGTATATCAAGAAACAGATTAACGTACATCTGTACACTGAAATGACAAGTAGCTGTGCCCAAGGTTGAAGAAGCTCTCCATGTACTGAAATAGAAAGATTTGTAGGATAGATTTATTGCTTGGTGAAAAATCGAAGTATACAACAGAGGATGTTATATGAAGACCACGGCTGAATGTACAAGTTGTTTCATGGCCCTGAATTCTTCTCTCTATACTCCATTTCCCATGTCAGTGCATTGTCATCAGTGGAGAAAGTGGCTCAGGGAAGACGGAAAGCGCCCACCTGATTGTTCAGCATCTGACTTTCTTGGGAAAGGTATTGACTGACCTGCTTTGTGTATCATGGCTAGGAGTTCCTGCAGAGCAGCTGCCTGTTTCATAAGTGGTGGCAGTACTGCTTTTTATTAGGGGTTACATAAAAACATTCCATCTTTGTTACATTTGCCTCCTGGGAGCTCATCCTCTTAAGATGTCAGCATGCCAACCTTGTTTCACATAGGGAGGAAAATAATGCCAGTGCGAACTCGCCAGATTAGTGGCTATTAATTTTTCATGTTTTCAGTGTAATAGAAACATGGAGCTATTAAGTTGTAAAAGTGATTAAACACTATGAACAGATCAGGGAGAGCTGCTACGGGAATGGGAGGGATGGAAAATGAACATCTTTGGCAAAAGTTAAGGGAAATGAACGTTTAAGTTTGGTGAAGTGGACATTGAAGAAACAATTGCAGAATTAGCCTAGTGGTTGCTGATACTCAGAATTAATGTGTTATATAACTAAAGAATTTCAGGAATATATATATATATATATATATATATATATATATATATATATATATATATATATTTACTTAGTAGAAGAGGCTAAGTGAAGACTATAATGAATGACTGAGAAAAATTATGGCATCTATGTATTTAAAGTTCTGTTTAAACTGTTTTGCATTTTACCTATCAAAGATTGTAAATGAGATACAGCAAGATTTCAAAGCTACTGTCCTCACCTAGCCTAATCTGATTCATACCCACCTGGTGAGTTGCTCATTGGAGAAAGTGATGTGGGCAGTTGTGGCTAATCCCCCCAAATGGTGCTCTTTGGAAATAGTGTGAACTTTGGCAGCAAGAGAGGGCCTGCAGCGACTTTGCTGGAGTAATGTTTCTGAGGGCTTCTCTTGACTATCTTCTGGCCTAGGCCAATAATCAGACCTTGCGAGAGAAAATTCTACAAGTCAACTCCCTAGTGGAAGCCTTTGGGAATGCATGCACAGCCATCAATGACAACTCAAGCCGTTTTGGAAAATATCTGGAAATGATGTTTACACCAACCGGAGCTGTGATGGGGGCAAGAATCTCTGAATATCTCCTTGAGAAGTCCAGAGTTATAAAACAGGCAACGTGAGTGCACTACTTATCTCTGTTTTTATTCTGCAATATAAATTTGGAGGCTTTGGGATTTTGTGTGTGTGTGTGCACATGTGTGCTGGGGATTGAACCCAGGAGCACTGTACCACTGAACTGCATCCCCAGCTCCTCCTTTTTTCTCCCTCCCTCCCTCCCTCCCTCCTTCCTTCCTTCCTTCCTTCCTTCCTTCCTTCCTTCCTTCCTTCCTTCCTTCCCCTCACTCCCTCACTCCCTCCCTCCTTCCCTTCTCTTTCTTTCTTTCTCACTAAGTTGCTGAGAGCTCCAGTTGCTGAGGTCAGCCTCAGATTCGTGATCCTCAGGCCTCAGCCACTTGAGTTGTTGGGATTATAGGATTATGGTGTGTGCCATAGTGCCCAGTAGCTTTGAGAATTTTAATGGTTCCATCTTCATCCTTGCTCTTTCCCATTTCCCCAGCCTCCACAAGAGCAAGGAATTAATTGTTTAAGCAAAGGATCAGTGGTAATTTTTGACCAAAAAGATGTGAAGGGGCACAATACAAAGGGTTGGGGTTAAAGTGCTTTTGGAATAGGTGTACTTGCTTTTCCTAAACTGGCTGTAATCAGTAGAATTTAACAGTATTGCAGACACTTTTAAAATTCATTAGATCTTGGCTGGAGGTGTGGCCCAGTGATAGAGAGCTTGCCTTGCATGTGTGAGGCCCTGTGTTTAATTTTTGACACCACAAACATAATTTTAAAAAATCATTAGATCCCTTAAAATTGAATTTGTCTATTTAAAAAGAAAAGCAGAGGATATTCCTTATGTTCATTTTTTCCCTCTCGATGAGAGAAAAATATTCACAATTATTCTGTCTTAAGAAAAACAATATTAATAGGTAATTATAATCAGGGGCTGCGGTTATGGCTCAGTGGCAGAGGGCTTGCCTAGCATGTGTGAGCTGGGTTCAATTCTTAGCATTGCATATAAATAAATAAAATAAAGATTCACTGACAACTAAAAATCATTTTTTAAAAATAGGTAATTGTAATGAATAGCATGGGCTTTGCTCTGAGTTCAAATGCTAGCCCTGACACTGAGATCTTGGGCATATCACAACCTTTTCTGTGCCTAATCTGTCAAATGAAGATGCTATTACTGCCCACCTTAGGGTTTGCTGGGAGGATTAATGAGTTCATTTATATAAATTACTTTAAAGAATGCCTGATATGGTACATGCTCTCAGAGTGTTAGCCACTCTTGCCATTATTATCACTGCAGGACACCAGAGTTCCTCAGGAGTATAGCTTCATCTGGACCTAGACATACACTATTGAATGCCTGCTGTATTCCAGTGTTGTGTTCTTTCCTGGGGCTGAAAGAGTCAACAAGACAGACAAGATTGTTGTATTTATTGAGCTTGAAGTACATGGAAGGTTGGGGAGAGATGGGAAGATCTTGGTTATTAAACAAATAAACACAAATGTAGAGCAACTGTGATAGGTGCCAGGAAGCACTGTAAGGTTCTAGGAAGGTGAAACAGGAGAAAGGAAGAACACATCAGCTAGTCCTGGAGGAAAGAAGAGCTCCTCATACCAGACATTGAATATGAGATCTGAGGATCTCTAGGAGTTAGCCAACAAGGTGGGGATGAGAGCAGGAATCCAGAGAATGGCAAAGATGAGACTGAGAGCAGTTTGTGCAGGGCTCTGGAGGCAGGCTGAGGATTTTGGACCTTTTTTGAAAACCACTCTTAGGCTGTGGAACATTTCCAAGAAGGGAGTCACAAAACCCAACTTGCATTTTGAAATGCTAACGCTAGTTTCCATGAATCAATGGAGATGAGAGAAGGCTTGTGGTGCAGAGTCAGGGGCTGTTGTTAAATCTACATAGAGAATGTCAGCCTGGATGAGTGTAGAGAGGGGGACCTTCCCAGGGCTGCTAGGCAAGGAGAACCCACAGGCCTGGGTTTAGCCTAAGAACCCAAGCACAGGGGTGGGGATGGGGTGGGGTGAGGTGGGGGGTGCAGTGCTGGAGCACTTGTCCGGCCTGGGCAGAGCCTGAGTCAATCCCTGGCACCACAGAAAACCCAAGCAAAACCTAAGCTTCTTCCTCTACCATGCTCTTAGTTTCCTCACACAATGGAGGCTGTTGTGAACATTAAACAAGTGAACAGGAAATGGAGTGAGAAACATTTATGTTTCTCTGTGGCTTCTTGATTTATTTTTACAAGGTTCCCTGCTTCTTTCTTTGTCCCCAAATTAGAATGATTTTAACCTTTAGGGAGCGACCTCTGACAGAATGGAGACTATCTTGTTCTGTGTTCACACGTAAAGTGCTCTTTTACAAAGCTACTGTGTGGAGTGTTCCTCTCACACCTGCACTGCTTTCTGGGGAGTGTTGCTCCTCACTCTCCTCACGTGCAGCACGGGCTTAATAATGCCAACTCCACAAGGCTCTTAGGAGAATTAAATGAGGTGAAGAGAAGGTAGGCCTTACAAGTCCTATTCATCCATGGTGGTTCTTATCACTTGTGGGCACTCTGTAGGATTCCCCTTCCTGGTCCCCGTGTTGCTGAGTGTGGTCTTATAGTCAGTTTTGGCAAATGGGCATTTAATGGTAGCTTTCCAGAGGCTGGCAAAGACTAAGATGGTGGCTGGTCCATGGGCTGGGCCCACTCATAACTACGTAACTACAATGAACACAGTTCAACTGCTGATCCCCTCCACAGCACCATGGACGGGGACTCTGAGCAGGAAGTAAGCCTTGGCTGAGATTAGGCATTAAGATCTCATGGTTAGAAGATGGAAAAATATACCCTGTTCATGGATAGGTAGAAGTAACATCATCAAAATGGCGATATTACCAAAAGTTCTCTATAGGTTTAATGCAATGCCAATCAAAATCCCAACGGCATTTCTTGTAGAAATAGAGAAAGCAATCATGAAATTCATATGGAAAAATAAAAGACCCAGAATAGCAAAAACAATGCTAAGCAGGAAGTGTGAATCAGGCGGTATAGCTATACCAGACTTCAAACTATACTACAGAGCAATAGTAACAAAAACAGCATGGTACTGGTACCAAAACAGGCGGGTGGACCAATGGTACAGAATAGAGGACACAGAAACCAATCCACAAAACTACAAATATCTTATATTCGATAAAGGGGCTAAAAGCATGCAATGGAAGAAGGATAGCATCTTCAACAAATGGTGTTGGGAAAACTGGAAATCCATTTGTAACAAAATGAAACTGAATCCCTTTCTCTCGCCATGCACAAAAGTTAACTCAAAGTGGATCAAGGAACTTGATATCAAATCAGAGACATGGCGTCTGATAGAAGAAAAATTTGGCTATGATCTACATACTGTGGGGTCGGGCTCCAAATTCCTCAATAGGACACCCATAGCACAACAGTTAATAACTAGAATCAACAAATGGGACTTACTCAAACTAAAAAGTTTTTTCTCAGCAAAAGAAACAATAAGAGAGGTAAATAGGGAGCCTACGTCCTGGGAACAAATCTTTACTCCTCACACTTCAGACAGAGCCCTAATATCCAGAATATACAAAGAACTAAAAAAATTAGACAATGAGATAACGAATAACCCAATCAACAAATGGGCCAAGGACCTAAACAGAAATTTCTCAGAGGAGGACATACAATCAATCAACAAGTATATGAAAAAATGCTCACCATCTCTAGCAGTCAGAGAAATGCAAATCAAAACCACCCTAAGATACCATCTCACTCCAGTAAGATTGGCAGCCATTAGGAAGTCAAACAGCAACAAGTGCTGGCGAGGATGTGGGGAAAAGTGTACTCTTGTACATTGCTGGTGGGACTGCAAATTGGTGCGGCCAATTTGGAAAGCAGTATGGAGATTTCTTGGAAAGCTCGGAATGGAACCACCATTTGATCCAGCTATTCCCCTACTCGGTCTATTCCCTAAAGACCTAAAAAGAGCACACTATAGGGACACTGCTACATCCATGTTCATAGCAGCACAATTCACAATAGCAAGACTGTGGAACCAACCTAGATGCCCTTCAATAGACGAATGGATAAAAAAAATGTGGCATTTATACACAATGGAGTATTACTCTGCATTAAGAAATGACAAAATCATAGAATTTGGAGGGAAATGGATGGCATTAGAGCAGATTATGCTAAGTGAAGCTAGCCAATCCCTTAAAAACAAATGCCAAATGTCTTCTTTGATATAAGGAGAGTAACTAAGAACAGAGTAGGGACGAAGAGCATGAGAAGAAGATTAACATTAAACAGGGATGAGAGGTGGGAGGGAAAGGGAGAGAGAAGGGAAATTGCATGTAAATGGAAGGAGACCCTCAGGGGTATACAAAATTACATACAAGAGGAAGTGAGGGGAAAGGAGGAAAAATATAAGGGGGAGAAATAAACTACAGTAGAGGGGGTAGAGAGAGAAGAGGGGAGGGGAGGGGGGAGGGGGGATAGTAGAGGATAGGAAAGGCAGCAGAATACAACAAACACCAGAATGGCAATATGTAAATCAATGGTTCTGCAACTGATGTGATTCTGCAATCTGTATATGGGGTAAAAATGGGAGCTCATATCCCACTTGAATCAAAGTGTGAAATATGATATATCAAGAACTATGTAATGTTTTAAACAACCTACAATAAAAATTAATTAAAAAAAAAAAAAGATCTCATGGTGTTTACAATGGTGGCAAGACCTAGCCAATCCTGATAGATAAAGGGATGGAGATCAAATCGGATTTATGCAAGGGATGGACTTTGAGGGGAAATTTGAAAGAATTGAGAATCAGAAGTGTTTGCAAAAAAAAAAAAAAAAAAAAAAACAAAAAAAAACTGTAGGAGAGTACGATCAAGATGGGTCAGCCAAAGCCTGCCAAACCTTTAATGGAAGGTTAAGGAACAAGTGGTATTTGTGCCAGGTGTACCTCCTCCAGACTCAGTGCAGCCCCCATCCCTCCATGCTCAAGGTAGAAACTAGGAGGCAGACCCCAGCTCCCACCTTCATTCCATCTATTAGGCTGTTCTTTTGGTTGTTTCTCCAAAGCATGTATTTAAGCCCACCCTCTCCATCACCTCTGCCATTCCCCTATCTAGGCCACATTGCTTTCTCACCTGGACCTCCCAACGCGTCTCTCTGTATACATTGTGGCTTCTTACAATCTAGTCCCATGCTGTGGCTGGACAGTACTTTCACTACAGATCTGTCCACGCCATGTACTTCTAGTGCCTCCCAAGTCCCTGTGTGGGCTGGTGCTGCCTGCCTGTCCACTCCTTCTCACTGGCACCCTTTTCAACCTTCATGGGTGTTGTGCTCAGAGCCCTTGTGTTTAGAAGGGCTGTTTTTTTCAACCTTCATGGGTATTGTGCTCAGAGCCCTGTTTAGAAGCTTTCTTTCCCCTTCTCTTTGTAGCTCCTTCCAGCCCCTCTCCAGACGTTAGGGCTTCACGTTACCATGGTTTCCTCAGACAGGCCCTCCCCTGACTTGACACAGGTCATCCCTTTTCTCAGCACTCAACTCAGCCCCCTGCTCATTTCGTCCAAAGCCCTCATCTGGTGGGCGTTTCTATTTGTTTCATCTAACCCATCTCCAGAAGGAATGCTCCAAAAGGCCATGAATCTTCTCAGTCCTGTGTCCCTGACACCCCACAACACGGTACCCGCCTTGATCAGTACTCAATACATTTATTAGTTGAATAGTAGCCTTTTTATTATGTGTCCATATCCCATAACATCATATCGTATACCTTAAATATACACAATACAATTTATTTTAAAAGATAAAGATTAATTTTTAAATTTATTGAGTGAATAAAGGAGTGAGGAACGGCAGATAGGGACATCAGGGATACAGAGCAGTGACAAGAACATTTCTCCCATCATAAACTGACTCCAGCTCCCAGGCTGTGCACCTATCTAAAAAGGCTCTGACCAAAGTGGCCTAAAAGGGGTAGACAGCAGAAGACCAGAGAGACTAAGGAATGACATTTTGAGTGGTACTTGAGAGTACACCAACTTAGGAGTCTGCAGACCTCAGTTCTGGGACTAATCCTTCCTTGTAGGACCTGTAAGGGACTTCCTGCCCGAGGTTCCAGGAAAGGAGGAGTTTGACTGATCTAAGTTGAACCTCACTGTCTCTGAAGCAACAGAAGGCATGTGACAGATGCATAGGTGTGGGGCTGGAAGTGAAAGAGCTCTAAATATGTGTAACCTGAGCACCTACCTGTTCCATTCTGTAAAACTTCCCTCTGCTTATAGTAAAGTGTGTTTAAATATGTAACATTGTGAGGATTACATTATGAATCCTAACTCTATTACTGTTCAGCAATTGGAGTGAAGTATATTTAATTAGCTGAGAATGAAAACTTACCATCGAATATTTTGTAACGAAAGGAAATGATATAAATGACTTATGGTAGGGAATCCCAGAACATGGTATTAATAAAGTCTCTTTCTTTTTGTTTTAGGGGAGAGAAAAATTTTCACATATTTTACTATATTTATGCTGGTCTTTATCACCAAAAGAAACTTTCTGAGTTCAAACTTCCTGAGGAAAAACCTCCTAGGTAAGTATCAGGGATTTGGCTTGTTAATTTTGCATGAATGCACAATTAGCAACTGACAAATTCAGAAGTAAATGGATCTGCTTTCCTAACTGGAAACTCACAGCCTATTTAACTTAAATACATAGGAGGAAGTGGCAGGAACCACATCTGCCCATTTGCATTTTTTTTCTAGAATATTCAAAAACTCAACTACAGCCATTTTACTCAGCCTTGTACACCATTATTCCCCACAGTGTTAGATGGTAAAGGAAATGACTTCCAAAAGAGCCAAAGTAGCACTTGTCCTGGAACCTGAGGTATCATTTTCCAAGTCAGTGCTCATGGTGTTTGGTCCTATTCCATTTCATTTAGGTACATAGCTGATGAAACTGGAAGAGTCATGTATGACATAATTTCCAAGGAGTCTTACAGAAGCCAGTTTGAAGCAATTCAGCATTGTTTCAGGATTATTGGATTCTCTGAAAAGGTAAGTGATTGTCAGGAGAGAAACTCAAGTGTTACTAATCTTCAATGACCATGAGTGAAGACATGGACGTTCTAGCTTGGGGCAGGATACTTTCCACATGCCACAGTGGTCATCTGAGAAGGTCTTGCTACTCCAAGTGTGGTCTGAGGACCCAAACTGTCATCTCCTGAGAACTTATTTAAAATGCAGAATCTTGGGTCCATCCAAGAATGACTGAATCAGAATCTGCATTGTAGCAAGACACCCAGTGGACATAAAGAAGAGAAGCACTGTTGTCAGGATCATGTATCTGTGAATTCTTATCACTATCATCAGTTCACGATAGCGGAATAACGAGCACCAAGGCAAGAGTGTCCCTTTTTGAGTTGGAGTCATTCACCATGAAAGTGAATTGTGACTAGAGTACAGGCATGCACCCATTACACCCAAGCTACAGAATTATATTTATGCAAGTGACTCTTTGTGCATGGAGACAAATTAATTAAGACCCTTTTAACTTTTTTGCTGTCACTTCCCTCTCCCCGGCACATAGTTGTACATTTTTAACTAGAGTTCTAAGTATTGCACTACTCTTATCACACAGATACAGGTTTCTCTCTTAAATATATGCTAGGAGTGACAGACACTATTTATAACCGTAGGCTCAAATATTATTCAGAGATACATTATGTCATCGCATCTGGCCTTCATGCGTCAATTTTGCAAAACATAGTTTCTTTTACTTTTCTAACAAAGGGAGTAAATGACTAGAAGGTAGGTAAGAGTGTTACATCTTAAGGAATTAGGTTACAAAACACTCCAGTCACCTTGGGACAGCCACTCGGAATAGATTGCTTCTATAATCCAGTGAGTTTGGCTAGCCCTTCCCTCTTCCCCAGCACGGTTGATTTTAGTCATAATAATAGCTTTCTTTTTCCATCCAGCTGCTAATTTTCTCTGTTGGCCTCCCACTGACTTTAAACTGACAGACAGTGGAAAATCCCAAAGGTCAGATAAAAATAGAAATATATTTCCCTTGGCTCCTTAGAGGAGAGCAATTAAACAGGTTTCAACGTTGTTAAAGGAGCTTTATGTTATTAATTTACCAGAGCTGGTTTTTATCCAATAAGCATCACCAGAACACTCAAAGTGGAGTGGACATGACAGCAGAGTCATTTCAAGTCATCTGGGTCATTCCAAAGTGTTTGGGGGCATATGTCCTTAAAAGCTACAGGAGCCATAGCAAAGTCAGCCCCTAAGATTGACAGTATTTTACTCCTAGGGAATATACAGATGATTATAGAATGCTATGAAGAGACTGGCCCCAGCGCTAATAGAATGCATACAATAATGCTATTATAATAATCCTTTAAGTACCCCTGATAATAATCAAACAGATGCTGTTTTAAGGAAACAAAATTAAAAACAGAAGAAATTAAGTATATGTCCTTGAAGTAAGCCATCCCTAGCCCCTGTGTAAAAAAAAGTCCAGTAGAAATGAATTAATGAATGAATGTATAAATAAATATGAAAAGAATCAAATAAAAATGATTGTAAAAATTCTTAATTTGTGCCTGGCCTACACTGTTAAATGAATAACTGGAGTAATGGCATATCTCTGTATCTTTCCCATGTTCAATATTAATTCATACTTGAAATAAACCAAATTATGTCAGTTAGCAACTGTGGAAATTTGAGGAAGAGGCTGGATCTTCTCTACCTGACATTAGATTTTGTGTTTATGTTGGTGCAGACAACCTGTTTTGCTGGATTAACTCAGTTCACTTTGTGTTTATAAACTCACAGTAATGTGACTAAATTCAGGAAGATTCAATTCAATGAAGTCAGGCAGCAGATGCCAAATGGATGATGTAACAGAACTTTCTCTGAAGTTTTTCTGGCAGACATTTCTAGGCAGAACTTAAGTGAACTGGTCAATTCAATAAAAATTATGTTTCCTGTCCTTCTTGGAAGGTCATTAGTCCCCTGCAGAAATCCCTTAAGTTTTTCTGAAACCCTTAACAGCAAAATTATGAATAGCAAACCTTGGTGAGGACTCAGGAAGATGAATTTTAATTCTGGGACACTGGCCAAAAGTACTGCAAGGAACACTTGACTATGAGTTTATTGTAAAGAAACTTCTCTGGTAGAAGGAACTATGTACTAATGATGATGGTGTCTTGCAAGGGTCTCAAGGGATCATTCCTAAAATCCTATCGTGAATACCAGTGCTTTCCAACTTTTACGTCTGGAGCCAAACCATACTGTTTTATGTTTAATATTATACTTGTTTTGCTGGTATGGGAATTATCATAACATATTAAATACATGGAGTTTTAAAATGTATTTATATTTAATACCACATGAAAACTTTGGGGGCTGATGGACTAGGTGATGGTCAAGATTGGGTATATCCTGCAGATCCCTGGGTGCAGAGGGTTAAGGAGAAGGCTTTGAGTTCAGAGCAGAATTTCTTCCCTTTATTCAAAATAGATATGAATCCAAAGAGAGAGAGATTGAAGGGCTTTATGTTAAAATATAACTTGGGGGTCTTGAAGTGGCCAATGTCTCCACTTAGACAATAGGGTACCATTGACTTTTAAGATGCCCACTTGTGAACCTCTGCCTAGGAGAAGAGTAAGGTGCTGGATAGAGCTTGTAGGGAGATGGCCCTAAGGCAGGGCTTGGTGCAGAACTGGTGAAAAACTAAAGGATTTATAGAAAAGAAAGAAGGCAAAGCAAGACTGATAGGAGAAGTAAATTCCTAAGGAGGCACAGGAGGACAACTGCCTGAGAAGCCTGGGAGCCAGGTTGAGGGAGAGTCCAGTAAATCAGTGCTAGGTTCTTCTCAACTTTCAGCCTGGCCTCAGCTCTTTCCGGGGAATGCTGATATCAGTAAAGAAGTGCCTTCTGAGAAAAAGAGAGAGGCAGCAGAGACCATGCATCCACAGTGGGGCTTTGATGGAGGACGCTGTCCCCACTTTGGCCAGCTGATGGAGAGGCTGAGTTCACACTCATCCACAGTCTAGGAGGATGACCCAACTGGAGGACTTCTTAGTCTTCCTGATAATATTGCTTGTTCTCAGTGAAGTTATCTCATTTTTTTTTTCATATAGAAAGTTGGAGCCTGATGGGAAATAAAAGAGAGAGCAGTGAGATAGAGACAGAAAAGGCAGAGGTTCCAGAAAAAGTGCCATAGTTGGAGATGAGGCAAGAGAAAACTTCATGAGAGAGGTAGAAAGGCTTCCCCAGGATGTCTGTGAGCAGAAATGAAGAGAACTTTGAACAAGAGTGTGGGGGAAGGTGGAGTCATTTCACAGATGGACATACAGCAGAATGAGCTCGCCGTGACTGTATATGGGTGATGTTTGACGCAGACACAGTGGTGGATGTAGGTTTCTAGGTCATAAAGGAAGCATTGATTAATCCACATGTAGGGCTAAAGGAGCCAAGAGGGGGAATAGCCCAGAAATGTGCATAGGGAGCACCCTAAGGCTAATAACCCCTTCGTAAGGGAGCCTTGGATACTCCTTCCCCACTTCTCTCACTGAACCAAGGAAGGAGACTTGAGCTACCATTAACTCTGGTGAGTCAAACAGTGTTTGAACCTAAAAGTTTTCACTCAAGGTCATGGTAGTTTTCCACTTTTGTTGGCTGCCTGGGCATTGTGTTGAAGAGATGCTTGCCAGAGAAGCAACAGGGCGGGATGCTGGTGTCAAGGGCATGATCTTTGATAACCATTTTCTTTGCGAATCATCATCCCAGGGGCGAAATACCTAGAAACTTTATTTGGGGAGGTTTTGAGCCTTGTACTATAACATATAAAAGGTAATAATGTTTAGTTAGAGGAAGTACATTTTTCCTCTAAGAGTATTCCCAAGTTTTAGATATCCTCCCGAGTAACTGGATATAGAATAGCAGATGTAGTAGAAGTCACTGCCTGAGACTCCTTCACTCCCTTGGATCTGCCTCCAGGGAGTCAGGAGTCGCCTGATGCACTCAGCAAGCCTCACACTGTATTGATCAAGGTAATGAGGTGCTGTCATGTTAAATCCAAGCGAGTCCCAGAAAACCCATTTGGTAGGTGTTCTCCTTAGCCACTTTTAAGTCGTGTGATTAAACAGTGATTCTTGAAGGCAGAAACATGACATCTTGCCTTTGATTTAGAAGTTAGAAGAAAAATATTTATCTGCAGGAGAAGCCAGCTTAGAGTCCTCATTTGTCTTTGTAGCATTATCAGGTATCCAGCAGATGTCACTGTTAAAGCCTGTGTTCAATTTTTGGCTTTACTGAGTAATGTTTACAGGAAAGCTCAATTTGGGGGGCGATGCTTTATCAATGATGTAATGACAGTTTCTATTAGTTTGCTACTGTGTATAGTACTAAATCAAGTAATCTGCCTGAGTATTTTTGTGGAAGCATTTTTCTCCATCTATAAACATAAAATGCAGAAATTTCCTAAGCATGTCATTGCTTCAAATACAGAAAATGTAAATTCTAAAATAAATAAATAAACTTTATTTTTAAAAACAAATAGTGCTACATAAATATTCAATTTTTAATATAAAAGATGACTTAAATTATCTGAATTGTTTTTACTCACATTTCTGACATCAAATATGTGAGGTCTTTCCCCCTATACACACATCAACTAATTCTCTGACACCAGCTGAATGGCCTACAATTCAATTCAATTCTATGCACCTGAAATTACCATTAGATCCCTTAAGACTGCTCCGACTTCAGGCAACAATTGCAAGTCCCAGGACTCCCGTTTTGACGGACTGGTTATAAATTAGGAGTTACCATGAACCTCTCCCAAGTTTGATTTGCTGCAATGATTTATAGATCTCAGGAAAACACTTTACTTTTTGTTACAGATTTAGAAGAAAGGATAAAACCCAGGAATAGCCAAAGGAAAAATGCAAAGGAAAACACTGGTAGTAAAGGGCTCAGAGCTTCTGTGCCCTCTGGGCATGCCACTGTCCCTCACTTCCATGTAGTCACCAACTTGGAAGCTCTCAGAAGCCCATTTTTTAGGGGTTTCAATGGAAGTCCATTACATATGCTTGATTGATGAAGTATTGGCCACTGTTGATAAACTCAATTTCTGGCCTTGTTTTCCTCCCCAGTTTGGTGGGTTGAGGACTGAAAGTTCTAGACTCTAGGCACATTCTTGGCTAACCAGCCCCTATCCTGAGTCTATCTAGAGACTAACTAAGTCACCTTATTAGTATAAACTCAGGTATGGTGCCAAAAACAAGATTTCTGTTACCCAGTGTCAAGGATTCTAACAGCTCTTGTGCCAATAACTGGTGACCAGGGCCAACTATTTATTTATTATTATATTACAATAACACAAATAATTCTAGTGAGTCCCAAAGCATTTCTTGACTTCATTCATAACCGTATGCTGCATCATGTAACTTTGAGATATTCTAGTGAGCCATCATGAGATGTGCTCCCAACTCCGTCATAAAAGCTACACTCAAAAGAAGTGAAAGGAACATATCTTTGATTTGATGACAGGACCATACCTGAATTTGGGAGCTGGCATTGGTTAGAGTACAAAGCTAAAAAGTGGCTTAAAGAACAAAGAAGGCCAGTTCCCTCTTTCACCACTATTCCAGGGAAGGAGGGTCAGGTTTCAGAGCAACTCTGTTCCACTGATCCATCATTGGTCTAAAAGTGTCCTCAGTGGCATGGTTGAGGCTGGGTTGCTGGGTGTTCCAGTCAGCAATAATGAGGAAGAAAGCATGGAGGGTGCATGCTCACCCCTAGAGAGCCTGATCCTAGAAGAGGGCCTCATTATTCTGCCTATTCCATTGATACCATTTAGTTAATTTCACCTCTAACTGCAAAGGAGGTCGGGAAATTTGTGTCTGCCTAGGAAAGGGGTGGGGGATGATGGAAAACTAGCAGTTTCCACCAGAGAGCTAGTGACTCATTGGTTTGATTGGCAATGACCTTCAAATCCGGTTCTCCATGTCCTTTTCAGGAGGTGCACTCCGTGTACAGAATTCTGGCTGGGATTTTGAATATCGGGAACATTGAATTTGCAGCTATTTCCTCTCAACACCAAACTGATAAAAGTGAGGTGCCCAATCCTGAAGCTTTGGAAAACGGTAATTATTTGATGCTTCTGTGCTATGTTGCCAAGCAATATTTCTTTCACTGTGGTAGTTTTCCAAAATCTGTAGAATAAAATGCAGCTTTAGCTGATTCTATTGGCTCTGGATGTTTTCACTAAGCAGCATTTCCCTAAGGATATCCTATGGAGTATCAATGCTCAATCCATAGATTGCAAATAGGTATTCCACAGAAAAGAATTCCATGGCCAGTAACTTTGGACAGTGGTTCTCAACCTTGGCTGCATTTGAAAATTATCTACAAATGTTTTAGGGGAAAAATGCAGGAATATTTTTGGGGAAAAAAAAATGGAGCTTCTGAGTAAGGATTCTCATAGGATTCTACTGCCTAAAACAAGGAGGAGGTTGGTCCTCACTGTGGACCTACTGAATCAGCACCTGCAGGAGAGAAAGCAGGCGCCAATTTATTTTTAAAGTTCTGTGGGTAATTACAGTGGCACAAAGAATGAGAATTCTCAGTTATAAATAAGCAAGCTGATTTAAATACAGTTAAAAAACTTTCTATGTTAAACTGCAGCATTTTTTAGGGCCTTTAATATACTAGTGTACTTTGTGACTCTCTAAGAGAATACAGTCTATGACATTCCCTCCAACCACACCCTCCCTATCCCCCCTTTTTTTCATCAAAAACCTATTTAAAATAAAAAAATTAATATATTGTTGTCTGGATAAAAAAATAAAATATAAAAACACCTTACTTTAAGTCTGGGAATGTAGCTCAGTGGTAGAGTTCTTGCCTAGTATGCATCAAAAACAAACAAATAAACAAACAAAAAAACGATGTTAGTGTTGCAGGTGATAACTGGAGCCCAAAGAAAGTGGCTCTCCCAAGACACACAAGGGAAGCCAATGAAAGAGCTGAGAATAGTATTCAAAAGTTCTAATTCCTGGCTGAGCTCTCTTTAAATACAGCCAGGCATCATTCCTCAATGATACCATCAAGTATCCAACTTCTAGGCTACGAGGTGGGTGGGCCCTCTCCTATCTCCAGATCAGTGTATCAGAGTAAAAGACTTGGGGTCTGCCTCCAGGGCTCATTAGCTGTTCAGTTTTAGTGTCATGGAAAAAGTATGGGTCCAGAGAAGGCTCAGAAAACCTCTGGATGTGTGCGCACATGCACCTGCCAGCCCCGAGGAGTGCAGAATCCTGACTATCAGGCTAACAGCAGCTGATAGACAGGTGGACCCTTTCCATCCCAGGAGAAATCTAGGAGCATCCTCACATTTCCATTATTTTAAAAGTAGCATGGTGTTTTATGCATGAATATGAATTAGTAATTTGTCAGAGACTTCTCTGGTGCTGGCTGTCTGCCTTTTTCTTCTGAAACTGTATTCTCTACTGAAATGTTCTATTCCCCCTTTGCACGTGCCTTGTCCACTCTGATTTAACACAAGACAATTCTTTGTGATGCTATGTCTTTGGAAGCCAGGTGGAATGCTTCTCAGATAATCCAAAATAAAAACCCACAATAAAAAAAATGAAGCAAAACAACAACAACAAAATACTTATGAAGAGCCTTCAGATCAGTTTGAGAGCCACTGTATCCATCTAAATGCTTCGTGGGCTAGGGTCCCAGCTTGTTGATCTTGAAGTACCTAGGATACGGGCTTGTACCTAGAAGGTGTTGAATAAATGCTGAACCATAGACTGATTGAAGGGATGGCCACATTCCCCAGTGTCATCCTTACTTTTTGTTCCAGCTGCTTCTATTCTCTGCATCAGCCCCAAAGAGCTGCTGAAGGCCCTCACATCCCACTGTGTGGTCACCCGGGGTGAGACCATCGTCCGTGCCAACCCTGTGGACAGGGCTGAGGATGTTCGGGATGCCATGTCGAAAGCTCTGTATGGGAGGCTCTTCAGCTGGATTGTGAATCGCATCAATACACTCCTGCAGCCAGAGAAAAACATATGGCAAGTGCCCCCAGAACAAGCGAAGGCCTGGGAAAGCAGTTCTCAACCTGGTGGCTCTTGGGGTCTACAAGAGGAAGCATTTTGCCCTCTTTGAGGTTTTCTTTAGCAGAGCATTCAGGCTTTCTCCTTTAAAAGACAAAATAGAATCCAAAAGAATCAGAGTGTTTATACCAGGGAGGAGAATGATTGATGGAGCCATTCAAGTGAGTAGGCTTGGCTGGGAGCTGGACAAACTGAGTTCACATCCGAGGTCTACAGCTTAAACAGCTCCATGTTCAAAGTTAAAGTTTTCCCATCTGTAAGATGAGAATGATATATCTATCCTCCTTACTATTTTTTTGGAATCACATGGACATTTACAAAAAGTTTTAAAGTACAGCATCTTCCATTATTATTATGATGCTCCCCCCTGCCCCCAAAGCATTGGCTATTAATTGTTTCTTATATAGTGGAGGAAATGACAATGTTGAATTCTGAACAGCACTCTTCTGAACAAGCTTTGTATAATGCATATGCAGAGGCTATAGCCACTGCATTGATGTAATAGATGGAGCTTCTGAGTAGGGGCTTGAAGGATTCTAGTACCTAAAAAAAAAAAAAAAAAAAAATACTATTGAAAAACCTAATGAACCAATGGTTGATGACATAAACTGTCCCTGCCTTGAAGGTGGCAGCATGAAGCTTTTGTCTGCATGTGAGTGGGCCCATGTGTTGATGGAAACTCGGGCACACATATTCTCATGGTTTTGAGATGAATGTTTCCTCCCTTGAAGGATTTTATTCATCTTTCTTGTGCAGTCATTCAGGTAATGGAATGAACGTGGGAATCTTGGACATTTTTGGATTTGAGAACTTTAGGAGAAATTCATTTGAGCAGCTCTGCATAAACATCGCCAATGAACAAATCCAGTACTATTTCAATCAGCACGTCTTTGCTCTTGAGCAGGTAAGAGTGAACTCTGAAGTTACTAAACTAGATGGGAAAGGTGTCTCCAAACTTCCCATGATTTGAAGCAAAATCCCTATTAGGCTAAGTGGTAAAAGACTTAAAACCACTGATGAGATGGTCCTGTCAAAACAAACTATCTACATTTAGTATGAAAAAAAGAAATATTGATTTCTGTGGACACTCACATTTTCTCACTTGATTGGAGCTGGTGACAAGCCAATTACTTAAGTCTTGCTTCAAAATTCTTTCATGCATATTGCCTGAAATACTTTACTCTCTTCTGTTTGAACCCCAAATCTCTGATTGTGTCCAAAATGACATAAGGTGATCTTGAATTCAGGTCATAGGTTTTTATAAAAAATATTTTTATTTTTTAGTTATAGGTGGATACAGTGTCTTTATTTTGCTTTATGTGGTGCTGAGAATCGAACCCAGTGCCTCATGCATACTAAGCGTGTGCTCTACCTCTGAGCCAGCCCCAGGTCATAGGTTTTTAATACCTGCACTAGCCATCCCTATCTTCCATCTCCTCTGTACCAGATGCCTCAGTAACTGGAGGGAATTAAGATCTGTTTATGGATTTCTAGAAATAGAAGTCTTTCCTTTCTGAGCTCAGTGATAAGTTCCATAGGGTGAGAATCTTGTGAACCCAAGGGGTGCCCTTCTCCTGTGGCAACAGCCTGCATAGCAAAGCCTACTCTACACCAACCCTTACTTAAACCCCAGGCTTTCCTTCTGCATAAAAGAGACACAATAACAAATATTCTGAACAAGCTCTGTAAGTGCAGGGACAATTATTTTAATGCAACTATATGAGGACACATGAACTCTGCTATAATTAGATAAATACAGAGACACCAAGTGAAAATACTGTGCCAATATTGGTTTTATCACGGCAGCTGGATAAATCTGCAGAGCATACCTCATCAGCTCATCCTGCACACAACTCACCTTGGCTTCCATCCATTTATCTCCCTGGGAAATCTGGAGTTTTTCTAGTTTTCTATACCAGAATGATTCCTTTTGTGTAGAATGTAGAAGTCTTCTTTCTTCCTGTTTTAAACCATATTTATCACCAAAATATTTTTTTTCCGGTTTTACTTTGTGCATAAGTATCTAAATTAGGAACCCCCAAGTCTGTGTTTGGACGACAACTTTTGCTGGCTTGAGCTGCCTGCCACAGGCCACCTATAAGCCACACGTAAACGCATAGCTGCAACAGGCCGGTATGCAGAAGATTCCTTTACTGCACACATCCAACACATCCTGTTTTCCATATGCATTCAAGTTTGTTAAACCTGGAAAGTCCAGGCCAAAGTATCCTGGTGGTATTGAGGCCAGTTTCTGGCTAGAGAGATTTACAGTCTGTTTCCCTCCAGATGGAGTATAAGAACGAGGGCATTGATGCCATGCCTGTGGAGTATGAGGACAATCGCCCACTTCTGGACATGTTCCTCCAGAAGCCCCTGGGCCTGCTTGCACTTTTAGATGAGGAGAGTCGGTTTCCCCAAGCAAGGGACCAGACCCTGGTTGGTAGGTATCTTTTGGAAAAAAAAAAAAATGGACACATCTACTTCTAACAGAAATTGGTTTCATGTCATCAAGTGAATGTGGGTTTTTAAATTTTTTTAATTTGCTTTAATTAGTTATACATGACAGTAGAATGCATTTATGCACTTTGATATATCATACATAGATAGGATATAATTTCTCAGTTAGTTCTGAGGGTACATGTTGCAGAATCATATTGGTTACGCAGTCACACACACACACACACACACACATATACACAATAATAATATCTGTTTCATTCTACTATCTTTCCTATCCCCACATCCTCTCCTCTTCCCTCCCATCACTTCCCTGTACCTAATCTAAGGTAATGCTATTCTTTTCTGCTCAACCACCTTATTATGAATTAGCATCCGCATATTAGAGAAAACATTCGGCCTTTGGTTTTGTGGGATTGGCTTATTTTGCTTAGCATAATATTCTCCAACTCCAACCATTGACTGGCAAATGCCATAATTTTACTCTTCTTTAAAGTTGAGTAATATTCCATTGTGAATATATATACCACATTTTCATTATCCATTCATCTATTGAGGGTTACCTATGTTGATTCCATAGTCTAGCTATTGTGAATTGAGCTGCTACAAACATTGATATGGCTGCATTACTATAGTATGCTGATTTTAAGTCCTTTGGGTATAAACCAAGCAGTGGGATAGCTGGGTCAAATGGTGGTTCCATTTCCAATTTTCTGAGGAATCTTCATACTGCTTTCCATAGTGCTTGCACCAATTTGCAGTCCCACCAGCAATGTATGAGTGTACCTTTTCTATCACATCCTCACCAACATTCATTGTTGCCTATATTCTTGATGATTGCCATTCTAAAGCTATATATGCTAAACCTAAGGCCAGCATCATTCTAAATGGAGAAAAATTGAAAGCATTCCTTCTAAAAACTGGAACAAGACAAGGACGCCCTCTTTCACCACTTCTATTCAACATCATCCTTGAAACTATAGCCAGAGCAATTAGACAAAAGAAAGAAATTAAAGGGATACAAATAGGTAAAGAAGATCTCAAACTATCACTATTTGCTGAGACATGATTCTATATCTAGAAGATCCAAAAATTCCACCAGAAAACTTCTAGAACTGATAAATGAATTCAGCAAAGTAGCAGGATATAAAATCAATACCCATAAATCAAACACATTCCTATACACCAATGAAGAATCCACTGAAAGAGAAATTAGGAAAACTACTCCATTCACAATAGCTTAAAAAATAAAATAAAATACTTGGGAACCAATCTAACAAAAGAGGTGAAAGACTTCTACAATGAAAACTACAGAACACTAAAGAAAGAAATTGAAGAAAACCTCAGAAGATGGAAAGATCTCCCATACACTTGGATAGGCAGAATCAATACTGTCAAAATGGCCATACTACCAATGACATTCTTCATAGAAATAAAAAAAGCAATCATGAAAATTATTTGGAAAAATAAGAGACCCAGAATAGCTAAAGCAATCTTAGCAAGAAGAGTGAAACAGGAGTCATCACAATACAGACCTTAAACTCTATTACAGAGCTATAGTACCAAAACCAGCATTTTGGTATTGGCACCAAAATAGACTTGTAGACCAATGGGTACAGAATAAAGGACACAGAGACAAACCCACATAAATATGGTTATGTCATACTAGACAAAGGTGCCAAAAACATTCACTGGAGAAAAGGTAGCCTATTCAACAAATTGTGCTGGGAAAACTGGAAATCCATATGTAGCAAAATGAAATTAAACCTCTATCTCTCACACCCTGCACAAAAATCAACTCAAAGTGGATCAAAGACTTAGGCACTAGAACAGAGACCCTGTGCCTAATAGAAAAAAAAAAAAAATAGGCCCAAATCTTCACCAGTCGACCTAGGATCTCACTTCCTTAACAAGACTCCTAAAGCATAAGAAGTAAAATCAAGAATTAATAAATAGGATGGGTTCAAATTAAAGAGCTTCTTCTCAGCAAAAGAAACAATTAATAAAAAAAGGAGAGAGCCTACAGATTGGGAGAAAATCCTTACCATATGCACCTCCGATAAAGCATTAATCTCTAGGACATATAAGACATATAAAGAACTCAAAAAACTTGACACCAATCAATCCAATCAATAAATGGGCTAAGGAACTGAACAGACGTTTCACAAAAGAAGATATACAACCGACCAACATATTTATGAATGTGTTTTAATGAGTATACCCTATGTATTTTGGCTACCTGGTGGGTTGTTAAAGTATAATCTCCATTTTAATGGAGTTGTGATGTCCTGGTAGAATTTGTATCTTAAAGGAAACCCATCACCATCCCTATACCCTCCTGCCTTCCTATTTCCCACCAACACAAATGCCATTACCCTTGTCCTCATTTGCTCCCCTTCCTTTTTGTACCCCCATCTCATATCTTTACTTGATCCACCATCCACCTGCGTTCCCAGGTGGCACAGAAGCTTCTTCCAGACTCACACTTCCCCCTCCTGCCAGACAACCGGGCTCATTTCTAAAGCCCCCATTCCTACTGGTGCCTACAGGTTGAAGATGGGGTACTTCTTCCTGGCAGCTAGGACCCTCTATTCTTTCAGCATTTTCCTTTTGACCTCTTCCTTCTTCTGGAATCTTTGGTTTTACATGAGCTTCACTCCTCACTAGATGGTGAGATGCCTGGGGCCCCAGGCCCCCCGGACCTGTGTGCCTTAGGTCCTGAGCACGCTTCCTCCCACAGAGCAGGCTCCCAGCTGCAACCACACAATGCAAAGGTGCTTGTGAGGGAGGAACAGGAAGTTCAAGCCTTTTCCCCAGATGGAAAATTGATTTATGGGAGAGATTCACATCTAGGGGTTGAAATTGTCACCTCAGTGGTTTTCTTTTTTTTTTTTTTTCCATAATACTGTCATAATTTGCCAAGATGGGTTTAAACCCAGGCTACCTACCTTCTGTGGGCTATCTGCAGGGCTGGCAGGCCTGGGATGTCCTCAGCATGCATGCCAGAGCTCTTAGGGACTGCAGGAGAACATGCTGTCTTAGGGCAGAGCCTGACACTAAACACAACCCTAATCAAATAAGCAAGAGCAAGACAGGAAATGCCCATCATGTGGGTGATCCTTCTCCGGTCTTGTATATACAGTGGTAATATTGGGCTTGTCTGAAAGCCATTATTCTGGGTCTCTCGTGGCCTGGGGAACATGTTTTTGTTTGAAAGAACAAATCGTTCATATTGTGATTTTTCTACATGAAAATCCACGCAGATAAATTCGAAAATAATTTACGATGCAAGTATTTCTGGAGGCCCAAAGGAGCGGCGCTGTGCTTCGGCATTTGGCACTACGCTGGAAAGGTGAGTCTATACCTGAGTGTCACGGAAGGTAAGTGCCCATGTTACCCTGTCAGTGACACTGCTGAAATTGCTTGCAGATTTTATCCTCCTTTTAATTCTTGAACCCCAAATTGTCATTCTCAGACTCTCCCAGTGGTGCCACTAACAGAAAGTTGCCTCTTGGCATAGAAGCAGTTTCTCGCTGGGGTGGCCCACAGAGCTGCCATCTGCTTCTCACCTGAAGGCTGGCCTAGGACTGACAGCTCTCCAGAGAGCAAACACATTACAGATTTCACAGTGTTTTGTAGTGAATGTTCACATTCTAAAGTCATTTGGAGACGCGTAGGTAGCGCAGGAGGGTTTCTATCACAGTGGGGCTCAATTTTTAGCACTTTAAACATATGTCTACAGGCCACCAAAAAAAGGTCCAGATGAAAGGGGAAATATTTCACTTCATCATCCAGATGTTAAGCTTTTACAACATTAACTGAAGTTTCCATTTCTCATATATTATGCCTCAGTCTCAATGTCAAGTTCCCCAAACAGATCAGTGACTGATTCGGGAAATTCTCCAGTCACGTAGCCAACAACTCATTGCTCATGTTACTTCCAAAGGAGCCAACTGAATTATGGCTAATTGGTTCCTGTGGGCTTCGTTGAGGCCCTGGATCCAGAAAATGGGTAGGAGTTCAATAAAAGGCATTTGGGATTATTTAGTTGATATAAAATGAATCAAAATTATCTTTCATATTCATATCATGACACTGAAACTAATTTTCCTGATTGGATATCGACCAAAAGGCAATTCTAATGCTAGGAGAGGGGACTGTGCTTTTCTCTACGTGGTCTTTTTATGCTGCCTTCTTTGGAACTCTGTTAGAAATTGTGGTCCAGTCTTTGCCCTTGAGTACCTCATTTACCTCCACACTGATGACTGACTGCATATGAATGTCCTCTGAGTCTGAGATGCCAGCGTCGACCCAGATCCTCCTCCCCATTCTCTCTGCCTCCTGTTCCTGTCCTCTTCCTGTCACCTCTTTTCCAGCTCTTCTTTTTATCCACCTTTTCCATTTTCCCACTCTCCTTCCCACTTTTTCCTCCTTTCCTTTCTAGGATCCTTTTCTCTCTGGGCTCTGTGTCCTTTGCTGAATTCAATTACCATTCAAAGCTCATTTGTAGACTAGGGATGCTCTGGAATATTCCTTAAAATTTCTCTGGCCTGGATCCCCTTTCCTCTGAGACCCAAGAGCTGCTCAGTGTCCTTGAGTGATGACTCGGGGCCTGTGAGGGCCTTGGGAGTCGGGGTGGGTGTGGTGGTTGTGAGCATGGAGACAAACTGCCTTAGTTTTTTTTTTTTTTGTTTCTGTGTGTTTGGTACAAGGGGTTGAACCCAGGGCCTCACACATGCCAAGCAAGTGCTCTACCACTGAGCTGCACCCTGGCCTGCCTGGGTTCGATGCCCGTCCCGTACTCATTTATCCGGCTACTTCACTCTCTGCTTGCTTACCAGTAGAATGCAGATAACAATAGTGTTCACCTCATAAGGGGTATGCTTTGCGCAGTGACCAATATATTTTCATTTTTATTCTGATGTGTTATATCTTTGATAGGAACTGTCTTTGGTCTTCAAAGACACTGGACAAGAAGCTAAGATAAATTGACCTATCAAAATCACAACTTTCCCCCTTTATCTGGTGCTTAGGATTTAGAAGCCTGACTGTGTCAACAGGAGTTTCTATACAGAGGTCAATAAGGACTGACCAGACAGCTCATCCGTGTCTCCAGAGATGGACAGTGACCTCGGCTAACTTCCCATTTGCTGTTGGTGTTGCAGGTACTATATGATGCTTCTGGGGTTCTTGAGAAAAACAGAGACACCCTCCCTGCTGACGTGGTTATAGTCCTGAGAACGTCAGAAAACAAGCTTCTTCAGCAACTCTTCTCCATCCCTTTGACCAAAACAGGTACCTGACACTCCCTGACAGCCCCAGTCCTTACACAAGCCCAGACGGCATTTTCTAGTTAGTGTCCAAACACTGTCACGTCTACATGACTAACACTGTAGAACCTCTTCAAACAGGGTTTATTGAAATTCAAGAAAAGAACATTGATTTTTTTTCTTCCATAATTTAACCATATAGCAAAAGAATACGTGTTCTCTCTCTCTCTCTCTCTTACATAACATCAACTCTTAGACTTCTCCTTTTCTCTGCCTATCTTTTCTTGTTTGTGTGTTTGCAGTGCTGAGCATTGAACCCAGGGTCTTGCACATGGCAAGTGAGTCCTGCTTCTTTTTAGTCTTCAAATCATAAAGCCATATATTACCATTCACTCATGTTAAGCTTTTTAGGGTAGTGTCCATTCACCTAGAATTATTGGGAAGATGATTGCAGTTCATGAATGATTCTAGGTGAAAGGAGTATGTTATATTAAAATCACTGATCATAGGATCCTCAGGGTTACACAGTCTAACTTGTAGCTCAGTCATCAACCCCACTCCACCATTCTCCTAATCAACTGGAAAGTACACGGCCTTGCTGACTGACGTCAGCTTCTGTTTAGTCGCTCAGTCAGCGCTCATGCCAAGAAGCAGGAAACCAGGGCCAAAGACAGGGACTCCCAGGTCTTTGCTGTTTTGCCAAATGGATTCTAACTGGATCAATTTGCTGGATCAATTTGATTTACCTGGGGTTTGCTGCCTTTGGCTGGGCAGCCAACAATCTTCTCACAGCACTATTCTCAAGGGCTTTATGTTTATGAGGCTATGGAAATAGTTGAGGATATGCTTTTAAGAAAGAGAGGGAGAGGCCTCTTAATTATTGCTCATCATTTCCTCTTCTTTCCATGTCCCTCTTAAAATTGTTGGCACTGTGTCTAGCTTGGGACGTTTATATGCTGAAAGAGAGTCGCTGCCAGGTCTGGGAAGGAAAAGCCTGGCTAAGGAGGAAAAAAAAAATGCTGCAGTAGTCTACAAAGTTTGCTTTATCTTCTCCATCTTAACTTGGGAGGAAAGTTGAAATCAGGCTCTTAACTTTCTTCAGACATTCTCCTATAATCAAAACTAGTAGCAGGGTGCCCCTCAGAAAGCTGCTCTCCAGCGTCCTCTGTAGAGCCTCCTTGAGTACAGCCAGGATTTAATTTATTGTAGGCTCTTGGGAGTTCAGGGCAGGTGTGTGCAGGGCTGGCTAGACACAGTGGTGTAGCTTCCTTCTAAGGAGATTTCTCTGTAGAATCAAGGACATGACCATTATTAATAGGGGACATATTCTCTGAAACAAAATCTATCCCAATGACTCTCAAATGTAACGACTTGTCAAATCTGTTCACAACTTTGGAATTTCTGATTTTTTAAACGTTTGGAAAAATGAAAACAAGTTCGCAGCCCTGGACGCTAGAGGGCGCTATTCAGAAAGTAAGGCTCCGCAGCGAGCCTCCTGCTCTTGCCTGGAATCCTTTAAATGTCGAGAGGCAAAGGAACAAAGAGACAGCCTCAATTATTGGTGTTTTTTTTTTTCCTTTTCTTTTCTCCCAAAGAGCTTGTAGCATTTTCTGAATCTTGCCTTGAATCTGCTTTCCTCATCACCTGGATGAAACAAAAATAGAAAGAAAGAAAAAAAAAAAAGACTGGAAACAAACATGATATTCTTTCAAGCGTCTTTGTATTCCTGACTTGCATATTATGCATAATAATTTCTTTTGAAATCCTAAGTTTGATTTTCTCCATAATTTGAGCATAATTAGGAAGCCACATATGAACATCAAATCTAATAAGCATGATTCTGTGTTCCTTTTCTGGAATTATTTATGTCAAAATGCATTCAACTAAACACTGAACAACTTTTGGTGACAAGGCACTGATGGTCAACAAAGGGGGCTTCAGAGATAATATCACTATGCCATAAAGCATATAAAACTTTCCTTTACCTTCACTTTATGCTTAGCATTGGACCCTAAGATATCACCTTATGAAATAGTTGCCTTTACATCTGAGTTCCAAAGTGATTGTGCACCCTCTATTGAATGCTAGCATGTTACACTTTTACATTTAAAGCATCTATGGCTAAGGTTTTTTGGGTTTATTATATTACAGACTTTGAAGGTGGGAAAAACTCACTAGACCAAAATAGGTTGTCCTGTTTTTGCTAAAATTGCAGATATCTGTTTCAGGCGTATGCTTGCCCCTTATGAAGGGGAAAGTAGTTGTACGTTCCTGCTAGAAACAAGATCCCACACATCCTAGTGTTTTGAAAAGAAAGATGCTAACATTGTCCATGCATGAGAAACCAACTTTTAGTCATTTTTATTTTATCATCCTGCTTCAGAATCTGAATTGTATTATTAAAAGTAAACTGGGCCAGGTGTGGTGGCTCATGCCTGTCATCCAGCAACTGGGGAGGCTGAGGCAGGAGGACCAAAAGTCTGAGGCCGGCTTCAGCAATTTAGCAAGACCCTCTCTTAAAATAAAATGGATCCAGGATGTAGCTCAGTGGTTAAGCACCCCTGGATTCAATCCCCAGGACCAGAAAGAAGTAAATTGAGCACTAGTTCAGTAAGCATAGATATTATGGGAAGTTAACTTTATAAGCCCCTTTGGAGAAGGAAAATATCTAAGTTGGGAAGCTTTGGGGACTACTATCCCCAAATATAAAAAGAGGACAGTATTGGATTTCTCAATGTTGAGAGGAGAGATATCTGGCAAAAAGACTCATAAGGGATGTTGACAATGTGCTGATGCTCTGGCTCCTGATCTCAACAGTGTTTTCAAGGACATTTGCATTATAATAGTTATTATGCAGTATATTTATGCTTTGCATACTCTTCTGTATGTGCATTCTATTTCACAACATTATGGGTGTTTTTCCACAAAATGAAAGGAAGGCCCCTTAAAATATAAACAATAACTTTAATTTCTTTATCAAAATTTTCCAGTTGAGATCTCCTAATAGCTAGACTATTGCTGTCCTTTACTTTCAAGCAGAGGCATCAGAGAACACTGGATTGACATTTCTGCCTCTTCAAGTTAGCAACCTGTCTGGGCTACTGGGTGGGAAACGCTCCTTTCATTAGTAGATATAAAAGAGTATTGAGGCTTGGTTTAATTTCTTATCAAGATTGAGACGATCAACTTGTATGTCATGTGCAATTTTGTTAGTTAGCTTTCCTTTACTATCACAACTACCTGAGATCATCAACTTATAAGGAGAAAAGGTTTGTCTTATAGTTTTAGAGATTTCAGTCCATGAGCAGTTGGCCCTGTTGCTTTGGGCCTGTAGCAGCATATCACAACAGGAGTGTGTGGCCGAGCAAAACCATTGACCTCAGGGATGGAAAGTGAGAGAAAGAGAAAGAGATCAGGGTTCTCACTGTGAGTCCAAGCCCCCAGTGCCCTGAAGAGCTCCAACAGGCTCCAACTCTTAAAGGTTCTATCATCTCCCAGTAGTGCCAAGCTGGGGACCAATTCTTTAACACATGGGCCTTTGGGGAACATTCCAGATCTAAACTGTAGCAGGAAGCATAATAGAAAATCAGCGAGAGTAATCTGTGTCACTTTTCCTATTTCCTGCCCCCTCTTTCCTGCTTATGTTCTACATTCTAGATACTGAAATACTGCAGAGATTGAACATGTGAAGTGGCATCGTGAGGCCCAGGTTTACAGGTTCCTGCAGCTCCCTCCCAGTGGCCCCTTCTGCTGGTACAAGCTACATCTGGTGGTAGACATGCCAGAGCCTGAAGGGCACTCTCATTCCAAAGCTCTTGGTGACAGTTGGGTAAATGGGGACAGCTATTCAATATGGATGCTCTCTTTCTTCCCCTCCCATGCCAGCCCAACCATGCTTGTGCCTGCAGAGATGGGCCATTTCAGATTGATGAAGTGTTCTTTGTAATCCTTCCTATGGAGCAACAATTTTCAGGAGATTTCATGAATGAAAATTCAATATGGCACCATCACTACCATCTAACCCTGCAGCTCTGACTTTTCAATCTGAATGATGTAGGCAGAAAAACCCTGACAGGAAAGATGTTACACCAAGGTTTCATGGCATATTTTCCTGTTTGAAGAGTGTTCTACTTGCTCCTAATAAGCTAAAGTAATATTCAAAATGCTCAGGTGAGGGAGGAGAAATTGTTTCAAAAAGAACTTGGAAAATTCATCTCTGTCTTTGAATCATGAATTCTGACTTCCAAATAGTAGTTTGGCGGGGGCGAAGGATGGGCAGAGTAAAGGAGTTAGGAACTTGGGAGAAACTAGAAGGAATACATACAAGTAGCACCAGAGGGAATGTTCTCTGAACTTCCAAGTCTGGTTTCACTTTAGAATCTAGAGCTGAGTTTTACCTCTGTTGCCTTCTGTCCAAGGACTCTCAGGTTTTTCCCTTGGAATTTGATTCGCAGTGAAAATCAATAGTAATGTCTCTCTTGATTTCCATTGTATCCCTTCTTATTTAGGGTAGGGGTGACAAGGTAACACTGTACCTTATAATATCTTTAAAGCTCTTTAACACCATCTCTGCTGAAGTCCTTGATGTCAGTGACCCCGTTCCTGATTAATGTCCCTTAAGGGTATTAAGTCCCCAAGAGGGTACCTTTTGGTAATTATCTCTGAGAGTTTCCATTTTCTCTTTATGGTTGTTCCAGTGTCCTGGCAATGTAGCAGAAGGATCTGGTAGATGACCTGAATCCAAGGGACAGAGTTTAGGGCCACAGACATGGACAGGACCCAGCTCTTCCTGAAATGGAGGCTCAGATAAGTCAATACCATCAGGGATCCTTAGGGAGTGAGTTTCTCTCCATATGAACCCTGCTTCTTTCTGTGTGAGAGTGTATCTCACTCAACGGATAATTATGTATTTGGTGTCTGCTGAGATATGGTGCTATGCATAGGTGTTTTATAGGAGCATAGAAGAAAGTCCTATCCAGAATGTTCAGAGACAAATATTGCCAAATCCAAAAATGCATAAAGGATAACAAAAAAATATGAATTCTGAATAAGTATATAAACCGATAGTGGGTCAAAATAAACACTAGGTTTATGCAAGGAAAAATAGAAGGTAGTCGGGCTGGGGATGTGGCTCAAGCGGTAGCGCGCTCGCCTGACATGCGTGTGGCCCAGGTTGGATCCTCAGGACCACATACAAACAAAGATGTTGTGTCTGCCAAAAACTAAAAAATAAATATTAAAATTCTCTCTCTCTCTCTCTCTCTATCTATCTATCTTAAAAAAAAATAGAAGGTAGTCTAGGAAATGTGATGGGCAAACATGGGGAAGGCTTCTTGTAATGAAGAAAGGCTTCTTGGGGAACTTTGTTTCCTTTTAAGTAGGAGAGTAAAGACAATTGGGCATTCTGGAGTAATGCAGCATTCTAAGCCAGGATCTAAGCACTAGAAGGGAGGGGGAGGGGGAGGATGGGGTGGAGAGGACACTAAGGAAGGGATTCCCAAAGCAGAGGGAGGGTGTGAGAAGGAAGCAAGATGGGAAGGAAATGGCAGGCTGTAGGCAGTCAGGTGGGCCTCTAAACAGACAGCTTCAGGATGAGACAGGAACATTTGAGCAGGGGTGTTAAAGACCAACTAATGAGAGCCAGGGTGTACCCAGGCCTCTGCGTGTATAGTTGCATGTGAATAGATGCTCAACAAATTTTTTACATTCTAGATTTATATATAAGGCCCAGTTTGAGTTAATTTTAGTATAAAATATGAGGTGGAGGGTCACTTCTTTCTCCATGTGTAGTTATTCCAAAACCATTTGTTGAAACAACTATTGCATTGGATTTGTACCTTTATGAAAAAAAGTAATTATTATATGTTTCATTATCTATGTATCTGTCTCTTCACCAAAACTACACTTCCTTGGCGATTTTAGTTTTGTAGTAGGTCTTATAATCAAGTAGTATGATTCTCCCCCTCCTTCATTCTTTTTCAAAATTGTTTGGGTTATTCCAGTTCCTTTGCCCTTCCATGTAAATTTTAAATTCAGCTTATCTATATCTACAAAAAGTTCTGCTTGAATTTGATTAAAATTACATGGAATACATAGATCAATTTGGGAAGAATTGACATCATTGCCATGTTGAGTCTTCCAAGTCATGAACATGGTATATCTATTTAGTTGGCTCTTCTTTGATTTCTTTAATCAGTAATTTGTATTTGCACATAAACATTCATGTCTTCTTAGGTTCATATCTGAGTATTCCAATTTTCAGAACTAGCATACATTTTAAAAAAATTTTATTTTTGCTGGACATGTTGGTGCAGGCCTGTAATTTTAGCAGCTTGGGAGGCTGAGGCAGGAGGATCATGGATTCAAAGCCAGCCTCAGCAACAGTGAGGCGCAAAGCAACTCAGTAAGACACTGTCTCTAAATAAAAAATACAAAATTGTGCTGGGGATGTGGCTCAGTGGTCAAGTGTCCCTGCGTCTAATCCCCAGTATCCCCCTTAAAAAATTATTTTCTATTGTTCATTGCTGGTATATAAAAGTATAATTGATTTCTGTGTGTTGACCTTATTTCCCACAACCTTGCTAAATTCACTTATTTGCTCTAGGAAAGGCTTATTTTATTTTTTGTTTTCATTTTTGTAGATTCTTTGGGTTTTATTTTGTTTGTTTGTTTGTTTGTTTTGTACCAGGGATTGAACTTAGAGGTACTTAACCACTGAGAATTCGGCATTTGGAATTTCCCTTGAGTCATATCCTCAGCCCTATTTTGTATTTTATTTAGATACAGAGTCTCTCTCTGAATCGCTTAGCACCTCGCTTTTGCTGAGGCTGGCTTTGAACTCGCAATCCTCTTGCTGCCTCAGTCTCCCGAGTGGCTGGGATTACAGGCGTGCGCCACCACACCTGGCTCTTTGGGATTTTTTTTTTTTTTATGTTGAAAAATCATGTTGTCTGTAAATAAGGACTCTTTTATTTCTTCCTCTCCAATTTTATGCTTTATATGCCTTTATTCACTGTCTAGAACTTCAGTTACAATGTCAAATAGGTGTCACCAGACATACCTGCTTTGTTCCTGAACTTGGAGGGTAGGGGAACTTTTCATCTTTCACCACTAAGTAAGATGTTAGCTGTGGGTTTTTTAAACCTTCCCTTGCACTTGCTGTTTCCTCTATCTGGAACATTTCCCCTTAAAACATACCCATCGCTAATTTCTTTTTTTCTTCAGGTTTTTTTCTCAGTCTCTACCTTACCTGGCTACCCCCAAAATTTCAACTTACTCAATATTTTATATCCCTGATGCTGTTAGTCTTAGTCCTTATTTTCTTAGTATTCTTCTCCTTAGCACTTATCACTACTTAATCTACTACCTGCATTTTACTTGTTTATTTTCAGTCAGTCTTTGCTATAATGGGAATTCCAAAAGGGTAGGGGATTTTTTATCTGGTTTATCCATTATGAGTCCTTGCAGCCTTGAACAATGCCTGGCATGTAGCAGGATCACCATTTGCTGAATAAATGAATAGAGGGGTAAATGAAATCTACACATACCTGGATCGATTTCTTTTTTTCTCTGTCCCTTCTCATCTGAAGGGCTGAACTGTCTCTGCTCTTACTACAGGACAGCTCTGTACTTATCTTCTTCATTCCTTCCTTTCACCTTCACATGGACTTTGATCCTGCAGTTTTCTTTCCTCTTGGCATAGTTAATTATTTCTCTCAATGTGGTAATTCTCATCAATATAGAATCTCCCATCTTTTTTAGCTTTGTTGGGGTTGAAAAGGTATATTGAAGGTATATAAAAGGTATATTGAAGTTCTAACCCCCAGTAACTCAGAATGTAGTCTCATTTGAAAATAGGGTATTTATAGAGGTAGGGAAGTTAAAATGAGGTCATTAGATTGACCCCTTAATCCAATTTGATTAGTGTCCTTATAAAAAATGAAAATTTGGATCCCACAACCCCCATTCCCCCACCATACACACACAGGAAAACCATGTGAAGGTGAAGGTGTAGTTCAGATGGTTAACCTACAACCTCTCTCACCTGTACCTCCTCACTGGGCTCTGGTTGTCCTCTTGCCTCTGATAGTCTAACAGCTAAACTGTAGTCTTTTTAAAACTACAAATCAGGTCAGGTCTCTCACCTATATAAAACTTCCAGTGGATCTTCATCACACCTAGAAGAGAATCTAAACTCCTTCCTTGTCTCCAACCCCGGCATGGTCTGTCCCAGTCTCTCTGTTCTCCTTGAACTCTTCCATTTACTCTTTGTCCTCATTCTGCTCCTCAGATATTCCAAGCCCTTTCCTGACTCTTACCCAGCTACTTGCTCTGTCTGGAACATTCTTTCTCCAGATCCTTCTTTATCTTGTGCCGAATTTAGTTCAAATATCACCTCCAAAGAGGACCTTCTCTGTCCACCCAGTGGAAAGAAGCCCTGCACTTCCCACTCTATCATATTACTTGTGCGTCTCCATCAGGATCTGACACGTGTCTCTCTCCATTGCTTATCTGCAGTATATATGCTAGTCTGTAAGCAACTTGATGGTAGAGTCCTTATGGGTCCTGTTTACTACTATATATCTGGAATTCAGAGCAATGCCCACAGCGTAAAAGTACTCAATAAATCGTTGTTAAAGAACTCAATAATTTCTGTAAGATGGAAACTTAAGTTGAAACCCACTCTTTACTCCTAATCTAAGGCTTATATTAGTTTTCTAGGGCTGCCTTATCAAAGTACCTCCAACCAAGGTTCAACAAGATGAACATATTTTCTTAGTCCAAGGGGAAGGCAGGGTCGGTTCCCTCTGGAGGGCTCTGAGGGTGGGTTTGTCCCAGGCCTCTCTCCTAGCTTCCAGTGACAATCTTTGGCATTCCTTGGCTTCTGTACAACCCTTATATCTGCCTTCATCTTCTCATGGTGGTCTTCCTATGAGTCTGTGTCCAAGTTTCCCCTATTTATAAGGACATTAGTCATTATTGGATTAGAGGCCCACTTATTTCAACATGACCTCAACTAAATTATTGATCTGTAAAACCCCTCTTTCCAAATAAGGTCACCTTCTGAAGTACTTGGAGTCAGGACTTCAACATATGGATCTTGGGGTAGCAGGGACACAATTCAACCCACTCTTTCTGAGTAGTGGGTAGGAGGCTCAGAGAGTTTAGAGTCTTGGGTGCTAATGTTACCAATCCAAGCCCCTTGTGCACCCTCCACCCCACAGAGTATTCCAATCACTGAAACAATAAATTCTGCTAAAGAGTTAATTCACAAGGCAGTCAAGAGTAAAAAAATCTGCCCTACTGGGGACAGAGTTTGGGGATTTTTATGGAGCTAGGCATGGGGAAGGGTGATTGGAGCAGGTGAGGTGGGGTAAGTCTAGAGGGGCTTTTCAGAAACTAACAGCAGGGTGTGTTCGGGTCTTCCCGGGGGGGGGGGGGGGTTCACAGAGGCATCACCATGAAGGGAAGAGGGCAGTAAGTCCTGGGCCTGGGTGGGCAAAGAAGCTCGCTCACGGGTTTGAATGGCTCAGTTGTGTCGGGGTGTGGAGGCTTTCGTGAGGTCGGACCTTGGACCTTTATATCACAAGCAGGGTTTTACCCTGAGAGAATCCGGGTTGCCCTCACTTGGGCCAAAAGAGACAGGGAGCCCTCTGTCCTTTACTGGGCATGGGGACTGTGTTCCTTTTCTTCAGGGCAGAGGGGGCTTCCCCTGCCCCACCACCAATATCTCTTTGGCCTCCTATGTTATTTTCAAATCTGGTAATGAAGCATGGTGGGTTGGTTTTTAAATAACTGTGCTATCGGGACACACCTTTTCATCACTAGAGGCATTACTGTATTAATATTGTCACCACGCACAGGCTTGGTCTGCCCACTGCTGCATGACAGAAGCCGGCTAGTTAAGAGGCCAGGCAGAAGTAGAGAAAGAACCTCATTACAATCAGTTAGCTGACGGGAAGATGAAGGACCATCTTGTTCTGAAGGGCCCTCTTTCTAGGAGGTTGATTTGGGGTGGTTTGTGTAGGACAGAGGTGATCGCAGACTGATGGGTACCTTCAAAGAGGCGAGGTTTGTGGCCAGATGACACACATCTTAATCGCCTGGTCATGAGATGTTTCTCAGTTCTGCAAATCTCAAGAAAATTATTTAAATTATTAAAATCATTATTTTCTCAAGATTTCTTGTCATGGATTTGCTTACTCAATGGGCAGGGTAGAGGAGCTCACTGGCCAAGCACCAAACCAGAAAACTCAGGTGTTCTCTCCAGAGTGAGTGTGTGCAGCAGGATAGAATCAGGGGCTTGACCACCTAGAAATAAGGTCCATGGGTGAAACTAGAAGTCCCTGCATCCTACATTCTCAGTTCTGAGAAGGGTTGTTGCAAATTACCTTCATCCCCTGGCTCTCACGGGGGCAGAAGAAGATATGTTTTTCTCTCTCCCAATAGTGGTGAAAGGAATTCCCAAAAGAGTCATTAGGGAAACTTGGAGTCAATTATATATATATATATATATATATATATATATATATATATATAGAGAGAGAGAGAGAGAGAGAGAGAGAGAGAGAGAGACAGTATAATCTCATTCCTTTGCTGTGCACCTACTTGGCTAATAAAATGCAATTAGCCCTTTGTTGGGGGAAAAGCTAAGTGGAGAATGAATTAAATGATAATAGAAACTGCTCTCCTTTGGGTTTTCCAGTTTTTCAGAAAAAAAACCAGAAGGATTTTTCATGAGCCCATGGGACGTGGGAGAAATTGAGACCAGAGAGCAGAAAGGCTAAGAGATACACATGTGATGTGAATGCAGTGTGAGTGTCCAGCTCAGGGTGGGCTGGGAGACATGGCCTCATCTGGCAAGGGACCATGTACTAGTCAGGGCTGCCATAACAAGTTCACACTGATGGATGGTTTAAGCAATAGATGTTTTTCCACAGTTCCAGGAAGTCCAGGATCAGGGTGCAGCAGACTTGATTTCTTTGGTGGCCTCTTTCCTTGGCTTGCAGATAGCCCTCCTCACTGTGTTCTCACATGGTCACCCCTTGGTCATGTCATCTGTGTCCTTATCTCCTCTTTTAACAACAATCAGATTGGATTAGGGTTCACTCTAACAGACTTATTTTAATTTAAAGGCCTCATTTCAATTTTAAAGACCCTTCATCCAAGTTGAGTCACAGTTTGAGGTACTCGGGATTATAGAACTAAGTACTTTTGAGAGGATACAACTCAGTCCTTAAAAAGTCACAAAGAGCTAGGTTAGCTGTTGAGTGTGAGTTCCTTAACTCTGGGGGGGGGGGGCTACCAGCTCTCCATGTGAAGCACAAGGACCCTGGTGAGGAGCCAGAGAGGGCCTGTAGGGTCCCCTATCAGGGAAGGAGAGTTCTACCCTCTCCTCCCTCCTCTGCTCCCCACACCCCAAAAGCTGGTCCATAGAAGAGCCAGTCCACAAGTCACTAAAGCCAGTACATCCAGCCTAGGGGAGGGGAGAGTGGGAGAAAGAGCTTTAAAGACAAATACAATGGCTCATGCCTATAATCTCAGTGACTTGGGTGGCTGAGATAGGAGGATCTAAGTTCAAGGCCAGCTTGTGTAACTTAGTGATAGCAACTTGTACAACTTGGTGTACATTTATATATAGTCTCTTGATGAAAAGGGGAGGGGATATGGCTCAGTGGTTGAGTATCCCTGGGTGCAATCCCCAGTACAAAACAAAACAAAACAAAACAAAACCCTTGTGTTGATATATTAAAGGTTAAAAATAAGCAACAAGCCGGGCACAGTGGTGCACACCTGTAATTCCAGCAGCTCAGGAGGATCAAAAGTTCAAAGCTAGCCTCAACAATTTAGCAAGGCCCTGAGCAACCTAGGGAGACCCTGTCTCAAAATAAAAAGTAAAAAGGGCTGGGGACGTGCCTCAGTGGTTATACCTGTAAGTCTATGAAATGGGCCTGAGATATGGTTAAGGAGCTGCCCTTCTCACAGAAATGGGGGAAATCAGAAGGAAAAGTGAAGCTGTTTTTTATTTATCCTCAGGGAGCCTAGGTATCTACAGTCACTGAGTTCATGTTCAAAGCACAGGCTGAGAACCCAAAAGCTTTCTGGGAGACTGGCAGTTTCCTTCATTAGCTGAGGATTTTTTTTTTTTAAGTACCCAGCCTACAGTGAGTAACAGTAAGATCTTGTTTTAGGAAAGAGGCAATGACACTGAGGGTCACTTGTGAATAATGGAATAGCATATGTTAATCACACAGGATCCTCATCTACAACAATCTACAAATGGACCTGTGCACCTCAGCACCTTGGTCTGCCCTGAGGTGCTGCTGTCTCATGAAACCATCTTATTTTCTGTCTGCTAAGATGGCAAGCTCCAATGGGAATAGAGGTGGTGTCTTCTACTGAATTTATACAGCACATCTGGTCAGTACTATCACATTGCTTCACAACTCCATACTAATTCTGTTCTCTAGAGTGACTTCTGCTACTCCCTTCCACATCACCACACTTTCCATACCTGTCCACCCCCTCAAAACTCAGCCCTAGCACCACCTCCTCCAAGAATTCTGGGTTGGGTGAAACTCCTGGCGCCTCTGCAATATAAGCCCTGGAGCAAAAGGGTTTCATGACTGTAGTGGGCTCCTGTTTTCAGCTCCTAGAGAGGAGCTGGCACGTAGGAGGTGGTCTGTGGAGCCTGAGAGTGGTTTGTGAACAGAATCTCCCGGTAGTCCCGAGAGTGCTTGAAGCACATCAGACATGTGGGCTGTCCTGTGATGCATGTTGCTGGCTGCAAGCCCTGCGGAGCCCGAGGTCTATTTTAACAAGCTGTGAACTTCAGAAGGAGCTCCAGACAGAACTCTGTATTCTGCATCTAGAGAGACAAGGATGAGGTCCTCATTAGGACTCCTGCGGGGGACTGCAGATGTGGCTTGCAGTGACTGCTGCCATCTGAAAGTGATTGCCGTCGCCTTCCCCAGGCGGGTGGGCGGGGTGGGCTTTCCCAGAAACAGCGTTACATTCCTCTGATTAAAGGACAGAAGGTGCCGGGAAGCAGCTTCTCCCGCAGCCCAGAACGGGTGGACTCGCGGGGCATCCCGTCTCACTGCTCCAGCTGTGGGGCTCCGCGGCTTCTGTGAACAGGCTGAAGGAGCAGCAGCCCTGGCAGAAACCATGCCTTCCTGGTTCCTTGGCCTCTTGATAATGATTTTTGGCCCTTGTCCTTGAGACTCCCATTATCTTGACTATCTTGGTTAGGCTTGCTGAGGGCAGGATGAGTGTGTGGTGTGGCATAGAGTGAAGAGGGCATCTTTTGAAATTTTCCTTGCTCCCCAACCCAAGACACACTCCAGGATGCCTTTAGGTTTTGAATTTGTATTCTCCAAGTGCCGTTTTCTTTTTGTTCAGATAGAAGCAGTTGAAATGCTTCTTTGTTTTTAGAAGTTCTGTCTGCAGTTTCTCCTATCCCACCATCTGGGGTGAAATACAGAGATGGCAAGCTGAGATCTACCTGAACTTGGCTCTGCCCACCTTCCCCATCTATAAAGAAGGGTTTTAAGAAAAGTCTCCAGATAAGGGACCCCTAATAATCTCTAACTGAGATGGTGTTTTGAGTTGCAATGGTTTGAAATTTCTCAATTAGCTCTTTTTGAAGAACCTTAGAGTATAATGCTGCCCAGTTACCTATTGACCATATTTTTAAAAAGTAAAAAGAAACAGGTGAAATCAATGTCAATAATACATCTTTAACTCATCAAATATATTATAGTTTTTTGGTTTTTTTTTCTTTTGGAACCGGGGATTGAACTCAGGAGCACTCAACCGCTGAGCCACATCCCCAGCCCTATTTTGTATTTTATTTAGAGACAGGGTCTCACTGAGTTGCTTAGCTCTTTGCCATTGATGAAGCTGGCTTTGAACTCAAGATCCTACTGACTCAGTCTCCTGAGCCACTGGGATTGTAGATGTGGGCCGTGGCGCCAGCTCAAATTTATTATCATTTAACATGTAGTTAACATAAAATTATTGAGATATTTTACATCTTCTGTACTGTCTTCAAAATCTGGTGTGTGCTTTATGTTTAGGGAACTTCTCAATTCAGACGAGCCACATTTCACTTACTAGTTGCCATATTGACTACTATGCAGAAATGTCATTATGCCCCTCATGATGGTCAACCCAAAGAGAATAATGCCAGGTGATAGGTGGATTCATCTCTTTCTTTGTTTTTTTCCCTTTTTCTTTCTCTTTCTTCCTTCCTTCCTCTCTCATTTCATAATTGAGATTGAACCCAAGACAGCACTTTTTTGTAAATTTTATTTTGAAACCAGTTCCCACTAAGTTGTCCAGACTGGCTTCAAACTTGTTATACTCCTGCCTCAGCCTTGGAGTAGCTAGGTTTAGAGTTGTGTCTCACCTTCTTAAACGAATGTTTTGTTATACGCAGACTTAACTTCAGACTATTCTCAGTGTGTGAGAGAAGTTGTTGTTCTACTTTTGCACAGCCCCAGCACAAGCTTTTCTTCAGTTCCTGTGGCTCTTTGCAGACACAGAAAAGCCTAGTATTTTCAGTGTAGAGCCATGTTTTCCACCATGTGTTTCAGGAAACACTAGTCTTGTGGGATGTGAAGAGATGTGAGGTGAATCATATTCTCATAATTGTCAAAAAGTATGAGAATATTGATTCTGAAAGTCCAATTGATATTTTTACTGCAGAAATGCTAAGACATGGCTTTCATGTTCAGGATTATGAAACTAGCATAAGATCCTTTTTGTGAAAAACATCTTGAGGGTGGAGAATCATATGGGCCTCACTGAGGCACTGCAAATCCCAGGATTTTTCTCCTCAAGTCTTTCTCATCCAGAGAACCCTTCCAGTGTGGGGCTCAAATCCATTTCTCAAAGTTCCTTCTACTTTCCTAGCTCTAGGGGCTCTCTTGCTGCTTTGGCTTCAGGGAAAAAGAAAATAGATTTCAATAATGAGTTGTGGTAAAGAGTCTCATATTGGAAAAATTAGTCTCTTGTGAATCAGATTCACTATCTCCCTCCAGCACATCTAAATAGTTCCTGCATAGCTCCTAAATATGATAATGACTGTGCATTTTATTTTTAAGTGGCAGTTCAGCTCTTTTGTTTTATTTCTTTAATGATCCTGTCAAGTGTAGCAAATATAGCAGCTTTGATTTTCCCAATGGTCAGAAATGCAAGAAAATAGAGTCTACTTTTCTTTACCAGCATCCTTCTCATTTGTAGAAAAAGAAAATGTTCCTGTTTAATATTAAAGGTTTTTTCATTCCCATATCATTTCATATTTCAATAGTTTCTATTGGAGAACTCTCAAAGCCATTTACAGTTTATTAATTTATGCCACTATGAAATCTATAATGGAATTTTCAGGTCATTCATACCCATTCTTTCTTTCTCTCTCTCTCTCTCTCTCTCAGATAACTCTAGAAACTTTAAATCAAATAAATTAGAAACAAAGTCATTATAATTATGATCACTTTATTTAGAAGTGATCCAAACTTAATACTATTTTTCTCCCAGGAATTTGGGTCATGTTAATAGAAACTATATTTTTCTCTTTAGAACAGCTCCTAATAGTCTGGAGCATATGTTAGAAGTATATAATAATCATTTGTTTTTGTGCCAACATGTTGTGCAAAGAGACACTGTAAACCACAGCTATATGGAGCAACAATTTTGAACTTTATCCCACTGCACATGTGAGACATCAGTAAACTAAATTAAATATTGCCTAACTGAGCTGGAGAATTGGAGGTTGACAGAGAGGACTGCTAAGATTTTATTAAGGTTCAGTCTTAGTATAAGTTGTTTCATTCTTTGCTCTCCACAAGAGTGGTTCAAGTTATATAAAAACCAAATCAACTGTTTTCCAGATTATTAGGTTTGGCTTAGCCCTAGCAATAGTGACTGCTGGGTAGTCAATGGGATCCCTTTTCTGTTGACTTGGTTTGGTGTGTAAATGATGAAAAAAAAATTCAGACCTCATATAAAATCAATGGGGTTCAATCAGCTTGGTCAGTCAGCAACCTCATCAATCACTCAATGGTCTGCCTTGGGTAGTCTAAACATCTCTGAAACAACCACAGTTTAATTAGGTCATCTTGATGAGCTCTTTCAGCATATCTGCTTAGTGCTCTGACCTTGGGGAAGGGGCTTGAACACCATTTGCCTCAGTTTCCTTTCTTTGGGGACAGATGACATGGCTCACAGTGTTGTTGTATTAAGTAAGTCGTTTTAAACACTTAGCATAGTATCTACTATATCCTACATATTTAACAAATGTTAGTATCTATTCTGACCTGGAGCAGAGGAATAGATATGGGACAAAATAAATGGATTTCCTCATTTATTTTCTTGATCTCTTGATTTTTTAAAAAGCAATAGATAAAATTATACATTACTATGGGTCACCTTCCCCCTTTTTCTCTCAATCTTTGTTGAGATTTTTATGATGTTCATGTCTTAATACCTTAAAAAGTCAGATATGGGCACGGGCACACCTGTATTCCCAGCAACTCTGGAGGCTGAGGCAGGAGAATCAAAAGTTTGAGGCCAGCCTCAGCAACTTAGTAAGCCTTTGTCTCAAAATAAAATTAAACAAACAAAAAGGGTGGGGGCTGGCTATGCAGCTTAGTAGCAAAGGATCACTGGGTTCAAAATCCCCAGGATCACAGTTTATTAATTTATTAATATCTTAAGAAGATAAACAGGAAAAAATAAAACAAACTCTCAAGCCTTAAATCCTCAATTTATTTACTTTTCCCTCTAGTCATCCAAATCAACATTTAATGAGACTCTAGGCAATAGAAAATTGGATAAGTCTGTAAAATCTCTGATTAACCAGAAACTTTAATTAATAGCAGTTTTTGTAAAGCCCAAAATATATGATGAAGGGATGGTCAGTAAGCAGAGTCAAGTGACTTAGCTTCAACTAGAATTCCTCCCAACCAAGATCTTCAGAGGTTCCACATGGCTCCAGGTAAATTCCCTGCACCATCAGCACCCGCATCTCCACTGCCACTGAAACTCTCTAACCATCAATTTAACAGAAATACTTGATTCCCCAAACTCAATAAATATTCACCCAGCTCTCTGTGTCTGGGTGATGAAACCCAGACAGTAAGAAGGCAAATAAGTTGTCCAGGACTTCCTAACAAGTGGCAGAACTGAGACAAATCCCAGGTGTTTTGACTTCAAAATTCAAATTCTTAATCACTCACTACCCCTCTGCAATGTAGGCATCAAATACCTTGAGCCAAGAGTCTGAACTATGAAAGAATCAGAGCATGCCTAGAGATCAACTAAGAATTTAGGAAACATGAAGAAAAATGAGGTAAGCTAGCGCCTGCTCCTAGAGAGGTTTGGATGTCATGTTAAATAAAAATGTATTACAACACAATTCATTGACTCATATTTCTTGAATGCTTAGTACTAGGGACAGGTAAATAGAGTAGACTTAGTTCCTGTCTTCGGGACACTTAAGATCCAAGGGGGAGTCAAAGGCACAGTGTTAATAAGATTCATGGGTAGCTTTCAGTATTGCATCATTTGGCTTTGATGAGACATTCTCTAGAAATATTTAAACCAGAAATGTATTACTCATCATGGTGCTGCACTAACTTTGCAAAATGGCTCACGATTGCTTAGCTTCTTGGAATAATGAGCCATAAGTGGTTTTGGATGACTGAAAGAAGAATCTGTCATACTGAAGTTTGTGAAGAGCTGGTGGATATGATCCATCTCTAGGAGGCAAGGGTAGAAACAATTTAAAAGATTATTAGGTATCATAGTGTCTTCAATGAACTTTTTATTCTTTAGTGTCATGTGTAGTGCACTGCAAGTCTTATAGCAGGTGCTGAAAGTTTTTGTTTGTTTTTGGTGGTGCTACAGATTGAACCCAGGGCTTCAAGCATATTAGGCAAGTGCTTTACCACTAAGCTATATCCCCAGCCCTGAAGAAATATTATTTTTTTAATTAATAAATGGGAAAGGAAATAGATATTTGGTGCCTGGCTTCAAAGAGCTTGTGACTTCTAAAAGGAATCCATGTACAATTTAGAGGTTAATACCAATATAAGATAGCTTGACTTGATAGGATCCAGACATGAGTGCATAGAGCTGCAGCTGGAGAATTAGCAGACAGTTGTGGGGCTTGTAGAATACCTTCCTCAGATAAATAAATGTTGCTGGCCTTAATAGATTCTAGTCAGAGCCCCACGCAGTGGCACACACCTTTAGTCCCAGCTACTTGGGAGGCTGAGGCAGCAGGATCATTAAATTCATGGCCAGCCTAGGCAACTTAGTAAGATCCTGTCCCCAAATAAAATGGACTGGGGATATAGCTCAGAGGTGGAACACTTGCCTAGCATGCACAAGGCCCGAGGGGTGGAGGGAGGGGCAGAGACAGTAATTAATTACATCCTAAATCTGTAAGATAAGACTTTAGAAAGTTTTAAAAATCAGCACCTGCTATAAGACTCGTGCTCTATACATCCTACACTGCCAGAGGTTTTCTGGACAGCCATGCACACACATTCCTCATACCTTATAGATATGAAGGGACAGAAGAGAAGTTTTCTCGTATACTATATATATGTACAGAGTGCATGTGTGTATCTATTTATCGATATATCACCCAGAAAGAGAGGGAAAGAGAGAGAGAAGTGTGTGTTTGGGTTTTTTGTTTGTTTACCAATTCACAAAGTGCCCAGAAAGTCTTCTTTTACTGAATCTTGTAGGTATGCTAGTGAATGAAGTTAAGCTGGGTGCAAGCAATGGTGTAAGACTGTAAACCTAGCAATTTTGAGGCTGGAGCCAGAGGATCACAAACACTATCTTGTTTTCTGAAGCTTCACGTAGCTCTTGGGGTCTTAATGAAAATATAGGATGCATAAGTGTTTGGGGGAGTCATAGTACTCATCCTTCTCCCCCCATCAATAGGTAAGGTGTGTTGAGCAGAATTTTTAGGGATTTTTTTAATGTATATCTTCAGTAATATTTATTCTCTCCTGCCTGGACATTTTATTTAGGATGCTAGTCTTAGGATATGAAATGTCGCTTCTTTATGTGTAACTACCTAACTCATGAGATTCAACTGAAGACTTTGGAATCATTAGCACTGTATGCAACTTAGCTAAGACTTAGACCCTGTCTCAAAATGAAAAATAAAAAAGGACTGGGAATGCAGCTCAGTGATAAAATGCCCCTGGGTTCAATTCTCAGTACCCTACCCACCCGCCCCGCCCCCCCAACAAAAAAAGAAGAAGAAGAAAAAAGAAACCAAGTTAATGCAACTTTTAAAAAAAATATTTATTTTTATTTGTAATTGGACACAATACCTTTCTTTTTATTTATTTATATGTGGTGCTGAGGATCGAACCCAGGGCCTCACATGTGCTAGGCGAATGCTCTACCGCTGAGCTACAACCCTCAGCCCATGTTAATGTAACTTTTAAAAAATAAAAGTTACATTATTTCTCAAGTATGGACTCACTTTTTCGAGAACTTGATTTTATAGAATTGTGATATAGTATTCAGAATAACTGAGTTTTAAAACTTTCTAAAATCTTATCTTATGGACTTAGGTTGTAATTAATTACTAATTTTTTTTTTCTCCTGGGCTTTGTGCATGCTAGACAAGTGTTCTAACTCTGAGCTATATCCCCAACCCTTTTTATTTTGAGACAGGGTCTTGCTAAGGAACAGGAAAGATATAAAAATTAAAAAGCTGAATAAATTCATTTTAGCCACCACAGCAAAGTGAGGGATGAGGTATAATAGCCGAAGAGACCATAGAGACAGCATTACTGCTTGCTCCTGGTCAGCTGTGACGAGACCATTGACACATCAAATATCCAGGGTTTGGTAAAACCATCTACATTTTCTCAGAAAAACCATTATCTAAGTTTTCTCAATTTATATAAGCCCCTCCCCTTCTGTCACCTATCTAAAGGCTAAGAAATAATACATTCTGCAGATTTTAGTTTTATTTTCTCTATTTTTTTTATCACCCTCATCTCAGGGGTCTTTCAGAATATTTTTCACAACCATAGATAGAATTTCAGAGCTGAATAGAAGCCTATCATTACTCCATTACTCAACTTTTTTTTAAAAATTCCAATTTGCATCCACAATTTTTGGGGTTTTTAGTACTGGGGATGGAACCCCGGGGTACTCTACTACTGAGCTACATATGCAGTCTTTTTTATTTTTTATTTTTTTTGTTTTGAGACAGGCTCTCACTAAATTGCCCAGGCTGGCCTTGAACTGTCAATCCCCCGCCTCAGCCTTGCTGGGATTAGGCATGTACTACTGTGCCCTGTGGCTCCAACAGTTATTACCCTCACTAGTTTACTTGTTGTTCAGCATGATGCTGCTTTTTCAGAAGTACTGTTTACTGCTCTAACTAACCCTCTCATTTACAACCAAGTACAGCTCCCATATGTCCTGGTCTCAGGTGTTACACAATCTTTGTTTGGCAGCAGAATGACCTTATATTGTTCCTTGAAGTTCCCTCCCACAGATTCCACTCTTCTTGACACCATACCCCCCAACCTTGATCTAGATGAAGTTGTGCAGACCCAAAATGTGTGCACTCCGGCCACAAGGCAAAATGCTATGGTACATGAGCAGAAAACACCGATTTACTCAAACTCCCCTGTGACATGTAATACAAGCGGGACCTTAAGCCGATGGCAGGACTGAGATAAGAATCTGTTTCTCAGTTGCAAGTCTAGGGTTCTTTCCATTGTTTGCATGCTAAAGATGGAAGTCCAAGGTAGTGTTTACATTTCCAGGCACTGAATTGCCAACCTGCATAATGGGAAGCTAACACTATCTTGTTTTCTGAAGCTTCATGTAGCTCTTGGTGTCTTAATTGAAAACATAGGATGCATAGGTGTTTGGGGGAGTCGTGGTATTCACCCCTCTCCCCCTATCAATAGGTAAGGTGTGTTAAGCAGAATTTTTAGGGATAGTTTTTTTTTTTTTAATATATATATCTTCAGTAATATTTATTCTCTCCTGCCTGGACATTTTATTTAGGATGCTAGTCTTAGGATATGAAACGACGCTTCTTTATGTGTAACTACCTAACTCACAAGATTTGACTGAAGACTTTGAAATCGTTAGCACTGTATACAAATTAACCGGCACGAGTGCCCTAGTAGCTTTAGACAAACCACTTACCTTTAGCTACACAATGAATGGACATTGCGCCTAAAGGTCACTGGAAGAGTGAAGCAAATCTTTTGTTCATGGTTCCACAAATGATTTATGATGCCTAAGCACACTCTTCCTTTTCTGTGATTTCTTCCCCCACAAACTGCCCACTATTTTCATTGATAAGGAATTGCTTGTGTGTATGCTTACAAGGGTAAAATAATGAATGTTTTAATGTTATTATTAAATGTCCAGTTTTAAAATGAGATGCTTCCTGGGATTTTGCCATACAACCTCTCTGGAACCTTCTGGAACTTCCAGATTGTCACTCTGCATCTTTCTTGCTCATGTCTTTCAAATAAAATCTATTCCCTCTCCTGTCAAACTCCTGTTAAGTCTTCAAAGTGAAGCTCATCTTTGCCAACTCTTCAAGGTCTTTTCTCATTCTCTCAGGAAATCTTACCTTCTGTTGTGTCATTTTATTTAGAGTTTTATTAGAATACTTTCTGCTCCAAATTGCAATGAATTGTTTTAAAGTCTTATCTCCTTCCCTTAACAGTTTCTCTAGGCTGTCCCTCCTTGAGGAAACAACAACAACAACAAAAAACTGTTTTATTCATCTTTGTAAGATCCATAGAAGCAGCTCCGTGTGGTGATACACACTTGTAATTCCAGCTACTCAGGAGACTGAGACAGGAGGATTGCAAGTTTGAGGCCAGCCTGGGCAACTTAGTAAGAACCTGTCTTAAGATTAAAACAAAAACAAAAACAAAACAAAAAAGATTTTAACTCGGTGGTAGAGTACCCCAGGTTCAATTCCAGAAAAAAGAAGGACTCATAGGAGACCCTTAATATATTTTTTACAAATATTGTTGCTCTGACATTGGAATATGCCATTTGCATACCTCAGTGACATATGAATGCTGACAGATGTGGATATCCGGATTTCTTTTCATTTGTTGGAGTGAGTCAGATTCTCTTGGGTAGATCTTAGGCAGATGTCAGTAGTCTAGGCTATAGTACATTTGTAATCATCCATTATGTCCTGTGGCAGCCATGTTTTCCCAAGCAAACGCCACGAAAATCAATCAATCAAGGGGATGATCTAGGCATGGTGGTGCATGCCTGTAATTCCATTGATTTGGGAAACTGAAGCAGGAGGATTTTAAGTTCAAGGCCAGCCTTAGCAATTAATAAAGTCCCAGTAAAACCCTAGCTCAAAACAAAAAATGAAAAGACTGGGAATGTAGCTCAGTGGTAAAACAACCCTTGTTCCAATAATAGATCAGAACTAAAACTAAAACTAAAATAAAACAAAACAATAAAATTAAAGAAGGGGATGAACATCCTTCATTTGGTTCTAAGAGGAAATTCTTGTCATTAAGGCAGACTGAATTGGCAACTTCTGCTGTTGTAGCAAAAAAAAAAAATAAAGAAAACAGCGATTCACTATTTACTGTGTCAGGAAAGAAAACCTGGTTACCTCCTGGTAACAGTCTGGGACTAGAGCAATTGTTTGCTGGGCTGACATCCTATTTATAAGTTTTAAGGCTTAAGGAGGGAGGAAAAAATTACCAGTTTTTCTCCAGCTTTGTAATTTGAGATTTCTGGGTCACAAATCTTTTAAGATATTATTTACTTTCTTAATAATAATAATAATCCTTCAAGCAGATAGTTTGGATGTGGTAATTATGTAGCAATTCCTTACAACTGCCAATTAGAAAGCAATACCAAAATGGAGAAGGGGTTTCTTTGGTCTTTAAATTTCCCACGTGCATGATAAAAGCAAAGTTATGTATTTAGAAAAGAATGGACTTGTTATCTGTGCATTTCTTCCTTTAATAGAACAGATGGGAGAAAGGGTTATTCTCCCTCCCCCACTGTGCTGAAGTTAGACCCCAGGCCCCCTTTAACATGCCAGGCAAGCCTTCTACCACCAAGCTATATTACCAGCCCTCTTATGTATTCTTGATTCCTTCCTTCACAAACCACAGCCCCTTTTTCTCTGTATAAATCATCCATGTTCTTGTCATGAGAGATTAGGCTGTGTCCATGTGGACTAGGAACTCTTCCACCTGGCTCTGCCCACTTATTAACATTAACCCTTAGAGCCACAGATAAGTGTCAGGAGGATAAGTAAACACGGCAAGACAGAAATCTAACATCATACATTTTCTTCTAGTTGGCCTCCTGCAGCTCTGTCATATTTTATGGCTATCTTAAGTTTCTTTAATATCAAATCTGAGCCAGTCCTTGTTATAGATTTAGGATAGATGGTTATGTAAAGATGAACTAAAAATTTTTTTAACATGCAAAATTCTATAGTATGATTTTGTTTTTTTGTTTTTGTTTTTGTTTTTTTTTTTTTTTTTTGGTACGCGAAATTGAACCAAGGGGCACTTGACCCCTGAGCCACATCTCCAAGTCCTTTTAATATTTTATTTACAGACAGGGCCTCGCTAAATCGCTAAGGCTGGCTTTGAGCTCGTGATCCTCTTGCTTCAGCCTCTGAGCTGCTGGGAACTGCCTGGCTCTATAATGTGTTTTAACAGAACTACTGAATTCAACGCCTTGCATTTTGCTAGCCACAATATTTCAATCACTGCAAGTATTATTATGGCATAGGTCTGTTATAACCCAACCTCTCTATGAGACAAAGCACGTTTTTTTTGCTTACAGCAGTGAGGGAGACCACCTCTCAAACCTTTGTCAGTGCCAAGGAAGCCAAAGTCAGAATTTTTTGGGAAATAAAACTACATTACCAACTCTCTCATATATTCTTGATTGCTTCCCTTCACAGCCCCTTTTGATTTAGGCAGATCTTTCATAGTGAGCGCCTTTAATTAGGATTGGGTAAGGATCACACTATAGCAGTCCAGGATTGCTGGAATCAGGAAGGCGAGGGTTTTGAAAGAAGGATTCATAGAACCACAGTGCATCAACTAACAGTTGACACTTTCTTTCTTCTTTTTTTAAAAAAAATTTTTAAGTAGAAGATGACACTTTCTATAGAAGAGTTATTGAGTCTTTCAGGAAGTGAATAATCATTATTTGCCTGGGCAGGACACTCTCCCCCACCCCACGACCCCCACCCCCTGCCAAAAAAAAAGTTCATGCTAATGATGCTGATGGAGGCAGGAATAGTATTATAGTTATTATAATGTGGACAATAAGATATGATGTCCATTCTTGGTATCTAAACTAACTGTGAGGTAAGAGTTTTAATCCTCCAATCTACTTAGATGACTTAATCTTATAACACGACCTGAAGATTTGAATTTTTTTACAGCTCCTTGTATTTGTAGCAATTTGAAACATCTTTTTTTTTTTTTTTGACATTTCAGCATTACTCTGCAATCATAGATTAGTATTTCTTGTTTGGAGAGAGAATAGGACTATTTCCCAAATGAATGTCTATCTACTCACCAGTGCCCTGCACCGAGTCAGGTCAGCCCAGAGGGGGCAGCAGAGGGAGACTAAAGTCAACCCTAGATTATTTAAAACAACAGTCCAACATTTGGGGGCAATTTTTAAGAAACAACTAAAGATGAAATGACGGTGCCAAGTGTTTCCCCAGAGATGAAAATCTTAGGAAGAAGGTGGGAAATTGCCGTCTTTTAGAAGCACCAGCTCTGTCTTCAGATCCCCTATCTCTTTCCCTTTAAGATGGAAGCAGGGAAATCATGTGAGGTTGCCTGTAAGCTCCCTTTCAGATTCTCTCTTAACCCAGTTCCTTGCATAGGATGTAAATTCCATCAGAGGCCTCTGACTTCCGTGTTCTCTTTCCACAGATATAGTCACAATTTCTGAGAATTGTAGGAGGAGGGGGTTCTGGGCCAGGAGGGATGCTTAGCCAGGAAGAGGCTATCTGGGGGTGAAGCAGGGAGGATGCTTAACATTTGAAAGGAGTGTGAACACTGTATTTACATTTAAATTAAAATGGAAACTTCTTATAGGTTATGTTTCTGGAAGGTGTGTGTGGCGCATCTGCTGAGGTCTATTGTTTATTCATGCTGTAAATCCTTTGAAATGTGTTAAAATGCTTCCCACTCATTATAGAGCTCCTGCCACCCCTGGATTACGACTTTGATGTCACCAATCCCGCTTCAAAGGGTTCTTTCTGGGCTATTAATCACAGTTTAGCCTCTGAAGATATCGCCAGAGAAAACATTTGGACATCTTTGTGCTAGACTCGCTAAAACTTTGAAATCTCGAGCATCTTGCATATGCACAAATTGCAGCATTTCCTTTCTTTGACAACTTTTAATTTTGCTTCAGAATCAAATGACACTGTGGGTAAAAATGCAAATAAATCTCTTCACACACTTGGTCTGATAAAGGGTAGGTGGTAGCCAGGAGGGGAGAAGAGAGTCTAGAGGACACTCTGAGCCTTCAAAGGTAAAAGCAGCAGCACCCTTCATTTATCTCTCTCTCTCTCTCTCTCTCTCTCTCTCTCTCTCTCTCTTCTTTTTTATTTGACTACTCGGTGAGATTCCTTGGCCTTCTCTTGCTTTCTATTCTTGCTTTGAGATCTATGTCAATTGTTCACAACAAATAGTAATATATAGATTGAATATCCCTTATCCAAAATGCTTGGGACCAGACATGTTTAAGATTTTGAATGTTTATTTTTTTAACTTGTGAATATTTGCATATGCATAATGGGCATGGGACCCAAGTCTAAAGACAAAATTCATTCATGTTTCACAAAAACCTCATACAAATGGTGTGGAGGTAATTTTATATTATGTATATATTTGTATGTCACATAACTTATATAATAATAAATTTATACTGATATATATGTAGGTATTAATATGAATGATATAAATATATTGATATATATTTATTCATGTCAATATATACATGATATAAATATTATAACATAGAATATGTTTATATGATTATGATAAATATTTTATATATGTATATATATTTGTATGTGTGTGTGTATATGTGTGTGTGTGTGTGTATGTGTGTGTGTGTGTGTGTTTGTATGTGTGTGTGTGTGAGTGTATGGTGCAAGGGATTGAATCCAGAGTCTTGCACATGCTAGGCAAACACTCTACCTTTTGAACTACAACCCCACCCTCTTTTTTACACAATAAATTTAAATAATTTTGTGAATGGGGCTCAGTGGTAGAACCCATGCTTAACATTTGCCAGGCCCTGGTCTCAATCCCTAGCATCAATAACAATAATAATAATCTCAACAACAACTTTGTGCATGGAACAAAGTTTAAGGGGGCAGATTCTCAACTTGTAGCATCAGATCAACCCTCAAAAATTTCAGGTTTAGAGCATTTGAATTTTGGAATTTCAGATTAGGAATGTTTGACCTACACTATTAGAGCATATTCTTTTTCCTATCATATTTCTTCACACTTTCTATTTCATTTCTTTATTAAGTCTCCTAGTGTTATATAAAACTTATGTTCATTACATTTGCATGTTTTTCTTTTGTTCTGGGGGCCTCAGCCATGAAACCAGGATGGCTGAGGAGAAAAGTCTTTTTTCTCTCCACTACAGGACCCTTACTACTTCATGAGAATCAGTGCCCCTGTCTCAAATCTTCACAGTGGACTTCCCTGCCAGCCAGCTTCTTAATGGGAAAAATTCCCACCAGCATCTTTTTTCTCCATATTCATATTCATATCTTTCAATGAGTAGCCAGGCTCTGCTTTTTTTTTTTTTTTTTGGTAGTAAAAATCACATAGCATGAAATATCCCTTCCTAGCGTATTATTAAGTGTGCAATATTCTTAACCACATGTGTGTTATTGTAAGCAGGTTTCTAAAGCTTGCATGACTGTACTTTGTACCCATCACACAGCAATTCCCATTTCCTCTCGCCCCAGCCCCTGGCAGTCAGCATTCTATTCTCAGTATCTATGAGTTTGATGACCTCAGATACCTCATCTAAGTGGAGTCATGAAGTATTTGTTCTTCTGTGATGCATTTATTTCACTGAAATAAATCTAAAGCTTTCAGATTTATCCATCTTTAACAGATGAGGCTGAATAATATTCCATTGTATGTATATGCCACATTTTCCTCTATCCATTCATCTGATAAGGAACACTTATTTGTTTCCACCTCTGCATAATAGTGAATAATGGTGCAATGCATATGGGATGTGAATCTCTCTTCAAGATCCTGTTCTCAATGATTTGAGATAAATACTCAAGTGAGATTTCTGGATGATTTGGTAGATCTCTTATTAATTTTTGAAAAACTGCCATACTATGTTTTCTAAACCAATAGTGTAAAGGTTCATTTTTCCCACACCTTCAACATTTGTAATTTTCTATTTTAAGCTTTATTTTTATAACTGGCTATCTTAACAGCCATGATGTAATATTTCATTGTGAATTGATTTTAATTTCCCTAGTATTAGTGATATTGAACATCTTTTCACATACCTTTGAGGCCATATATGCTTTCTGTGGAGATATGTCTATGCAATTCCTTTGCCCATATTTTAATTGGGTTACTTTTTTTTTTTTTTTTTTTTTTTTTTTTTTTTGCTATTGAATTGTAGGTATGCCTATGTCTTTTGAATATTTACCCCAATCTAATATGTGACTTGCAAATGTTTTCTCTCACCCTGTAGATTTTGCCTTGGCTGCACAAAAGCATTGCTTTCATGTAGCCTAACTTGTCTATTGTTGCTTGCGCTGTTTGTGTCATATCCAAAATCCCATCACCAAGACCAGTCTCATGAGACTTCTCTTCTTTGTTTTCTTCTAGGAGTTTTATTATGTCCAGCCTCATGCTTAAGTCTTTAATTCATTTTTAATTTATTTCTGTGTATAATATAAAAATTCATTTTCATTCTTTAGCATGCAGACCCTCCCCTCATTTTGTAGTCTCAGCACCCTTGTCAAGGATCATTGGTCATAGATACGTGAGTTTATTTCTGGGCACTCTGTTTCATTAGTCTATGTGTCTGTCTTTATGCTAGTACTATACTGTGTTGATTACTATAGCTTTGTAATGTGTTTTGAAGTCAAGAAATGTGAAGCCTCCACTTTTTATATTTCTCAAGATCATTTCAGCTTTTGAGACCCTTTGTGGTTCCAAACAATTTTTGAGGTTTTTTTTTTTCTCTATTTCTGCAAAAATATCATTGAAATTTTGTTAGGGATCATATTGAATTTGCAGTTTGATTAAATTTATGCTTAAGTATTTATATTCTTTTTATGTTATTGTGAATTAATTATTTTCTTAATTTTTTCATCTAGTCTATTGTTATTGTAGAGCAATATGACTGATTTTTGTAGGTTGATTTTCTATAATGCATATTTGTTAAACTCATTTATTAGTGCTGACACTATCTTCTTAATGTGGACTCTTCAGGGCTTCCATAAGATTATGTTATCTGTGATGACATAATCTTGAATAATTTTACTTATTTTTCTGATTTAGGTGATTTTCTTTCTTTTTCTTGCTTACTTCTTCTAGCTAGGATTCTAGTATTATGTTAAATAGAAGTAGTGAGTGTACTACTTAGATGTTCCTGATCTTAGAAGAAAAGCTTGCATTTTTTTCACTGTTGAGCATGATATTAGGTGTAGGTTTTTCATACATTTTCTTTATTATGTTGAAGTGATTTCCTTCTAAGTCTGTAAATTGAATACGTTTTGTTGCTTGTAAAACTAATGCAAATACAATTTACATTATAAATTGTATTTATAAATTATTTAAAAATACTTACAGTCTAAAGGTAGTTATTATAATTGATATAATTGAAGTTAAAAATTCAAATTTTTTCAAATTCAGAATAGATCATTTGAAAAGTTTTTTAAAAAGATAAGAACACAAAGGGAGAAATTACTCATGATTGAGTATCTTAACTTTTCCTTCAATTTAAGTTTTTTATCTTTTTTTGCTCAGGTAATTTGGCCCAGACAAGAGCCAAGATAATAGCAGCCTCAAGATCTTTGCCTCCACATTTCAGTTCTGGGAGAGCTAAGGTGAGCAGAAAATTCACACCAATGATGTGTGGGTGTGGGGGAGAGCAGTTGTTCCTACCTTGCAGAGAAAGCTGCCGTGGAGGGTGTTAGTTCCCTTCATTCAGCCCACTGTCTGGGCAGTCTGGTAGTATGGTAGAGAGTTTGAAGCTATATGGGAAATCAGGTATTAGGAGATTTGAAGAAAAAAAAAAAAGAACATCATAGAATCTATATAATTCTGATTCTCAGAAAGACCACTTAAGATACAAGATAATGACAATTGAAAATAAAATCCACCTTGAAAGAGATAAAACACATGTCCTTGAGACTATCACCAGCCTGCAGAGGAGGATATCAGTGATAAAATAAAATCAACAGGGAGGAAAGAAATCTTACTCTTTCCTATTGTTCTGCTCTGCTGTCTGAAACATGAGTTCTATACTTTGTCTGGGTATGTGTGTGTAGGGGGTTAGAGCGTTCATAAATAATATCCAGCTGTAAAGTATGTTTTTTTTTTTTTAACAATTCTGCCCTACCAGCTAATGGTTAGCCAGGGTATCAAGGGCTGCCTGGTTGATATTCATTGCATATACACTAATCCCCCTGATTTATGGTTTAGCTTTCCATGCTTTCAGTTACTTGTAGTCAACCATGGTCAAAAAACATGAAATGGAGTATTCAGAAATGAACAATTCATAAGTGTTAAATTGTGCACCATTTTAAGCAGTAGGCCATCCCTCTGGTTCTGCTCAGGATATGAATCATCCCTTGGTCCAATGTTTCCATATAGTATATTGCCAGAGAGAACACCGCGTGGGTTGGTCGGCAATCTGGCCGGGAGTGTATGGGGCATTAGCGGCAGTTTCAAAAATAAAGTTTGTTCCTGCTTCAGTGGCTCGTGATTTGTGCCCAGCCAGACTGCGGCAGTATATTCTAACTGCACATTAGGTACTTGGTAGTTACCTCAGTTGTCAGATTAACTGTCATGGTATCACAGTAATTGAATCAGGATTTGTGTTCAAGTAACCTTTATTTTAACCAAAGCATGAGTAGTGATGTTTATAATTTGAATACGCCCAGGAGAAGCTGTAAAATACTTCTTTTAAGTGAAAAGACAATAGTAATCATTTTTTTAAAGTATTTTGTCATAATTACTCAATTTTATTATTTGGTATGGGTTTGTTATGGTTTGGATGTGACTATCCCCTAAAAGCTCATGTGTGAGACAAGGAAGAAGGTTCAGAGGAGAAATGGTTGGGGTATGAGAGCCTTAACCCAATTAGTGAATTAATCACCTAATGGGATTAATTAGGTGGTATTTGAAGGCAGGTAGGTGTAGCTGGAGGGGGTGAGCATTGGGGTCGTGGCTTTGGGGTATATATTTGTGTCTGACAAGTGGAGCTCTGGCTCTGCTTCCTGATCATCATGTGAGCTGCGTGTCTCTGCCACACTCTTCCACCATGATGTTCAGCTTCACCTTGAATCTTGAGGAATGGAGCCTGCTGTCCATGGACTGAGGCTTCTGAAACTGTGAGCCCCTAATAAAACTTTTCCTCCTCTACAGTTATTCTGGTCAGATCTTTTAGTCACAGCAATGAAAAAGCTGACTAAAACAGGTTTAAATCTCTAAATGTGCCTAATAAATAAATTAAACTTTATCATAGTTACATATGTATAGAAAAAAGCATGATATATGGGTTGTGGTAGTATACACAGTTTCAGGCATCCATAGGGGGGTCTTTGGATATATCCCCCAATGATCAGAGAAGACTATGTATTAACTCCCAAAACTGTTACCTTGATAGAAACATATACGGGTCACATCTCTGAATTTTCTTATTTTTCACATAAAATATTAATTTTAATAAAGAATAAGCAATTCAACCACACATAATACTGTTGAATATCTCCCTAAATTAGTGCAGATATATTTATATATGTATATATTTATCCTTACTTTTCCTGAGAATAAAAGACTTTCTTGCACAGAATATTTTTGTTAATAATAATTTTTGTACCCACATTGCTATTCGGATCCATTTTTATGTCCTACTTTTCAACCTTGCTACTTTATGAGAGAATATTATTTAACAGGGGTTATGTGGACCCCCAGAAGGGACTTACATAATTTGAGTCCTATCCTGTGCAGGACCAAGAAGGATGGCAATCTATTTATAATGGCGCATAATTGAAAACTTGTGAATTCTTTATTTCTGGAACTTTCTATTTCATATTTTTGAAACATGGAGGGGTTCCCAGAGTCTCCTGATCTTACACTTAAACTTTTGTTTATGTTAAATGTAGCCAATTCTCGGTATTTCTGAAAGTCCTAGTCTGTAAGTCACTGCAGTCCCTGAATCAGCAAACACTGACACATTGCTCCTTGGAAAAATAGAAGGTGAGGTTCCTGAGAGACACTGGTCAGAGTCAACAGGTCAATGCATAATCTCATTTTCTATGCTTTGGTTTAATGCTACCTTCTTTACTATATATTTCTGGTAAATAATTAATTATATCCAGCATTTCTTTATGTATGTAAAAGAGCACTTCTATTGCAGCATTTGTATCATGGAACTCAGCCAATTGCACAAAAACTCATGCCCAAGTAAAGCTCAAGGTACGTGTACCTTTTCCACGAGGCACCATGAAACCTTATTGGGCTTAGGAATGGTGAACAGGTGCTTCTGCATTATACCTGGGGGCCATTTCAAACAGCACCAACAAAACAGAAATAAGTGCAAAAGTGAGGCAGTTAAGTAGACATCAAAAATAGACACTCATTTATAGGAGCAGAGCTGAAACATCACCCTCTTTGACTTTAGTTGGAAACTTGTGCATCGGAGACTCAAAGTTTTCACTGCTTTGTGAACATTGACTTATGGGGGTTACAAATAAATGTTAGCAAGGGGGCAAATTTGCAATTATAGAATGCACGAGAGATGAAGATGGACTGAAATGGGGTGGTTTTGTTTGTTTGTTTGTTTGTTTTGGAGTTATTGGCATCTACCTGATTCTAAAAGAGATCATGGTGCAAAAATATTAAAGACTCCTGTACAGTATTCCTCTAGCCCAGATTCCCCTCTTTTCCCTTATTTGATTTTTGACTGCGGGAGCCTGCCAGGACATTTCCCCTAACTTCCAAACCATCCAACTGTGTTTTCTCTCTTCCTGCAGTATCTGCTACTCTACAGGCCCTGCCCAGATGAGAAGCATGCCTTCTAGTATATTTACATCATTAAAATAATAATAACATTATTATTATTATGTATAGGTAAGATGCAAATGACCATAGATTCTTTTTTACTTGGAAAGGAAGTAAGTTGGAAGTTCAAATGAAGGCATCCCAAAATATGAAGGGCAACAATAATTTTGAAAACAACCTCCAATCGTCTTTGTCTTATCCTTATCCAAGATAAAAGAGCAAAAAGCAGCCCTTGATGAAGCTGTGCTTTGTAAGGGAGAAAAAGTAATATCTTTTCCTCATTCGTCATAAGGTACATAACTGAGACCCTCATGACAAAGACAGATTGCTGAGAAAAAAGCATGCACATTTATTTAATGTAAGTTTTACATGACAGAGAGCCTTCAGAAATGAAGTCCCAAAGGAACAATCTATGTGTTTTTACAGAAAGTTGTGCAGAGGTATCATTGGAAGGCAAAAAGGTTGACCTGTGCTAATACACTAGGGGCAATTTATTTAGATCCTTCTTGGTGTCCCTGTGTGACATTGTTTCCTTCTGGTATAAGATAAGACACTGGTCATATGAAGGCCTTAGGGAAGACCGTGAGAGAGTGACCTTTATGGACTGCTTCAGAAAAGAAAGCAAAAAACAAGGAGTAGCCTTCCTGTTTCTGCTCTTCCAAAGGCCAAGGTGCCATGTCCTGGTGGGGGGAGGCGTGTCCTGAGCCCAGCCAGCTCCAACAAGGGCAGCATGGCTGCTCAGGCCTGTTTGCAATACCAGGCTTACTTTCCTGTTCAGTGCCACAGGGGCTTTTGAGAGGGGTGATGCTGTAGGCACCCTTCTTAAGGGATGAATATATCACTTGGTAGCAGTAAAAATTCTTGACAAAAGGCCTTGTCAGGAAGATAATAAGTCTAAGCACTTCTGAGGTTTCAGAATGCAAATAGTGAGCACTTACTGAGACCTGGAGAAATTTTTTCAAGTTTTCATTTTTTTTTTTTTTTTTGCCAAGATCTGGATGATTTATGGGACTTTTTGGAGTCTATGTCTTTATCCTAGAGTAAATTCAGTTGACAGATGAGGCAAATCTTTTTATGATACTATGCTTCAGACTTTGATTTTATAAGTTATATCAAACCACATAACTTGGTGGTGTATAATGTTTAATGTTTGAGAAGTCAGTCACATTTAGGAATCAGAACTGCTAGGCTGCAAGACTCTGGAAAACTTACCCAAAATCTTGGAAATCTCTCAGTCTTCATTTTCTCATATGTAGAATGGGACTAATAGTAGAACTTATTTCATATTGTCATTTTGAAAGTTCACTGACGTAATGTAGGTAAAGCATTTAGTACAGGACAATGATCTCACACAGGGTTCACTCAATGCATGTTTTATTTCTCAAGTTTTGATTGCCATCCCTGGAAACCTGCTCAGCCGTCATGGCTGGGGACCTGCAACACAATGTGCAAAGCTTATTCATGGAACTTGAAGGCCAACGCGCTCCACTCACAAGGACTAGGCAGGACATTTGCCATCTGGGCCAAAAAGTGAGCTTACTCAGTCAGCTCCAAATGATTTATATTATTGTGTAAATCAGTTTTATAGGAGGAAAGTGTCCTGAGTTAGGCAGACAGTGGTTTTATCTAGAATATCCCTTCTACTGATTGTTTTAAGATTGGTTCCCTCTTTCGGATCCACTCTGTATTCAGGAGAACCTTATGGCTATGTAAATATACGAGAGACCTTTCATCAACCTGAGACTTGTCTGAATTCTTAAATTAGAAAATATCTCAACGACTTATTATTTCTTCAGTAAAATACAGTGCTGAGTATGTAGGTGATGAATTACAGACAAACATTAGCATTTGGAGGTTGTAGGTAACCAAGAACAGGTTTTCATTTCCTTTCCAAGAGTTACTCTATATGTGAATGCAAGGACAATCCTTTTGAAACAGAGTGCTGGGTGGTGAGGCTCAGATCCTACTTGCTGGGGCCTCCCTCCTGTCCACACCACCAGCTTTACAACTTTAGATGTGCAAATTGGTGCTGCATTCTGTTTTTTCTCCCCCGCCCCCCTCCATTTTGCTACAGGTTACAAATCTCTGCTGAGCTAGAAAGTAATATCTACAATTCCTTTTAAACTGTGTCCCAGTAGCTGGTGGCATACATCTGTAGTCCCAGTTAATCTGGAGGCTGAGGCAGGAGGATCACTTGAACCCACAAGTTCAAGGCTAGCCTGCTGGCCCAAACAAACAAGCTAACAAAATTGTGACTCGGCCATCAAGCATTTCTGGTCACTAAGCTCTTAAGTTCTTGAATGCCAACGGTCTGCTGTACCTTCTGAAGGGGGTAACAGGTCCACCCCTCACCACCTACACAGGTTCAGGGAGGATCTCTAAATAAAAGGAAGTGGTTGGGGGCTGGGGATATAGCTCAGTAGGTAGAGTGCTTGCTTCACATGCACAGGCCCTGGGTTCAATCCACAGCACAAAACACACACACACACACACACACACACACACACACACACACACACACACACACACACCAAGTGGTTGGGGAAAATTCCAGAGAGAGAGAGAAAGAGAGAGAGTGTGTAGGTCCGGTGACTGTCCTTGAATTCTCATACAGAATAACACTTGGAAAGGGAATGAAAACCTGTTCTTGTGTGTAAGCAGGGTGAGGGGAGAAAATACAGAGGAAAAAATGTTGAAAAAAAATCTCTTTGAATTTACCATTCAGCAAAAGGCTGACTCCAGCCAAAATCTTCCCTTTAGTACTAATTAGCTTACCCCAAACCTCACCAGTTCTGAGCTCTGTGCTCCAGTGGGGGTTGAGAGAGGGAAGAAACCCACAGTGTAGACCCATCAGTGTAGACCCATCTGAGCATGGTAGCATCTCCACAGGGGACCCTGTGCCTTCCCTTTTTAGTATTAGAGCATCCTCCCTTCCAAACACAGACTTTTTCCTTTCCTCCTTTTTTCATTACAAATTTAAAAAGAAGACAGGCAGGTGAGTTGCTGTTACAGCTGCATGTGGATGGACATGCTGGCCTCCAGAATGCAGCCCATAAAAGAGAAAGCTGCACAGCCCAGATGTGTCTTCACCCAGGTCATATTCCTGCTCCCTGTTTGGGTTGCTCTTCTAGTTTTTGATAACTCGTCCCTGTTTTTCCCCCTTCTTAACAGACCTGTTTTCTTTTTCCAACCCAATTGAAGTGTTTCCTTCCATTTTTCTCAGTGGCCTGAACACCCCTCCAGGTGTACCTCATTATTCTCCCCTCCTAGCGCCCCCCACCACTGCTTTTAGCATCCATTTGTTGATTTCCTTGAACAAGGCTGCAGATGTCCTCACCCCACGGGGAGGTGGCTGCCTGGACAGCGGTCCACCTCGCAGAACGTGCTGACATTTCTGCCTCATACCCTGGTGCTAACCTCATTTTGTGTGTGGTTTTCTCCCTGGTAGTATTCTCAGGGTAGATGGGAAACTGCCACTCATGGACTCCACCCACCAAAGAAGGATTTTTGTTGTTGAGTTACAATAATGAAACACAGGTGGCTTGTCATCCATTCCTACTTTTTTTTTTTTCCATCCAGAAATTTCTTCCATCAGCCCAGGTAGTTGAAGAGATAATTGGGAACATGTGTCACCCACTGCGTTCCCTGGTGATTTGGTACCCGAGCTCCTGCCTGCAGTGAGCACTTGGGAACTGTGGGAGGCAGGAGCATATTGGGCATCAGAGTCTGATGGCCTGGAGGGTGACTGATGGTGGCCTCATTCCCTATGGTTGGGATCTGTGTCCTTATAGTCACCCAGCCTCAGGGATCTTTCTAGTTTTCTTGAAAAATGCATGTCCTTTTTCTTCTTTTAAAGTTCTCCCGACAGTGTACACTGTTGTATCTTAAACATCAGGTCCCTCAGATATTTATCAAATAGCCTTTCAGATATGGGAAAACCTGGAGAATGAAGGAAGTATCTGTATTCCCAAACCACTTCCCTCTCTCTCTGCTTCTAGGTGGACACCCTGGAGGTGATGCGGCATCCAGAAGAAAGCACCAACATGAAGAGGCAAACCATGGCTTCTTACTTCCGGGTATGGGGTCTCGTTGATCTCTAGGAAGCCTTTTTCCAGAAAGACCTTGCCAAGCCTTCCTACAAGAGGTTCAAAGTCATTAGAACAGGGCGAAGCTCAAGAGCCAGTTAAGAAAGTGGGGTGGTGTGAGGGGGGGCTGGGTACGTGTGGAGGTGGCAGCAGAGAGAACATTGGCACTCAGCCCTGTCCATTGGGCACCCTGATTCTGTTAGCCTTCTTGGCTTTACAACTACAAGAGTCAGCCATTTCTTCAGCAAACAGTCCTAGTTAATAAAATCCTCGAAGATAGCTTACCAAGTTCAGATACTGAGAAAAGTATGAGATTTTTTGACCCATTGCAAAATCCATTTTCCTGAGCCTTATTATTTCCCACATCTGCCTCCTTTGGGTAAAAACATCTGTCTCTAGAAGGGCTCTGTTAAATGCCCATTATATAGCAAAGGTAAGACACAGCCCTCTTCTACCCCTTTGCACAGATTCATTCATCTTCAAATTATTATAAAGCATTAGAGTTGGAAGCCTGTTAGAGATCAGGAGCCCTTGGGAGCTAAGGTGGGTAGCTTCATGGTGGAGATGCTGTTACGACAAAGTAGGAACCTATCTCAGTGGGAGAAGAATAAGGTGGTGTAATGGGGTTGACAGTGGAAGGGGTTCTACAGGGATGGGTGATCAGGGGTGGGATGTGGCTCAAGAGCTAAAGGTGCAGGTGGGCTGAAGGGCAGGACCTTCAGAGCTAAGAATGAGCACTGTGGATAGAAGACTCCATGGAAGGCCAGTGGGTACAAAAGGATCTAAGGCCACAAAGTCCAGCTGAACCACTTGGGTTTCAGAGGCAGACTAAATTGAGCTCATGGTATGATCTTTCTCTCCAACACTCAACCCATGTGGTGATTCCTACATCTCTGGCAGATGGCTTTCAGTACCTGCTTGATCACTCTGGTGTTTGGACATTTCTAATTGTTACTTATTTCTTATCTTGAAACCCCCCTCTGGTCCTGTCCTCTCTAGCAGCCATATAATCATTCTCCTCGTAACCCTTCCTATGTGTGTACACGCACATGTACACGTGTGTATGTTCGCATGGGATCTGGAGGCTCTTTGGCCATGGGAAATCATCCTCAAGATCCCAAGCAACCCACCCCCCATTATTGGAGAAGCCTCTGGCTTATAGTTTTTCAGAATTATACCATGACAATCAGTTTGATGTCCTTAAAATACGGTCCCTCAAAACTAAACTTATCATGATACCTTGATAAGCTAGACACCAACAATTTTCATCAGTAATGGGTGATCATAAAAGCATGGAACTGATTTCCCGTGTGGTTCTAATTGCCCCTGAAGGGTTGCCTGGAAGAGGAGTTCCAGCAGTGCTTGGCCTGAGGAACAGCAGCAGCCTCCCCGCACAAGTACCCCTCTGGTTTCACATCTCCTTTCCTCCTCTCTCTACCAAGTATATCTTAGTTGATCATCATAATCTTCTTTTTCTATAATTTTTCTTTGTGTGTGTTTTGTCTTTATTCTTTTTTGTTCCTCTTCCTTACTGCCATAAGGAATAGGTAGGATTCACTTAGACTCTCTGGTGGTTCTTAGGCTAAAGAAACAAACCTTTTCCTCAAAGTTGGGTATTTTATTTTTTGGTGGGCGGGGGAGTGCCAGGAATTGAACTCAGAGATACTTGACCACTGAGCCACCTCCCCAGCTCTATCTTTGTATTTTATTTAGAGACAGGATCTAACTGAATTGCTTAGCGCCTTGCTTTTGCTGAGACTGGCTTTGATCTTGTGATCCTTCTGTCTCAGTCTCCTGAGCTGCTGGGATTACAGGCATGCACCACCCTTGGGTAATTTTTTTAGTATTTATTTTTTAGTTGAAGTTGGACATAATACCTTTATTTTATTTATTTTTATGAGGTGCTAAGGATCAAACCTAGGGCCTCCCACTTCCTAGTCGAGTGCTCTACCGCTGAGCCACAACCCCAGTCCCACCTTTGGGTATTTTAACTTATGGTTTATGGACATTCATTTTGGATACCTGAGGGTATTCCAACTAGAGCGTGTTCTTAGATAGGTTTCTGCCAGCGGGGATATTGCTTGGCTCTAGGAGATGATTAAAGAATGCTTTTGAATCTTCAGTTAGCTCTAAGGAGAACTTATATTGCCATCTGCTATTATTGATTTCATGTTCTGCTTCAAAGGTCTGTGAGTCATTCACAAATCCCAAACTGCTCTTAGAGGCCCCTCTGGGTCCACGCTGGTGCTAACCTCATTTTGTGTGTGGTTTTCTCCCTGGTAGTATTCTCTGATGGACTTGCTCTCCAAAATGGTGATTGGACAGCCCCACTTTGTGCGTTGCATTAAACCCAATGATGACCGAGAGGCCCTGAAGTTCTCCCGAGAGAGGGTCCTCACCCAGCTCCGCTCCACAGGGATCCTGGAGACCGTCAACATCAGAAGGCAGGGTTATTCCCACCGCATCCTCTTCGAAGAGTTTGTGAAAAGGTCAGTGTGGCATCTTAGGAAATGCATGTTATAGGGCCTGGGTGTAGCTCCGTGGTAGAGTGCTTGTCTAGCATGCATGAAGCCCTGGGTTCCATCCCCAGTCCTAGGGAGGGGAGGAGGAAATGTGTGTTGCAAATATAGCTGTCCTCTGGTCATTCCTGTCCCCTGTGGTTGCTCCTCCTGCCCACTTCCCTCCAAACAGGTTACTGAATGGTTACCAGCTGCCATGTACTTGCTGAAATGTTGTATTTTTATTGTGTGCCAATTAAGCTGCAGTGATCCAGAGGACAGAATAAGCTTCCTTCTGATCACATTGAAAATAAATATATACATAGGCATTTTTCATGTTATAAATTCTTAGGTCTCAAATTATGCAGATATTTATGATGGATGTATTCCTTCATACATGGGCCAAAATTCTGGAGGATTTGAAGGTACCCAAGCAGCCATTCCTCTTCTAGGTCTGACATGATATAACAGTAATAATGAGCACTTACCTGGCACCTAAAAGTTCCTAGGAGTACAGGACATTTTAGGGCACTATTCTCAACTGTAAAATCTCATTTGATCCACAGAACAATACTAGAAGCTAGGCTCTATTATTATTCTCATTTTACTGGTGAGGACATCAGGTCACAAAAAGAATTTATTTTTTATTTGTTCTTTTTAGGTATATGTGACAGTAGAGTGTCTTTTGACATATGATGCATACATGGTATATAACTTATTCTAATTAGGATCCCATGCTTGTGGTTGTACATGATGTGAAGTTATATGTTCATATATTCATATATGAACATGGGAGAGTTATGTCTGACTCATTCTACTGTCTTTCCTGTTCCCACCCCCCTTTCCATCCCTTCATTTTTTGTCTAATCCACTGAATTTCTCTTCCCCTCACCCGCTTGTTGTGGTTAGCATCCACATGTCAGAGAGAACATTTGACTTCTGTTTTTTTGGGATTGGCTTATTTCACTTAGCATGACAGTCTCCAGTTCCATCCATTTACCGGCAAAAGTCAAAGTCATTGTTTTTTATGGCTGAGTAATATGCCATTGAGGTGGCACAAAGAATTTAAATTATTTTCCAAGGTCCCATGGTATAAATGATAGAGCCAGAACTTGAACCCAAACAGTCTGTTTTCAGTATCCACATAGTTAATCTCAGTTCACTGCATTTAATCAATATTTATTGAACACATAAATTGCATAAATAACTTTCTAAACCTAGAAACTGCCTTTGGATGCAGGGCTGCTCTTTTCTGGACAATTGCCACAGGGATGCCTTGTGTATGCATATGATTTCAGGTCGGATTTACAGAATGTTCTGTGAAGAAATAAGGAACAACAGTAATCAAAAATCACCTCTGAGAAAGAAGCACTACACTCTGAGCATGCCCAGAGAGGAATATTATAATCCATTTTAAAATCTGCTTGCTGGCCACCATTAGTGCTTTTTTACTCCCATTCTAAAACAGGTGCCCAAGGTCATTTTTTTTACCTTATTCTCAGGAGAGAATGGATCTTAAATATGGCAGCGCTTGCTTCATCAAGTCTTCCAAATTCTGCTAAATTCCATGGGGATGGGAGAAGGAAGGATGAAAGAGTTCCTTACATCGAGAGCTTTTAAATTAAAAATAAGAATGAGATGGCTTAAATGTCTTTAAGCCTCTGTTTTCTCTCTCTCTTAAATTTGGAGGTGGAGCAACAAAAAAAAAAATTAGCTCATAAATGTAACTAGTCAAGTATTTTTAGCCACAAAGTGTTGAATACAGAAAAATATTTAAGAAAACAGGTCAAATGCTAAACAGATTGGCACTTCTTTGTTCATAATCAGAAAGCCATTAGGCAAGTATGAACAAGAGTTTCAAAATGTCAGTAAATCTGAGGGTATCAAAGATTTCTGAGCCAGCAAGTTAATTGGTATTTTGATCCTTTTGAGCAACTTAACAACAAAATGGATGAGCGAGCAGTTTTCCCCCTTGATGTTATTCAACAAATAGGTGCTTCTTATCTTCCTGCTCAAGAGTGCTGTTTTGTAAACTCTTAGCAGGAAATGTGCAGACAAAACAATCAAAGGCAGGGAACAAGCCACAGAGCCATTCAGGGTTTACCAAGCAGAGGCAACTGAAAGGTAAAAAGGCTGGTATGAGGTTGCTCTTTACCTTTTCCTGGTTTGTGGCATTCAGGGCTGAAACCTGTAAGGTCCTGTTCTTGGGATTATATTGTCTCATCCAGAGTAGGGAAGAATTTCTCCAGTCCCCTGAGTCTGCAAACTTGACCACACCTCAAATGCTTCCTTGTTCTATCATCCTAGAATTTTCTTGCAAAATGACTTGGAAGTGCACTTTCTTATGCTCTAGTCATGGGCCTTTGAGGGAAGGGGTGTCCTTTTGTCCCTTGCTCATCAACCATCAACACCCTCTCAATCAATGGGGCCAGGTGAACTAGAAGTCTTTTTCTGTTCACTGGTGCAAAAGAGGACACCTGGTATGGCTGAGCAGGTATGGGAACCTCACCAAAGTCAGACTGTTGAGGGACACGATAAGAAAAACACTGTGAACATTCACTGTCTTCCTGGTCATTGGACTCTGAAGCAGGGTACCTCAGAAGGTCTACACCAGGACTTCACGTATAACTGCATGTGTTGGGGTGTGTCCTAGCAAATGCCTAAAGGACAAGAACAGGCTAATGTTTTGTTTAACTTTTATAGTCGATTGTGCAATTTAACAAGGAGACCTGGGTTCTAGTATCCTTTTAGACTTAGTATTTGGCAAGTAACCCAATATTTCTGTAAAAGATGTTTCTGATCTGCATGACAAGAAGTCAGGCATGCACAGAGCCCACATCTTGAAAAATGTCAGTGATTTCATGCAGATTCCTGGACCTTACCTAGCCTCTAAGACTTCCAGAGATGCTTGCAGACTCCTAGTTGAGATCATAGGATGTGAAAACTGCACCCAGTAGGACCCCATTCATCACAGTTGTTAAGTCAGCCTCAGTTGATGGAAATGAAACTCTTCCCTCTTTTCTCCATCAGCATCTTCTGTTCTTCTCATGATGGCCTGGAGAGCCAAGGTGCTTTGGTATTGCCTGCATCTCATTCTCCCTTCTATTCCTCCACTTCCTCCCCATCAGAAATGAGGAGTCACTTTGACTTCTCTCTCCTTCACTTCCTTTAAACAGTACATGACAAGGTCCTGATGCTTGGACCTGTGAAAAGTTTCTCCACAAAGTTTTCTTGAGATTCTCCCACCCTTTGTCTCAAGGTTTTAGTCCAGGCCTGTGTTGTTGGGATGGTTGTTATCAGCCTAATAAGTTATAACCAGGGTTTATGAAAGTCTACAATTCAATAGTTTTTAGTATATTCATAAAGTTGTACAGCCACCAATATCACCTAATCATAGGATATTTTATTACCTAAAAAGAAACCATATACCCATTAGCAATCCTTCCCTTACCCTTCACCCCACCAGCCCTAGGAAACCAATAATCATCTAACTTCTGTCTCTCTAGATCTACCTATTCTGAAAAATTCATATAAATGAATCATACAATATGTAGTCTTTTGTGTCTGGCATTTTTCCTTTGGCATAATGTTTTCAACCATCATTCATGATGTACAATGTATCAGTATTTTTCTTCCTTTTTATGGATGACTATTCCATTGTGTGGACATGCCATATTTTGTTTATTCACTCAGTTGGTAGCCTTTTGTATCACTTCTACTTCTCAGATAATGCTGTTGTGTATATTCATGCATAACTTTTGATGTAAACACATTTTTTTTTCACTTAATTTGGGGTATTACCTGTAGGTTGAATTTCTGGGTATGGTAGCCCTAGATTCAAAGTGGCAATATCAGTTTATACTCTGATAAGTGATGTTATGAGAGTTCTAATTTTTGAACACCCTCACCAACACTTGTTATTGTCAGTTTTTTTATTTTAGCTAATTTAGTGGGTATGAAGTAGTATTTTATTGTAGTTTTGATTTGCATTTCTCCAATGACTAATAATGTTAGATAACTTTTCACGTATTTATTGGGCATTAGTGTATCTTCTTAGAGAAATGTGTTTCTAAACTCTGACGATTTTTATTGTTGACTTTTATGTATTCTGGATACTAGTGCCTTATTGCAAATACTTTCTCTCATTCTGTGAGTTGTTTTCTTCTGTTTCTTGGTGGTGTTTTTTGAAGAACAGCATTTTTAATTCTTCTGAAGCCCTAGGTTGTCTTTTGTTGATTGTGCTTAGGATGTCCTATCTAAGCAAACATCACTTGATCCAAGGTCACAAAGATTTACTCCTAAGTGTGTGTTGTATAATTATAGCTCTTGTATTTTATATCTATGATCCATTTTGCATTCATTTTTGTGTATGGTAGGTAGGGGTCTAGCTTCATTCGTTCCTACGTGGATATCCAGCTGTCCCAGCACCATTTATTGAAAACATTTTCCCCATTGGACTGTCTTGGCATCTTTGGGGAACATCACTTGACCATTGTAAGGGTTTATTTTGGATTCTGCATTTTATTCTATTCCATTGATCTATGACTGTCCTAGGCCTTTTAAAGCTATTTTTTCATGCCACAGCTTTCTTATTGGACTCAGTGACTGGGTAGGATTTATCTAAAATTCCCATCTGAGCCTGTTGCTTCCTTGATTAAAATAAGCATCCAAATGTGCACTGAGTAGGTTTCGGCCCCATTAGGGGAGTCTTCTTGATTTGGTCCTGTCTCCTTTTTCAGTCTCTTCTCTTATCTCCCACTTCACAGATCACACTTCAGCCCAAACTGAGCTAGCTCGAGCTCCCTAAACACCTCAGACTGTTCCAGTCTTCTGTGTCTTTGCTCACACTATGTTGCCTGGATCCCCCTTCTCTCACCTCAGTCTGCTGACTTAATCAAGCCAACCCCTGCCCGTTTCCTTAGGACTTTGAATAGGCAGAGTCTTCTCTGATGCCCTCTTTGACTTCCCCAGACTGGGCTAGGATCCCTCTGATGAGCTGCATTGTATAACACTGTATTGTACAGGAATGCTCTGCTTTTCACCTCAGCCTGAACTGTCCGGGAGGTGGGTTATTTCTCAGACTACTTTTTATCTATGTTGTCCAAGGCAGCACCTACTACAAGTTAGGGGGTGCTTAATAAATAGTGGTTGAGTTGAATCAACTCTTACCCTTTCTCCTTCAACTCTCTTATCTTTGACCATCTCCTAACTCTGGTTCTTGCTCTTTTGAAGCTCATGTCCGATCTTTGGAGCTGACTTTGTTGAGGTTAAGGTTCACTTGCACTATAATGGACAACCTAGATTGATGGAGTGTAAGATTTCAGGTGAGTCATGGTAACTCTTTATTAATAAGAGGTGAAACAAATTTGCCTTTCTTCTCTCTATAACTAAGAACAATTTTTCTGGGAATCCAATTTTTAAAAAGGCAAACTCAATAGGACAAGGGGCTCTGTTCTAGCTCCCATTCTAGCCTCTTCTCTTTGCTTTTCCCACCTCTCAGCTCACACTCAAGAAAAAAGAACCTTGGAGCTCCCCCACATAGCATGGCTATGCCTTGTGAAGGCACTGTTCTGTGAAATAGGCTGCTTACTTGGCATATTAGTGAGATCTCACGAGAATAAGTGACCAAAGTCAACTCAAACTAGTTGAAACAAAAATGAAAAGGGAGTGATGTCTTGCTCTATAAAACTAGGAAGTCCAAACACTTGCTTAGATCCAGGGCATCACGCAAGTTCACCAAGTCACTGGCTTTTTCCTTTGGTCTTCCTTGTTTTTCTTCTAATGAATTTCTTATCACTGGGCAGGCCTCCTTATGTATTGACAAAGACCACCTTGGGAAGTTTGCCACAGAGGGTTTCTGAGAGTTCTCACACCATGAACTCTCTGTTCCAGTGTGGATCACATGCCCACTCTTGAACCAATTATAGTGCCCAAGGTCATGACCTTGCATCAATTGCTAGGGGTAGAGTCAGCTCCACTTGAACCATTGGCCCCAAGAGCTCCAAGGAGTGGGTGTAGATAGGCTAAAATATCAGGCAGCTGCCTTTCATTTTGACCATTCTGTGCCCTGGAACCAACTGTAACTATAGGAAGGTCCTCTCTACCCAGATATCTACCTACTTATAGGAGCCTTTTTTAAAAAACATAAAAACATTTATTAAAAAGATGCAAAGAAAATTTAGCAAAAATCACTGTGAGACACATTAACCTACCTATATTAGCCTTGATGACTCAATTAACAAAAATAAAAATTAGTATGTAAGAAATACACAAAACACAAAATAGGGTGTATAGGGATAGGAAAGATGGTAGAATGAGATGGACATCACTATCCTAAGTACATGTATGAAGATACAAATGGTGTGACTCTACTTTGTGTACAACCAGAGATATGAAAAACTGTGCTCCATATGTATACTATAGATTGTAATGCATTCTGCTATCACATATAACAAATTAGAAATTTTTAAAAAGAAATACATAAAATATAAAAATAAGGGGCTGGGGATGTGGCTCAAGTGGTAGCGCGCCGGCCTGCCATGCGTGCGGCCCGGGTTCGATCCTCAGCACCACATACAAACAAAGATGTTGTGTCCACCAAGAGCTAAAAAATAAATATTAAAAAAATTCTCTCTCTCTCTCTCTCACTCTTTCTTTAAAAAAAATATAAAAATGAATCAGCTGGACATGGTGCTGCACACCTATAATCCTGTTCAGGATGCTGAGGTAGGAGGATTGCAACTTCAAAGTCAGCCCCAGCCACAAAATGAGACTCTTTCTCAAAATAAAAAATATAAAAGGCTGGGAAAGTAGCTCAGTGGTAAAACACACCTGGGTTCCATTTCCTAGTACACTAAATAAATAAGCATATATATATAAGTAAAAGTGCAAATTATTTGATCTCAATATAAAAAGTAAGAATCTTAGTAAGAAATGTTGGTCAAAAGGAACAACTTAAACTTCAAAAAAATTACCTCCTAACTAAGAAGTGGCTAAAGAGAAGCAAACATCATAATTACAATTTAGAAAAAAGTAAGGAAAAATGTAAGAAAACATTGAGAATCTTGGCAGCAGAATTCAAATTGACTAAAATCTATTAATCAGCTTCATCTTCATCTTTGGACATATGGAAATCCAAATAGCTAATTTATATCTCATTTTTAAAATATTTCATTGATTTTATTTTTTAAATACATGACAGTGGAATGCATTACATTTGTTATTACACATAAAGAGCACAACTTTTCATATCTGTACACAAAGTATGTTCACACCAATTTGTGTCTTCATACATATACTTTGGATAATGATGTCTATCACATGTTACCATCATTGCTAAACCCCTGTACCCTCCCTTCCCCTCCCTCCCCTATGCCCTATCTAGAATTCATCTATTCCTCTCATACTCCCCCTCCCTACTCCATTTTGGGTCAGTCACCTTATATCACAGAAAACATTCAGCATTTTTTTTTTGAGGGGGGATTGGCTAACTTCTCTTAGCATTATTTTCTCCAACACCATCCATTTACCTGCAAATGGCATGATTTTATTCTCTTTTATTGCTGAGTAATATTCCATTGTGTATATATGCCATATTTTTAATCCATTCATCTACTGAGGGGCATCTAGGTTGGCTCCTCAGTTTAGCTATTGTGAATTGTGCTGCTATAAACATTGATGTGGCTGTGTCCCTGTAGTATGCTGTTTTTAAGTTCTTTGGGTATAGACCAAGGAGTGGGATAGCTGGGTCAAATGATGGTTCCATTCTGTTTTCTAAGGAATCTCCATACTGCTTTCCATATTGGTTGCACCAATTTGGAATCCCACAAGGAATGTATGAGTGTACCTTTTTCCCCACATCCTTGCCAACACTTATTATTGTTTGTGTTCATAGTAGCTGCCATTCTGACTGGAGTGAGATGTTATCTTAGAGTAGTTATGATTTCCATTTCTCTAATTGCGAGAGATGATGAACATTTTTTCATATATTTGTTAATTGATATAGGAGCCTTTTAATTTGGAATTTTCTAAGAACAAAAAAATTATTGATAACAATTGAATGTTAATTCCAGAAAGTACTACATACAGTTTACTATATTATAACCTAATCATTGGTTTCTTACATACTATACAATGGGTTCTTGAAAACAGTTTCCAAATCTACTTAACTAAGGGGTTAGGGAAAATCCAGGCTGGCTGGGTTTTTAATTCTGTCCCTGTTTGAATTCATCGTCTTATAGTGGACATAATTCTCTGATCCTCTCAATGCGGTCCACGATGTTCCTGACCCATGATGTTCATATTCCACACGGGACTGTGTTGGATGTCACTTTCCTTTGTCAGGGTCTCTTTCCCAGACTCTGTTTGTGCTCTAAGCATAGTCTTTAATGGTTGCTGTAGTCAAGGAGACATCTTTTTCCTGTTTCATACTACAAATTTCTTACCATTATTTATAACACGCTCCACAAAGCCTTCTTTTTATTTCTGTGGGTCTGTAGTTTTTCCTTCTTCTTATACAATATCTGCATTAAGTTGTCGACCTGCTGTCTCTAGGTTCTGAATTCACCGACAGCTTTCTCCCCATTCCTTTTCACTTCATTGAGTCTAAATGGGGTCCAAGTTGAATCATATTCTCCCTCTGGGCAGAGTTATAACCGTGTGGCACTACTATGGCATCTTCCCTGGGTGTAGAAGCTCATATATAGCATTTGATGGCCAGCTTCTCAAATGAATACAAAGTTCTCTAATGTTGATTCAATTCTTGGACTGGTGTTTCCCTTCAGAAAATTCTGATAAACTAGTCTTCCACCTAGATCAGCTTCCAAAATTCTAGAGTCCAGTGAAAAAAGAAAGCTGGGAGTTTCAACACTCAGTATGTAGAAGCATTCATCTACCCACTGTTTGGGTTTAGTATCACTCACCTCTGAGTGACTATAAACAGAAACCTTCTGTTCTAGAAAATCTTCCTCTACAACTGGGGAGGAAAATCTGGTGATAAGGCTGTTCTTCATTACTTGTACTTATTTATTTATTTTTGATACTAGGGATTGAACTCAGGGGCACTTTACCTCTGAGCTAGGCCTAGTCCATTTTTTTTTTAAGTACTAGGGATTGATCCCAGGGGTGCTTGATCACTGAGCCACATCTCCAGTCCCCCCAACCCTGTTTTTTAATTTTTATTTTGAGACAGGTTCTCACTAAGTTGCTTAGGACCTTTCTAAATTGCTAAGGCTACCCTTGAACTTTCAATCCTCCTGCCTCAGCCTCCCAAGTCACTAGGATTATAGGCACACACCACTACACCTGACCTTGTTCATTAATTTAAAAGAAATTTTCCTGTTTTAGATTCTCCCACACTTCCAGAGGTGTCTCGGTCTAGAAATTTCTAAGTCTCTGCAAAGAGGGTGTGTGTGTATGTTGGGGGGGAGATTCCTTTGGTACAAACCAGGTTGCCCTACAGCTGTTCTTGCTGCAGTTTAGGATTAATTGTCTTGCTAAATCTGTTACCATTTCCTCATCTGCTTTCTTGTTACCAAAATCTTGTGATTATCTTCGCCTTCCCCCACCTTTGTCTTGAGGTATTGGGACTTGAACCCAGAGGTGCTTTACCATAGAGCTACAACTCCAGACCTTTTTAGTTTTTATTTTAAGACAGGGTCTCACTGAGTGGTCCAGCCTGGCTGTGAGCTTGCCATCCTCCTGCCTCAGCCTCCCAAGTTGCTGGGATTACAAGCAAGTACCACCGTGGCTGCTTCTCACCCTTTCTTAACTTCTTTTCTCTTTCTGCTCACAAAGGACTTATGCCTTTCAAATATCCCTTACTGTTATTTTATTGGGATTTCAGGAGTAAGAAGAATAAATGTATGTACTCAATCCACCATTTTTACTTAGTCATGTTCTGAGTGTATTAGCTGTCTAAAATATGAATGAATAAAATTAAGCAGTAAGAAAAATAAATACAAAAATAAGTTATTCAATATATGCCTTCTTTCTTGCAACTCATGTGCATTTTTTTTAAGGTTTATTTTTACTTCCCTGACCCAGGACATCATAGTTTTACATATCGCAATGCAGGAAATTTCTGAGAAAGATCACTTCTCCTTTATGTGAGTTTTTTTATCTGTAATTCTGAGACTAAATTGATATCTACTGAAGTGAATAAGACCTTGATTTTTTTTCTTTTCAGTGGTTTAATATTTCTATTGTTCTTTTCCTATATCTTCCCTTTATGACTAAAAGGAAGTTAAGGAGGGTTATTATAGGCGTGTACCACCATACCCGGCTCCAGTCCTATTATTATTGTTGTTGTTATTATTATTATTATTTTATTTGTATTCCCTGGCAACATAAGGCCACATGCGATATAAGAGAGAAACTGCAAGTCTTTAGAGAAACTAGAGTCTAATTGTGTGGCTCCATGGAATGAACAGGAGTTTCTCATATTCTTTTGGTGGAGTAATTATCTCAGCAACTTCAGAAACCATACTTTTCTTCCAGTGGTCCTGCTGTCATTCAAAATATTTTTTATTGTTTACTTGGAGCTTTCTTCAGACCTACGCATACAATTATTTTATTTGACTCAGAGAAATACTCGGTTTAACCATATTGTCTGTTAGAGTCAGCTCCAAATTTATTGTGGCTATTTAAAAGAATTAACACAAGATCCCCACAGTTGACCAATTGGTTTTCTTGGATTCTAGAATAATCCTTTGAGACCCAGATATTCTTGCCAGTAGAGGGTCTGGAATCACTTTAGACATCCAGACATTTTTTCAAGCTATTATTTTTATTATTTATTTATTTATTTTGGTATCAATGATTGAACTCAGGGGCACTGAACCACTGAGCCACATCCCTGGCCCTACTTGTATTTTATTTAGAGACAGGGTCTCACTGAGTTTCTTAGCACCTCGCTGTTGCTGAGGCTGGCTTTGAACTTGCAATCTTCCTGCCTCAGCCCCGCAAACTGCTGGGATTACAGGCGTGTGCCACTGTGCCTGGCTTGAGCTGACTATTATTTTTAAGACCTTCATATTTGGACTTTTGATTGTTGGCTTTAACCTTCAGGCTTATCCCAGAGATGTCCCTATGGATGAATCCAAGATGCAGATGTAGGTATCTCACTACCAGATCAAGACACCAACCTCAGGCCTTTTTGGTTCTTGATCATTGATATATCCTCCCTGTTAACAAGACAAAGTGTATAATGAGTCTCTGTCAATAAGGCAAGCCCTGTACTGAGGTGCTGAGAACACAAGGACAGAGAAGCATATTCTTGTCTTTAATATCACTCAGCCAATAGAAAATCTTATAGGAAGGACTATAGAGGAACACGACAAAGAACATCATAAATATTTTTTCTGTTTTGACTATTCCCTACCGTACCTTCAGAACACTAATATGTCTCTCAGTGGAATTTTTGCCTGGCCTTCAGGTGTACTTGGCATTCCTAACTCACTCATCTTTGCCCTGCCTCGTGACTCTTTACACTGCCATTAGAGTGATGTTTATAAAACTTGTGGTTCTATCAACACAGAGCTGTGCCTATTCCTCATCACCTAGATGATAAGATCAGTAGGCAGGGCTTTCCATAACTGACCCCAATCTACTATTCTCATTTTTTTCCCTACTGCTTTCCCTCACCCACCCTAGACTAGTGCCTGCCTGACCTTGGGCCCTCCAGGCCATGCTCAATGGCTGTATTTTGTCTTCTCCCTGGGAAGCCTTCTGCATATGGTGGTCTCCCCTCCTCTCCATCTCTAGCCCAGCACCTTTCTGTGAAGACTGCCTGGACACCAAGATGGAGGCTGCTCCATCCTCTGTGTCCACGCTGAACCAACTTTGATATGCCTGCAATTGGAATGTTCTCGTATTTTTATCCTAACATGTCTGTCTGCCCGACTAGACTATGAACTTTGGAAGAAATAGTAGGCGTTATTTGTTGTTGTATTTCTAACATCTCAGATGCATGGTATCTGGCCCATAGTGTGTGTACCTTGTTTTCTAAATGAAGGTCTCCATTAGTCAGAAATACATTTAACTGTGAGTAGCAGAGAAAGAAATATTTTTAGCGGCTTCAACCAGAGTTTCTCAACCTTGCAACCTGATAGTTGGATATTTTGGACCAGATGATTCTTTATTTCTGGGACACTGTCCTACATCTTATAAGATATTTAGCAGCTTCTTGCCTGACTTCTACCTGCTAGAAAACAATACCCACCACTCCCCACTACCAGCTGTTGTGACAATTAAAAATGTCTCTAGGGGGTTGGGGATAGAGCTCAGTGGTGGATTGCTTGCCTAGCATGTGTGATGCCCTGGGTTTGATCCTCAACTATGAAAAAAAACCCAACACTCTAGATCTTTTCAAATGTCTCCTTGGGGGCAAAATCATCCAAATTGATAACCACTGGCAAATGGGCTCATTGGTTTATTCTTTCATAAGAAGGAATTTAGAGGTAAGCATGAGTTCAAGTACTAGCTAGAGATGGGAAGTCAACAGGGAATAAGGAATTAGGAAACCAATTCTTTGGGATAACCTGGGACTTATTTCCCCTGAAACTACATGGGTGAGAGTCTCACATAAACAGACCTCAGTGTGCCATTCAGATAAGCTAGGCTTTCTGTGACAAGGTGAACAAAACCCTCAGGTCCCTGGAAATGGACTTCGATGGTAGTGAGGGACATGTTAAGAGACAGTACTTCAGGGGAAAATGGACAGCTGGAACACTGTGAGGGAATTATGTCCATGCTTAAGTGAATAGTCCACAGGACCTTCTGGGGCAGCAGTCTCCTGGTGGCCGGCTCTGGGGTAAGACCTCTTACTGCTGTCCTCGCAGGCTGTTCTTCCTGCCCACCTCCCTTTGGTTGCTAACCTCTAATCTCTCCAACTGTGTGTGTGTGTGTGTGTTTTGATACCTTTTGGGTAGTTTATATATTTGAGTATCAGGGAGGTAGGACTTCAGATGACTTCTTTTAACAGTTATGTCACCATTATTCTAATCTTGCAATAAACAAGCAAAAAAAAAATTCAGAAGTGCCTTCTAGAATCATCAAAAGACTCTGAGGGATGGTCTGGTATAACCTCACTGACGGATAGTCTGAGGCCAGAGACGTGAAGTAGCTTTCCTGAGGTCCCATCTCTAGGAGGTGGTGATTTATCTGCCTCTCCAGGTTACTAAAGACTGAAGAGAATTTCTGTGACCACCTCCAGCCATTCTTTGGGGGCAGGATGAGTTCAAAGTGTCCTTGCTACTGCTGAAAGCTTCTCAGCTTACCTCAGGGTATAGACGATTCAAAACCCAAAACAAATCATTTTGCTCTCGTTGCTGACAGCTGCCTTTCACATATTCAATTATCAGCAAAATCATATTTGTCGTTGATAGCTCTGCAAATTTAGCCAGGAATTTGTAGTGGTGATTTGAAAAGTGGATGCAAGAAGTGATATCAATCACATTGTTCTTCAAAGATACTGAGTGGTGGCGGTCAAAATACATTCAGGCTATCTTTCCTGATTTCCCTTATGTTCTACATTATGAGCAGCTTCAGAAACTAACTCAGTCATGGAGAACAATCTACTTATCCAAAGAAACACAGGGAGTCACTGCCAAGCTATGGAGTCAGTGTAAGAAGAATTATCAAAGGGGGGGAAGAAAAGAAAAGATGTTGTGAAGGTGTTGAACAATATCTATTCAGTTGAGAAGAGTCACTCAGGACATTCAAATCAAATTTCCAGGCTACCTTATAAAAATCCCCGATTGAACAGGCATGATGACCCACACCTGTAATCCTAGTGACTCCTGAGACTAAGGCAGGAGAATCACAAATCTGAGGCCAGCCTGGGCAACTTAGCAAGACCCTGTCTCAAAAATACAACATCCCTGGGTTTAACACCCAGTACTCACCCCATATCAAAAAAATCAAAAGCAAAAGCTGAGTTCAAACTCTCTTTTCCACATTCTTAAGATAAATTTCAGTGAGGCTAATATATGGTAGGTAGTGATAATCATGAAGCAGAAAAAAAGAATGAAGATAATAATGAACAAAAGGAAGAAAAGTGGGGAGAGGAGAAAGAATAAAAGGAAACCTTCCAGCCCAGGGAAGATAAATACCTGGCTTGTGGCAGCACTTTATGGTCTAGACCCAGCTGTAGACCAGGCTCCTCAATCAAGGCCTCTTTCCTTCAGAACCTGAGTGTGACTTTGGAATTCCTCCCAACACCCCATGCTCTGGGAAACGGCTGCCCAGTCCATCAGCTGACCTGCATTGAACTCTACATTGACCTCTACCTTATAGCTGAGCACCATGCTTTCAGGATGACTCAAAGGAAAGATTGCTAGCTACTTTTCCTCACACATTTGGAAGAGGGAAGAGAAAAATGGATTTTTGTCAAAGAAAGGAAGAGAAGAAGGGAGAGATGAATATTATATTGAGTATCTGCTTATGACAGGCTTCATGCTAGGGTTTTACATATATCATTGCAACATTGGTATTAACCCTCCATATAGATTAATATTATTCTGATTTTACAATTGAAGACGGTGGCTCAAAGTCACAGACAGTATGTGGTGGAGTCAAAAAGTGAAATGAGTTATTGAATTTCAAAGCCCATCTTCAAAGTAAATAGGACAGTTGTTGAAGTCAGTTTTTTCACATTTCCTCTAAAAATTTTAAGTATTATATAAAGACTATGATTTTTTTCCCACGTTCTTAAAAAGACCCAAAAAGAATAATTTTAAAAGAGGAAAAGTTTATTTGGGGCTGATGGTTTCAGATGTCTCAGTCCATATATGCCTGACTCCATTGCTTTGGGCCCCAGGTAAGGCAGAACATCATGGCGGAAGAGTGCAGTAGAGGAAAGCTGTTCAGGACATGGCAACAAAGAAGCAGCAAGTGAACTCAGCTCACCAGGGACAAAATGTATATCTCCAGTGGTCCACCTCCTTTAGCTACACCATACCTCCTCTAACCACCCAGTTAATCCATTCAAGTGGATTAACGCACTGGTTAGGTTAAGGGTATCAAAACCCAATCATTTCACCTCTAAACTTCCTTGCATTGTCTTACATATGAGTTTCTGGGGGACACCTTGTATCTAAACCATAACAACAATTGAACTCATCTGAATATTCACCGCCAAAGCAGTCTAAGGAACTCAGTCAGAAAACATGTCCATTGATAAATTTCTAATTGTAAAATAGAGTCAGCATTTTGAAGTTTAGCTTTTTATTACAAATTGATTAGTGAATAAACCCGGCCTCAATTTCCAATTCCCAGTTTAATTGTGGTTTTCTTCCCTGTATGTTATTAAACTTATAATGCAATAGCAACAGAAATATTTATTAAATGACTATTGTATACAAAATGCTGTAGTGAGTTGTACTGTATCATAAGGAGTTTATAATCTCAGGACTTCAGATCAGTGTGACTTCTTGTCCCAAGGCCCAAATTTAGGAGTCTTCCTAAGGGTACAATGAATATAATGACTTTTTTCCTCCCTGGCTACAGATGGTGGCCAGCTGTTGTCTCTTTACTCAAGGCCAAACATGAAGGGAAAAAATTAAAATAAAAGGGTTTATGGTAAATATAAGAACTTAATAAACTAAATCTGGAATCTTAAATATATGAAGGGAAACGGGCAATTGGGTGTAATTATCAAATTATCCAGACCAAAATAGCTCTGCTACTTCCATTTTCTAAACAAGAGAAAATTACTTATATTGATTGAATTATTCAGATAATTGTCCAGTATTTGGGGTTTCTGAACAGACAGTCTGGGTGGTCATTGATAGAGAGTGCAAATCCCTCAATGAATATTTAAAACAGGAAAACAGTTAAAACTCTTTGCCACATGATAGGGGATATTCCTACTTAGATGCAAGTGATATTGGTTGAATTTTTTAAATCTATGCTCCTTTTGGCTAGGATTTGGGCCCATTATAATTAAACCATAATGATTTTTAGCTAGTGTTTGAAATTAATTTTTAAATACAAAAATAATGTATGAACACATTTCCTCTAAAAACTTTAAGTATTATATAAAGACTCTGATTTTTTCCCCACATTCTTAAATTTATTTCCCAGGCTCTGCCCAATCACTGCCCCTCATTAAAGTTGCCACTGTTAACTCTTTCAGGAGTTTTACTTTCAGAATACACACGCACATGGAACTAGAGAGAGAGCAAGAGAAAATAAAGCTTTATATTTTTAACTCAGCTTGAATCACACTTCTTGTATCATTTGGCAACTTGTTTTTCTATTTAACAATGTGTATTAGATACAAATCCATGTTGTTCCATCACTCTCACAAGTTCTTTTCAACTCTTTCATTGAAATCCATGATATGTTTTTAGCCATTCCTCTATTGGTGGACGCTGAAATTGTTTCCAATTGTTTGTCAGTGGTGCTCAATGACAAATCCTAAATATTATACACATGTGAGAATTTCTTCAGGGTAGATTCTGAGCAATCAACCTTTTCCAAGAGAAAATGATGTGCTCCAGACACCCCATGTCATTTTAGTCTAACAAAGAGAAAAGATGACAGAGACCAGGGAGCCATTTTCTTTCTTGGCACCTGACTGCCAGGGTTCTGTTTCTCTCAGAGGTTCTCCAGCTTTCTCGGAGAGTCTCCTGAGGAGCTTATTAAAATGATTCCTGGGCCCAACCCCCACAGGTTCTGATTCAGTAGGGGTTGGGGAAAGAGTGAGAGAGGAGAAAATTTGCATTTCCCCCAAATTTCCAGTTGGTGGTGCTGCTGCTGACTGGGAGACTAGGCTGAGAACCAGGATTCTAGGTGGATGCTGAGAGTATCCTGTGAAAGACAAACCCTAGGTGAGCTTCGAAGAGCCCCTAACAGACAATCTAGGGAAACTAGGAATCTTCCAATTTATTGTTCAAGTATAAAGCAGTAACTCAAGATTTGTTACCATAATAATATTGAATCAATGATAAACATCAGTTTTTAAATCACAGAAGCAATTCTTTGAGCCCAGGAAGAAGTCAACACATGTCTTTGTTAGAAGGAATCTCAAAAGGTCATCAGGTCCAGTTGCCTTACTAAAATACCTAGAAATCCTTTGGTAATGTTCTTAATCTTATGAACTTCCCACTAAATTTACTCCTTGAACCCCAAGACAGCCCATTCCATGGTTATAGATGTCTGATCACCACATGTCCTCCCTGCACCTGAACAAAATCATCCTGCAGAAGCTTCTAAACTTCCATCCCAGTTCTTTCCTCTGGGCTTTACTGAACAGATCGTCTCCCTTCTCCACTTGATGGCAGTCAATTATCATGTTCCCCTAAGCCAGAAGTTCTCAAACTAGAGTTGAATCTCCATATGAGCTTATTAAATTATAGATTCTTGAGGTCAACCCCAGAGACTCTGTTTCTATGTCAAAAGAATCCTGTTTGGCTTAGGAATCCTCATCTTCTGTGAAGCCTCCAGGTGAATCTGATGCAGGTGGTGTGCACATGACTGTTGAAGAGCTCCTTCAGCAGCTCCACAGATGGCCCGACGTGAATTCCCTTACTGCCCCGGTTGCTTATGGCTGCCTGTCAGAATACCACAAAATATACTCATTGAGTTTCCCCATCCCAATTTGTTATTATTCACAGCACTTACCCCTACCCCTATGATGTCCTTCATATTTTTGTTTAGCTTTTATATAAGCTTCATGAGGACAGGGAAATTGTCTACATTGCTCATTCACGTCATGTAGCACTTCTGCTCGTGCTTGGTACATTAGTAGGTCCTACATTGCATTAGTCAGCTTTTTCATTGCTATAGCAAAATACTTGAGGCACATATGAAGAAAGAAGTTCCCTTAGTTCACAGCTTTGGAAGTTCAAGGGCATGGCATGGCATTGGCTCAACTCTGGTGAGTGTTCTCTTTGGCGGGTCACTTCCTGGCCTTTGAACAATGGCAGGAGCTTATATGTGAGAAAGAGCTCATCTCCTGAAATAGGAAGCCAGAGAGAGACTCAGGGGTCAGTTTTGGACTTTCATAACAACTCACTTTTCTAAGAACTCACTTCAGGAGACCAGTACTCCCTTCCAAGGGTAGTGACCCTAGGAAGATCCAAGGCCCTCCTGCCAATCTACACCACTTCAAGTTTCCACCACCTCCCAAAACACCGACTTGGGGTTAAAGCCTCCAACACACAAACCTATGGGATAAAAACAATGACTAAGCCAGAGTGTGAACTTTTATTTAAAGAACAAATGAATGGAGGTGAAAAGCCAGTTTAATATAGAAAGTAGTCAGTGGGGACAACATGGTTGGACTCAAGTTCTTAAACTACCCAGAATGTATAATCCATCCTGAAAGAAGATGTTTGTTTAAAGATTTTAGAAATATGAAAATAAAAATGTTTCAGTCTATATAACAATCCTTGGAAAAAATTCTTAGGCCTGTGTGAATCTTCCTTTAGAGGTACAGATGTTTTATATGCACTCAAACTGGAGGTATGAAATCCAAGCAGAGCTCCTTCATTGTGGGTTAGAATTTCAAAAGCATTTTAAAAAGATACAAATCTTTCCCAAACAATGTAAAAATGCAGATGTAGAAGGATCAAGGTGAGAGATGCGATTTAAAAGTGAGAGGGGTTCTAAAAATTCAGTGCTCACTAATGTTAATTTTTTAATTTAAAATGAGTGGTTCTTCTTTCTTTCCCTTCAGAAGTAAAAATAATCATTAGGAAAAAGTAGAGAAATTAATTTTTTTGTGTGTGTATTGTTCATTGTCAGAGAATGGCATTGAGAACAAAAAGCCCAGCCTCACCAGTAATTAAGGAAATGCAGATTAAAACCACAATTCAGTAGTCAGCCTCTGAATCTATGGACTCTGCATCCAAGGATTTAACCAAACTTGGATTGAAAATTTAAAAAACAAAACTGCAGTGATACTGAACATGCACAGGCTTTTTAGTTGTCATGATTCCCTACAATACAATATTTATACAATAATTATTTATATGATATTTATTTTGCACTAGGTATTATAAGTAATGAAGAGTTAATTTAAAGTATATGGGAGGATGTATGTAAGTTATATGCAAATACTACACCACTTTAAATAAGGAAGTCAAGTATCTATGGAGTTTGATATCAATGAGGGTCCAGTGGATACCAAGGGACTACTCTACCATTTTACGTCTTGCCTTTCTGGCAGTCAGTAAGTCTGGTAATTCCTTAGACTCTCATGAACAGAGAGCAATCTCAGACTCTAGTGGTGAAGTTATGTCACTGGAAAATGGTTTGACTTTCTAAGTTCAACATGAATATATTCCATTAATAGTATTTTCTCTTCAAAAGTTGTAAGTAGAAAAGGGGCCCTATTTCTGAGCCCAGCAGGCCCTTTAGAACTGCTTAATAGGATCAGGTCTACCCTGGTAGGACGACTTCTGCCTCCAATGTGTATGCATGCTCCTCTGGCCTGGATATTTGTACTTCTTTCTTTCTTTTGTTAAAAGATAATGTGCAGAAACCAGACATGGTGGCACATACCTGTGATCCCAGCAACTTGGGAGTCTGAAGACTACCAAGTTTGAGGCCAGCCTGGGCAACTTAGAGAAATCCTGACTCAAAATAAAAAGGTCTGAGGATGTAGGCTCAGTAGGGTTCTCCCCTAGTACCAAAATCCCAGTAAGGTTCTCCCCTAGTAAAAAAAAAAAAAAAAAAAAAAAGCTCAGAAAAAAATCATGACTGGGAAACAGAATAAAGATTTATGTGGTATACATTAAAATAATTTATTCATGTGATATGAGAGAACCCGGCAGATGTTATAATCAGTTCAAAGGAAAAATCAAAACAGCACAGCTACAGCTTAAATGAAACAAAGGAATGTTGAAATGCATAGTAAATGAAGACAAAACTGGTTTTCCACAGTGGGGAAGAAGTCAATTAAAATCATCACCAGGCTGGACAGAATTTATTTTTCTACCACTTAACTTGTGTTTAGAAAGAGTTGCAAAACAGCTCAAAGAGGATGAACGGCACTAGAATGTGATCACCCAGAGTGTGTGCTAAAGACGGAGCATGTGGCTTTCCACTGAAAAACAAATGCCTGTAGATGTCCCGGTAGGAGCAGAATGTTGGTTGGGTCCATCACACATGGTCAAGAAGATCGTGACAGCTGGTGCTCACATATAGGAAATCAACACTCCTAAGCCCAAAGCCTAAGATTCCAGATCCCTATAGACAATCGCAAGTTCCCATGAGGCGAGAAGGGGTGCAGCATCAAAGTCCTTTGTTAGGGAGGCAGGAGTACTACACGTGCCATGCTGGGTGGACAGCAAGAGCCCAGGGGTGAAGAGCCCAGAGGAGCCTGGCCTTGGAGCTGGAAGACTGGGTAAACCTCTCGTCTTCCATTTACAAAATTCTAGACTTGAGCCAGATTTCTCTCTTCCTCCTCTGTTCAAAACTATATGAATAAACATATATGTGTGTATATATGTATATATATGTACATAGGGGTGTGTGTGTGTGTGTGTGTGTGTGTGTGTATTTTTTTTTTAAATCAATGATTCTGAGTTTCCTTCCAGACCTAAGTGTTTCTTAGAGGGATCAGCTGGTCTCTTGAGCAGAAAGCCTCGTGAGAATGCTCAGGTATGGAGTTTTGAAACTGGGCAAGGAAGACATATTTCAAGCATGTGGAGGGTTTAAGGTTCCTAGACCCTAAGCAGGTAAAACATCTGTGGGGAACCAAGGGAGAAGAAATGACAGAGGCGGGAGGAAGTTACCCAAAACAACTTTATGCCATCCCCTGGTTTTCACAGGACTTGCCTGTTAACCCTCAGTGGTATTTTAAGAGCTTCATCACCAAGGTTGTCTCTGTCTCCATTTGGTGTCTAAACGACAGCAAAAGGGACCAGAGCTGTATTAATCAGTGTTTTCCAGAGAACAGATAAGGTGTGTGTGTGTGTGTGTGTGTGTGTGTGTGTGTGTGTATGTGTGTAAAGAAACTTCTGTTAATTGATACTGAAATCTACGTTTGCCTTGTGTTAACACAGGCAGTCTGGTTTTCATCTGCTAGTGTTGGCATGGTATATATCTTTTACTTTTAAATTATTTGTATCTTTGTTCATTTTTTTTTGTCAGCAGCATATTGATGTTTTACTCTTTCATATAATCTGAAATTTTCTGTCTTTAAACTGGAGGTGTTTTGACCATTTACATTTAACATTGTTATTCATATGGCTAAGTTTAATCTATTAATTTACTATTTGTTTTTTATTGGTTAAGATTTTTTGAGGACTTCGTATTTCATTTTATCTTTATTGACCTTCATTGACATAGCAATAGCGCTTTGTTTTGTTATTTTAGGGGTTGCATTATGATTTATAGTACACATCTCTTACTTCTCCTAGCCTACCTTCAAATGATATTACATCCCTTTAGCTATAGTTAAGAATCTTAGAATAGTTCATTTCAATTTATTTTCTCTTGATCTTTCTGCTGTTGTGGTACATTTCATTTCTCTATAAATTATAAACCCCATAATCAACTGCTATTATTTTTGTTCAGTCAAGTGTATCTTGAAGATATTTAAGTAATAAAAAAAAAAACATTTTGGCTGATGCAGTGGCACATCAATGATCTGAGTGACTTGAGAAGCTGAGGCAGGAGGATGGCAAGTTTCAGGCCGTCTTGGCAACTTAGAAAGACACTGTCTCAAAATAAAATAAAAAATAAAAAGGTTTGGGGATGTAGTTCAGGGGTAGAGTACCCCCAGATTCAATTGCCAGTAATGTAAAAAAGAAAAAAAAATTAAATATTTACTAATCAGTTCACAGAAAGCATCCTTCATTCCTTCTTAGAAATACCTATTACCACCTAGTGTTATTTTCCTTCTGTGTGAAAGAAAGACTTCCTTTAACATTTCTTTCTTTTTTTTTTAAAGAAAGAGTGAGAGAGTGAGAGAGAATTTCAATATTTATTTTTTAGTTCTCGGTGGACACAACATCTTTGTTTGTATGTGGTGCTGAGGATCGAACCTGGGCCGCACGCATGCCAGGCGAGCGCGCTACCACTTGAGCCACATCCCCAGCCCTAACATTTCTTTTGATGTGAGTCTTCTGGTGAAAAATCCAGTTTTTGTGTGTCTGGAAGTCTTTATTTTGCCCCTGTTTTTGAAAGGTATTTTCACTGGGTATAGAATTTACTTCTTTTAGTAGATCAAAGGTTTTATTCTATTGTCTTCCCACTTACTTTGTTTCTATTGAGAATTCTGCTATCATATTTATCTTTGCTCCTCTGTATGTAACGTATTCCCATCCCCTCTTAGTTGTCTTCAAGGTTTTCTCTTTATCAATGTTTCTTGTTGTTTGTTTGTTTGTTTGGTACCAGGGATTGAACCCAGGGGTACTTAACCACCAAGCCACATCCCTAGTCCCTTTTTATATTTTATTTTGAGACAGAGTCTCACTAAGTTGCTGTTGCTGAGGCTGGCTTTGAACTTATGATCCTTCTGTCTCAGCCTCCTGAGTCGCTGGGATTTTAGTTGTGTACCAGCTTTTTATAACAGGTTTTAAGAAATTTGGATTGATTCCCTTTGGTGTGGTTATCTTTAACTTTTTTGTGGTTGGAACTTCTTGAATCTGTTGTTTACAGTTTTCATCAAATTTGGAAATGTTTTAGTCACTAATTCTTTGATTATTTTTTTCTACCCCCTTTATTCTTCCTCCCCTCTAAATAGAGCTCAGCTCCAGTTACATGTATTAAGGCCACTTGAAATTGCCCTATTGTTCACCAATGCTGTTTTTATTTTTTAAATTATTTTTCTATTTTATTTTTTGTAATTTTTTCTGTTGTCATGTCTTCAAGTTCACAAATCCTTGTTTCTGCAATCCCTCATCTGTTGCTGATTCTGTTATGTATATTTTTCATTTCAGACATCATGTAATTTTTATTTCTGAAAGTTGTTTTTAGATTTTTTTATACCTTCTGTATACTTAACTTTTTAAATATTTGGAATATAGTTAAAATAGCTATGTTAATGTCCTTATCTATAAATTTTAATACCTGTGTCTCTTCTGGATCCATTTCAATTGGTTGATTTTTTCTTCTCACAATGGGTCATGTTTTCTTGCAGGTCAGGAATCTTGATTTGATGCCAAATATTGCCAATTTTATCTTTTTTGTATCCTTACAAATATCTTTGTGCTTTATTCTGGGATGCAATTACATTATGTGGAAATAATATTATTCGTTTTTTTTCTTGCTTTTTAGATTTGTTAGGTGAAGACAGAGCTATGTCTATCACTAATATTTTCTCATTATTAAAGCAAAACCCTCCTGAGTACTTTCCGCATTGTCCTGTGAATTATGAGGTTAACTAAACTGGCTGGTAGAATAGGCACTATTACCAGCCCTGTGTGAGCATTAGGCACAATTCCCTGTAATCCTTACTAATGGTTCTTTCCTCAGATTTGGTAGTTCCCTCCTGTGCCAATCAATAGTCTGCTGAATACTTGAGGAGATCCTCCACAGATCCCCAGGGTTTTCTCTCTCTCTAGTTCTCTCCTAGTATTCTGTCCTGCAAACTCCAGGTGCTTTGATTTTAGCACTAAATGCGTGGTGGTAGAGTCTGAAGTCTGATCAGTTAAGTTTAAGTTCAATTCTGCCCACATTGCATCTAGAAGAGCTCAGGTCCAGCTCTTATAAGAAAAAAATAACCTCGTTGATAACTGATCAGAAACACCCAAAGATTCCAAAATTTCCAAACATTTCTCTTCCTTTGTAATTTAAGTTTCCTTTCAGTCGATATAGAGTCCATCTTGAATAGAGTCCAAGTCCAAGGGCGCTTTCCCTCTTGGCTCCTTCTCCGCGTGGCCCCTCAGTCTTTTCAACCTCCACCCAATCTTTCAAGTTCTGTTCCCTCTAGGGGAAAGCTCAGAAGTTCTTGGGAACCTGATATTCTTTGTTCTGTCTCCATTCTGGAAGGTCAGGGTTTGGACATTACAGATTTTTATGTTCCTCACCTTCTTATGAGTGGAAGCATCATGAAGACCAAGAAGTCTTCCTCTTGCTGAGACGGACCAGGTCTCAGAGGACAACTTCAGTGCATTTAACACAGTCTCTTTTTCTTTTCTCTGTGGTATGAAGGACTTTCTCCATTTGTACTAACTAACACAAGAAGGGAAAATGAGAGATAAAAGTTTCTTTCTCCTCAAAGGAAATATTCAAATTGATTAAATAGGCTTTGAATTTTGGCCAAGAAATTTACCACCACTGATTTGGTAAGAGATGTCTACATTCCAAACAACTGCATTTTGTTGGGGCCTCTTTATGGACTGCATAATAAAATGTAATAGATAAACAATGAAACTTTAAAAACTACCTCTTCTTTCCAAATTTTCCATTTTTTTTTTCATGTGGACAAATTTATCAGTCTTTGCTGGTGAGAAGTAGCATTTAATTTTACCCTTTTGTTTATTTGTTTGTATCTTTCCTTTGCATCAAGAATAAAACTTCAGTAGGCAGATTCATGTCAGTTCTTTTAAAAACTTAATACCTTAGAAGTCAGGCAACTTCAATAATAATTTAGCCTTTGTCATTTATTTTCTGTCACTTTGGATAAGTTACTTCACTTAACTGAAGGTGATTTTTATCATCAATAGAAAGAAGACTTGACATTCTTGAGATCCTTTGTGGTCGTTTAAAAAATATGTCCACAAATTATTTGATTCTCCTCCCTTTAAATGGTAGAATTTAAATTCTCATTGAGTATAAGTTGGACTTAGTGACTCACTTGTGGTGAATAGAAGCATATGGAAGAACCAGGGGGTATGTTATTTCTAAGCCTAGGTTATAAAAGGCATTCCAAATTCCTCTTTGGGCTCCCTGTCTCTCCCATGGATCCCCTGATCTTAGGAAAGCCATATTCTATGCGGTGAAGGTACTCAGGCAGCCTTCTGGAGAGGCCCATGTGGCCAGGAACTGAGGCCTCCTACCAACAGCCAGTGAGGAACTGAGTTCTCCTAACAACAAGCACAGAAGTGAGTCATCCTGGAAATGAATGCTCAAGTGCCAATCAAGCCTTCAGATGACTGCAGCCCTGTGCAACATCTTGACTAAAATCTCATCAGAGACCCTGAGCCAAAATTACCCGATAAGCTACTGCTGAGTTGTTGACTCTCAGAAATTGTGAGATCAGTCTTTAAAACAACACATATGTTTTTTTGAAGCATTAAGTTTGAGGTAATTTGTTATGTAGTAATAGAAAACTAACATATCCTTGAGCCTTACCAAACCTTCCAGTTTGTTTCCATAATTTTAACACAGGAGGATACATTACTCATATTTCACATGTTGCTTTGCCTATTATATTTTAAAACATCTCCTCGAACAGCTTGCATTTCATATAACAAAACATCTTCGAAAACTAAACAACATTCTGAATAGCAATATTTTTTCAGCTGAATAATTACTCTCTTGATGGCTTATATGTTTTAATAAAATGAGATGTTATGAAATTTATCACCTTCCATAGGGTTCTGGAGCAGGAAGAACTCTTAGGTCCTTAGAGGGCCATCAAAATGGATGTGAAGCTCTTGACATTATATACAATGCGTTATGTTAAGAGCATTTTCTAAGATAGATATCTGTATCTTGTCCCAGATATTCATAGTCTTGAGCCCCTCATCCACCACCTTAAAAAAAAAAAAAAGAATTAAGAACCACTAATTTGATTCAGGAACACAAGTGAGTGACTTGCCCATAGAAGTTGTCTGACTCTTAACTCAGTGCTCAGACTCCCCTCTGTGAGGTCAGTTCCACCTATAAGAGGCATCTTAGGGAAGAACTGGTTTTTATCAATGCTGTCATGTGTCAAGACCCTCAAAATAGACATGTACACTTACTATTTTCGCTACTGCCTGCCTCCTGCTTGTTCACTTGATCAACTGCTTCAGAAAGAAGGTGGAATGCATCTCCCCCAAAAGACCCTCTTCCTGGCAGGCCTCATAGATTGGTTCCTTTTGTGTAGCCTTGACATTGAAGCCCTCAGGAGCTCAAAGTGCTACTTCACCTGGTACCTGCTGGAATCTGAACTTACTCCATGGAAGAAACACATTATGTTTCTCTAACTTGATTACTGTACGTAAATCAGTTGTATCTACATTGGTTTTTGAAACTTCACCTCATTGTAGTGTCATTACTTATCTCTTTCTAAACTAAGTCAGATGTAAATATTATCAGCATAATAAATTAATAGATTTGGTTTCAAAAACTGAAAAATCCCAAAGTTAATCCTAATATTTATGTTACTTCAGGATACATTCTCCCTGTTTAAAAATTAGCAGTTGCTAAGTAACATTCACAGATGCCTGAAAACTAAGTATAAATCCTTGGTTGGAGAACAGGAACATAACTTGCATTCCTCTTGCATGTTTCACAGTGCTAGTTATTCATTAGTTTCTCTTTATTTTATTTTTTATCTTGTACCAGGGATTGAACTCAGGGGCACCCAACCACTGAGCCACATCCCCAGCCCTATTTTGTATTTTATTTAAAGACAGGGGCTCACTGAGTTGCTTAGCGCCCTGCCATTACTGAAGCTGGCTTTGAATCCTCCTGTCAGCCTCCCAAGTCGCTGGGATTACAGGCATGTGCCACCATGCCCAGCTCATTAGGTTCTCTTTAAATACCTCATCCCACCAATGGCACTGAGTACTCACAGTGCCCAAAACTGGGCTGCTAGAAGGTGAGGGAGCCCATGTGACAAGCAGCCGGGGAGGAAAGTGCAGGAAATCCTGGTTTTACCACCGCCTGTTACAGCTTAAGCGCTCTGTACATCAGCTTTACCACGACCTCATACAAACCTTCCATCCATCCCATCAGCCTCATGAACACCAGGACAGTCTTTTTGCTATGACCAAAGACAAGCCAGAGAAACCATGATGAAACTACAGATCTGGAGAGAGTCAGGCTGAGGAATCTGTGCCGATGTCCTGAGCTGCCTACATAGGCCCAGGCTGGGCTCCTCCCACTGAGCTCTGGAGGACACCAGCTGTTAGCAGATCCTGGACCAAAGGATCCACCACCATCAACCGTCCCAGCCACTATCCTGGGTCTGAGGACACTGTCCTCCCTCTCAAAGGGTGGGAACCCAGACTCAGAGCCGTGGAAACAGTCCCAGGATCTCTGAACGCAGAAGTATCCAGCAAATCCAGCCCTGTAGCCTAACTTAAAAAACAGTTTGTAGCACGAAAATAAAATTGACTCAAATACTGGTCAGGTATATTGATTTTTCCATAAGCCAAAAGATATGAGTCCTTTTGACAAGAAGAAGGGACATGTTTCCTATGTTGATGATTTTTTTACGAAAATAAAAACAGTTATATATTTAAAAGTGATTTCAGATTAGCAGATTAACCTTGTCAGATGAAGAAGGAAAAAAAATCCTTTGACAAAGGAATAAAGTTTAAGCTTTCAGGAGGTTGAATTTAATAATAGATGGCAGCAAAGAGCAGAAAAAAGATCCTTGAAAGTTTTCTGAAGAAAAACTAAGGTAAGATTTTCTAAAGCGATAGTATATATAGCAAGTTATTTATTTTTAAAAACAGGGAGACTGAAGAAGAAAGGAGGGGCTAGGGGGATGTAGCTCCGTAGTAGAGTATGTGCTTAGCATATGCAAGGGCCTGGGTTCAATCCTCAGCACCACCATGCCCCTTAATCACCACCCCCACCCCCAAAACAAAAAGAAGAAGAGGAGGAGGAGATGAAAAGGAAGAGGGAGGAGAGAGGAGAAAAAGTCTTTTGATAATGATGTCACTCAGGACATGCCACCCCAAAGTATGAGAAAACCTCAGGGGCAGGAAGGTCACTCTGACCTTGTGTCCTGAGGCAGGTCACAAAACCTAGGGGGGATTTTCTGACTTTCCCTGAAACAAGTCATAGACTCTTATGTGAGAGAGATCTTCCCTATGCCCAGATAAAAGGAAGGCTCTCATCTCTAAGAACACTGGAACATACAGAAGAATCTGAAGAAATCCATAGGCCTTGGCAAATGCACCCCCCACCACCCCGCCTCCCCAGTTCACTACCATTTGTCCATACCCTTTGGTCCAATCATAATATCCACTTCTTCATCAAACCTGCATAAAAATACACCAGAATAACTGTTTCTGAGCGTCTTTGTGTCCTTATGAAGGAAAGCTTCTTTGTCACATAAAACTTACTTTAAATAAAATTTGAATTCTTTTCTCTTGTTAATCTGTCTTCTGTTATAAGGACCTCAGCCGTGAACTTAGGATGGACTAGGAAAAGATCTTTTTCCTCCTCTACCATGGTGTTCTTTGAATCTACCCAGAAACCCTTTCATCTGAAAGTTTAGAAGTTCACTAAAATGATGTCATTTAAGAAAACAAATGTGGTTTTGGTGATCACATCAAGAAAACATGCCTACTTTAGTCCTCGATTAAGACATGCAGCTCTGCCCAGAATTGGTTGTGTCAGGCTATGATCATTTGCTCGCCACAGATCACTTTAGAGGGGACTTTTCAAAGCAGAATCAAAATATGTATAACGGGATTTAAATTGTTTTTATAATAGGAATGTCAACGTTTAAAATTCTGGATTTCACTAGGAGATCCAAATGTCAGCTTTCTTAAATGATTAAGTATCTTGATTTTGCATGCAAAACACACCAAGTATTCATTGAATGTGAATTAACAAAGCAAAATTAAAAGGAAAATCTGCACCACAGAAAATGTGAAAGAGCCAAGTTAACAAATATAAATAGTGCATCTTTCACTATCGACTTTGCTATTCTTGTGCTCAAGACATAGTTACTATTAAAAAAACACGGCTGGCCAGTGAGTCCAGAGCAACTCTACTAAATCAAATAATGACTAAAAATGCTTCGTTTTCCTCTTTTATTTGGTAGGTATTATTACTTGGCATTCAGAGCACATCAAACGCCTCCTGCTAGTAAAGAGAGCTGTGCTGCTATCTTGGAAAAGTCCAAATTGGATCACTGGGTACTGGGGAAAACAAAGGTAGTTCTTTCTTTATTGTTCACATCATCCCTGTGTGCTGCTTTCCGGTGTGCCTGTATTTCTTGTTGCTGATATTTCTGGCAAGAATAGCTGTGTAAGGGGTGTAGCTTAGCAGGCAAAAGCCCAACCTAAAAAGGATCTTTGCAGCTCTTGACTCGGGAGCCCAGGCACCCTAGAGGCCAGAGGAGGAAAGTTGCCTCCTCTGTTCTGCATGTAATTTGAGAGTCACTTAGCATTTCTAGACTGACATTTTTGAGCTCCCTTTCAAATGTCCCCTTTTCAAGACTTTGTATTCGAGCACATGTGCAAATATACAAATCATAATAATGGCAGTGATGAGTTTCCTTTGGAGTTCTGTTCGTTTTTTCATTAGACTCATGTTGTGCTATTTATTGCCTACCCTGTTTATTAGTTTCGTCGTGTGTAGGTTTTCATTTGGGAGAACATCATGCCCTTGCAGGATCCCAGGATTTTATGGCCCATCCTGAATTGCTCCACAAAGCCAGCTTTAGCCCAAGAGCTCATAGCAGCACTGTGCTCCTCAACATAAATTAGATCAGCGTGAGTCATGCAGGTCCTCTCCCTCTGACTTCCTCTATGGGCAATGGTCTGTCCTGTTGGTGGTACCTCCATCAGAGGCTGTGGGGAACAGGGAGAGAGAGCTCAGGCTGAGACAGTGGAACTTCTGACTGACACAGGGCAGCCTGGTGAGCACCTGGGACCCATGACACCCCTTAACATCATCATCTGTTTATATCAAGAACCAAGGCTTGGCTCAGCTTGAGAAGGAGACTTGCATTTGCCCCAAGAAGTCAGTGACATGAGCATGTGTCAAATCACTGTAAAGGTTAATTAAATAATAACTTTAGCATTTACCTTAAGAATATATTGGGGTACAGTGGATTTCTGTTGGAAAGCCCATATATAATGCTAAAATTAATATATCCTTTCAGGTTTTTCTCAAATACTACCATGTCGAGCAATTAAATCTGCTACTGCGAGAAGTCATAGGCAGAGTGGTGATCCTACAGGCGTATACCAAGGGGTGGCTTGGAGCCAGGAGATACAAAAGAGTCAGAGAGAAGAGAGAGAAGGGTGCCATCACCATCCAGTCAGGTAAATGACCTGTTTTCATACAGTCTTCTGAGTTCTCACCTTCTATTAGTACTGGGGCTTAACCACCTGTACCAGGTGATAGGGATATAGCCTTGAGAAAAATGCCCCAGTTCCTGGGTTTGCAGATGAGCACCCAAGTCACTCTGACAAGACAGAGGCAGTATGAGGGGCCCCATGGTGTCACATCCCAACCACACCCGCACGTGCCCCGTCTCCCGGAATGACTAGTGCGACGTAACGCTCAGGACCATGCATTCACATCACCCATCAGAGGCTGGCACCTGGAATGTGTAGACTAAGGACACCGACCATCAGGCTCCTTTCCCCCTGCCCGGCCCTGAGAGTGCCTCTGTACACGTGTAGGAGTCACTGTACTATCAACAGCAGCTGAGCTTCTGTGCTATGGACAAGTGGTTGTAAAAACACCAGATCTTTTTCTTTTTCCTTTTTAAAAATTTGCTCTTTTTAGATATACATAACAGTAGAATGTATTTTGACATATTATACATACATAGAGTATGATTTATTCTAATTAGGATCCCATTCTTATGGTTGTATATGTTGTGGAGTTGCACTGGTTATGTGGTCATATATAAAGATAGGAAATTATGTCCAATTCATTCTACTGGCTTTCCTATTCCCATTCCCCCCTCCCTCTCCTTCATTCCCCTTTGTATAATCCAATGAACTCTATTCTTCCCCTCCTGATCTTCCCTTGTTACAGATTAGCATCCACAGAGAGAGTATTCGGCCTTTGGATTTGGGGGACTGGCTTATTTCACTTAGCATGATATTCTCCAGTTTTATCCATTTACCAGCAAATGCCATAATTTCATTCTTCTCTATGGCTGAGTAATATTCCATTGTGGATATATACCACATTTTCTTTATCTATTCATCTGTTTTAGGGCACCTAGGTTGGTTCCCTAGCTTGGCTTTTGTGAATTGAGCTGCTATAAACATTGATGTGGCTGTGTCACTGTTGTATGGTGCTTTTAAGTCCTTTGGGTATAGACCAAGGAGTGGGATAGCTGGGTCAAATGGTGGTTCCATTCCAAGTTTTCTAAGGAATTCGCTGCCTTCCATAGAGATTGTACCAATTTGCAGTCCCACCAGCAATGTATGAGTGTGGCTTTTCCCCTCACATCTTTGCCAACATTTATTGTTACTTGTATTCTTGATAATTGCCATTCTGAGTAGAGTGAGATGAAATTTCACTGTTGTTTTAATTTCCATCTCTCCAATTGCTAGAGATGTTGGACATTTTTTCATATTTTTGGACCATTTGTATTTCTTCTGTGAAGTGCCTGTTCAGTTTCTTTGCCTATTTATTGATTGTTGTTTTGTTGTTGTTGTTTTGGTATTAAGTTTTTTGAGTTCTTTGTATATCCTGGAGAGTAAAGCTCTATCTGAGGTAAAGGCGGTAAAGATTTTTTCCTTTTCTGTAGGCTCTCTCTTCACATTGTTGATTGTTCCCTTTCCTGTGAAAAAGCTTTTTAGTGTGATCCCATCTCATTTATTGATTCTTGATTTTACTTCTTACGTTTTAGGAGTCTTATTGAGGAAATTGGTTCCTAAGCCAACATGGTGGAGAGTTGGGCCTACTTTTTCTTCCAGTAGGAGCAGGGTCTCTGGTCTAATGCCTAGGTCCTTGATCCACTTTGAGTTGAGTTTTTGTGCAGGGTGAGAGAGAGGGGTTCATCTTCATTCTACTACTATGGATTTCCAGTTTTCCCAGCACCATTTGTTGAAGAAGCTATCTTTTCTCCATTATATGTTTTTGGCGCCTTTGTCTAGCATGAGATCACTGTATGTGAGTGGGTTTGTCTCTGGGTCTTTTATTCTGTTCCATTGGTCTTCATGTCTGCTTTTGAAAGCACCAGATCTTGGCCATGGTGGATGATCTCCTTCTCGCTCTCAGAACCCAGGACCACCATGTATGGAAGAGTTGTGATGCTCAGGCCGAGGTGGGGTAGCAAAGAAGAGCTACTGCTGCTGCTGTTGCTGGGTGGCTTCCTGCTTCAGTCAGCATCTGAAGGACTCACCCAGCCCCTTCCTCTGTCCTGTCCTCTTCAGCTGTCTTCCTTGCCTTTCCCCTTCCATGGCCACTTCCCCTCCCTGAGCACCCTTCTTGCAGAGTGCTCCTTATTTCCCTGGACTCCTCTCTCTCTCTCTCTCTCTCTCTGACTTTCATGTTTATATCTTTCTCCTAAATACAGAATATTAAAAGGACCAGTCTATTCCAGCTCTTTCACCACCCCTCCAGCCCCAGTTTCCCCCCATCCTCCCCATGACCCCAAGTCCCGAAGACAGGTTTTCCCTGTGGATTGGAATGCCAGGGAACCACCTCACCTGGTGTGGCTGACCCAAGTGATTCCTAAGTAGAAGTCAGCGTGCTGCGGAAACTCACTGCTTAAACAAACCAAAAATAAATGCCTCCTCAGAAGCATCTTGGAAGCCACGCTGCCAGTAGAGAGAGGCCCCACTTCCCCACCAGAGCTCACGTAGCTCTACTCATTTTGTTTGGTGAGAAAGCAAGAGGGAGGAGGAGAGGCATAATAGATTGGAGGGGGAAACAGCTTATATCAATTCTCTGGCACTTTCTTAAATTAATGTCATTCCTAGCACATGGTTTTATATTTTTAGCTTGGAGAGGATATGAAGCTCGGAGCAAATTTAAGAAAATGAGCAACAGAAGGAGTGAGTCTGCGGCTCATATTCAAGCAGGTAATTCAAACATCATTTTAACAGTGTCCACTTGAAAATATTCACATGCAAATATGTGTAGAAAGGCTGGAAAGCTAATAATAGGAGCCCTGGAGTAAACCAATGGTTCCAGTGTGTGGGGGGGTCCTCATGTTTGTTCTGACACCCCCACCCTCATGGATCACAGTGAGCATTTGCAGGTGCCAGGCTTGACTAAGGAGGCTCTGATGGTCCTGATTTTCTAGAGGAAGAAACTGAGGCACAGAGAGGTGAAGTTACTTGTCCACCATCTCACAGCTTGTAGATGGCATTTGAACCCAGGCATACTGCCGGCTGGACAAATCTCTTTCCCTCTTGGAGTCACAAGTCCCTCATCTGTGCAACCACAACACTGGTTTAGAAGGTCTCTGATTACTTGCAAGACCTGTCTGTCTCTCAGCATTTCAGAGAAGGAATTTCACTCAGCCAACTTTCCCAGCCATCAGAGTTTCCCCAATCCAGACCTGTATATAGCTCGTGTGGTCCTCTGGGCCCCATGGGGTGAGCACATGGTGGCTCTTATGGCTCAGCTGGCCCATGGCAGCCTGAGAACCACGTGCTCTGGTTACTGGCTCATCTGTCCCCTCCCTGACTCTCAGGTCACTCTACTCTTCTGCAAATGGCATGTCCACTGTGGCTGCTAGGCCAATCTCCCTTCCTCATTTGAAGCTGTATATTCCTAATTGAGGATCTGGAAGAAACAAGCTCCTATGTGTGCCAGGAGCATCAGGAACACAAGAAATTGGAGATGGAGTGAGAGAGTCAAGGCCAGTGAGCTCAGCAATGGGGAGCGAGATAGGGTTTCAGAAAAATGCCAAGCTGGAAGCAAATTCTTGAATAAGACAGCTGCAACCTTTCAAACAGGTTTCTACACAGAACTCAGCTCCCAGGATACTTCTCCAAACTGTCTTAGACCCCAGTGGAGGCCTGAAATCTTCATTCAGAATGAAAATATTTTGGAAGCCACTTAAATGCAAAGGTGTAACTTTTTAACATCGTCCAGTACAATTCTAAGCTCTACAACCTCAGAGTCTCAGGAAGAGAACAATTCACCTTGCAGCTTTTCTCTGCTTCCCCAATGCACTACACAACACACACACACACACACACACACACACACACACACAAAATCTCCCATCAAAAGAGGATACCAGGCTGATTTCAGATCTTATGCTTTGGCCCAAATCTCGACACATTTAAAAATATAAACTTGAGCTTGTACATTGGTTAACACAGAGTCCGGTATGTAAAGATCATAAATCCAGTTTTCCTTCTCTGAATATCATCTTGAGAGGCTCCATGTTTTGCACTGTGTAATGCCAAATGAATGCTGCATCAAAGCAGAGACAGCTCTGCTGCATCATCATGGTCTCAGGACAGTGACCATCACATCTGCTCAGTGTAGCACCGGCAGGCTGGGTGCCTTATGGAACTGGACAGGACTCATTTCTTTAAAGTGCCTTCTCTCTTTTTTTTTTTTTATTCCCCAAAGCTTTGCAAACACCCCTCTTCCTGAGCCTCAGAGCCAGTGATCCCAACTATCCAGTGATGTGGGGACACACAGTATCCAACTCTGCAGGGGTTTAGACAGGCATGAAGGTGGCACCAATGCCACCACTTCCCTGGTGGCAGCCAAAGGGAAAGCAAACAATGTCTCTGCCCTTCAGCCAATTCCACAACATTTTGGAATTGGTGTGTGGTTTTGCATTCCAGAAATAGGATGGCAGCATTTGCGATTTCATAGGCAGAATATTTGACTTAAGAATGTTTTCCTCAATAAGCTTAGATTCGAAGGCATTGTTATATTTACCTGAAAAGCAAAGCAACACATTTGGACTTTGTTTGGGGTCCGGATTTCCCAAAGCATGATCTTCTCATTACAAGCCCCTCCTGTTGCCACTAGGACATTTCCAAGTGGAACAAGACCCCAACACAGCAGTCGCCTCAATTTTGAAACCTACAGGGAAAGGCTCAGGAATACCTTAGCATAGCTACCTCTCATTATTTTTTTAAGATTAATCTCTAATTGATTATTTTTTCAATAAATCATTTTATTTAGAATTTAAATTCTGTGAAATGCATTTGTTGGTATTTCTAGTTCTGGATCATATAGTCATTTTTTAAAATGTTGTCACCAAGATATAGTTTTCTGAAGGAGCAGCCCTTGAAATTTAGGAAGCATTTGGCCTACATGCTGCTGCAGAGCAGCGCATATTGAAATTTGTTTTCCTTTCATCTCCTTCCCAATAAAGCAGCCGTGTGGCTGATCCCTTCAGCTTCCTCAGAACTTCCTCTCAGAATTCCCGATCTATTACTGCACATTCACATACCAGCAACAAGCTGCCTTTTCATGCTGTCAACCTTTTTCATCTGAAATGTAAATTAATTCTTTCTGGTATGCCTTGACAGAGATCAAAGTCGGTATTAACCTTCCCGGGCTTTCTCCCTGTGAGGACTGGGCAGCCACCGGTAGGAGCCGGTGTCCCCACCATGGGGCCCTCCTCCAGGCAGCCCTCAGAGGAGGAACCTCTGTTTCAAAAGCTCAGCGTCCTTTTGTAAGTGGCTTCTTCAGGGCTTTAAATTGGGGGTAAAACAATCCGCCTGGCTGATTCTTGAGAGATGAGCCTGCTCGGTTTAATTGTGGGCCCTTCCCTCGGATTCCCAGGCTTAGGTTAAGTGGAGTGATCTTGGTGTGATGGAGGGAGGGTCTGGGCTTCAGACTGGAAGCCTCTACCCAAGCTCAGGGGGTCACTTCTTGCCTGTCAGTTTTTGAGGTAGGCCATATTTGCATTTTCAAAATAAACAGATGCCTTTTAAATACATGAGCTGGTGGTCTGGAGATCTCTGTGGGCCCAAACAGTTCACCAGCCAGTGATCAAATGCTGGAAGAGAAAACATGTGGATAAAACACCCCGGGTACATGAGGGCACATTTCCTATGTGTCTAGCCGTGCAGGTAATGAAGGGCCTTTGTGAGCTGTGGGGAGACCGGGGTGAGGGAACGTGGGCTCCTGTGGGGTTGTTCGCCGGTTTCCTTTGGGGGCTGGGGGAACCACTTTGAATGTCACCTTGGCAAAAAGTGGTATTTTTTTTTTTTTATTATTGGTGAAGTTTGATAATACTCTCTTGTCATAGGAAAATGCATTCCTTTAAATGCCAAAGAATTAAAAGAATGTCCTTTTTAAAATTGGTAAATAGATGAGTTATTCTAAGTAAAAATTAAGTTGTATTTACTCCATTACTAATCTATTACTTTTTTTAAATTAGCTGTTAAATCTCACAGAGTGAATTTAACTACATTCATCCAACTAAAAAAAAAAAAGTGCATAGTCCTCAGTGAATACTATCAAAACAAACTACCTACAGGGAATTTCTAAAAGATCTATATTGTCTCATTCTTTGATTTTTTTTATACCACTGACTTTAAAATCACCCTCTAATTCAGGATTCATTTTTTTTTTTAAAGAGCAAAGTAGTGGGCAATGCCCTCTGAGTAGGTGACTGTGGAACCCTAAGAGCTAGGAACGGAATTTCAAAGAGTGTCTCCCAGAAGGGGCTGGCTTGTCTGTCTCCTTGCCTCCCCTCTTACACACACACACACACACACACACACACACACAGGCAGGAGAACCGCTGGTTTACAGCACCTTTTCATCTCCGTGCTTCTGTGGAAACTGTTCTCCTCGCTGTTCCCCATGGATCTTTGCCTCCTCCCCTCCTGGGCCCTGCCAACAATACAGCCCTCACCAGAAGATAACAATAGCGCCAACATCAATGGCATTTCTCCTCTGATGCCCTCTGGGGGGATGCTTTTCTGGGTGTCAGCAGTGACACTGCAGAGGCCAAGGGGGCGCCTTGAGTCTGTGGACAGGCATTTTTAAATGTCCTGTGATTGGAACCCTGAGTGCTTTAAATGCTGCTTCTGGGAGGGAAAGCAAGCTCCACATTCAGATGGCCTGACTCTGCCAAAGGTGTTTGGGTTTTTTTGTTTGTTTGTTTGTATTTATAACTGTCTCAATGTTTAAGCTCTCTCAGGGTAGGGCTTTTTGCTAGCCTTTTCTAACTTAAAGTTAGGTTGTTTCCTTTAGCATTTTTTTTTCTTTTTTTTTTTGTGGATTGGTAAAAACTAGGTGGGTGCAACAATTTCCTGGAACCAGATTTCTGCAAGTATCTGTAGGCGTCCTGGACAACTTCATTTTAATCTGAGCATTTCTTTCATTCATTCATTTATTCAACTGTGCTTCGTTTAAGCACATGCTCTCAAGCTGGGGCCATTATGGTAAACAATAGGATTTGTTTGGGGGCTTCAGATTTTCTGATTTCAATGTAGAGAATTCTAAAATATGCTCTCCCTCAAGGGACCCTGTTTGAATAAATGAGAAATCTCTATTATGTCAATAGACATTGTAAAGAAGTTCTATAAAATCTAAAACAATGCAAAGGCATAACTAGCCCTGGTTGTGCATTGAGATCACTCGTGCAGGTAGAGATGATCACGGTAGATATTTTTCCGTTTTGATGAAGTTGTGCATATGTGGGTTGTGGGTCACAAACCAAACAGGAGGAGTGCAAGAGGGACGTTGAGAGAAAGGTCCACATGGAACAAACCAGGGGCACAAGCATGGCTCTGTCCCTTCTTTCTGTGTCTCCATTTGTTGTTCTACATCCACTCTGTTTTTTCTTTACTCCATTTCTCTTTCTTAGAAAGATTCTTGTTCAATTTTCACAAAAACTTAATTCCTCAAGCTTGAGTCCTTGTCAGAGGAAGCACAGGTGTGAGAGAAGACAAGTTCCAAATGCTTCTTGGCCACAGGGCAGGAGGCGGCCGCCTCCCTTTCCTGGCATTTCTGGCTAGAATTCTCACATTAGCAAAGAAACATCTGGAGGAAAAAATTATGTATTACACCTGGGCTTGAGAGGAGTTGCGAATTGCAAACTAGCTTCCCTGTATTCAAACCTTTGCTTCCCCGATGACAGGGTGCCCTGCTCAGTCCACTGTCATGCTGTCTTTGTCTCTCCAGCTCTTAGTCAGTGAAGAGCTGGGGCTGATTTCTGACAGCTGTAGGCTTAACATTTTGGAGGGGGAAATGTCTGGGGGCACAAGCATCATGATTCACTTTGGGAAAACGTGCCTGCTGTGAGCATGGTCAGGACCCACAGACAGCCACCAGAAGTGTGGCTCATAGCGAGTGGTTTATAGCAGGGAAAAGACCAGGCCTGTGGCTTCAGGGTATCTGTCAAGAAATGAGCCTTGCCAAATCTCTCTTTGGCACAAACAACAGAATTCTTTTCATGGCTTGGTTTGGAATGCAGAAGAATGTCCTTTGCTGTGTAATAAAATTATTGCTATGTTAGGATGGCACAAGCCAGAGGACAGACAGGGTGTTTCCTGTCTACCTAGTACATACACAGAAAGCTGCAAAGTCAATGTGGGCTGGTGGCTTCCTATGCTTGTCATTGACATGGCAGGGAAACGTGCTTACCATGAAACTCTGGTGTAGCAATTGGCATCCCCAGAATTTGAGATTAAAAGTTCAGGATGGGCCGACCTGTAATCTCAGCTACTCAGGAAACTGAGGCAGGAGGATTACAAGTTGGAGGCCAACTTCAGCACCTTTTGAGACCCTGTCTCAAAATAAAAATTTTTTAAAAAGGAGGGAGAAGCTGCAGGATGTAGAACAGAGGGAGAGTGCTCTCGGGTTCAATCCTAAGTATACCCAAACACAAAACAAACAAAACTTCAGAGGAAGTCAGTGGTCAGAGCCTCTTTAGTTCAGAATCTGCTGTCTCCTCTATGGCCCTCAGATAGAAGGTCTTTGGGGGATAAAAAGGACGTGCCCAGATGCTACCCGCCTATTGCCATATATCCAAGTTGGCGACCTGTGCTGGGTTCACAAACTCTGGACTACTTCAATAACTGAAGAAAATGGTGAAAAAAGCACACAACACTCAGAAGTACCTTTACAAAATCCAGGCTCAGCTCTCCACCTTAGGGGTCCGGGTGGAAAGAGAGTCACTTGAATCGTTTATTCTTATATAGGGGACACACAAGGGGAAGTTCCATGGAACTTCTATCCATAAAAGGTCAGGGGTAGTATTACAAAGGAACAAGAAAGCAGCCCACTCCATTGGGTGACGCCCACTCCTAAAGCTTTGTTCCTCTGCTGAGTGTAGATGGGGATTCACCTGCTTCCCAGTCAGGAAAGCCAGTCTCCACATTTCCATCACTCAAAGCTAGGGGGCGCTCAGCTCCTATATGGCAGCTCCGGACACCCACACCCACCACACCCCACCCCAGGGCATGGAATGGCAGCACTGCAAACTTTATGCCATGCCTTCCATTTGTTACAGGAGAAGAATAAAATGTGTTATCACATTTTGCAGCTTATTAGTTCTCTAAGCTTCAACCACACAATAGTGAAGAAACACCTAGAGGAAAAATTAACTGTTCTGTGGCAATAAAGATCAGCCTTCTCTTCAAAAGATTCTTGTGAATAGAAGACATCGCCCCTTCACAGATGAGATAGAAACACAGAGTTCCAATATATTATCTCCCCTTATGTATCCTGTGAGTTTAAGCATGCTTTCAGAGACTTTTTCCAGTAGACCAGACTCTGCCATTGGTGGTCATCTTGGGCATGGACATAAGATACCAATCAAAGCTTTGGGAGGAGTTAATATTACTATCCCACACATGTGGAGTTTGAAGTCAAAATAATGGGCTTTCAATCCTGGCTATGCCACCATTTGCCATATAGCTCTAAGGGAAACTGCTTAACTTCTCGGCCTAAGTCTTGACAGCTGCAAAATGGGACTCACTAAGGCCTAATTCTGTGGACCGTGTGCAGACTATAGAAGATACTATATGCAAATCTTCCTGCACAGTATCTGATAAATATTTAGTAAATGTTCCCTCTCTGTATCTCTTTCTAAAAGTGAAATACTCTTCTAAGGTTAGCATAAGAATGCTGGAACTTCAAAAAGATGAAACTATATCTCTTACTTTCATAGAAAAATGTGCCTGTCAAGTCTTAGATACAGTTACAATAAAATCTTCATGAAAAAAGGAACTGTCCAAGTCTTCACTTATGTCTTGCTTAGGTCATATCTCAAATAGTTACAATAAAATCTTTATAAAAAGATAACTCTCCAAGTTTTAACTTGTCTTACTTGTCAGAGGAAAATTAGAACACAATAATAACAGGGGAAGCTGGTTTTGTTTTTGCCTTTGTTTTTGCAAAGAGCTATGTTCCATGGTTCTGAAAGCTTGATTCAATGTGTGGATAATTTTTTTTTTTTTTTGAAATTCAAAGCTGCTAAAACTTAAGTGACAGATGATTGACACCATTTCCCCCCTCACTAGTTGGAGGCCCTTTTGCAACTTGTTCTGGAAGATAGCAAGTCTGTTCCTTTGCCCACGAAGCCAGAAATTCTAAAGTCCAGGAACTAAATATCACCCAGAGTTGTTGCTTGCTGGTGTGGAAAGAAAGTGGCCTTTTAGATTTCTGAGAAGTTGGAAGATCTTGGTGTGCCTATCAAGTTTAACCCACAGTGACGGATGATTGGCAGCATAACAGCTGAGCTGCAGCCATTTGGCCAAGAGTTCAAACCCCAACACGAAGAGCCATAGCAGGATCTCAGTTTGATTTGCTGTGGCCATGAAGTCTGAATGGCCAAGTACAGAGGGGGAGGCAAGGGTGACAGCTGGTAGCCATTCTCGTCAATAAAGTTGTGACGGTTGAAAGGTACAAGCAACCAGAGCCTGCTAATTTCATAGACTCTGAGCCAAGTGCTTAGTGTCAAAACCAGCTAGGGTCAATGCTGCAAATGGTTGTGAAGGGTCCCCATCCACAGCAAGGCCCTCCCTTCACACCCTCTCCTGATGGGTGAGAGGCAGATTGGCCTTGCTTCCCAGGAATAGGCCCAGTTTGAAGAGAAGGAACCCTTTTTGCTATATTTTTTCAAATTCAAGTAACTTTTTAAAAGTCAGGTTTAAAGGTATGATTTACATACAATACAATTCAAGTACTTTGATTAGATTGGTGCAATACGTTCTACCAGGTAACCTCCCTTCACAACTTTCCAAAAAGTTCCCTTATGGTCCTCCTCCCTTACCCTCAGCGCCTAGTGACCACTGATGGGTTTTCTGTACCTATAGTTTTGGCTTTTCCAGAGAGTTCTATAAATGGAATCATACAGTAAGAAGACTTTTGAGTCTGGCTCCTTGCACTTAGCATGATGCTTTGGAGATTCATCTGCACTGCTGTGTGTACCAGTAATTCATTCCTTTTCATTATTTAGCAGAATTCCAGTGTATGGCTATACCATAATTTTATCATTTGGGTTGTTTTTCTTGGTGATTATGAATAAAGCTACTATAAACAATTATAACTTTATCTTTTTAAGTAAAAGTTATAGGAAAATACGTGACCTTGCTTGGTAGGAAACCAGAACTCTCTGAGCAACAACAATTCTAGAGAGTCAGGGATGTAGCTCAGTAGTACAATACTTGCCTAGCATATGTGAGGATCTGGGTTCAATTCCTAGCACCGGAAAAAATAAAAATGATCCAATAGGTAGGAGTTCTTTCTTGGTTAGTTGTTACTTTCCTATATCTTATACTTTTCCTAACATCTTATACTCTGCAATTTACAGTGAAACCTCTTTTATGCAAAGAGCTTTCCCTTGATTTGCTTGCAATAATTATCGTTATAGTAACCTTGAGAAGTAGGCTAGGAATTCTACCCATTTTACATATGGTAGCAGGAACCTTCCTGTAATCAAGATTTCCTAATCCCAATCTGCTGTTCTCCTCCCCATTTTCTCAACATTCTGTCGGTGCAAAACATTCTGCTAGGTGCTTTTGGGGTGGTCACAAAAACAACATTAAAATTGTTTCCCCCAACAAATGGGTTCAGTTTCATGTGGAACCAACTGCCATCTGTGCCCCAGGCTTGCGAGGGGTACTTTAATAGCCAATGAACAGAGCCTCCAGGAACACAGGCTGTACGAAGCTACCTCTAATCCCATTTTGGAAGCAGGCAGGGCATAAATTACAAAAAAATAAATCCAGCTGGAGGCTGAATGAGAACACAGTGAATGGAATGACAGCCCCTAAATGTTCAGAGTAAAGGAACTTCCACAGACAAGCAAGAAACTGATTCCTAGGATAAGGGGAAACCTCCCTCCTTCATTTCCAAGTTGGGGAAAGCAATTATCAGGCAAGATTTTCTTTGAACTCTGTGAAAGTTTAACTGGGATAATAACTGGAATTAAGTACTAGAGAATCAAAGTGGAAAATGCTCTCCTAGGCCTGAAAATTATTGCACTTGCCCTGTGTGTTGGAGATAGAGGCCAGGATTTTAAATACGGTGTAGGAAGAAAAAAAAAAAAATTGTTCACGAGACCCTATTCTTCAAGAAAAGAATTTGACTTTCTGACTTTCTCGGTGTTGCTTTTGGTGGCATTTGCTTGTCAGACCTCCCACAAGTTGGGCTCTTCATGTTCTGATAGGATGGCTGCTGACCAGCTGTCACTTCGGCCAGAAACCACCCTGGCTCCTTATGAAATCTGCCAGCGGTGGTTAGAAGGGGAAGGCTGGGCTTTGGAGCCTCATCTTTATGCACTTTCTCTGCCAGGGCCATTAGGGGGGCAGGAAAGTTTACACAGCCCAGATCACCAACTGGGAACCCTACCAAGACTCTGTCCCAGCTGAAACAGTCCTTGGGTCTTATCCTCTGGGTGGTCACCAAACATTAGGCCAGGCCAGAAGTTCTTCCTGCAGCTGCTGACCTGTGGGAACTTCAGAGCTCCAGGAACATGAAAGAATTTGAGAAAGCTGGAATTTTTGCTTCCATATATAAAGGGGAAGGAGAGAGTAGGGGTGGGGAGGGAGGGAGGGAGGGAGAGAGAGAAGGGATTAAGTAGGGATTATAATTTTAAATGTTTAAGTAAGTGGGGCTGCACTAATATTTAGGGATTCAGACTTTGGGGCAAAAGTATATGAGTTTGAACCCTGATTCTGCCATTCTCCAGCTATGTGGTACTGGGCAAGTCATTTAATCCGCCTTTGCCTCAATTTTCACAGCTGCAAAATGCGAATAATAGTGGTCTGTGCCTTTTAGGGTTACTTGAGGCTTAAATGAGTTAACTTTTGTTAAGGGCTTAAGGCAACACGCAGAACATAATCATCCATACATTGATGTTTGTTTTTAAAAAAAAAAATGGAGCTTTCCCTGTCTCTAATTTCTCTTCCCCACCAGCCAAATCAAGTTGAATGTAGGTTCCTGATCTTTTTCTTCTGTTTCTTTCTTCTAGTAATTTTAGTCCTTAACACCTGTCATGCCACCCCAGTCCCCACACTAGTTTCCTAGACAGCCATAGCAAATCATCACAGACTCTATAGCTTCAAACAACAGAAAGTTATTCTCTCACAGTTCTGGAGACTAGAAGTCCAAAATGAAGGTGTCGGTGAGGCTGGTTTTACTGAAGGCTCTGGGGACCTTCTGTCCCATGTCTCTCTTTTAGCTTCCTGAGGTTCTGCCCAGGTGAGGACCTTTAAGCGGGAAGGGCATTCTCTCATTCACTGCAGGCCTCCCCACTCCCCATCCTCCACCTGGTTTCCTGGGTGGATCCCAAAGCATTTGAGTTTGCAACCCCCGCTAAGGGAGTTTTCTTCCCCTGACCACCAAACAAACACTTGCCCATCTTATTTCAGAACAGTCTAGTGAAGACTCAGCTCATTTTTTTTTTCCTGGAAAATATGAATAGCTTCTATTCTTATAAGCTCTAAGATATAATATATATCTCTGTAGTCTCAATCAGATATCGGAAGGGCTCCAACTCCTCTGGAGAACTCTACTCCCCATTTTGCTTTACTTCTTGAAACCAGAAACTCTTAGCAATCAACCTTCCCATCTCTGGAGAAGCCTCTAGGGCCCCTGCTGGACATTCCCCAAGTTTGGCATTTTATGAACATTTCTGCCATTTAAGGTTGTAGTTTTATTTTTTATCCATGTGGCTGGCCTAAGTTCTTGAACCCCACCCATTCACTTAAAAGAAGTGACCTTGTTTCTTTTGTTTCTTTCTCCATATCTCTCTTTCTCTAATCTCCTTGTGCAGTGATTAATTTTCCAGAGGGACGCTAGGTGATTCCAACTGTCACCAGGACACACTTAAAAGTACTTGACAATTTTTGGATCCTGATTTGAACTCAATGGATTGATAATCTCAATTTCCTTAAGTTTATCTTTTTAGTCTGACCTAAATCCCTCTCCCTGCTCTTCAGGCAAAGTTGGGGGATGGAGGCGCAGACTTCCTCTAAGCTTTATGAAGAATATTCTGTAACTTTTCTGTTTGGTTTTTGTACTTCAAATAACTCTTAAAATCAATATTTTGATGACTGAAGTGTAAATGAATAAGAAACATGGAATAAGTTTTCCTTTCAATTACATGAACAGAAATTCTATGTGTTTTTATTGGAAATGAAAACCAAGTAACTGGGTGTATTCTCTGAGCTCCAGGTAAAGATGTTGCTTCTTCCTCTTTTTCTGGTCTTGAACATGGCACCCTCATAAGGAGAGTCCCATACCAAAAAGGGCTTTCTTTGTGCTTTTTACCTGTTTGGATTGCTATTGAACACTATTTTTCTTTTCTTTTTTGACTAAGGGTCTTGAAGTAGGTACATACAAAAGCCTTCAGTCTCAGCTTTCCACAGGGGCAGTACCATTTGAGCTTTGATCAGTGGTAGCTCTTGGTGCTGCTGAATTGGGCCAGAAAACTAGGTTACAAATTAGTTGGGGCAATTTTCCATCTTAATAAGGAAACAAAAATATTTGTGTCCCTGAAGTGGGCTCTTCTTTTTTTCCTCTTCTATCAGCTTTTGCTTTTATGTTGCTTATCACAACAACAAGTGAGCTGAGGCCGAACAATCAAGAGGGAGAAAGAAGACCGGCCTGGTGCTTTAACTGGAGTTTATCAATCATTAGATGTCAGGAGGGGGAGGTAGGGAATCGGCTAATGATATTCTGAAAGGCTGAGGCTGCATTTCTAGCCTTTTCTCTCTTTTTTTTTTTTTTTTTCCCAATTTTGTTTTCATTGCTGGTTATAATGCTTTTAGTATAATAATAAAAACATAATAATGTTCCATTAACATTTTTTCTTTATCCTTTTGGTGTCTAAAGAAATAATAACAACAACAGATGGCTTGATCTACCACTAATAGCTCAAGGGATTACATTTCTTCTACACAGAGATATTTAGGCTTAAGGAACCAAAATAACAATTCAAAATCAGAGCATACGTTTCCCAAAACAGTCAACCCCAAACCATTGATTGCTACATTTTTCTTCTGCTATACTTCATTTTATATGTTCTATCATGATAATATTCAACTTTTTACATTACAAATTATGTCACCATCGCCAAGTCTATAGATTATCTTTGTAGCTTATACTTTGGTTTAGTCACTTCTAGATTATCTAAAATTAGGATGGTGAATAGGTGTGGACTCTCTTTCCTACCCCAACTGACTGGTAGTGACTACTTAGAACTATGGTTCAAATCTCAGTGACTTGGGAGGCAGAGGAGGATTGCAAGTTCAAGGACAGGCTGGGCAAATTAGATCTTGCCTTAAAAAGAGCACTGTTGGGTTTAATCCCCAGTACTGCCAAAAAAAAAAAAATAATAATAATAATCATCTGAGGAGCTTTTATTAATATCAATTAGCAAAAGCCAGGTCAATTTAAGAATCTCTAGTGGTTGGGCTCAGGCATGTTAAAAATCATCCTGGGTGATTTTGATGAAATATCAGGATTAAGAATCATTGATCTGAGAACATTGTCTCTTACACTTCAACAGGGATGGGGTCACCTGGAAAGCTTATTAAAAACAGGGATCCAACTAGAGGTATGAAAAGTTGTGCTCTATATGTGTAATAGGAATTGTAATGCATTCTGCTGTCATATATAACAAATTAGAATAAAAACTAGTAGGTCAAATGCGCTAGAAAAAAAAAATGAACATGCCTGACAGAACAAATACATCATTTTACTTTATTAAATTAAGAAAAAAAAAAAAAAAAAAACAGGGATAGCCAGGCTCACCCCCAGGGTTTCTTCTCATGCACTAGGTCCAGTGTAGGTCTCAAAAGTTTGCATTTCCAACAAGTTTTCAGGTGATGCCGATGTTGCTAGCTGAGGGTCCATGCTTTGACAACCATTGATGTGTTATGTTGAGGAACTTGAAGCTGAGTTAAGATTCAGAGGACAAGAGGGCCATGATCAATTAGTCATGGCAGACATAGTCGCCCAAAGAAACAATTGCATTTGTTGCCCTCACTCTTGAAAAGCTCATCAGTAAATTGCCCTCAGTAACAATTTAGAAGCCAGGTACAGTGGCACATGCCTGTAATCCCAGCTACTCAGAAGGCTGAGGCAAGTTGGACACTAGCTTCAGCAACTTAGCAAGACTCTGTCACGAAATAAAATTCAAAAAGGACTAGGGATGTAGCTCAGTGGCAGAGTGCAATCCCCAATACCAAAAAGAAAAATATGTAGAAATGGGTTACTTCTGAGATGATGATGCCCTACTACAGCTAATCCTACCACCTTGTGAGAATTCATTCCTCCACCTCCTGCCCACATCAGTGGGCAGCCCAGACAGGACTATCAGTGCTCTTCCAACTATTGCATGCTGCTTCTGCTGGGCCTGCGTCACCTAGAGGTCTCTAATCTCTATCCACTATTTATATCCATCACCAGAGAGAAGTCGCATGAGTTGTTTTATCCAACATGCTAGCTGGGACCTGGCATCGAGCAAGACCTGGAGTCCCAGCATAGGTCAGGATTTTTTTTTTGTTTGTTTGTTTTGTTTTTGCAGTCCTGGGGATTGAACACAGGTCAATTTTAATGACATATCCTAGAAAAAGGTTCCAGATGGTCAGGGAGTGGCATGAGAACAGGGAGAGAGGAGCTTTAAGGTGCAGATGGCAACAAAATCTAAATTCTCTGCTTCTGAACTTAGCTTTAAACCTCTAAGCACTCATTTGTTTTCTCTCAGGTCTGAGGGTTGCTCCTGATCTGAAAAGCCACCCAGAAATAGAATCTGACTATGACTATTCAGAGACTTCAAGCTACTCTCCTGATGTCACTAAGAAAAATTGGTGAGTACTCTCCATCCACACCAGTTTCCTGTTGTGAACTCAGGTGATCCACTCTAACTCTTTACATTTTAGGTTCTCCCATATTATGTCACAATTGCCAAGTCTATGGATTATTTTTGTCGGTTATACTTTGGTTGGGTCACTTCTAGATTTTCTAAAAATTAGGATGGTGAACACTAACTGGCAGTACAGCGTTCCCACCACTGTCATGTTGGTGAATTGAAGAGAGTAGAGTCAAAACGTGTTTCCCATCTGATTCTCACATATCATTACCCTGTGAGCAGAAGTCTTGATTATACAAGGGCAACCTGAACACTGTCCTATTTGGGGGGGTTCTTGTCTAGTACTTGACTGCATTAGATCACAGCAGTGCTTTTCAATTGGGGGCAGCCCATCCCTGGGTTCCACCACCAGCCATCTGGTACTGTCTGAAGCCATTGTTGGTGGTTAGTCACACCTGTGAAAGGAAGGGTCGTGGTACAGGCATCTAGAAGGTAGCGACACTGCTAAGCATCCTGCAGCACATAACATGTCAACAAACCTGGCATGGACTCTAACTTCCTATTTACCCACAAGTATTTGTTAAAGCTAACTCAAAAGGAGTGGAGCCAGCCTGCCCAAGGCTCTAGTGCACTATTTTCAGCACTTATCTGAGCCACTAAGGTTACAGAAGTAACCTAATGGTTACTGTGAGCTCAGGTCATGACACCAAGCCTTGGAAACCTAAGGAACTCTTAGGCCTGTTCTTCTGGGAAAAGAGCTAACTGACCTTCTCCCAGAAGAGGTTCCCAGGTCACCAGGAGGAGGACACAGCTTCAGGAAAAGAGTGGACTATGGAAAAGGGAAGGTCCAAAGCGGGAAGGAAGCTTGTCTTTTGTATTTTGTCCCAAACTGATTGTGGGAAACTTCATGAAGAGTTTAGTAAAGGATTTGTTGAAAGAAGCAGGTCATTACAGAGTTCTTTGCCTCTTTTCACAATGGAAAGAGAAGCTGTCATGGGTCACATTTTTTTTTTTTTTAAGAGAGAGAGAGAGGAGAGAGAGAATTTTTTAAATATTTATTTTTCAGTTTTCGGTGGACACAACATCTTTATTTTTATATTTATATGGTGCTGAGGATCAAACCCAGCGCCCCACGCATGCCAGGTGAGCGCACTACCGCTTGATCCACGTCCCCAGCCCAGGTTCACAATTTTTTTAAAAAAAATCTTAATTTTTGGAGACTTTTTAATAGTTTAGAGACTTGAAAAGTTAAACTCTCAACCCAGTCCTTCCCTAGTGGTCTCAAATTGCCATTGGACTACTTTTTGAAGTAGACTACTCTAGCTACTTGTCCAAATAGAATGGCTCAATCAAGGGTACTTGAGGAAAACACTTAACAGTACCTATTAGAATAACAAAATTTAGAATTCCCATGTGGCAGAATGATCACTGAATTTGGCAGGTGGAAGACTTGGGTTCTGATCTTAATGCTCACATTTTTGCATTTGTTTGACCTTGGACGAGTCAGTGAACCAATTTTGAAAACGACTTCAACCCCAGCTTAACTCCCCTCAGGCTGATAACAGATAACTTCACTGAGCATATCTGAGCTCTTCGAACTGCCCTTGCCTGCACTGTATGATCTTTCCTTTCCTTCAGCCATCCTTTGTTCCCGTTTCCCAGACCACAGATCTTTCTGGCACTGTATCCCTGCCCTTGAGATCAGCACTATAGGAAAGTTCAGACCTGCCCTCTGAATGTTCAATAACAGTCTAATGCAAAGAAATGGGCAATAGACAGATAACCAGGAGAAAAGGCATATAAATTTATTAACATGCACGTGTGTGGGGGAGCCACACAAAATACGAAATGCAAAGAAAGCACAGATGCTTGAGACTTAAATACCCTCTTTGTGCAGGAGAGGGGACAGGGTCATTGGGCTGTGGGCAATTTTAGAAGAAGAATAAAGGATTCTTAGGGGAGAAAATAAGCCCAGAGTACAGACAGCGGCCTGAGTTGAAGTTCTTCTGGGTTCTAGGTGGGATATTTGAATTATCCATCTCTCCCTCTGATATATATAACTAATGAAATTTCAAGAAGAAGATTGGAGGCAATTGTGTTCCTCTTTGGTGGGTCCGGTCTTTAGGCAGATAGGCAACTGCAGAGAAATCTCTTACTGCATTTGCTGCTTCCCAGGTACTCCCAGTTAGAAGTCTAAGAGACATATTTGGGGTCCTGTTTGCTGAGCTCCAGCTGCACTCACCTGGCTTCTGGATCTTTCTGCTCTGCTAGCTCTTTCCCTTTTGCTTAGGTCTGCTCCCACTCTAACAAAACCTCCTCTCAGCCCCACCCCTCCGTTTTCGTACTTTTACCAGTGGACTTCAGGAGACTGACACCCAGATCTGCTGTATCATCCTTCACCAAACTGAGCCCTTGTTCCTTAATCCTGAAATCTGATTGGTGCCCCCATATCCCTGAAACCGGCCTCGGGAAGCTCTGCTCCCAGTTGCTAGAGCCTCATCTTCACTAACCCTTTGCAGCATTTAGCTGCGTGAGCCAGATTTGCCTTGAATTGTCCTCTTCCACGTGAGTCTGCAGTATCGTATTCTTCAGGTTCTTCCTCAGAGACATCCTCAGTCTCTGCTTTCTCTGGCTCCATCCTCCTTCTTCTACCTACCATCAGAAGGCAGGCAATTCTCCAGGTCCTGAGCTCTCCTGTTTCTCTACTTCTCACCTGAGGGATGTCATCTCTTGATGGTATATTGTGGTATCAGGTCTCAGCTATGTGAGTTTGAGTCCCAGATCTCTATTCTCACCTCCACAGTGCCACACCCCACTCCTGCCAGACATGTATTCTTTTTTATTTTTAGTTGTAGATGGACACATACCTTTATTTTATTTTTATGTGGTGCTGGGGATCAAACCCCATGCCTCACATGTGCTAGGCAAGTGCTCTCCCACTGAGCCACAACCCCAGCCCAGACGTGTATTCGTAATTCCTGCACACCACGCCTCAGTAGAAAGCCCCCACAAAAGCACCTACTCCTCCAGACCTTCCCACTTCTATGAGAGGCAAAAACACTGTCTTGTGATCTGGCCTTGAAACTTGACACTGTTCTTTTTGATCCCTACCTCTTACTTTACCCCACCTCCAACATTTTCTAAGTATCCTTCCCTGGTTCAGGTCTGCTATTACCTCTCATTCTTCCCTCTTTATGGACAAACTTTCATTTCTGACATCTGATCAATTGTCCTACAACATATTCTGATTTGTTCAAAGAACTTTAATGGCTTCCCATTTTAGACCAAAAGAGATTCAGACTTCCCAGTCTGTGGTGCCACACCTCTCACTTCCGACTCCAATTCATCCTCTGGGCTCACCTCCAATTTCTCCTCACAACCACTCTAGGGCTAACTGGAATCAGACTTACTGTTCTATCAACGCACCTGCTTCATTTCTCTCTGCCCATTCTTTTCTGTTCAACTCTTACCTTCTCATCCAAGTACATTGTCATGTCCCTTTTTCTTCCATGAAGACCTTACTTCTCTTTAATACTCCTTGAACTATAGCCAGCCTTTGGCTGAACTTGTGCCAAGTTAAATCAATCCACTGCCTCTCCACCAACAAACCTTTGCTATAAAAAATATCAGCTCAACTAAACAATAAACTTAGTGATGAATTGATTTATACTGGGCATGAGTTCCTTACGTCATTGTGAGTGGCGGCAGTTCAAAGACCGGGTTCAGAACACTTTGGTTTGTCTCTCTCTCTGGCGCTGTTCATATTTTGTCCAGCATTGTGATTAATCATGTGACAAAAATTTAACTTTTCAAGGGCAATGATTGAATTTTATTCTTTCTTATATCAGATATCAGTATACACTGTAGGTCCTCAGTAAGTTTATGGAATTGACTTCCAAGGCCATTCCTTATTTATTAGGAAAATGTTCTCCTTGCTCAATACAAGGGTGGTGGCAGTGACAAGAAGGTCCTGAATAGTTCATCTAATAGGGTGTTATGGCATCCCCACCCCAGGGGCGGGGTCCCCTCTGTTTGATCACTAACTCAGTGTTCTGTGGATCAACATGAGAGTTAATAGGAAGGAATTCTTAGGCCAGGATAGAGGGCTCAGAGGGTAGGTAGGATAAGACAGCTGACTTATCCTAATGATGACGTCCTCGGTGGCAAGTAACACACCTCCAACCAAAGATTTAAGGACATGATCTCTGAAGACAGAAGTTCTGGGGCTGGCTTGCTTGGCCACTCAGGGATGTCGTCTAGGACTCATGCCCCTTGCATCTCTGTTTTGCTGCTCTCTGCATGTCAGCAGTGCCCCTACTTCCGTCCACAAGGTGACTGAACCAACACTAAGCATGACTTTCTCACATGTCAGTGTCTGACAAGGGGAGGAAAAGCTGAATGGGAAAGAGGCTCTCTCCTCAGGAGCCTCTTTCTGGACTTTTCTACAAGTCCCCCAGGAGACTCTATTGCATGTCACTAGCCAGAATTTGCAATGGTGGCCCTACAGGGAGCTGCAGTGGAGGCCAGGAAAGAGAGTATTGGCATTTTCAGTGTCTACAGGAGAGAGTAGGCAAAGAGGAAAGGGATTAGAGAAGCAAAGAATGATATGTGTTGTCAAAGTCCTGAGGGGACAGTGACGGGGCTGGACAGGTACCAGGGTAAGATGGAGGGAAGGGAAATCAGAGGAAGGCTCAGCCAGGCAGACCCAGATATGACGAGGACTGCTGAGAATAGGAACAGGGGAGTGCTGAGGCCAAAATTTGGATTCACCCAACCTTTATCGCTAGACCAGGTCTTTTTGCATGTTACCTCACATAATTCCTACACCAGTCTTTGGGTTAGCATTACCCACTCCATGTTATAGATGTGGAAACTGAACTTGAGGAGGCTAAGTAGCTCCCAGGTGCCCAGCAACAGAATGTGTGTGGCCTTAGGTTCATTCAACATTCAGGATGCAACAAAAGGAAGTAAGGAAGGAAATGGGGTAGTGCTGGGTTGGATGTGTCAGGTTTCCCAAGTGCTGCCTCCTGATCAGCTAGTCTGTACCTCCCGGGATCATACAGTATCACGCAGAGATAAATGGCAGGTCTGGGGTTTGAATCCAGATCTTCCCTCTCCAACAATAATAACAGGAGCTAACACTTGGTGTCCATTAACAACTTCCTGGGCCCTGTGCTAAGCATCTTATGTGCATTAAAGTATCTCCTCTGTGGGAGATGAGCCCATTCTATAATTACTGACATTCAGAGATTACAAGTAACTTTCTAATGTCATGTAGTAAAGCGACAAGAGTTAGGATATGGGTACAGGCCTTCTGCTCCAGCACCCACGCTTTTAACTGGGACATTCTGCTGCTTCTGTAGGCTCCACATGGTTGGTGCAGGCCTGTTTCTGCTCCATCCGTGTGGTCCCCATCATAACTTAAATCTTAAGTCATAATCAGCTAAGAAATGTGCCCCCATTGGCATAAAATTGTCTCGCTGTGATTGATGGAGGACAGTCCAGCATCCAGTCCTTGGGAGAAAGCCTACAGCCTCATAGGAAAGCTGCTCCCATCTGTGTGTGATGAAGTGGGGTCACTTGGCTGGGGGGAAACGCCAGCCTCAGGATGAAAGCAGAAGGCAGTTGTTGGGGTGACTGGTCCCTGCTTCACTTCCTACGTGAGCCTGTGACCATGTACAGTGGGTGACGGCATGGAAATAGTCTTTTTGTGTTGTGGGGCTTTGCTTCCATGATGGTAATCCTCCATTTTAATGCTGATAAGTACAATGGTGAGGATTAGGCCCCTTAATTTAATTTGGCCTGCATATGGCAAAGCTCTCGCCAGGCTTTTTATGTGACATTCTTTAGCACTGCCAACCTGTTGTTGTAAAAGGAGCCCATACGAAGGAGGCAAGAGATTGATAATCCTGGTGTAGCTGTTTTCACACAGCAGTTTATAACCCATCCCCAGAGAAGCTACTTCCTAGGGGCTTGGTCAGTGAGGGTTCAGCCTCAGAGGGATGGGGACATGCATGACTCATGCATGACTTGAGGAGAGCTGGCACCTCACAAGAGGGGAAAGTGAGCACATATTTCTCCTGTGTGTCACCCTTGTGGCTGTGGGGCTTGGAGCCAATTGGGCTAACCTCAGAATTGATGAGCCAGAGAAACAATCTCCCAGTCAGCAGGGCCGACTGTGGGCCAGATTTTCATGTGGGCTGTGAAGTACAGATTGCCACGTATCTCGACAGACACTCTATGGAGAGGCACTGCCAAATCCTCCAGAAAAACTCCCTACTTTGTGGTCCTGGGGATCGAATCCAGGGCTTCATGTTTGCTAGGAAGTACTCTACTACTGAGCTACATCCCCAGACCTTTTTATTTTCTTTTGAGGCAGGGTCTCACTAAGTTGCCCAGGCTATCTTTAAACCTGTGGTCCTCCTGTCTCCTGAGGAGCTGAGACTGCAGGCCAGGTGCTTAGGAGATGGTAGACACTCCGTGTGTTATCTCACTGGGGTGGAAAAGGGATGGACTTTGGAGACAGACCTGGGTTTGAATCTTAGTTCAACTGCTTACAGATTGAGATATTGGGCAAGTTCCTTCCTCTGCTGAACCCTAGTATCCTAGACTGCAAAAGGGGAATAATTGGGATGATTGGAGATAATCTATACCAATGAGCTAGTACAGTTCCCAACATATAATAAGTGCTCAATGAGAGACAATGGGGAGTTGTTGTCATGGTGTGCATCAGTCAGCTTTGCTTTACTGTGATTAAAATACCTGGCAAGAACAACTTAGAGGAGGAGAAGGTCATTTTGGCTTACCATTTCAGAGGTCTCATATCTATTGCTCTGAGCCTGAGGTGAGGCAGAACATCATGGCGGAAGGTCAGGCAGAGGACAGCTGCTCACCTATGGTGGCCAGGATATGGGGCGGGATGGGCCGGGGGAGGATCCAGGGGACAAGACATAATCTACAAAGGCATGTCCCCAGTGCACATTTCCTCCAGCCATTCTCCACCTGCCTATGTTTAGTCTCTTCAAATTATTACTCTGTCATATGAATTAATCTATTGCTTAGGTTACAGCTCTCATAATATAACATTTCACTTCCTGCATTAACACAGGAGCTTTTTGGGGACACCTAATATCCAAAGTATAAAATGGTAATAAAAGTAGTAGTAATGTTAGTCATGGGTAGTGGTATCTAAAAGTTTCCTATAAACCAACCTAGGTGCCTTTCAACAGATGAATGGATAAAGAAAATGTGGTATATATACACAATATTACTCAGCCATAAAGATGAATGAAATTATGGCATTTGCTGATAAATGGATGGAACTGGAGAATACCATGCTAAGCGAAATAAGCCAATCCCAAGGAACCAAAGGCTGAACGTTTTCTCTGTTATGCAGATGCTAATTCACAAGAAAGGTGGGGGACGAGAGAAAAATAGAGGTACTTTGGATTAGACAGAGGGGAGTAAAAGAAGCAGACGGGGTGTTGGGTTAGGAAGGATAGTAAAATGAATCAGACATTATTACCCTATATGTATATATGATTACGGGACCAGTATAACTCTCCATCATGTACAACTAGAAGAATGAGAAGTTATACTCCATTTATGTATGATGTGGCAAAATGAATTCTACTGTCATGTATGACTAATTAGAACAAATAAAATAAAATAAAAAGTTCCTAAAAATCTAAATTCATAGTAAAGGTCCAGACCTCTCTAGTTTAGGTCTAGAAATGTACACTAAAATAAGTACTTTTGAAAACTTAGAAATGCTGAATAATGTTCAGTCTCTGCTTTAACATGAGAGCTGAATTTTCCCTTGTGTTTCTGGCTCTTATCTTGGGTAAATCTGAGGTGGGCTTTGGGTCCCAGACTCGCCCTTACCAACGTCTCCAGGGTGCCACTAGCTACCCTCAGAGGACCACCTTCAGAGCTCAGTTGGTTGTTAGAGACTTCTTAGACTTCCTAGATTTTTAGACTATTAATTGGTCACATTTATTTTCAAGACCTTTTTGAAGCCAGAAACCTTATCACCAGTTAAAAGGAGCTTCAAGGAAAAATCTGTTTTGAGTTACAGTTTTCCTTGTGGATTTGCTTATGGCTGTACATAAATATTTATCTGAACTATTTCAACAAACCTTAAATCATCAGTGATCCTTATGCAAAGGACCCTTTTGGAAGATTTGTGTGTGTCAAGAATGTCAGCAATCTCTTTATAGTACCAGATTCTAAGGACCAGAGTTCTCTTTTCAAGTACTTGAAGCTGTTTGGTGGTTTTCAACATGTCTTTTGTTTTCCAATTTCTATATATCTCTTCCTTCTGTTCCTTCTGGATAAAATTCCCTGACCAGTCCTTTCTTTACCTGCTGATATTCTACCCACCCTTCCAAGTCCCACTCCTGTGGTGTCTCCCGTAGAGCCCTGAGGCAGCCGATGGCAGGAGGAGCGCATCCCAGACTGAGCTGCACCCTGCAGTGAGATGTACAGGACCAGTCGGTGGAGCGGGAGCTGCCCAGGGAGAGGAAGGCTAAGGGGGAAAGAAGTGAGGCAGGATAAAGCAGATGGGAGCCAGGATATGGGAGACCCTAAGAACTGCATGAAATGTTTTAGATATCTTCTATAGATCAAAAGATTAAAAAATTATTATTTTTTGGTATAATATGGTCTGCAGACAAATTCTGTTTGGCCTGTACACTATTTTTTTTTAACATTTCTTGATTGTTTTTTTTTAATTAATTAAAATAAAAAGATTCCACATGACAATTGAAATTCTGGTAGCTCTTGAAAAATTGCAGTATCTGGTAGCCATGACCTAGACTAAGTAGGAGTTATCTTCCAAAGATCCCTGCTGGCTCACCCGCTTAAATCATGGGCCTGGGCCTGCCAGCATCTGGGTTTGAATCCTGCGATCTCTGTGTGCAAGGGCAGCATCCAGTCTACAGTCTACAGACTCTGGAGCCAGACTTTCTCTGTTCTAGGCTCAGGTCTCTGTCCAACCCGCTCAATGATCTGAGGCAAGTATGTTTCTAATAATGGTAACTACTTGATATGGCAATAGTGAGAATAAACCATAAAAAAAAAATGAAGACTACCTAACATGTAGTTAAGTGAACAAAAAGGTTAGCTGTTGGGATAATAAATTTGAGGGCTAAAACTGGTACTCATTTTTGTATCACCCACAGAGCCTAGAATCTAGAATCTTTGGCCATTATAATACAAAATAGTTGATGAGTGAATACTGTCCTTGTGACTCTTGAATTTTCATTTCTGTCCAATGAAATGCTTTCTATTTTTCTTGGGTTTGATTTGAGCATGCTAATTTTCCATAAAGTTAGGAAGCTGCTGACTTTCTCAGAAAGCAAGGGATAACTAATGAGGTAAGCAAAGGGAGGGAGATGCGTTGACACTGTCATTTTCCCATCACAGATCTAATCCTTTATAAAAAATAAATCTCATACTTGGGAAGATGCTTGATTGTCTCCTTTAGAAAATTCAGTTATTGGCCAGTAGTGTCTACCGATAGTATTTCAGTTAAGGGTCAGTTGCTAGGAAGTAGGACGCAGTGAACTTCAGCAGAGATGATGTTGGACTGCATGTTTGATTTGGGTTTTCTGATCCCCTATTTCCCCATGAGATCCACACTTCAGGACAGTGTTTTTGCCTGGTGCCTAAGACAAAGATGATCTGTTAGCACAAGAAACAATTTTAGATTTTCCAACACATGTTATAAAGCTGAAGTCACAGCACCATCCCTCCAAGACCTGGTTATGTTAATCTATCACCAAACACCTTTACTATTGGCAGAGCTGCTCAGCAAAGTTGACCTGCAGGATTAGATTCACTTTCTTTGTAAAATATGTACCCATTTACATAGCCACATTTAATTTTATGTAGATGAACAGCATCTAAAACTGAAAGATGTTTTGAAGATTCAAAAAAAATGCTCTTTCATTTTGTTTGAGATGTCAGATGGCTCTCTTCTTTCTTATAAAAAAAATCATTTTAAGGTAAAAAAAAACCTCTACATTTTCTAAAGAAATCTCAATCTCTCTTTAGCCCTCTTCTCTTCCTTTCTTCTTCTCTCTCCTCTCCTTCTCTCTCTCCGTACATAATTAATTCTTTATATCTCTAAAATTCTGGTCTATAATTTAAAAGGCAAATTTAAAGTAATGACAAAATCTGTTGAGTTCTTGGACCATTTCTCCATCTCTTGTCATGTTCCTCCATTACGCATTTCATAAGTATAGGAAATTCTAGAAAGGTAGCACATTACTGATGTCTGATTTATCTGTCTTCGTCAAGACCTTTATAGTCTTCAGGCTCAGAATAAATTTCTGCCCCAAATACCATTGCATATTGAGTCAGTCTATTTTGAAGAGTTCAAGAAAAGAAAACATATTCAAGTGGACAGTATTACAGGAAACAGTATTTTTCCCTTGTGTAAATATGAATTTTATATAAGAGTGTTCAACACTTCAATATATCTATAGGATAACCTTATAGGTTGAAAAAAGATTGACTTCATACATTCCCACAATCTTACTAACTTTATTTCATTTTCTTTTTTGGATTAGAAGAAAAGAATATCAATACTTTATTACCAGGTCTGTTTTGTGAATTAAATAGCAGCTGACTCCTACCTGTAGGATACAAATACACCAATATATTTTCTATTAGCATTGCCTTAGTCACTTTAAATTAAGGAGGAACCCGAGCAAGTGTTTGCTATCAAAGCTGTTAACAGCAGCAATGTCACCGTCTCTGTGTGTGCATCACAGTAACTTCTCAGACTCGTCTCCTTGATCAGTAGACAAAACAGGGGGAGGAGTGGATTTGTTCCTTTCATCTGAGTGATAGAGGTTGGGAAGACAGAGCAATAGAGAACTCTGGCCAAACAGAGCTCTCACGACTGCTGGGATTGGGAAATTAGATAATAAACACTCCCTGATACCAAGATTTAGTGGCCCAAGATCAACACAGTCTGGAGACACAGGCAGGAGTGGCCTTCCGTGCTCCACTCCAGGGCCCTCCCCAGAGAGCCCTTTGTGTCAACAAGAACAGCCAGCGCTCCTGGCAGGCTCCCAGGACTCAGAGTGGGGCTATCATTTTTGTTTGCTTTGCAAATATCTTAATGGGAAGTGGCTCAACACCACCTATGGGTTAATCTGAAGGGCTCTGCCTGGCAGCTGTTGGCTCTGGGAACCACATGGCCACTCTCGTGGAGGGAGTCAGTCTGGCGTTAACTACCCAGCGCCAGGCGGAGGCATCCTTTTTGCTTATTGGATTTACCAACTGACAGGAAGCACCTTGTTGTCTTTTATTTTTAGTTTGTTCCTCCTGGGAGGGTAAGGATGTTCTTAGCAGATCCAACTGAGCTTTTTCCTCTAAGGCAGGGCACTTGTTTAAATTATTTTCATCAGCATGAAGCATCCTCTTCCACCTAAACTCATTTTTGGAGAAGCTGAAATTTGGTATTAAGGTGCAGTGATGGTGCGGGTGGTGCTCTTGCTGGAGGAAGGTTCTAGTCTGTTAGCCTCAGGGAGGACAGTGGGAGCTATAGCCCTGTCTTCACCTGGGCTCTCAAGAATTGAGTGGATGGAGTTTCTTCAGAGTTCTTGCTCTGTTCTTTTCTTAGTGTCCCCTTTCCTACCACCACCATGGCTACACAAATGTGGCTTTCATGTGTCCTGACCCTGAGTCAAGAATGCTCCCTGGGTGATGTGACCATGTCATGCCTTTCTGGATCTGTCTGCGGACACTGACACAGATGATCTCTTGGTCTGGGCTTTCCTCACTGGATTTTGGGAAGGGCTGGACCGTTTCCACGAAGCAGGTTAGGGACATCTCTGGAGTGATGACAAGCTTGCAGGTCACCTTCCAAATGCTGCATTTGTAAGAATGCAAAAAAGTTCAGATTGGGAAAAATGGCCAGCTATTCTCAGGAACAGTGCAGCCCTATTTCCAAAGCCGTGGTGTTTTGTTGTTTTTTTATTTGTTCTGTTTTTGTTTTATGGTACTAGGTATTGAACCCAGGGATGCTCTACCACTGAGCTCTATCCCCCAGATTTTTTTATTTTTTGTTTTGACATAAGATCTTGCTAAATTTTCCAGACTGGCCTTGAACTTGAGATCCTCCTGCTTCAGCCTCCTGAATAGCTGGAATTACAGGAGTGTGCTACCATACCCAGCAAGCCTTGTTCTTTCCTGTTCTTCTCACAGTTGAGAGCAGGGGTCCTGGAGGCCACTTAGACTAGCTATTAGTAAGGGTAAGAACTTCCTGAACCCAGTCTTTTTCTCAGGGCCTCAGTTTTCTTCATGATTAAATAAAAGATCAAATGGCATAATATCTTCCTCACCAAGTCCTGAAGGTTAAATGAGATAGCAGAGTACATAGCATCTCATCAGACACATTAAAAACACCCATGAATAGCAGTAATAAGAGCAGTTATTGTTATCTCAGAGACACCTACTTTTCTTTTTATAATCCTTACCATTGTGTATTTTTCTCAAGTGCTTTTCTGGAGTACAATATTTCCAGCCTTTTAAAATTAAGTCAGTGCCAATTTGAGAACAATTTGAGTATCAAAGTAAATAATGATGACAAAATACAATTCATTGACTAACCTAAGAATTCATGAGTCCACATTAATGGTAGGAAAGAAGGGATCGAGGAAGAGAGGGAGGAATGAAGGAGGAAAGAAAGGAAGATCTTTCTTGAAATTAAAGTGTTAATTTAATATTAATATGTTAATATTAAATGTAGATGAAATGATGGAAACAGATAAATCACCTGATCACTTTCCATACACACCTGAGCATCTATCCACATGTAATCCACTAATAATTGTTTCAGGCAAGAATAATAGTAAAAAATTTAAGAATTAAGAAGTTCTTTTCTTTCTTTATTTTTTGGTACTGAGGATTGAACCCAGGGGCACATAACCACCGTGCCACATCCCCAGCCCTTTTCTTTTTTTTTTTTTTTGTATTTATTTAGAGACAGGATCTCACTGAATTGCTTAGGGCCTCAGTAAGTTGCTGAGGCCGGGTTGAAACTCTCGATCCTCCTGCCTCATCCTCCCATGCTGGTGCGATTACAGGCATGAGCCACCATGTCCACCTAAGAAGTTATTTTCACAGTCTCAGAGTAAATACCCATAGGAAACTTATTAATTATGGAAAGCATGGAGGAACCTGCAGAAGCCACCTTAACCAAGTGATGACCATCAGCATTACCAGTCTCTGAGCGGGCAGGCAGGACATGCCTCCTGAGGTGAGGCACCGGGAAGAAAGCAACCTTGCTTCTGTGCATTTCCTGCCAAATGTGCATATCCTGAAATTAACCTGAGGAAACAGCAGACAAACCCAAAAGGAGGGGTCTTTTGCAAAATGACTGGCCTGTAGGCTTTAAAGTGAAACAGTGGAGAGCCAAGGAACATGATAGCAATGACAGCTGAATGCAATGTGTGATCCAGGGTTTCTTCTGCTACAGAAGGCATCACTGAAACATTAGGCAGAATCAGATACAGTCTTTAAACTGGAAAATATTTACACTAATACTATTAATTCTTGATTTTGATCATTATACTTTGGTCATGAACAAAAATGCCCTTCCATTTAAGAAACAGATCCTGAAGTACTTAGAGGTAAAGGTGTATCAGGTTTGCAATAACTCTCAAATGGTCCAGAGGGGGGAAAAATGTGTGTTTGTGTGCATAGATGCATACTTATGTAGGTCAGTACCTAGAGAAAGAGAGAGGACAAAGCATATATGTAAAATGTTAAGAGAGAGTCTGCGGAGAAATAAACAGAATTTCTTAGACTCTTCTTGCATCTTATCTATAAATATGAATTAAATCAAAGTAAAAATTACAACAAAAATATAAAGTCCGTCCCACATGCTGTCCCTGGCACAGGACAATCCAGCTGCCACTTTCTCTTTAGATTCCTGATCCCTTTCCATACACACCTGAGGATCTATCCACATCATCTTTGCCCTACTTGGTGACTGTCCTAAAGTTTCTCTGCTGTGACATTGCTGAGTAGTCACCAGCCATTGCACACAACCTTGTCTAGGCTTTTCATGTTTATAAATTCCCTGAAACATCCCTCTGTGCTCTCACACCCCTTCCTCTCCTGTTTTTGGGCCCTGTCATTGAAGGCCATATCATTGAAGGCCACGAACATGATACACTTCATTTTAGCATCTCTTCACTTTCCTTTCCCCAAACTGAGCACAGCTTGCAGAATTAAAGGAGGAAAACTAGGTTCGATGCTATCTTTTGGGGGTGTGGTTTTTTAAAAGATCATCACCCAAGGAAGGTGGATGTTAGATTCATCTTTCTCTGGCTCATTCAGACAAGCCACATGACCCCTCTGGGCCTCAGTCTCGCCAGTTATAGCAAGACAAAGATCTAGTAAATGGTCTCTGAAGTCTTCTTAGCTCCATAGTCTATGCCATGGTCTGATTCAGTCTTAAGCTGAGTGTTAAAACTATAACTTGACCCACAAGTTACCTTAAGAGCCCTTGGCTTGACCCACAAGTTACCTTAAGAGCCCTCCCAGGTTGGGCACAGTGGCATGACCCTGTGGTCCCAGCTACTCAGGAGCCTAAAGCATGAGGATCACTTGAGGAGTTTGAAGCCAACCTGGGCAATATAGTGAGATCCTGGCTCAAAAAAAAAAAAAAAAGCCCAACCAAAGAGAAAAACAGAAATTATAGAAAGGAAGCCACTTGGATACCTCGTCACTGTCTTCTAAAGTCTCCATGTTTAGGGATTTGTCTTTTGGAAGTGCAAAGTCTTAAAAAGTCTCATACTTTTGTTAAGTTTTTATTTTATTTCTAACCCTGACCCATTTACATCTCTTGATTTAATCCTTTTAGAATCCAATTTTTATTTTGTTCCATCTGAAAGAACAAATGTAATCCTTTTCTACTAGCTCAGAAGTAGAGGTATTGATTTGCCCAAGTTAGAGTTATCCTAGTTGGTAAGTAAAAATGCAAGATACCCACTTAGATTTGAATTTTATATGAACAACAAATAATATTTTTCATGTGTATCCTGTGAAATATTTGAAAATTCTTTTTTTTTTATTTTCTATTTTATTTATTTTGGTACCAGGAATTGAACCCAGAGGCACTTAACCACTGAGCTACATCCCCAACCCTTTTTTTAAAAATATTTTTTTTAGTCGTAGGTAGACACAATACCTTTATTTATATTTATGTGGTGCTGAGGATCAAACTCAGTGCTTCACACGTTCAAGGTATATGCTTTACCACTGAGCCACAACCCCAGCCCCCAGCCCCAGACATTTTTTATATTTTATTTAGAGACAGGGTTTTGCTGAGTTGCTTAGGGCTTCCCTAAGTTGCTGAGGCTGGCTTTGAACTCATGATCCTCTTGCTTCAGCCTCCATAGTTGCTAGCATTATAGGCATGTGCCATGGTACTTAGCTGAAAATTCTTGTACAGAAGAATTATTTGTTGTTTATCTGAAATTCAAATGTTACTAAGCATCCTGTGTTTTATCTGACAACTCTAGCCCAAGTTCTTTGGAACTAACATAACATAAATATGTATGTTGATAGCATCTTTCAACATTTTACAAAGCGTTTACAGTGCTCCTCTGACCTCTACCTGTCATAACTGCTCGTTTTGACCTTTAGGAACTTTTGAAAACACATTCAAAAATATCAATTTCTATTGATTTAGTAAGGCAAGATATCACTTTCTATGGCCCCTTAATCTAAAACTTTTTAGATCCTGCTTTGGACACTTTTTTTAATCAGCTTTCTCTGCTTTAACTTTCTTCTTTGTCACTTCCTCTATTTAATATGCTAAATTTTAACTTATTTGTTTCAATTATTGTGGGCCACTAGAGTGTAGTTCCCCAGCAGAAGACTCTCAGTCTCCTTGTTCACTGCTCTATCGCTGATGCCTCTAACAGGAGGAGACAAATTTAAAGTTGTGGGAAGAATGAATGATATTTGGGAGGCTATGGGGGAACTTGGATTGCACATTTCATACACATTGTTCTTATAATCATTCAGAATTTTAAGAAATCTTGCCACTAAATTAGAACCTGGTGTGTGTTGCAGTGTGTGTATCTCCGAATTGATCCGTAGACACAAGGTAGCCACAGATCAGCAGGGATCTAGAGTTCCTTGAGATGTAGTAGGACTTCATTCAGTCTTCCTCCTGCAAATTTTCTAGAGCTAAATATTTGTCACCCCAGGTGTCATACATTAAGATCCCAGCTCTGATTGTGTGATTAACTGGAAGAGTTGGTGGCAAATGGCTCTGGAGGTGAGAGCACAGCCCAGTGTCAGTCAGATTGGGTTGGATCTGGGTGTGACCTGCCAGGGCTACTCAAACAGCCCAAGCTTCTGCTTCCTGGTCTATGAAATGGAGCCACTCGGACCTAGCATACTGAGTGAGATTAAATGGGTTGATCTGGCCGTGTCCTCAGCTCAGTGCTTGGCACTAAGGAAGCTGTCTCCACTGCTGCCCCCAGGGACACTCCACCCAATTCCACTGAAGCCAAGATGCCACTGTGTCCTTTGTCATTGCTGCTTCTTTCATCCCATCCTGGGCCTGAGGCCAGACTTTCTATCAGCTCTCCAGGTTACTGACAAAGAGCTGAAGGAAGCTTCGTAAGTGGCTCTCAGTGGAGTGTCCCTTTTTCTAATAATATGGCAAGCATTCTCAGCAGAATGAGAAAAAGCCTTCTGCTCCTCAGACTTTCCCAGTGACGGCTGCCTGCGGTAAAGCAGTGAGGGAGGGGGAAAATGAAGTGAAATGAAAATGCAAGACCTGGCAAATTAAGACTGGGCTCTCGGTTGGGGAAAAGCAATGAGGCAAACAAATATGATCAAATTTAAAGGGCTCCGTGGGATTTGGGAAATTAACATAAGTACATAAATCTAGTACTAACTTAGAGCAATGGCCTTATGAAACATTTATCAGCCTTTTTGAGCCCTTCTGATGAATTTGACCTTGAGCCATGTTCTAAAACTTAAAATAATTGTGTGTTTTAGAGGAAATATATATCCACATATTTAAGTATAACTCGCATATGCAACTCATTTAGCCACGATACTGATTGGGGTGGGACATGGGATCTGCATTCAAAATTGTTATAAAGGTTACCAAGTATCTAAAACTAACAAGGAAAAACATTAAAGCTGTGATGCCTGCTCTTGTTTATTTCCCCTTTTTCTGCAATAATGGTGAACTTCTTTTGCACTCTTGTTGGTTTTTCTTCTCCTGTGTTCTTTGTATTTCCTTCATACCATACATTACAGCTCAGGAATAATGTTGGCCCTCTTTAGAAATCAAGAGATGCCAATTAAAAAAAAAAAAAATGAAACCCTACAGTTTTTTTGGCCAAAGATTTAAAAGATTGATAATACCCAGTGTATATTTTAGGAAATAGATCTTTTTATATGTTTGTGGCTATGACTATTCCTTTTTGTACAGTTTAGAGGAGAATTTAATGATATAATTTAAAAACTTTAAAATAGGAAAAAGATTTTCCTCCTTCTTGACCTAACAGCCTTACCCCCATGAGATGCATTATGGAAATAACTAGATAAGTATCCATAATGATATGCACTGAATATTTAAGGATCTCTTATTTATAGTGTGAAAAAATTGGAAACAATTTAAATATTAAAAAATAAGTGATTATTGAAATCACACTAATCACTCAGTGAAATACTATATGGCCATAAATATGATAATATACATATACACTTGTATATGTATGTATTACACACTCACTTGCATATATGAAAAGATCCTCATATAAGGGAAGGTTAAAATGGTAAACATGTCATGGGCCATTATTTTTTAAACGTACGTTATATCTGGGCACTGTGGTGCATGCCTGTAATCCCAGTGACTCTAGATGCTAAGGCAGGAGAATTACAAGTTTGAGGCCAGTCTTATCAGATGAGCAAGACCCTGCCTCAAAACAAAAAATTAAAAAGGACTGGGGATTATAGTGCAGCATAGTATGCTTGCCTAGCATGTGCAAGGTTCTGGGTTCAACTCCCAGTACCACAAAAAGAAAGTAAAAATAATTTGTGCACAGAGAAATGTCTGAAAAGACATACATCAAGATAACTAATTATATCTGGGTGTGGAAGTTATTCCTGACCTATGTAGTGAATATATATTATTTTTATAAAAAATAATTTGAATTGGGAAAAAAAAGAGAAAGGGGGCAAATTTGATGCCAGGTATTTTAAACACTTATTTTGGAGAGAAAGGATGGTACTACGTTTTCATTGATTAGTAACTGGTGAATATTTAGATGACTTGAGAATTTGGAGCATGTTCATCTTCTGAAAAATAAAGAAAACCAATAAGCACAGCAATAAGGGCTCTGATGCCACAAAACTCAAGCTTTTCCCTTTGATTGAAATTCCACAAAGCTCACCTGCAGCAGGTGATGTGCAGACACTTAATTGATCAGAATGTAGCACCAGAAAAATCCATTGCAGAATCAAATTTTCTGTGTGCTTATGCTCAGTCTATTGTGTGAATGAGGCAGACTTCCTCCAACTCTTCCTAGAGTGGAAGAGGTAGAGGATGAACATAGAGGCTGGGGCTTGAAAGGCTTTTCAGAAGAGTTGAGCTTGAGCCAATGGATAAGAATGCAGTGGTCAGGTGGACAAGACAGGAGACAGCATGCAAAAGCATCTGGGAGACTTGGTGGATGCTTGAAAAATGTTCATCCGCTGTGGCTGTGATGATAGTGAATTGGAAACAAAGCATTATGGAAATGCTAGATTTCTGGGTTTTGTAATAAATGATTCATTAACATACATTTTGGGTGCCTTTGAACTTAACACGAAAATTTGTGTTCTTCTGAAACCATTTTAATACCTTCTACTTCTGTGTCTTCAAAGCTACTTACATAAATACATCAGTAAGGAGAATATGCAGTAACAGCTAGCTGATGCAAATCAGAGACATGCTGGGGGATTCAGGTCTAGTCTTCTCCACATTTGTACTCTCAGCCTTAAAATGTTCCAATTTCACATAAGAACTAATAGGAATGCTGGTGTTGCCAAAGAGGGCTCAACCTGTAGCCAGTTCACTTGGAAATAAGGCTAATGCTAGAGTCAGCACAAGTTCTTCAACAAAGGGCAGGCTTCTGTCTGATGTTGTTTCCTGAACATCTTCATTTACCTTTGAGCTTGTATATCTTAAAACTATTTCTCTCATGGCAATAACTTCCATAAGGAAAGATAAGATGGCTTTTTTTTTGTCTGAAACTTGCCCCCCTCAAGGTTCTTGGGGCCCTACTATGTTCCAATATTCTGGTCTCAGCACATCTTCTACAAGACAGTTTGAATGCTACCTCTAGAGAAGCAAGAAATGGACCTCTTATTAAGAGCTCTAGGTATAAAAGATTATTTGCTCAAAGTTACTGAAGAAGCAGAAACAAATTTAATTGGTCATGCTGATTAGCCTTTCTTCCAGGGCTACCAAGTGAGGCATAAATATATGACAAGAAATACTCCCAAAATTTAGAAACAGCAGGACACTAAGGAAAAAAATCAAACCATGATGAATTTACTACAACCTATCTGGTTTTGAAATTAGAATATGCTTTCAAGTGTGAAGTGCTAATGGCTTTCTCGGTTTGTCTGGAAGTCATTCTAAGTTGTAATTGATAAAAGATAAGACATAATCTTAGAAACATAATCAAAATTAATAAAAAGTACACAAAGAAGGTAATTTACATGAGGCTTAGAAAACGGTGAATTGGAGGACAGCGGTGTGTCTCCACTCCTGTCTAAGAAAAAAGTTACTGATTCTACCCCCAGTTACCAGAACAGACCAGTTACCAGACAAGCTTGATGGGATCAGATACATCCTCAAAGAGCACCCTCCTTCCTCTGCTCTAACTCTACTGTGGTCTCCAGAGTATATCAGTCACCTAGAGAGAGAACAGGAATGGTACAGATCATACTGCTCCTTTTAAATCCAACACTAGCATTCTGGTTTTCAAACGTGGCTCTTCTGAGTTTGGTTAGTATAACTCAACTCCCCGCCAAATTATCCTTCCTCAGTGAACTGACAAATTGAATTTTGGAGCCTGTGAAGCTGAGGCCCAGTCTCTGGACCACAGCGACTTCACCCAGTGCTGCCAGCACGGCATGACAGAGCCAGCTGGCCTGGGGACCTATGCTGCAGGAGAAGGGAGGTGCTGGCCAGCACTCAGAGTCAGCCTGAACCCTGCCCCTTGACCCGTCACATGGGGATGATAGTTTATGAGGGAATTAGGTGCAAGTTTTCCTTGCAGATTTTTTCAAGGCAGATGCCTAGCATAAGGGTTCCCAATGGTGACCGAGAGTTTCCGGCACCCCTAGAAGGCACAGTTCAGTGAACTGGCTGCCGTGGAGCAGCTGAGCCCTGGAGGCAATCTGCTTGAGACTTTAGTTATGCTTTGGAGACACCAGTGAGCCCTAGAAATGTGCAATGAATTATACAGAGAGCGACAGCTACCTCCTATTCTCCTCCCTTTGATAACCAGATTCACTGCTTCTGCCATTTAGCATGTGATTCCTCACAGAGGCTCAGGACAATGCTATTTCTTAAAGATTTCCTACATATTTCAAAAACTATGTCACACTTTATAGAGAGGGAGGACGTCTTAATATCATCTAATACCAATTCACAGTCAAATTTTCCCAGTTTTTCTAAGAATGTCCTTTGCACCATTGACCAACCTAGGATGTTATATTGTACCAGGTTGTTATGGCCCTAAATCTCTTATCATAGAAGAGTCCTTGTTTTTTTTTTTTTTAAGATCCATCCAATTACCCCATAAAATAACTCATTTTCTGTATTAATGTACCTGTTTCCTTGAGGTCCCATTTATCTTGTGGTTTGTGTTTTGTGTTCACCCTAAAGCCTCAATTAGATTCAAGTCCAAAGGGGGAAAAATTATATATATATATATATATATATATATATATATATATATAGAGAGAGAGAGAGAGAGAGAGAGAGAGAGAGAGAGAGATTGAATACTTTGTGTTGCCTTGCATCCCAAGACAATGTTGTCCTGGCATCAGTGGTACTAAGTCTGAGCACTGGATTAAAATGGTGATCTTCTGATTTCCCCCATGGACACTGCTCCTCTTGTGACCTGCAATAAGGAGTCTGTATGGTAGTGCCCTGGTCCCCATCAACAATTCATCTATTTTATCAGCAGTTGCTAATCCTTGCCCCAATCAGTAATTTCCCTCTAGCATCTCCTTTTCCACAGTCAGCAGGTCTTATGCTGTATGCTCTCCAGTTATGATATGAAGCAAGACATTAACTTCTTGATCCTAATTTCCTCGTCTGTAAAAACGAGGCTGGAAATAGAATCAGTCCCTGTGGTCACGGCACCTTCACACAGGATAACTCTGTGTACAGGTTTTGCCTAGAGCCTGGTGCCACAGATGCTTAAATCAGCATTTCCCAAGGTATGCTCTAAGAATTGATGGTCCCTCGGTGTTCTCTACAGGAGAAAGGTCCACTGTTAAAATGATGTCTAGGAAACATTTGTGCATATTATCTAATTAAAGTTTCTGGAAGTTTTCTTAGGAAAGAAATCTGCTTCACTTTGTTTAATCAAGTGCTTTCTAATTTATTTGTATTCCTTCTCCCCAACCCTGCTTTTTAAAGCCAAGTAACGCATATGAACTTTACATTAAATTGCCTTAAATTCTTCCAAAAGCTTCAACAGGGAGAGCGTCAAACTGATGAGCCAGCCACCTGTGGATTGTTGAAAAGTGACTATACTGGCCTTTTGGTCCTGGAAAGCCACTCAAGTTAGAAGAGTTCTTAGGAGATTTAAATTTCTTTGTCGTGGCAAGAAAGGCAGAAATTGGGAACTGGGCAGTAATTCCAGAGACAAGATGTTTTCCCTAGATTTCCGCCACAGCTCACCAGGACTTCTACAGGAGCTCAGAATGCTCCTGTCTTATAAGTGTCCCATAGGCACTAGGACTTGCCTAGGCTGACCATGAGTGAGTCCCTTGGACCAATGCCCAGAGACTGGAGTGCAAAGAGGGCATCTTGGTTCAGTGGAAGAGCAGAGGATCTGGAGCCAGAACAAGTGTCAATGGTCTTAGATCTTCCAGGTATTCGTCATGAAACCTGGGAAAAATCCCTTAATCTCTCTGAACCTCAGTTTCTTCAACTATGTAATTGATACAATTAAACTGTTTAGCTCAATGGTTATGAACCTTTCATTAGATACATTAGCATTTTTAAAACTATGAAGTGCTAGTAAGTCGAATTTCAATATTGAGAGTATTCTTACTGATCCATTTTCGGGGTCCTCCCACCTCATCTAATATTTTTTGAACACTTACTATGTACCAAGCACTGGGGTAGGTGCCTATACAGAAAACAGAATAAAGCGGCTCTATACCCTGAATTCATGGAGCTCACACTTCATTGTGGGAGTCAGAGGATAAATACACACACAAATGTTTCAATGATTATAGTCCCTTCCTCCCAGTTACTGATGTGATATTTTTTGAATGTGCATCTCACTTACAATCCACTGTAAGTAGATGCATTTCAAAGGTAATATTCACAGACAGTTCTCATATATTAAATGAATTTGTCAGTTTCAGTAAAGAATAAGGAATTTACCCATAATGATAGTGTGTGTATGTGTGTGTGTGTGTGTGTGTGTGTGTGTGTATGTGTGTGTGTGCAGTGTGTGACCAGAGGTATTGAGGCAGGGTCAGAAAGCAGACTTCTCTTCCCTGTTCAGAGCGTCCCTCTTCCTGGGTTCCATCTGAAAAGCACCATCAGAGTGCTCCTGTTTTAATCGTGTTATAATCACATATATGTAATGGAGCACAATTGATTCTCCCAAACTTTGTTCCATGAAAAATTAAAATTTCACTAGATGTCAATAAGTCATCACTTTAAGCTTCTTGGTCTGATTACTTTAGGAACCCTGCATCAGCCCCCATCTCCACTTTAGAGATCCAAAAATGTATTTGTGATTGTTAAAACATTATTCCTACAGTGAGGAAACCCTGTGAACTTATACCACCTGGCATTTCCCAAACTTACATGACTACAGAATTCTTTTAAATTCTTGAACAGTGAATGTGAATGTGCTGAATGCAAAGTGCAGCCTTATCATTAACTTGATTTTCTTCTTGGTAAAGTTTGTGAAAGCCTGGTAGTGCTCATTAACCCAAATTCAACCATGCAACTTTTTAAAAAAGCAGCTTCCTGGGCTTTAGGGCCTCAGGCAGACGCTGGATGTGTTGTGTTGTGTTGTGTTGTGTAGGGGCAACAGCTAGTGGGATGTGTTTCTTTAAGCTGACCTTGTCCTTTTAACCAGGGACCAGCATAGAAACAATAGAAGCTTAACGAATATGTTTCAATACCTCTTTGGAGGAAAACAATCCTCTTTATTTTTTTTATGATCATTTTTCAAACCTTCTAAAAATTATTGTTGTTATTATTTCTTCAGGCATTCACAGGCCCAGAGTTCTCCAAATGGGTTTGATGTCTTCGAAAGACCTGCGAATAAGGTAGCTGGACATTTTGATTCTGAAATAACTGCATGTCCTTCCTTCAGACTCGACCAAGTCCATGGGCAGGAGACCTGTTCGTGGCTGCTTGGCTGGGCCATCCAAACATGAAACTCTTAATGATATTTTGAAGTCTTTGAGACAAAAGCCCAGCCTGCTAAAGAACTTTGGTTCAGTAGAGAGACAGGGAGGTACAGGCAAGAGAGAATCAAAAGCCTGGAAATTCGCTGCTGAGAATAAATGCTCACTGCTCCCTGAGGTGATTTGTCTGAGCACTCCACTCTACAGATGGTAGAGCCTCTTTCTGAGTAAGGACCCGAGGTTCTTTGGTAGCACTTTGATATCCTGCTCGAATTCAATATGTGAAATGGAGGCGTCTCTCTGTGACTTGGAGCCCACAGCAGGCTTTGAAGTCTGATCCAATTTTTGCTGCCTACTATTTGATGTTGAAAGGATGAAATGAAGAAAATGTACAGTTTTTGCCAGTAACTCTGCTGAGCATATGTAAGATTAAAAAAACAAAATCCTTTGGATGATGTACTTAGAAATGTTAAGTAGATTAATACCTTCCTATAGGTTTTCTTGTTTCTTTCTTAAGGATAAAAATTAAGTAAAGGTGAAAATCAGCACATAGCTGTTTTTCTGTTCTGGACTATAATTAATTTAAGAAGGGGGCTAGGTTGACTTGTGCAGAAGACACACTAAATTAATGAAGAAAAAGCATTGAGACTTTGCTTCTAATTGCCCCTAGGAGGGGACCTTCACTCAATTCTATGCAAGACAGGGGCAGCTTACAAATAGCACCAATATACTTAGCTTCTTCCCACGATGGTCAGGGTTAAGGGTCCCTTAGTTTAATGGAAGCCAGGTCCTTAAGGCTGCTTTATCAGAAGATAAAAAATAATGTTTCTCTCACTGGGTCTTTCTGAAGAATTCAGTGGCTGGGACTAATGCACTGACTTCTTGGACACATCGTGCTACCCCAGATCACCAAGAACTGAGTCTCTGTGAAGCACCTTGGAAACCTGGTAAGAAGGATATTTCAACTGCATGTTTCTCCTACCATTTGCATGTTTGTGTAATTCTTAGTGAGTTGTTTGTGCAGGACTTTCTACAAGGCAGGACTCCATTAGATTTTCTAATGACCTATTGTTAGAAAGTTCAGGTTTGGGAGGCTGTAAAGCCTGAAGTCAAAAACCCTATTAAAGGTGGAAGTTTAGTGCCTCCTCCTGCCACCCTACAGTTACATTTTCCAGGGAAGATAATGAATATCTAAGGCCATACTTTTCCCTTTACTTGCAAGAATCTCAAATTAGGAAACTTCCCCAACTTCACCTTGTTCAAGGAACGAAATTAACAGCCTTCAGTGGAGTAGGTAGGTCCTTCAGGGTCACAATCTGGAGCTTGGGAAAAGATGTGGATTTAGGCAGCACTTCTGCACTTTGGGGGTTACACAACCATTCTTTCAGCAAGAAGACAGACTTCTTGTCACATGCCTTTGAGAAATGACATATGTGATCCCTTTTCTAAATTCCTTGCTACCGAACACAGTAGAAGTCAGTTTTAAGCTTGTAGGTAAGTATAATCAGTACTTCTGGAAGATAAAATATAGAAATCAATGAGAGACAAGAGAAGATGAGTCCATTATAGCAGAAACTTTTATAGGAAGTGATAAAAGGCAATGTTACCCTAATAGTCAGATGGTGTTCAGGAATAAGGCCACAGTGAGGTAGGAGCAGGGCAACACAAAGAGGAGGATTTAGAGGAAAGACAGTGTGGTGGAGCAGAATCCCTTATGCAAGAATTTGGTTGATATTTTTTCTCTATCCACATTGACAATCTCTACTTTTTAATTGGGGTGTGTAGCCCATTTATACTTAATGCAATTGTTGACACATTTTGGCTTAAATCTATCACCCCTCTGTATATTTCTATTTGTCACATCTGGTCTTTGTTCTATTTTGACATCATAAAACAAAAATTAAAGTATGGTTGGATAGCTAAAGGCACAGGTTCTGGAGCCTCACGTGTGCATGACCCTAGGTTTGGTACCCAGCACTGGACTCAAATCTCAGCCCTCCTGTGTAGCATCAGTGAAGTTACATAATAGCTTCCTGCCTGAGTACTGGTACTTAGAAACTACAGGAAACAGTAGTTTTCTCTGGGAGGGTTGTATCAGGATCAAGTGAACTAGTACAGAGCAGGACACAGACTGGTACCTGCTTCATCAAAAGGGCTCAACAAATGTTGGCTGCTGCTGTGGTGGTTATTGTTAGTGCATATTATCACAAAATTAATCTATGAGTATGAACAGGTCAAGAAATAATGTCCTTATTTGTTGTAAGGCACTGGGTTGTGGTGGAAGAGTTCAGAGGGGTAAAAAAAATATACTGTGTTTTGAATTAATAGAATTAATTTGAATTAATTGAATTAAAGAGAAAGACTTCAGGATCACAATCATTTTTTTTCAGTCTTTGGAAAAATATCCCCCAGATCAAACTTAATATGAATTACAAGTTTGTTTTTGTTTTTTGATACCAGGGATTGAACCCAGGGGTGCTTAACCACTGAGCCACATCCAGCCCTTTGTTGTATTTTATTAGAGACAGGGTCAAATTTTATTAGAGACAGGGTCTCATTGAGTTGCTTAGGGCCTCGATAAGTTGCTGAAGCTGGGTTTGAACTTGTGATCCTCCTGCCTCAGCCTCCTGAGTGGCTTGGATTATAGGAGTGCACCACCTTGCCTGGCTATGAGTTACAAATCTGTTTGGCTGTAAATGGCTCTTATGTGTTTTCCTTTCAAAACTGTCCCTTTTAATCTGAATAACCTTCTAGTGTGTCTATCACTATTGCCATCACTTCCCTTGCAGTCTTATATGCCACCCTAAGTGGTTTCCCTGCCTCCATTTGTTTCCTCCTTCATCCTCACTTATGCACAGAAACCTAAAGAGCTTTTCTAAAGCACAACCCTCATTACAAGCTCCCTTCCTCCATACTCTTCAATGGCTCTCCAGGACCCCAGCACCAACTAGAAGCCTTTTGACATGACATTCAGGCTTTCTCTGCTCTATGGTCTCAATCTTCCTTTCTAGCTCTGATTTCCACTGATGACTCTCATTCTGTGTTCAGAGTCTAAACTGAACATGCCCGGTATTGTTTCCCTCCTTTGTGATTTTTGTCAAGCTGTCCCCTCTACGTTCCTTTCCCATCCCTCTCCATCCTCCAAGGTCCCAGACTCCCAATCCTCTGCCCTTTGATTTTTCACATAGTACTTATCTCATCCTGCCTTGGACTGTACTTATTTTCATGCATCTAGATTTAAACTCCCTGGGATCATATCTATGCCTTTAAAGATTCTCACTGCATAACTCAGCCTCTCATTTGCCTGTGCCCCACCACTGGGCTATACCCCAGCCCCTGCTCTGCTTCCTGAATTAAATTCTCCATCATCCAAAACCATAATGAAATATAGTGGAAGTGGGAATGAAATAAAACTCTACTTGAGTAAATCATAGATAAGTGCTTAAAGATATTTCTAATAATCCTGGAATAAACTTAATGTCTCTCAGTTATCACCAAACAGATACGACATACTGGGAAAACAAATTAAAATAATCTAAGTTGTTTCACTTTGCTGCTAATATTTTAGACAGGGCAAGAAAGGAAGAATGTTCTGGCTAGAAAAAGCATTATATATAAATCAAATTTCCCTTATCCTTAGCAAGCAATAAGGATGAATCAAAGAACAAAAAATTTACAGTTTTGTTTATAGTAGCAGTTGCAGGAATGAGAGTATATCTTCAAAAGGCAGTTTAACAAATTATACCTTCATATTTAAATATACCTTTATATTCTTTGCCTTAAATGACTTACTCTTTCAACCTATATTTTTGTGGTTGGCTGAATAAAAATACTGTAACATTTTCAGTTTAAAAAGTAGCATCCAACAGCATCCAACTTGCAGCAAGGACAGACTTCATTGCTCTGACAGGCAGGGGGTCCATCTAAAGCTCCTATCTCAAGCTCTGCCCCTTGAGCAGCCACACAGTGAAGTCTGTAAAGGTGGGTCTGGATCAAAGCTGTCCCTTTGTAAGAGAATCTAAGAAATGTCACCAACTGGTCCATGTGCTCACATGGACAGAAAATCACAACACACCCAGAAACACATAACACAAATCACTTTGCCACTAATCCAAACAGTTAAATTACTTAATGGGACCTACAGGAATGTATACAGACTTAATCTGATTTTCCTACACAAACATTTATTAAATATTCCTTAGGAATAAATGTTCTCCTCTTTATTTATTCATTTATTTATTAAAAAAATAATTATTAATACTCACTAAATGCCAGAGACTGTCCTTAGCCAGTACTTCTCAAATTGTTTTGAAAGACCATTTTTCCCAATCATTTTCCAATTTGCAGTCTGATACTTTTATGAGACACAACAAAAATAAATCACCAGAAAAACAGTCATGCACTTGGATATTGTGCCAATAGCAAATTGGTCTCAACTTCTCTAAATCTCTGACTCTACACCAACTCGCTCTTTACTAAACTTTCTTTACTAATCTTGGTGGGGACCAGTAACAGGAGCCAGCCTGCCGACCACATGACCACAAATCAGTGAGCAACACAGGCACATTCCTGTTCACAAGATGCCATAGGCTAGCAGAGAGAAACAGGAAACAGCATGCATGATTAAAAAATGAAATAAAATAAAGAAGTCAGTGGAGTATTGGGGTAAGCACAGCAAGAGTGGTGAGGAGAAGCCCAAGTATGCAGGATGGGGCTGGGGATGGTTGTGCCTTAAATAGATGGTCTGGGTGGCTTCACTGCAGATTCCAGGTTTGAAGGCTTGAAGCTGGCAAGCCAGTGGCTTCTAGAAGAGCTCTCCAGGCAGGGAAAGAGCCCCCGGGCAAAGCCCTGAGAGAGAAGGCAGGAGGGCTATAGAGGCATCTCTGTGATTGGAGCTGAGAGAGGAGAGTTGTAGGAAATGAGGAGCCAGACCACAGAGGGCAGCTCTTCAAAATCCTAGCCCCACCCTGGGAATCTGGTTAAAATGAAGTCTCTGAATCTGCAGCTCTGCAGGGCCTCTGACATTCTACAACTTTCAGGAGCTTCCTGTGGGCTGCCTTTTTGGTCCCTGGTCCACATTTTGAGTCGTGAGGGTGTCGTCTCAGGGAAGGGGCTAGGCAGCACTTCCAGCACAGGAGGAGAATCATCTCAATTGTATTTTGCTTTTGTTTTTGTTTAACTTAAAAAAAAAAAAAAAAGAAAGAAAACCTTCTTCCTCTTAGTTATATACACCAGGATCACAAAAGCGGGGAACACAACCTGCTCCAATTCCATTCCCAGCACCCACCCTTCCCACCCCTCCACTGATCCCTCTTGAATCCATTTACAGTTTACCTTTTTTTTTTTTTTTTTTTTTTAATTAGCGTTCTGTGCACACGCCTGATGCAGGACCCACCGTGCCACACCCATGCATGCTTATGAGAAAACTTGGTCAGATTCATTCCACTGTTTTCCCTTTTCCTGTCTCTTCTTTGTCCCCCTTCAAATCCGATACTGATCTTTCCTCTCCTTTGATGAAATTCCCTCTCTTTTGTCTTTTCTCTCTTTCTTTATTTTTGTTGTTGTTTTCTGGTTTTGTTTTCTTTTATAAGCAAGCCCTCCAGATTTGAGCTTAAGGATCAGTGGTAGATGTCATCAAGGAATGAGACAGTCTGCATGAGAGCCTTTTCCAGACAAAGAAACTTTCTAAAACCTTAACGGCCTTTCACACTGAGTGTACCAAACACCATTCTCAGTGTCTCGGGATCTGATTATTAACAATTATCACACTGGGCCGTGATGCAGAGAGATGGCCAGAGACCATCGTGAAATGGGGCCACCTGCCCTTAAATTAAATGATCCTCAGTCCTTATGATTTTTAGTTAATGTGCTGATTCCATCTTTTCTTTCTTCTGTCTCAAACAAAGCCGATGTTCCTTGCCATTGTTAACGTGCTTTTCTTCCCTTCTTTCTTCCTTGCCTTTCTTTGCTGTGGTCTAAAAAACAGGGTTGAACCATTTTTTTTTTCCTTCTGCAGTAAGATAAATGGGTGTGAGTGGAGGATCTGAGGAAATCCAGCAGGAGTAGGACCTCCCACACAGGAGGGACCCTGCTGCAGGCACCAGGGGCTTTGCTCCCATTTGCAGGCTTTAGTTTAACTCTGGGGACTCTGCCCACCCAGGTTCCCTGTGTACCTCACGTGAGGGAAGTGTTCTCTTGCTATCTTCTCATCTACAGGGAATCTATTTTAATTGTAGTTCTTTTTAAGGTCACAAGATCATTGTACCTGTTAGGAGTAACTGCAATGACATCACACCTTCAATTTTATTTATTTTTTAAAATTTTTTAGTTGTAGATAGATACTTCCTTTATTTGTTTTTATGTGATTGAACCCAGTGCCTCACACGTGCTAGGCAAGCACTCGGCCACTGAGCCATAACCCCAGCCCACACCTTCAATTTTTAGGGTGCTGAGGAGCACATGGCACTGTGCCAGCCTACAGGGGTATAGGTGGGAGTGTGCAGCCTTGGGGTCTAGTAGAGCCACCAGAGAGCATCCAGGGCCTGGCCTCTGTCTTTGGTGATCTGATTTCAGAGCTTCCCTAGTCTGTCCACTGAACAGCTGCCAAGGAAATCACTCACATTCTTTCCCCAGCTTCTCCCTTAGCACCAGCTACTTCATTATTTTTCTTTACCTTTCTGGTTGCTTATCACTGAATATTTCTCACCCTTGGCAGCATTTCAGCTATCGGAAAGCAAACTTGAGCTGCATTTTATCCCTAAAGCCCTTAATCCTTAGGGTAACCAAACATCTCAATTTTCCTAGGACTGAAGGATTCTAAGATACGGAGTCCCAGGTAAGGGACAGCGCCAGGCAAACTGGGACAAGTTGGTCATGCTCTGATGATACTGGAGATTAAGCTTGGTTGGGGCAGGAACTTTTTTCTAAATTAGATCCTCCTATCAGGCAAGACTGTGCCTTAGATCCACACTACAGAGTCACCCACCCTGGTGCCTATGCGTGGAAGGGGCTGCGAGCGGTTTGCTAGACAACAAGGGCTCAGATGTCTCTATTTGACAGAGAGAGTATGTTCCTACAACTTCGTCTCAGAGACCACGTGATCTCTCTCTGGAAAGCACAAAGAAACCAGACCCCGAGTGGAGGAAAGCCTTCTGGACCTTTCTGTCCCACACCCACTTCCATTCCTGAATGCCACACACAAGTCAGCAAGCCCACTGTATCTTCACTTAAGGGTCATCTCGGCGGTTCTCAATTCTTGTTCTTTTTGGCATTGTTGGGCTAAGAACATCTTTTCTTTTTACCAGAACAACATTGAATTCACCTGAAACCCTCATCAGTAAGACTTGGTAAGACTGGAGTGAGGCTCAGTGGTAGAGTGTGTGTGTTTGAGTGGATAAGGCCCTGGGTTCCCTCCTTAGCACCAAAAGAAAACATATACGCTTGCATGTGTGTGCACACACATACACTAAACAAACAAACACATCAAATTTGGTAAAGTCTCAGTGTCAGAGTTTTCTCAGTGAGATGGCAAAGGAAGTACAGGAATTGGATTCTGACTTTTAGCATGCACAGTGGGAAAAATGTCCCTTCTAAAAGGATCTTTTAAGACCAGTGTTTCTCAACCATCAGCAGAAACCGTAATCACCCAAAGGATGTGTTTGCTGAATTTAGCTCATAATTTCTGACCTGCGGGGTTGGGGAAGGGATCTGCATTTTTGTCAAGTTCCACAGAGACTTTCCTTTGAGAACTCTTGCTCTGAGTGTTCCATCTGTATGAGACTACATTGACTCAAAGTAGGCATTACACATGTGGTTTTCTACTCAATCATTCAACAAACATTTATCGAGCACCTACTCTATATGTCAACCCACAGAGCCAGAAAGTGAAAGAAGACACTTTAGGAGACAAATGATATTCAAATATGTTGTCTTTGCCACTGTTATTTTCTAGACCAGGTTTGAAGACTCGCTGAGTATCTTCATTTATTTTAAGAGGTCACATTAAATTCTCAGGAGGTTGTTAAGGATAGGGTTACATTTACTTATAACTTTACATACTGGAGGCAGAAGGGAGTATTCTTCACTCTCTTCTAAGAAGTTGATATTCAATTTCTAAAACTATTAGAAATTATCACCTTTAAAGGTTATTTTGAGTTTATAAACTGTAGCATCCGTGCTAACCTGGCCACTGTGTCCTCTCCTGCATGGCAAAATTCCTCTAAAACTCACCTCTCTGAATTTTTTCATGAACCTTGAACATAGGCATCATTGCCATGATGCTTGTACTCTGGATATTTTGCAAAAGAAAGGAATGAGGCTAGCATAGGGAAGTACACTTCAGAGCTCATGGCCATTAGGGGAAAGGGTGGAAGGAGGAGGAAGAGAGGGGAGTTCTACAAGTACTAGATTCAATTTAGCCCCGTTCCTATTTTGCTTAAGACTTTTCTCATTTTTACTAGATCCGGGGTTTTCATTTGTCTGATTCTGTTTTGCTTTATTTTGTAATAGTGAGGGACACCAGCAGAATGCTTGGGACATCCGTTGTCATCCTGGTAGCTAATTCCAACCTAGGATTCTGCCCAAAACTGGGGCTCTTTAGATGCCCACCAAGAGGAAAAGATTTATCATGTGTTTTTGTAGCCTTTGAAATTTGAGGGGCATTGTCCGTGAAGGTTGGGGCTGCACCCAGCAGCTCCTCAGTCAGCTGAGCTGATAGTGAGATGCTAACTCTGGAGAAGGAATTGGAGGCTAGAAGGAGAAGTGGCCACAGCTGTGGCAGTTAGAAGGCACAGAGGGAAGTCCTATGCCAGGCCACCATTCCTGAGGCCACATACCTCGGGAAAATCCGTTTGCAGCCTGTTCTCATTCCTGCAACTCATTAAAGCACATGACAGAGTTGGTTTTTTTGTGACATCATCTCTGCTTAGATTGTTCCCACAAACATGTCCAAGAGAAGTTCCTGCTGAACTTTTCCAGGGCTTTCCTGCGTACATTAGGTTGAGATGCACTTTTTGCTGCCGCCAAGTTAGGTTCTGGCAGGGACCCAGGACATCAGGAGCGCAGCTGCTGGACAACACTAGGCGGGGCTGTGTGAGCCAAGTTGTGTATTTGGCTTCCAGAATGGGATGTCAATGGCATGACTGTAAAATGTGCCTAGGGAAATTTTATTTTTAAATTCTTTTCTTATTTGAAGTAATTGAAACAGTACCTGCTCTAGAGACTGCCCTGTTAACCTTAGTGGCAGTCTGAAATAAATAAAGTTCACTTCATTTTAAAGGATTCTTTCAACTTTAAAATTAAACATACTGTTATTTCATGAGACGAGTAGAGTGCTTTTTTTTTCTTCTTTTGACTTTTATTTGTTTTCCAAGATTGAGCATATTAAAATTTATTTTTATTTTTTTCCCATTAGATTTTGAGTAGATTTGGGTTTCCAGAAATATTGAGAGGAAAGTATAGAATTCTCATATTATTAATATCATGCAGGGGATGAGTTTCAGCTCCATGGTAGGCATGGGTTCAGCATGCAGGAGGCCCCATGTTCAATCCCCTGCACCAAAGAAGAAAAACAGTCTTGCATTCCTGTGGCCCATTTGTTAGAATTGATAAGCCAATATTGATCCATTATTATTATTAACCAAAGCTCCTATTTTACTTTAGGATTCACTGTTGACGCTGTGCAGACTATGAGTTTTGACAAATATGTAATAACATACATCTTCCGATGTAGTATGAAATAGAACCATTTAACCCACCTAAAAACCCCATCCATCTCCACCTATTCCCACCTCTCTTTCCCCCAAATTTCTAGCAACCACTTATTTTACCTTTTTTTTTTTTTACTGTCTCTATCATTTTGCCTTTTCCAGAATGTCATATAATTGGAATCACACAGAATATGGCCTTTTAAATTGGCTTCTTTTGCTTACTAATATGTATTTAAGATGCCTCTAATACTAATATATATTTAAGATGGCTTAATAGCTCATTTCCTTTTTGAGTTGAATAATATTACATTATATGAATGTATCACAGTTTGTTTATCCATTCATCTATTGAAAGACATCTTGGATGTTTCCAAGTTTGGGCAATTATGAACAAAGCTGTCATAAATATTTGTGCACAGGTTTTTGGTGTAGATGTAGGTTTTCAGCTCATTTGGGTTAATATGCCTGATTTTGTGGTAAGAGTCTATTTTGTAAGAAACTACCAGATTGTCTTCCAAAGGGACTATACCATTTTTAAGCAATGAATGGGAGTTCCTGTTGCTCCACATTCTTTCCAGCATTTGATGCTTGTGAATGTTTAGGATTTTTGGCATTTTAACAGGTGCATAGTAGCATCTCATGATTGCAAGTCTCTGGTGACATATGATGTTGGAGATTTTATCATTTACTCATTTGCCATCAACATATCACCTTTGGTGGGGTGTCTATTCAGAGCTGCTGATTTCTTAAAATTGTGTTGTTTTCTTATTCTTGAATTTTAAGGGTTCTTGGGATTACAGGCATGCACCACCATGCTCGACTCTTTTCATCTTTTAACTGTCTTTTGCAGAGCAATAATGAATTTTTTCATGAATGTAATTAATCAGGGAAAAAATGTTTTTAAATAAACCAGACTCCCACTTTGGCTTGGCACCCACTACCTACCCAAGAAAATAAGAACAACTGAGAGGATCAGGGTAGTTAGTAGCCTGCATGGTAGTTGATAGATGAGAACCATGACATGAGTAGATTCTCAATTGGATGTAAGCATTTTAACTGGTGTAGGGAGAGCAAGTAGATGTGATTCACAAATTAAATAATTTTTAAAAAAAGAAACTTGGTTGTAGAGCTATGTGTAGAACCCTAGAAAGATTTTTCTTTCAATTTTTAATTTTTCTTCAATCCTCTTGGTGTCCTCTCTATTTATGTTCCTTAAATAAGTAGAAATACCTGGGATGACTGGGAATCTCTGGTGTTGTTTTCTTCCACTAAAAACAAGATTTAGCAAGAGAGAAATTATTGTTTTAAATTCAAGGATTATTGTTTTAAATTCAAGGAGGGTTGGCCGTGTTTGATGACTGACTCTCTTTGGTATCCATCCCACAGGTGCTAATTGAGCATGACAGGCTCTTTGTTTATTGCAGGTGATACACAGGGAACAAATCCAGGCTTGCTCTTGTGAAGTTTATATTTCAAGGGAGAAATGGACAAATAAGTCTGAAATCAAATCTCTTTGACCAGGGAATCACAGAGAGCTCTAGGAAATACATAATGTATTTGGTGCTCCGGGGAGAAGAGTAGAGTCCCAAAAGCTTATTCCAGAGCTAAGACCTGCAAGAGAAGGGTCAGGAATTGGCCAGGCAAAGAGTAAAGAAAGATGTTTCCAGCCCTCTGCATGTTGCCTTTCCATACTGGGAAAAGTTCACATGTGAGAGATACCAGGTAAAGGTTGTTTCTGACTTTGAAAAAAATTCTTAAAATGTAACATGCCTACAGAAAAAAAAAAGTTTAAAATAGAGATGGACAGCATAATGAATTATCATAATGTAAATACCCAGGCAACCACAACCAAGATGTCCAGACAGAAGTCACCCACAGCAGGAGCCTCATGTGCCCCGTCAGGATTGGGACTCTCATTCTTCTTCCTGCAGTAGCCACATAGGCATTCAGCCCTAAAGACCATAATTTGATTTTGATTCTTCTTCTGTTTTTTTCCTCCTTTAGCATTATATTGTTAAGATTTTTCAGGCTGAAGTTGTGGTTCAGTGATAGAATGCTCGCCTGGCACTTGTGAGGCCCTGGGTTCAATCCTCAGCACCACATAAAAAATAAATAAAATAAAATAAAGGTATTGACAACTACAACTAAAAAATAAATATTTTTTAAAAAGTATTTTTCACTGCTGTATAGTATCCTGTTTTAGAAACAGACCACCCTTCACAAATCCATCCTTCTCATGATGGGCATCTGGTTTGTTCTCTTCTGTTGATGGGCCACTGGAGCTCTTGAAAAGAACAAATGGTCCCATACCTTTGGCAGTATGTCAGAGCAGTCTTTGGAGTCAAGCTTAATTGTGCCACTCTAACAGCTTTGTGACTTTGGGTAAGTTGCTTAACTTTCCTGTGCCTTTCTTTCTTAATGTCTGAAATAGGGATGATAAAAAGCACCTCCATTATAGGCTATGCATGGAAAATGCTTAACACAGTACTTCATTTATCGTAAGCATTTGACAAAAAATTTGGTGACTGTGGGCTTCTGTTTATTACTCATGGGAATATTTCATTGTTCTTTGAGTAAGTTCCCTACCAAGTACATATGGCCTAGCCTTCCAGATTTTAGATCACAGACTTTGAGATCCTTTGGTTCGACTCATTTGGTAAATGAGGAAATTCCATCCTAGTATGTCACCCAAGAGCTAACTGAATCCAGGCTGGGTTTCAGGAGACCTAGAGGAAGGGATGCCTCTGGACTGGCCCAGACTATTCTTGTGAGTCCTTTGGAAGGTCATCTTAGCTTGTTAAGTGTATTTTCCTCTTTGCTTTATAAAGGCACTGGGAGAATAAAGGCCTCAACGTGTTGACTAACAGCTCTATGTTGGCTAACAGCTCTATGTTTATCTGTAGACTGTGAATTCTGCTATATTTACATCCAAGTTATTTGATTGCTTCTTCATTGGTCACAAGATTTCAGGTGCTCTAACCTAATAAGGCTCAAAGGTGAGAGAACAAAATAAGGGACATAAAGCCATTGGGGGATGGGGTTATTGGCTTTAGGTAGAGGCATGATGTTTAGTTTGGATTGTGGCTAGATTTAGAGTAATATTAGTTGCAATGTTAAAAACCATATATTTCTGTGCATATTATTGAGGCAAAGGCAGGAGGGAGAAATCCAGTGTAAACAATGGGTATTAAATGAGCCTATAATTTTTCTCCCAACCAAGAGCAATTCACAGGCTAGGGATATAGCTCATTGGTAGGGTGCTTGCTTAGTAAGCACCAAGCTCTGGGTTTAATTCTCATTACTATCAAAATATATATATATATCATGCTGACTTCCTGAAATTCCATTTCAAGTCACACACTCAGTCCCAGGCCCAAGCTTTGCTTAAGCCTTTCCCACTACTGCCATCCACAAATCCCTCCAGTGCCACATCTTCCTTTTTTGTATTACAGTAAATTCTCTGTTCCATGATCTATGTTCCTAGGTTCAGAGAGAGAGAGAGAGAGAGTTAGTTTATGTGCATGTGTGACGTTGTAGCATCTCTAAGAGGGCGCTGGGTCAGGACTGACCTTCAAAACTAAGGCTCCAGATGAGGGCTCACTGCAAGTTGATTAGAACCTGGTCCACAGTGAGCATCTAATAATGTTCAGCTGCTGCCTCTGCTATTTCTCACTCCTCTAATGAGAATCATATTTGTTTGGTTTTTGTTTTTCTTTTTGGTACCAGGGATTGAACCCTGGGGCCCTTAACTTCCGCAGCCCTTTTTCATATTTTATTTAGAGACAGGGTCTCACTGAGTTTCCTTAGGGCCTCGCAAAGTTGCTGAGGCTGGTTTTGAACTTGTGATCCTCCTGCCTCAGCCTCCCAACCCGCTGGGATTACAGGTGTGCTCTATCACGCCCCTTGAGAATCACTTTGGAGAGTAGCTAATTTTGAAATTAGCAGCCCCTTCTTCATTCCATCCAAATGGCCAAGCGTTCTGGCGTGTGCTAGGATTTCTTTCTACTTGGTTTTGCCTTGATGTCCCCACAGGTGTCACGAGTTTGTCACCTAAACCTTTTCTACACTGAAGAGTGGGATTGATTTGTGTAAGGGAAGGAGTTGTGTCATATTAATCCACCTAAATGGCACAGGGTACATTTAGAGCCCCCACCGACTCTACCCCATTCGAACTCACAGCAGCAGTTGGAACAGCCAGCCTACCCAGCCATCAGGCCAGTTCGTCTGACCTAATACACATGAAGACACAGGGTTCCCAGGGGGACTCTCCCTTTTTAGAAGGAAGAAACCAGTGATATCCCTTTTCATTCCATTGGTGCCAGGTATTTTCCCTAAGCAGCCTCTTTAAAAGAACAAATTCAAACAGGCCGGAGAAATAAATGCAAGAGATCTACAAAGCTCTTGGTGGATGAGTTTACACAGTATCCTGATTTCAGAGGAGACGTTTTTATGCCAGGGCACAATGGCTGGGTTCTCCCAGTGGGCATGCATCCACTTTAAATGTTCAGTTCTGCATTTGTCCAGAAATCAGATAAATGCAATGAGCTCTAGGTTGGTTTCTGCTCTTAACTGATGGGTCCTCCAAAGGACAGTTTCCATGCTAACTCGCTACACAAGGTCGGAATGTTTGGGGTACCAGTGGGGGACAGAGCACACAGGATCTATTCCAAATCTCCAAGGGTCGAATTACAAAGTGTCCCTTCTCTTTGTTCTTCACAGCTGCATTTACCAATGCACAGGGCAGTTCAGCTCAGAGCACCACACTATACTCTGCCTTCTGATTTTCATCTTGGCTTGCCATTTGGGGACCAGGGGACTTCCCATCTCTTGTAGTCTACTCATTCTTTGCTCCAGACTTGCATCCTTTCATTTACTCCATTAGTGGAGACCTCACTTCAAGGAGCAGTTTCTGTTTAACGCTGTGGGAAAGCACTGGGGAAAAAGGACATTACATTTCCTCTCCCCTTGAGAGGGGAGTTAGCATAGATATCCCCTCTAACCCACGGCCCCGAGCAAATTGCCCATCAGAACACAGTTGACAACTGGAAATAACTCCTAAGTTAGAGGATTAGAGGATCGAACACATACGACATAAAGGTTTTGCTCATGAGGGATCTTGACCCAGAGAATTCTAAACATTGACCTTAGGTGATTATCTTCCCTTGGGCACCCTGACGGAAAGGTCAGCCAGGCTGATTTCACACCTCCTTTTGCAGACCATCTCACCACGAGCCCCTCTAGGAAGCCAGTGGCATCCATGCATGCACGAATATTCACCAGCAACCTGTTGATCCTGATGCCAAGGACTTAACACTTCGCATTCCCATCTGGGTCTGCATCCCGGGTTAGGACTCCCGAGTCCAATGAGAGGAACTGACGTATTTTGAAGAAGTTCAGTTTCATGGATAGATAGATATTTCTTCCTGCTTCCCACAGCTGAACAATTTTAAAATGGCTGTTTCTTTTTTCATGTGGAAAATCTTCAAATATTTGTACATTGCTATGGCTTTTCCAGGTAGATTCTTCTTTGGGGGCTTTGTCTCTAAAAGTCATCAAATGACATGTAAGATGTGCACAATCATCAAAGCATCAGATACACAGCTTCTCAAAAGTGCCAAGGCAGGCAGATGGCTGCAGTCTTTTTCTTCTTCATTAAAAAAAATGGAGGAGGAGCAGGAGGAGGAGGAGAAAGAAAGTTAGTTGTCCCTTACCAAAAAAAAAAAAAAAACAGGAGTCTTCAAAAGACTAAAACATTGAGGAGGAGGAGGAGGAGGAGGAGGAGGAGGAGGAGGAGGAGGAGGTGGTGGAAGAGGAGTAGGAGGGGAGGGAGGGAAGGAGGAGGGAGTGGAGAAGAAGAAGGAGGAGGAGGGGGGGGAGGGGAGGGGAGGAGGAGGGGGAGGGGAGGGGAGGGGAGGAGGAGGAAGAAGGAGGAGCAGGAGGAGGAGGAGGAAGAAAGAAAGAAAAAACAAAAAACAAAACAGGAGTCTTCAAAAGACTAAAACATCGAGCCCTATGTTTATTTTTTTCATCACTTTTTTTTTTGTTTGTTTCTAGGGATTAAACATGGGGGGCACTTAACCACTGAGCCAACCCTTTTTAAATGATTTTTATCATTAAAAAATTTAATGTGCACATTGTGCACATCTTATCCCCAACCCTTTTTTAATGATTTTTAATTTTGAGACAGGATCTTACTGAGTTGCTTAGGACCTCACTTAGTTGGTGAGGTCTCAAACTTGGTCCTCCTGCTTCAGCTTCCCAAGTCTTTGGGATTAAGGGTATGCACCACCCCATCTAGCATCGCTCCTTTTTAAATTCAAATTGTTGCTTAACTCTTGCTCAGTTTTCCATATTTAATAAGGAAGGAGAATTCTTAGTGGAATTCTAGACTGAAAGTTAGAGCATAAAGCTTGAGATGATATCACTTTACATTTTACTTTGAACTCCCTACAAAGTGGGGTTAATGTTTTCTGAGCCACTTTTATATGCTAAGATAATTTATGCACAACATAAATTAGTGTTGTTGCTGTCCTTGAAAGCAGTTTTTCCCTGGTTCTCATTACTATCAGTTAGATGTTAACCCTGTTTTGACTTCATAGGCCACTAATTTTATCAGAGTAATAATGGTCCCGGAGATCTCATTTTTGGTGTTTTGGAGTTTTGACACTGTCTGTAGGTTTTCTTTCATTAAATTACCATGAGGTAAAATATAGAGAAGAATCAAGCTATAGGAAAAAAAAAAACTCACAAAAAATAAAATAACAAAAGCTAGATTAAAAGTCTAGAGGCGAGGTGTTTACACTTGGTTTGAGGCAGTCAGTTAACTCTCCATGAAAACCAGGTAGATGGACCCCAGAGTTCCCTAGAGTTCCATGACTTTTTCTGGGAAAGATGCTGGGGTCAGGACCGAAGTCCTGTGTTTCAACAGATACTTAGTCATCCTTCCGTCTTCTGAAAAATGACTACAGTTTCTCTACTTACAAAAGTCACATCTGGAACCCAGAAGGAAAGAGTATGTGGGAACAGGAGTCTTAAGAAGAGAGATGACCTTCAGGCAAGGACACAGTCAACTCAAGACGACTCCACAGGAAGGAGAATATCATTGTTCCTTCTGTTCTTACTCTCTTCCTTTCCTCTGATCTTCTCAGGCTCTCTATTGGCCCAAATCATGGAAAGTCTGAGAAGCCCATACAAGTCAGCCTCGGGGTCCAGAGGGAGGTAAAAATGAATGAAGAGAGGATCTAGAAGGAAGGAACGCTACTTCTTTTAAAAGGACTCCATTTAACCTCAGTTACTCGTACAAGGCTCTCATCCTCTCTCCCAAAGTTGAAAATCACATCTTTGGAAGATATTTTTTAAACTAGTGCTTTAGGTAGTAGGAATTGTTCTCGGCTTCAGGAAGCATGTTTTGACTGGGCTTGGTGACATACACCAAGTAATGTGTAATCCCAGTGGCTTGGGAGGCTGAGGCGGGAGGAGCTCAAGTTCCAAGCCAGCCTCAGCAACTTAGCAAGGCCCTAAGCAACTTAGGGAGACCCTGTCTCAAAATAAAAAATAAAAAGCGTCTGGGGATATGGCTCAGTGGTTTAACGCCCCTGAATTCAATCCCTGGTGCAAAGAAAAGAAAAGAAACTTGTACTAGAATACCACTTTAACGAATAAATATTTATTTTTCTCATGTCACCAGAAGTCCAGGGATGGGCAATTTTCTGGCATTGGTTTAAAAGATCAAAAAATAACAAGCAAGGCCAATTTCTGCAATTTTCTTTATTTTCGTTGCATGCTCCCAAGACCAATAAAAATAGCGACTGCTAAATCTCCAGCTATCAAGACTAGATGTATGTGTGTGTGTATTTTTTTTCCCCAAAAGAGCTAGAAGAATTTTCCTGGAAGCCCCACCCAGTGAATTCTGTTCACATTTCAAGGGTTTCTTTTATCTGCCGGAGAAGCTGGGAGACATATCTGAGTTGATTACATTTGCTGCCTCCCGTGTTGCGTGGACAGGCAGTGATGTCTACTCAAGGTAGCGTTTAACCAGTGGAGGCACATGGGCTCAGGGCACGGCACTGTTTCATGTCCATTTCCAAACTTGAGAATTTCCAAGTCGTATGAATCAGACCTTCCCTCTTGAATCATCAGATTTCCCATCAGGACCTCTTTCATGGAATATTGAGAATTGCAGGCAAGAAAAAGTCCACTTATATGCAAAAATCATAAAATCCCAAGGCAAATATTTAAGGCCTTGTGGAAACAGTTTGTGCCAATAAAATGCAGCTACTTCTGGTATAGTCTAGAAATAGAGCAAAGGAAAAAAATAGAAAAGACTTATTTTGGGAGTATGCTGGCAGAAGTGTAAAGGATTTAATTTGTTTCTCAAGAATATTTCACAGTATGTATTGAGAATCTTTAAAAAAAAGTTTAGATCCTTTATCCTGATAATTTACTCAGAATCTCTCTTTTTTTTTAAAGTCTAGAAAAAAATTAAGAAAGCAATAAAAGGAATTTGGTACTGCCACATGTTAGAATAAGATGTAACTATTAAAATTGACATTTATGAAGCATTTCAGGTAGTAAGGGAGAACTGTTTTATTTTCACAATAACCTTAGGTTCTGCTACAGCGTTACATGTATAGTCCATTTCTCTAAGGTCTCCCTCTCCTTAAATACCCAACTAAAATGGCTTGAGCCTCCATCCCACTCAACAGTAGGACTTCTACTCTATTCTTTGAGGCACTGTCACCCTCTTTCAGGAAAAAACCCAAACACTTTTTTAGAAAGGCATGGACAAAGAACTTTAAAGAATAATTCATAAAAGAAAATACAAATTGGCCTATGACTGCATGAAAAAATGTTCAATCTCAAAATTTAATGAGAAATGAAAATCATGGTTTTGTATATTTTAGACAAGAACAGAACTAAAAGATAAATATGTAGGCTGTCAAAAATATAAGAAAATCATATATGGTGGGCACACCTGTAATCCCAGCCTCTTAGGAGGCTGAGGCAGAAGGATGGCAAAGTTGAGACTATCTTGGGCAATTTAGCAAGACCTTCTTTTAAAACATAAAAAAAAATAAAAAGGGCTAGGGATGTGACTCAGTGATAGAGCACTTGCATAACATGCAGAAGGCCCTGGGTTCAATCCCCAATACTGGTTTTTTTGTTTGTTTGTTTTTAAGGAAATGAGCATTTGTAATACTGTTTGTGGTGGAGCAGCAAAGATTTTGGAAAACAGTCTGTCAATCTATCATTTGACCCAGCAATCTCTGCTGTATAAATTTATCTTCCACATATAATTAGATTAAGTTACGCATGATATTTTTATTACTGTTGTTTTGAAGTATGGAAAGAACTCAATGGTGTTAATTATAGGTCACTGAGAATGAAGGTTAATAAACAGAGAAACAAGGAAGTGCTTGACATGGTACCTAGTAAACAGTGGGCACTATATAAGCATTTACTGAGAGATGAACTAATGAAATAATTCAGGTGGGTAGTGCAATGGTTTGAACTAGTGTCAATAAAAGACCCATTTGTTAAAAGCTTGGTCTACAGAGTGATGCTAATGGGAATGCAATGAGCATCTAGTTGGAGGTCTTAAGTCCTTGGGGGTGTGTCCCCAAAGAGAACTGTGGGATCCTGGTGTTCTCTCTCTCTCTCTCTCTCTCTCTCTCTCTCTCTCTCTCTCTCTCTCTCTCTCTCCTCCCTGGCTTATTAGGTGAACAATTTTCTCTGCCATGCGCTCCCTGCTATTGCCATCTGCTATCCTCACCAGAGACCCAAAGCAATGGGGCTACCCAATCCCAATCTTGGACTGGAATCTCCAATACATGAGTTAAAAAATTTTTTTTTCTCTTTATATGTTAATTGCCTCAGGTACTTCATTATAGTAATGAGAAGCTGACTACTACAGGTAGTCCAAATGGTAAAATCAATTTCATTTCAAACATCATTTGCCAGATGTGAGATACTGTTTGAAATGAAACATTTGTGGTCACTGGTTGTAGTCATGGGAGTGGAGCTTAGGAAATGGGTCATGTTCATCTACTTGAATAGTAGGAGACTCTAAGGAATGCCATTTCTACTTGTCAGTTTGTTTTGTACACATCCTTTATGAAAATGAATGAGGTCTCTAAGAAAGAATGGAAAAGGAGATTAACAGTGGGCCTTGGAAAAGTTTGTAAGGGTCAAGTTTGCTCTGTGGTTTATTTTGCTATATACAATTATTTGGTTGAGAGAAAGTAAGTGGGTTATCTGATTAAGCATAACCATTTTAGATACATTTGCATAGTCTAGAGGGAAGGTCTCAAGACCTTCTGAAAGGGGAGTGTAGTTTGCTTTCAAGTCTTTTCTCCTCCTCTCCTTACACTTCCCATAACACACCTCAAAAAAATCCCCAAACCTATATTGCAAAAGAGTCTGGCACAGAGTGATGACAACTTCAAATATTGGTCTTGATATCAGCGGGGAATAACATATTAAAATGCACTTGGATTTTAAAGATGAAAATATGCTGAATTTCAAATGATCATTATTTTCTTAGTAATTCCCAATAGATTGTATTCAAATCGCTTAATGTAAGAAAAGATCTGAAACAGGAGCCGAAGAGACTGATTCCTAACCCTGTACATCATAAAGGGAAGGATGAAGTCATGTTGAAGGTCTCTTTGAGTTGAAAGTGAAGATTAGGTACATGGTGACATAGGGGAACAATGTGTTCTAAAATATGACTAACACATTATGATTCATTGACAGTAACCCCTCAGACTTTTTACCATGTGGACTGTGTAGGTAATAATGTTAAAATGGGGTTTATACTTAAGTCTCACTTTGAACATGCATTGCAGCTAGAATTCTGTCACCTGAGTTTCCCTGTGTTCCACTCACCCTAGCAACTAACAAGTATTTTTGATCTTGTACAGGGAGCTATGAGTGGCCAGTGGAAAAGATTCTAATTTTTTTCAACAGCATTTTCACTGATCAACTTATTAACATCATCCACACTAAACTTATTAAAATATTGAAGTCTCTGGTTATGAGATCATGCTGGTAGAAGATAGTTCAAATTATTTAAACTCATGCAGCAAGTGTGAAAGCCTTCTGCAGTTTGAGGAGGGCGTCACTCTCAGTAAGTAAATCTTCTCTACATAAATCTGAAGTTCAAATGTTTCTGATTAGTGCCCTGCTGTCTTCTGGTACCTCCTGCAAGGCAACAAGATTAGTGGAGTGTGTGCGTTCCTCATATCTTGTCATGATTGGGTCCAGGCTTAAGAACAGAGCAAGAGCACTAAGAAAGAACCACCATATTTTATGCCCAAGTCATAGACTCGAGCCTTAGGGCTTGAACATCGGTGTTTGTCAATCATCTAACCTAGAAAAATTTTTCGCATTTTTAAATAAGACAACTTACAAAAGTGGCATGTGAGAAGCAGGTTGTAGAATTTTTACAAGCAACCTCTAGTTGAAACAATAACTTGAGCTATATCAATTGCAAACATTGTCACAAAGATCGTTTCCTCTTGTCTTGCCAGTCTATGCCCAAAGAGCAAAAATCAAATAATACAGTAGAAGAAAAGGAGGAAGTGGCTGAGTTATAAACTTGATGCCTATAGTAATAATGTGTTTGACTAAAATTATCTTTCTCACCCAAAATTATAACTAGACGAATGTTAATGAAATGAACAAGGACATCAATGAGGTCTTTGTGAGTGTAAGATTCCCAACTGACTGTGTGAATTTTACCCTAAAATTTTAAGGGATGTTAATGAAAGTTGTGAGAGATCCAAAACAAAGGACTTACAGAACATTCAAAGCTCCCTTTGGACCTGAGAGTATGACATTACTTTTTATTATTATTAAAAAAAAACTGAAATGAAATGTTTAAGAAGTTAATAGGTACAGTCCAACCAGAGCAGCAAAGAACAAAACTCTGCTTTGCATCCAGTCTACAGGAGATGGTTTGTTTGGCCTTTGGCTGAGGTTTGAAAAAGAGATGACCAATGAGCAGCTCTTCCCAGAATGTTGAGGCTCCAGGCAGGAAGCCCAATGGGGAAAAATAAAGCACAGTGAGAATGACAAACTGAACATCACCTTGAGGAAAGCCACACCTCCCGTCGCTTCTCACAAGGACCAGAAATAACTACAGGTGTTTGGAAAGTTGCATCTCTAGGGATCTTAACATAGTCCCCCTCCCACCTGCCAAAAACCAGCCTGATGAGAATTAGGGTGGGGTGACCAAGAGTCCTGCATATTTTTTGATGTCCTTTTAAGTTAAATTTCCATCTAGCAACTTTTTAAGGAAGTAATAGTTTTAACATCACCAAGGAAACACATGCATTTTACCACAAGCTTCCCATGGTTACCAAGGAGCAATGATGAAGGGTGGATAGGTTATGGGTTGTGCCAAAGTACTGATGCTCTGGGCTCTCAGAGCAGCCAAGCAAGACAGACATCAAGACAGGCATCAGGAACAGCCTGTTTACCTGGTGTCTGTTTACCAGCTCATATACATAGCATCACTTCTCTGTGTGCCATGACATGGCAAAGCCTGAAAAACCTTACTCTGTGATCATACTTTGCAAAATACTTGAATTCCATAGGAAGGGATGTGTAAAATTATGAATAAATAAATGAAGGCAGAAGAACGTGGAAGGAGGCCAGGACTTCAGGTCTGGGTACTGCTGCCTCCTTTGTTTGACCACACTGACACTCTAACAATAAATAACTCAGAAATGTTCTAGCAAATGTTCAAGAGTGAGGGCATATGGAGCGTTTGATTTTGTTTGTGTTTAAAATATGATTTCCATGCAGATGGCATTGGTTTAGCTATTGCATGACTTTGTTTGGATCTTCTTTTGCTCCAGTAAGAGACGAGAAGCACAGCTCTTTGAAACCCAAGCTCCCGGGGTTGAATCCTGCAGTTTGCCTTACCATGTTCTACAGCGGTGCTGGCTCTTGTGCCTAAGATACTTTGCTTATCAGTGACAGCCCAGTGACTTTCCATAGTGGTTTCAGTTGGCTCTTGGAATATTAAAGTTAAAGTGTAAAAAAAAGCCATGGAAATTGCACAGATATTCATTGCAGGTGTTGAGATATTTATAATTCCTGAGTGTGGTTACTGTAGCAGGAATTGGGCCACAATTCTAGGATTGACAAGCATTTTTTAAAAAAAAAAAAAAAAGGCTGAATAATCTTCTTTAAAAATGTTCAAGGACAAAGTCTGCAAAAATGAAGCTGGGGACATATGCCCTATTCGATAAATTGGTATTTCTTATCCAAAGATATCTAGACTTCCAGTCTGCCATTTTCCCCTTCTAACCTTGTTGGCTAGGGTGAGTGGGAAGAGAGAAATACAAAGGGAAGTAACACCTTAAAATTCATAAAACTGGGGCTGGGGCTGGGTTTATAGCTCAGTGGTAGAGCGCTTACCTAACATGTATGGGGCACTGGGTTTGATTCTCCCATATAAATAAACAAACAAACAAATAAATTAAAGGTCCATCAACAAAAATCATAAGACTGGGAAGATTCGTCATCCTGCCTTCCCTTTACCTGAAGCCCCAGTACTTCTCTGGGGACCACCAGAGTGCCAACTTTGTTTCCTCTTCACTGTATTGGCCTTTTCTTAGGTGCATGCCTCATGCCTTGTCCCAAAAGTTAGCAGAAGTCAGTGTCTCGCTCTTGCATTTCCCTAGGGCAAGGGGGTACAGGCAACTTCCAAAGCTACCCAGGTGTCATGGTCTTCTCTTCACACTAGTGTGGTATCCTTGGTTACAACTAGAGTAAGATGTCTGCTCAGTCACCAACAGCCTCAGGAATCCATGAACCTGCCCTTGAATTGTATCCTCAACAGAAGAGTCAATTCCCTTCCTGGAACCTTGTGTGTGTGTGTGTGTGTGTGTGTGTGTGTGAGAGAGAGAGAGAGAGAGAGAGAGAGAGAGAGAGAGAGAGAGAGAGAGAGAGACTATGAAATCAAACAGTTATGTTTTGAGCTGTGATCCCTAGAAAACTGGGAATCCTGTTTAATATGAGTTGCTCTTTTATTCCCTAAATCCTAGAATTCAAATATTCTTTGCTGGCTCCTTCTGCAGGACCTGGTTCTTTTCACAAGGTCCTCATTATAAGGCAATATGGATTATTTGAACATGAAGGCATTTTCTCTACCTAAACCTAATTTAACTAGTTTGGAAAACGATTAAGGAGACTCAGACACTGGTGTGGTTCTGGGGGAAGATCCAAGATTAAACTACCAACTTGCCAAAATTGTCATTTCAAATGTTGTGAAATCAGATTTAGATCTTGTACAAAAGTTCCTGACTAAAGAAAAAGAATTTCCAATTTGGAGAGAAAACCAACCTCTCCCAGCATCTGTAACAGGGTCAGGCAAGTGGTGTTTAAAGGAAAAAAAGAACCGAATGTAAATCATCATCAGGGTTGGATGGGGTTGGGCTGTTTGGTCTACTTTTTATTTAGGTCCTTCTCTTAAGTTAGTCTTATGTTACAAGACATATAATTAATGTTATATATATATATATATGATCTTTGTGAACAAAATATCTCTATTTCGCGTTGTCCACACTTATCCAGCCAGAAAGTGTCGAGGTGAGATTTAACCCAGGCTTTCCTTGCTCCATAGCCTGGGCTCTGGACCACTGTGTTGTTATTTTCCGTGCAAACACATACTACTCTTCTCAGTGGTATTAGACACCTAACTCTGCTTTTGGATGGTTTTCCTTAATCATTGTAAGACCCAGAGGGCTGATTTTATTTAGCAAATAACCATTCTGATTATTTGTTCTTGGAAAACGGCCATTTGTAGATTATTCCACTCTTGTTTTTGGATTTGGCTGAATTTTCCTCAGTGTGTTGTCGATCTCCAGGTTATATTCAGTTGCACAAATATCAAAATACTTATTCTACCAATTAATGTGACCCCAGCAATCCCATCTGCAAATGTTAGGCAGAGCTTTTGAAATTCCTCTGGCCTTTTCCTTGACCCTCTTGCTATCATTGTTGCTTGTGTGGTGTAGAAATAAAGGTAGGTGTCCTGGTTTAGATAAGTATCCCCCAGAGGTCCTCTGTGTTAAAGACTTGGTCCCCTGGGTGGTGCTAGTGGGGAAATGGTAGAACTCTTAGGAGATGGGACTTAGTGGGAAGTCCTTTCCTGTTTCTCTTTTGTCCCCTGACCGTGAAGTGAGCAGTTTACTCTGCCACACACTCCCTGCCGTTTCCATCTGGCTAACCTACCACAGAGGCTCAAAGCAATGGGCCTGCCCAGCCACAGACCTTCAAAACTGTGATCCAAAATAAACCTTTTATCTTTGTAAGTTATTCTCAGGTATTTTGTTACAGTGGCAGAAAGCTAACCAGCACAATGGGATTCATTCTTTATGAGATAAATTAATCTATTCCATCATTCTAAAAGACTCAACAACAGTATCCCTTGGTGATTTAAGAATTACTTCTTAAAAGCACGCTGTTAACAAAACTTATGTTTCCTGAGTTAGACAGCATTTATGTAGATTTAATTCATCAGACTTGCTGGCTTTTACCTAGCCATGAGTGATTTCTGAAGGAGTGGGAGATATTAGTGGATGTTTTTGAGCAATAGCAACTTAAGCAGTTCTTTTTTATTCCTTGAATAGACATTTCATTTGTTATTTGCGATGATGTATGACACTGAAATAGAAATGTGAACATGGTTCTGTACCTGTCCTCAGGTAGGATGATTGTTATCATGTTGTTATACACAAGGTCAAACGGGAGCCCAACGTAAGGACATTTAATGTGGACTCCGGACTTAGGGAAAGCTTTCAGGAGAAGATGGGCCTCTGATGGTTCTTACAGGATTAGAGGACTGGGAGTTTGTGGTGTTGGAGCAGAGGCCGAGCTCCGAGTAGAAGATAAGCTGAAGTGGCAAGGGATGTCAGATCAGGAAGGGCCTTGTGTGCCGAGCTGGACTGCCATCTGTCCTGAACATTATGGAGAGCCCTTGAAGATATTGAGCAGAGGATGACATGCTCACCTAGACAGTGGCCTCTGAGTTCCTTGTGGAGAGTAGGGATGACAGAGGCAAAACTAGAGATGAGATTGGCAGAGAGGTCATTACTCCAGTCCAGGCCGGAGGATAAAAGTGGGGGCGTGCCAGACGTGGGGACTGATGTCCCGTGGGAAGGGCAGAAGCAGGAATCTAGAATGAGGTGCTCGTGTTTCTGACTTGCGTTCTCCCTAAACAGAATTCAGAAAAGCGGTGCCTTCTCAACAACTTTTTAAGGCCCTGAGTCTCCATGACAGCTGTGAGAATTATGGTGAAATGATCCTAGAGCAATAAGTGTGAAAACAAGGGTCAGCCTTTCAGTGTGCTGATTGAAATATCAGTGGTTGGGCGGAGGAGGTGGCCCAAGGTCAGCAGCTCCTCCTTTTGCCAACCACACAGCCCCATCCTCAAGGCCAAGGCTGGCCCCTTTGGATGAGATGCACGTCTTGCTCAATGTGGCAGGTGTTCTGCTGGGCTTTCCTCTTTTTGAAATGATTTCAGCAACAAAAATATATATATACACAAATATATTTCACTGAATTTGAGAAACAAATTCACAATGCAAACTGTGTTATAAATCTATACCTGGTTTCTTATTTATTCTAGTCCAATCTATTATGAGAAATAACCTATGTCATGACTGTTTTTCCTCTGGGTATTCCTGAACCTCTTATCACTTCAGTAACCTGTCATATAAACTCCAATCTCCTGTGCTTGATATTTTGACTGGGCCTTATAGTTTGTCTCCGTTTTAGTAATTGGGGTAGGGCTCCAATAATAGATATATTTGTGTATACACACACACACACACACACACACACACACACACACACACATATTCACACACACATATATATATCTTTTTAAAATACATATACATATATTTTAATTACATGTAATCTCTCTGTGGGAGAATTCTGTTATTCTAGAAATTGGATTGCTTCCAAGAGACACTCTCTATTCTATGTTGTGTCAGCAAATTTAACTGAATTTAAAATCAGACTGCATCGAATCTAGTAATGAGTAGGATGTAAGGTGTTTGTGAGTCAAAGCACAAGAAGACAGTAGAGTGGCTACCTATATGAATTAAAAATGATTCTCCCCAAAAGAACTGTATGTAGGTGTAAGAGCATAAGCCTATGGTCCAAAGATGGCTATTAACCTCATTGGAAAGTCTGGGTAGCTGTTTATTTTCCAAAGTAGAATGTACAACTGACAAAAGACAAGTTCTCTTATAAATAAAAGGAATAATTGTGGCATTTAGTGGCATGCAAATGCTACTTTAATTGACTAAAAATTTTCCTAAAATTTTGTACCATTATTGGAAAAGCTCTAATGGGAGTGAATGACTATTCCAGCACAAACTTGAAGAATTTCAAATTGAGAGGTAAAAACATAATGCTAATAAAAATTTCACAATACAATTTTAAGAAAAAGAGAAAAGAGTTTTTATAAGACTGAATTGGGTTGTAAATAGAACATATAAATGGTCCAGTTTAAGATTAACTTTTATCAATCAATCATAGCTGCTCTTTTCCCTCTCTATTCACTCCTGAGTTGATTATTAACTAAAATCCCAGTTAATACTTAAAGTTCTTTAAAAAGGTGTTCTCGTTATTCTTTATTATTATTGCTTGGAACTACAATATCACCTGCTTAATCTACCCATTTTATAGGTAAGAAAGCTAAGGAACAAGAATGCACAATGACTTGCACCAGCTCAAAGTAAATAAAAAAGACACCCCTCCTCCCACCCACCATACACACACACCCTGCTCCCACCACTGAAGCATTTCATCTGAATTGTTGGCATTCACCAATCAGAAAAGCTTAATGTGTCCTATTTATACAAGTTGAGTGGATCACAAAGTCTTAGCTAGTTTTGCCCAGAAATGTGCCTGTGACACAACATAGGCACATTATTTTGCTGGCATGGTGGGCCCCACTGAACCTCTGTCAGGTTTAAGAAATACTGCATTCTAATTGGCTTTATTTGCAGCTGGCCATTATTTTTTGTTGTTGTTGAGATTGACCAGTGTAATATATGGTTTTCAGGATTTCCACACATTTTGGCGATTTTTTGCAATGCAGATATTTTCCTTTTGCCCAAGGCAATAATAGACAGGGATGCAAACACTGCTTTAAAGAGGGTGTCTGCTGATTTACATATTTTAAAAGTATTAAGATCAAAGGTAATGAGAATCTAATCCATATGGCATGTAGAAGATAAATAAGAATATTAATACTGTATCAAATACTAATTAAAAGAAACACATGGATCTAATTTTAAGAATGTAACTCAAGGGTGAAATACTCTTTGTGAAGTTAAGACCTGATTCTCTTGTAAAAAGGACAGTTACAGTACAACTGGATTTTCCCCCCACAGGGGTGAGAACTGACTGATATATACACACACACCACACATAAACACACACACACACACACAGCTTTTATATATATATATATATATATATATATATATATATATATATATATACACACACATATATGCACACACACACATATTCACACAGAGAGGGAGAACGTGTACTTTTACAGAATCAGGATAATTATGAGCACGGTTACTATACTGTAATAGTCAAGAGGTGCTTTTATATCTTTTTTGATGCTCAAAGCAAACCTGCTGTTTTATTATTTATTTATTTTGCAGTACTGAGGATCAAACCCAGCACCTTGAGCACATCCTCCACCACTGAGTTATACCCCCAGCCCCAAATCACTTAGTTCCTAGAACTCTTACCCCCATTTCATTGAAAAGGAAATACAGTCTTAGAAGCAAATGTACGTGCACTTAATCAGTCTCAGTCTTAGTCTCCTTCTCCTTCTTCCTCTCTTCCTTCTCTCCTTCCCCTCCCCATCCCCTTAATCATAATTACTCATATGGGTACAAGGAGATGAATACTGTCATTCACTTCGAATGATGGGAGTGCAAATTGGTGCAGTATGTTTAGTGTATCTATAGCTGTTCATATACTTTCTGATATTATCTCACTTCTAGGAATCTTAAGAAATAACCAAATATATAAATATTTATTCCTAAGGATTTTTGCAGCATTTCTAAGTGAAAACTTTTAATAAACCAAATACCCAACAAAAGAAGAATGTTTAAGTTATAATACATCTTAAAGGACATAACATTAGGGCACTATTGAAGCATAATTTTAAAAAATTTACAGCTACCATCAAGTGTTTGTACTTAAATGTTAAGAGAAAAAAGTAGAATTAAAAAATATATAATGTAATTTTTCATACATACACATTTTTATTTATTTTATCAGGGGTCAACAAAAACTTTTAGTAAGGAACCAGGTATAAGTAGTTTGGGCTTTGTGGCCCTAAGGTTTCTGGTGCCATTGGAGGGTAAAGAGGCACAGGCAGCATGTAAATAAATAAGCATGAATGTGTTCCAATAAAACTTTATTGATGCACATTGAACTTTGAATTCAGGTAATTTTTATGGGCCACAAAATATTATTTTTATTTTGGATTTTTTTCAACCATTTAAAAATGTAAAAACCATTCCCAGATCATAGGCTTATTTAAAAAAAAAAAAAAACAGTTGTATAGTTGTCTGTCAACCTCTGATCTGTATTATGAACAGAAATACACTGAAATAATCAATAACTTCTGGATGATAGGAATGAGCAGTCCTTATTTTCTTCCTTAATATGCTTACCTATATTTTCTACATTTTCTCTCATATACATTATATTCTTTAAAAACAGGAAGAAAATACTAAGCTTGTCTAAGATACGGTAAATGGCAGGACCAGGAGCAGGTTTTGAGTAGAAAGTCCCTTTGGACCATGCCCATTGCCACCTGGGGTCTCACAGCTGGAATGGTCTTTCCAGATCTCTAAAAAGTCTAATGCTTTGTTTTACAAAAGGAAATGAAAACTTCAAAACAAGTGACTTACCCCCAAATCACCCCCAATTAGGGACAGAGTCCCAGCCAGCCCCAGTGCCCCCAATTCTCTGTCCAGTGCCCTTGTCACTTTCTCCCAGGGCTTCATTACATATACATAAGATCCACAGAGCTCACCTTTTCTTTCTTTTTTTTTTTTTTTTAACTCCAAATTAATTCCATTTTATATGTTCCCTTCCATTCGTGGTTTCCTTCTTTGTGTCCCCACAGCCAACTTCCTTAGGCTCATGTATGAAAACACCAGAAGCCTAGAGAGGGTCCCTGTATGGCTGGAAGGGGAGAAAAATGGCGGGATAGTCAGCTTTGTAAGGAAGAGTCCACGTGTGAAGGCGTGGTTAGGTGGCAAACGTCCCTGCTCCCCGATGCCTTCTGGGACCTTCTAGCCTCCTCTCACAGCCTCCCCCTGCAGCTTTATATCAGGAAAAGAGCATGGAACTGGAGTCACAAATCCTTAGCTCCTGTCCTAACTTCTGTCCCTCGGCTCTACAGCCCCAGCAATGTTGGAAAGTCACTCTGCTGGCGAGCTCTCGTCTTTCACTTTTCTTCATTAGCCAACATCTACTGAGTATTAATAATTATGTTAACATCACATTGCTAGACTGGTCTGGGGACAGAGACAGCGCTAACCCTCTGGGAGTGTCACTAAATGGCCATACCTCCCTTGCCTATGTCCCAGGGGGCTGGGTATCCAATTTAAACCATCTGTGTAAATTATTTTGAAAAATCTACAAATGTGAGAAGGGATTTTTGTTATTGGTTTCTTTGTTCCTTGCTACAAAATCAAAGGAGAAAAGCATGGACATTCACACCATTCAGTTGGAGAAGGGGCAGAGGCAGCCTCTGTGAGGGTCTCTGGATATAAAACAGTTCACCCACCAGTCCATTGCTCCTGCCTGGCCTACTCCCTGCCAGCATAAGGAGGGCAAGGCAAAGTTGAGGGAAGTCAAGTCATGCACAAGCCATGATTAATTTGAACTTAATGTGAGCTAGATGGACCTGAATTCATATTTTCAGGATATTAAAACTACCAATTGAAAAATGTAAAAACAGACAGATGCCTATATCCTTATGATTGCAAAGAACAAATTTAGGAAAACTGTTCCTATTCAGATAAAGGATTCTGGTATTTTCAAGGTGCAGAGGAGAAACTGAGTAAAAGGTGAATCTAGCTGAAGGGTCCAAAGTGAGGGAACTAGTCCTTTCCCCATCCTCATGGTGCACACCTCACATGGGAGATGATTGTAGAGGAGGAAAGATAGGACCTGGTCCTCACCTATTGCTGTGCTCATGGCCTGAGGCCCCTATAACAAAAGACACATTACCCAGAGAAAGTTATAAATTTATTTAATATAGATTTTAGGTGACACAGAACCTTCTAAATGAAGAATTAAAGAAACAGGAAAACCTGTGTGTTTTATGCTAGGTCTAATAAAGAAGTGGACAGTTATAGAAAAGCATGATTGGACAAAAATGTATGTGATCTAATGGCAATAAGCTGGAGGAACTTAGCAAGGCCTGTTTAAGATGCTTCTCTGTGTCTCCGAGTCTTTAGCTCCTTTTCTCCTGGTCTAGGCATCTGTTTCAAGGGAAGGTCAGAGAGACCTTCCTGCTTCTGCTGTCTCCAAACACCACGGTGCCGTATTTTGAGATAGTGTGTCCTGAACCCCATCAATGTTCTATGACTGTTTAATTTACGTGTACAATAATGCTGTCTCTTAATATAAAACAGCATGGCCTTTATAATAAGTTTGGTGAATTTATTATAAGTCTTTTGCTGGCAAGTAATTGCACACCTAACTCAAACCAGCTAAAACAATAAAGAAGATTTATTGACTCACTTAATTGCAATGTCCTGAGTACATGAGGCATGACTTCATCAGGACTTCACACTCTGTCCTTTATAACTCTGTCATCCTGCAGGATTAGCTTCACCCTCATTTTGGTTCCCCATTTAGTGGCTAAATGGCTGGAGCAGTTCTAGGCTTTATATCTAAACAAAACACTGTTCACAAGGAGCTGGAGCTTCCATGTCTCAGAACTGAATTAGACCTCCCCTCATCAAGCCTTCCAGCCAGGGGGATGCTGTGGGCCATTTCAATGATGCCTGGGTTATCTGAACTAATCCCTGGTAAGAAAAGGAATGGAGTTACCCTGACTTAGGCCTACCAAGATCCATCTCTGGATCTGCGGGTGGACTCGATCTCTTCAAATGCATGACTGCTATGCACTGTGGAAGGGTAGTGGGAAGACAAGGGTTCATTTTATCAGTCAAGACCCAAATCAAGAAACAGAAATCATGCTGATTATTTTCACAGAGAGAATTTAACAATTTTTTGTTTGTTTGTTTTGGTTTTGGGTACCAGGGATTGAACCCAGGAGTACTTAACCACTGAGCCAAATCCCCAGCCCTTTTTATTGCTGAAGCTGGCTTTGAATGATCCTTCTACTTCAGCTTCCCAAGATGCTGGGATTTCAAGCATGCACCCCATACCTGGCAAGATTTTAATAATACTTTAACTGTTAATCAATATTAAACAATTGAGCTGGGTATGGTGGCACAGACCTATAATCCCAGCAGCTCTGGAGGCTGAGGCAGAGGATTGCAAGTTCAAAGCCAGCCTCAGCAAAAGAAAGGCACTAGACAGTGAGACCCTCTCTCTAAATAAAATACAATGTTGGGCTGGGGATGTGGCTCAGTGTTTGAGTGCCCCCAAGTTCAATCCCCAGTTACCGCCACCGCCCCCCCCCCCCAAAAAAAAAACAATTGAAAGGGCAAAAGGGAGACAGAGCAGTGTCCCAGAGACACACTTTAAGAAGTGTCTACCACTCCTAAAACTTGAAGGACAAAAAGATGTGATTGTTAGCTTGTAGCCTTGAAAGGGGCCTTATAAAATTGAAACGCAGACTTCTCAGTAATGTCACTGTCCAGCAAGTGATCTGAGGGGACCAGTGTGGCTGGTTCTCATAGTGTGGGAACACTGCTACTGCTATAATCACCTGTTGCTGCAAGGATGAAAACCTGCTTCATGTGACATATAAAAGATGCAGCAGCCCCTCCTTCCCTATGCTGCCTTGCAATCTCCCCCTAGCTCCCCCTGTTGACAGAGTCTAACAGGGTGTCATGCAGCAAAGGAGATAAAGGATTTGTAAGATCCTATTCCATCATCACAGAGTGTGAAGCTGGGAGTAATAGTAATAACATTAGGACAAGAATAGAAGAATAAAGAAGTTAGCGTGCTTGTGTATACATGCTTGTGCATTTTTTAAAAAGCAAGAAGAAAATGTGCATGGCTGCTGTAATCCTTGCGAGTGGAAATGAAATGGTCACAAAGCCATGAAGTTGATGGTTATGGTTTCCTTATTCCATACTCTATGATCTCTCAGCAAGAACCTCAACTGGCTGAGCTGCTTTTCCTGACAAGGCAACCCAAACCTCATAAGGATCCGATTCTTCAGTGGTTCTGCATATTTCTGCTGTTGTAGTTTTCATTAACTTTTACCATTAAACTTACAAGTGTTGAGAGATACCCAGAGAATCTTCTGGGTTGCAGACACACTCCTCTTTTCTCCCATTGTGTAAGTTCAGTTCCTAGCTGAAAGGGACCAATACGTCCTGTAGAGTAATCTCTTTTCTTTTGCCTCTTGGTTCAGTAGCATGAAGAGCCCAAAAATGCCGACTGGCAATCTTGTTTTCTAATTCATGCAACCATTGTTGTGTCCCCCGTTGGAAGCATTCTTGTCTTGAACACCAAGACCTTCACTCGAACTCAAAACTATGGGAACAAAGTGCAAAAATTCTCTATAAAACTATTTTAATTATTCAAACCAATAAAATTTCTGAGTAAACCCATTATCTTTGATTTATCACTTTCCTGAAAATATATTTTTACCTTCGACTTGAATCTCCTTGGGGGCAAAGTCTGAAGCTACCCATCTGCCTGCCCAGTGGGCCTTATTATAGCACCTGTTACCTACCTGGAAGATGAATGTTGGTAGAATGTACCCAGTAACCCCTAGGTTGATGGGTAGCTAGATATGGGCTAACTGGTTAAGATTGGAAGGCATCTATATTAGAAAAATATCTGTTTCTATTTTCATTTTCCTTGGTATCTCACACATGAAAGCTGGGTTTCTTTGGCCTCTTGCCTTAGGAATAAACTCTAGTAATCTGTGACTCAGCAATTCCATTGATGAGCCTTTGGTTGATGATTTCAAGTATATAAATTCCTTGGAGGAGTTGGTGGGTCCCTACTTCCCTTTAGAGTATTCTAGCTTTGGGATAGTGTTTAATCTTACTGTGCACTTTAAAATAGAATATCTCCCACTTTAGAAGATTCATTTTCCCATGACTTTAACCAGGGAAACATTTCATTAGCTGCTCTTCCCATATCCCGAGGAGCTCCTAAAATGGAAGCCAACTTGTCTTGCACTGCCTGGAGCTCCTTCCCAACATCAAACGCCTAATGAAAGTGTTTTCCTCTGACCTCAAGCACTTCCAAATATTAAATGTGAAGAGGAAAGATTTTGCTTAAACTGCAAAGTGTTCTAGAAATTCAGGGGATGTGAGACTATGTGTGTATGTGTGCGTGTGTGTGTCTGCCCACACATGTGTGTTTTTCCTGTTTAATATTTTGGAAATAAATATAATAGTATGCCCAAACCCTTTCTAAACAAGGTTGTATAAATAAACATACCATTTTGACTTTATTGGTCCCCAGTTGTTAACCTCCAGGGTTCACTAGGAAGAAGTAGGAGGGGCATAGGCTCATTCCACAACTCAGAAGAGCTGTCGGCCTGAGGGAAACAGGGCTCCCACAGAAGCCCATGGGCAGACCCGGGCTCTGGGCATTGTGATGTCTGGGGCCATGAAACCTAAGTAGGGTTTCATGAGACAAAAGAGGGACAAAGCACATTAATTTTGATTATATCCCTGGTACTGAAGTAGTTTTAGGGATGACTTGGACTTAAAACCAAGCAGCTGTTCCATATTAGAAGTGTCCCCCTCTCCTGAGCAGCTGTGAAGAATCTTTGTTTTTAAATAAATATCAAAAGTAGTTCCCAGGGAAGTGGTATTAGAAACTTAGTGTTTGCTTTCTGCTGAAATATTTTTAAATCATCCTAAGATAAACACATGGGCACTCTTAACTACTGCTCAAATTTGCATTTTGCATAATTTACGCTTTGTTAAAAGTGTGTTAAGTATCCTAGGCTGTTAATATATTCATTATATTATCCACAATTTGCAATCGTTCCTCTGAGCTAACACCTAGTTTATGTGTGAACCTTGCTGAGATGAGTAGATACTGTGTTCTATGTGAGCAGAGCCCCCAGGAATCCTGCCATTTCCAGCCCGTGACAGCCTTACGTGGCGGGCCTGAGCCCCTCACCCAAGATTGGCTTTTTAGCAGTTGCTCAAAAATGCTCAGCATTGTCTTAGAGAAATGAGTTGGTTTCCAAAATTCTATACAGTATGGAGATCAACAAGTTATTGTTTTTAAGAAATCCATGTTATAATTAGTATGTAGATCCCAGGCAAAGTAAAAGTCATGAATTAGATTTAATTTCAAAGCATGATTGTGGAACACATCACTACCTATAGTTGCTTCTAAGCAACCATTCATATAAAGGTATAAAAATATACTTCTTGATTCTATAACTAGTAAAATGGAAAACTATGGCCGGCAAAGAACTGGGGAATCAGATTCACCACATGTAAAGATTCATGTTCTGTAAATAATATACTTCTTTGGATGAGACCTTTTGACATGGACCAAGTGCTGTCAGTTAGACTTTGTTTTTATTTTAAAAAATAATGATAAAATATTTCAATAACCCAGAAGAAAAGAAAAAATACAAAAATTACCCACAAATTTTAAAATTAAAATTTTACATTTTAAATTGCACATTTCAGATTTCTGACCTCAAGAATTATAACATAGGGGTGTTAGTTTTAAGGTTCTGGGTCCAATCCCCAGCACAAGGGGTGGGGGGAGGATTGTCATAAATCTGTGTTGCTTTTAGGTACTAAGTTAATGGTCATTTGTTACAGCAGCACTCAGAAACTAGAACAATCTACAATAGAGATGGTTTATAGATCAGGAGGGAAAGGATACAATAAGCAGAGTGGGACCAATCAATTATCCATAGAGAAAAAAAAAAGAAATTAGATCCCTCACATATATATATCATATACACAAAAAAATTTTGAAAATTCTAAATCCCTTCTTAACCTGTTAAAATCCCATCTTAACTTGTCCCAACCCTGTTCTTCTCTGATCCCTGTAATCACTGTCCTGAATTCTCTTTTCATTCCCTTGTTTTTACTTTTACTAAAAGTGTTGGTGGAGCCAGTTTTTCCTGAAGATAAGGAATCTTGGGCTGCATGGCTCAGAAGCTGCAGAGCCAGTGGCTGGGTAGGAGCACTCACCATGGTTTGGAGCCTCAAGTGCCACTCCAGTTGCGGGGCAGCTCCAGGTCTGGAGTGGGTGGCTCAGGCACTGCCGGCACTACCTCCACAACCTTCCAGTACCTAAGGAGAACTGCCCCTGGTAGATGCTCTGTGCCTCGATTCCCATGCTCAACCATTCGAGAAGGATGTGCTCCTTGCTCAGAGTCTACCGCCCGGGCTGCCCTGAGAGGTCAGACAACCAACCTTTTAGTGCAAGAAGGGCAGAAGTTACAGAGTTTTGATGCTTAAAGGTTCTTTTCTAAAGACCCATTTTCCCATTTTCTTGATTAATCATGCTAGAGAAAAGAGAGAAGTCTCCTTTAACTCTCTATAGAAAAGTTTATTACAACACTGGAATCAAAAGGAATGTAGCCAACAAATGTAAGAACCATGGTGTTATAAAGGTATGTCTAATCATTAATCAGAGTATTACATTGTTTTTCTAGATTTTATTTTTTGTGGCATTTGTCAGCTTTAATTTATAATGTGTTGTGATTTGTTTCTTATTCAAAATTAATATTCACATTTGCACCCAATTTATAGCTTTATATTCTCTTTCTTAAAGAGTCCCTCAAATCGTATAAGCTTCGGTCCTGCAAAACCCTACATACATGAAAGCACAAACATTATGTTTTAAAACTTTGTACAGATGCAGAATGTATTTGTCATTCTGTAGGTTTGGGGTTTTTTCCTTAAAATGTTTTCAATATTTATCCATTTTGATGCAAGTAGAACTTGCTCATCAACTGTAAGAGCACAACACAATTCTGCTTTTCCATTGACATATAGGTTGTTTCAGATTTTCACTATTATAAATGATGCTGAGGGGCTGGGTTGTAGCTCAGCAGTAGAGCAATTGCCTCATATGTGTGAGGCATTTCGTTTGATTTTCACACCACATATAAATAAACAAAATAAAATAAAGGTCCATCAACAACTAAAAAAGTTATTTAAAATAAATAAATGAGGTTCTTGTACTTGCGTCCTCATATATAAAGGCAAGAGATTTCTAGGGTATGTACCTCCTAGAAAGGAATTGCTCATCCACTAGAATGTACACCTTCCACTGTTCAGAATATTGCTCTCTACAAAGACAATAAGAATTTGTACCCTCACCTGCAGACTAAGAGCCCTTTTTTTTCTCTGTGTCCTCACCAACTCCTGGAATATTCAGATTTAAAAAAAAACGAGTCAGAAACATAATGACATACCAAAAAAAAAAGTGATAAGAGAGATAAATACTTTATAATATGCTAATTATTTGAATTTCTTCATATATATATTATATATAATTTCTTCATATATTATATATATATATATATATATCTTTATATATATATATAAAATCTAATTTCCTTTTTTTCTCTATGGATAACCGATTGGTCCTACTCTGCTTATTATATCCTTTCCCTCCTGATTTGTAAACCATCTCTATTGTAGATAGTTCTAGTTTCCGATTGCTGCTGTAACAAATAACCACTAACTGAGTAGCTAAAAGCAACACAGATTTACCACAATTCTCCTCCTCACATACCCCTTCCTCTGGTGCTGAGAATTGAACCCAGAACCTTAACACTGACACCCCTATGTTATAATTCTTGAGGTCAGAAATCTGAAATATCCAAAAAGGTGTTTTTAGGGCTGTGTTCCTTCCAGAAGCCCCAGCAGAGAATCATTTCTTTGCTTTCTCCAGGTTCTAGATGCCTCCTGCATTCCTTGGCTCCATCTTCAAAACCAGCAATGGTAGGCCAAGTCCTTCTCCCGAGGCTGTATTTTCAACACCAACTTCTACCTCCACTTCCTATTTTAAGGGCCCATTGATTCCATTGGTCCCAGCTGGGTTACATTGGGCCCACCACCCTCCAGGAAAGGCTCCATATTCTAAGGTTAAGTCAGGTGACTGGCAACAGACATTCCATCTGGAACATCAATTCCCCTTCACTGTGTAACCTAAGATCCAAAGGGCCAGGATGTGAATGTCTTTCCAGGGAAGAGGGAAGTGGCCTTATTCTGCCCACCACATGGATGAAGATTCCCCATGAGATTGCTGCCCTTTTTTCTCTTTTTATTATATCCCATTGATTTGTCTATCTCTGTGCCAATGCCACACTGTTCTAATTATAGTAGCTGCATAATAAATTTTATATCTGGAAGACAAATCTCATCCCTTTCCACATATGTGGCATTCTTCATTTTTTTCCCCTCAATATCCCTGCTCTTGTGACCTTCCATATGAATTTTAGGATTCGCTCATCAAGTTGCATAGGAAGTAGGTTTGGATTTTGCCCTAGATGTGTAGTTTAAATTGTTAATGTTTTTTTAAATGTTTTTCTTATGTCTTTCATAAATCTTCTTTATTAATTTCTGTTAAAGTTATTTATTTTATTGCTGCCATACCACCCCCAAAACTTCGTGGTTAAGCAAAACAGACATTTATTATTTCTCAGTTTCTAAGGGCCAGAAGTTCAGAAGCAGCTGAGCTGTGTGATCCTAGCTTGGGATCCTTCCTGAGACAACCAGGGCTGCAGTCATCTGAAGGCCCAACTACAGCCAGGGGACCCAATTCCGATACAGCTATTGGAAGGAAGTCTCAGTTTCTAACTAGCTGTGGGCCAGAGGCCTCAATTCTTCACCCTGTGGGCCTCTGCTTCAGGTTGCTGCAGTGTCCTCATGACATGGTGGCTGCTTCTACCCACAAGAGAGAGACCTAAGCCATAATATCTTATATGACCCAACCTTGTAAACCACACACAGTTATTTCTGTGATCCCATTGTATGTGCTCTAATATGTCCTATAAAGAATGGATCTTTTCTGTCCCAGATTAGACTTTGTATAGTGGAAAACAAAGAGAAAACAGTAGAAGAAGGGGAAATCCTACCAGCATCTTCAAGAGATACTATAGCATTAACTACATACTGACTATCAGAAAATAAATTAAATACAGAATCTTTAAACATTAAAAAGGCTTGTAATACTGCATTAAGCTCTACATTTTGAGCTGATTGTTTGGGTACTAAAAATGTAAAAGTTTGATCAGGGGTAACTACTGCTGCTGTACCATTATTTGACCCATCAGTGAATATATTTGGAGCATTCATGATAGGTAGGGGTTTTTCTTGTCATTTTTGGAAAAACTATAGGATGCTTAGACCAAAAAGACAACAAAGGATTAGATGGTAAGTGATTATCAAATGAAACATTAGATTTACACATGATTATTGCCCAAGTATTTAACTCATTAGCTAACTCATCAATTTGATCCATAGTATATGGAGTAATAATTTTATTGGGAGAAATTCCAAACACTCCCTTCGCTGCTTTTATTCCTTTGAGTATTAATTGTCCTACAGCCTCAGGATACCTAGTAAGAATAGTGTTAGGAGAATAAGATAAATGTATCCACAATAATGGACCTTCTTGCCAAAATACTCCTGTAGGAATATTTTTTGTTGGTAGTACAATAAATAATAAAGGCAAACTTATATCAATTCTATCCAAATGTATATTTTCCATATATGTTTCAATAATTTTTAATGCCTTTCTTGCTTTAGGAGTTAATATGCGAGGTGAGTTTGGATCTGATGGACCTTTTAGAATATCAAATAAAGGTCCCAACTCTCCTGTTGGTATGCCTAGATAAGGCCTTATCCAATTTATGTCTCCCAATAACTTTTGAAAGTCGTTAAGTGACTTGAGTTGATCTACTCGTATTTGAATTTTTGGTGGATGGACCATGGTTGAGGATAATAGAAATCCTAAATAATTAATTGGAAAATTTAATTGTACTTTATCTATTGCTATCTCTAGATTATAATTTTTAAATAAGTTTGTAAGTGTGGCATAACATTCCAGCAATATGTTTTTATCTTTATGTGCCAATAATACATCATCCATATAGTGAAATATTTGTAGTTCAGGATTTTGATTTCTAAGTGGCTGGATTGCTTTATTAACATATATTTGACACATAGTTGTACTGTTAGCCATCCCTTGAGGGAGTACTTTCCATTTATATCTCTGATCAGGACCTTCATGATTTAATGCAGGGATAGTAAATGCAAAACGTGGACTATCCTCGGGATGAATTGGAATTGAAAAAAAACAATCTTTAATATCTATGGCTAAAACATGCCAGGTTTTTGGCAAAGCAGACAATTGAGGAATCCCTGATTGAGCAGGTCCCATAATAACCATCTCATTATTAATGGCTCTTAAATCTTGCAATAATCTCCATTTACCAGATTTCTTTTTAATGACAAAAATGGGAGTATTATGGGGAGATATGGAAGGTTGTATATGTCCTTCCGCTAATTGTTGTTTGACCAGATCATGGGCTACTTGTATCTTTTCTTTAGTCAGGGGCCACTGAGGAACCCACACTGGTCTTTCTGATTTCCAAGTAATTTTTATTGTCTCAGTGGCCCTTTCTGAAAATCCAACCCATGTCTGTCTCTTCCTTGATCTATTTGAATTGGTGCTGCTATACCTTGTCCTTGTTTTCCTAATCTTTTTTCTTTCCTAAAACCTTGTCTAGCCCTAGTAGTGGGCGCATTAGGATTGATGTTATTTGTTAACGTCAAACCTAATTGATCTAGGACATCTCGTCCCCATAAATTTATAGGAAGATGATCCAATACATAGGGCTGTATAGTTCCCTCACATCCTTCAGGATCCTTCCAATCTAATATCATTGCACTTCTATGGGGATTAGTCGCCACTCCTAGGCCTCGAAGCGTTTGAGTGGCTTGTTGTAATGGCCAATGTTTTGGCCATTCCTTACTAGATATGATGCTAAGGTCTGCACCTGTGTCCAGTAGCCCATTAAAGTCGTGTCCTTGAATATTTAGTTTTAACATTGAGCGAGAATCTAAATTTAAAGACAGCATCGCCCAATCTACACCTGTGGAGCCTAATCCCCTGGAACCTCTTTTTACACTATGACTAGGAAATTTATTATGTAGGCTGGGTATTATTAACAACTGTGCTATTCTATCTCCAGGTGAAATTACTGATATACCTCTTGGAGAACTAGGTATAATTTTTATTTCACCTACATATTCGGGATCAATTACCCCAGGACTTATCATAAGTCCTTTTAATGTAGATGAACTATGTCCCAATAATAAGCCTACTGTCCCTTGGGGAAGAGGTCCTTTTATTCCTGTGGGAATGATTTGAACTCCCATCTCTGGAGTTAGTACTGCTCTGGCGGAGGCGCAGATGTCCAACCCTGCGCTCCCTCTGGTTCGTCTGATGAGAGATCTGATGGATAATGTGTCCTGGGCACTACCCTGATGCTGTTGCTGGGTTCCTCCATGGTGTTTCTGGGTTCCTCCAGTGCCCCGTACATTTGTGGTCGTGGGCCCCGGAGCATTGGGCCCCCCTGTCCGTTTTTTGGCAATGGAGCCCGATGCCTTTCTCCACGATATTGTGGGTAAATACCTGGTCCTTGTCCATTTTTTGATAACGGAGCACCCTCTATGGTGGTTTGAGAACGGCATTCATTAGCCCAATGTCTCCCTCTACGGCATCGTGGGCAAATACCTGGTATTCTATTCCTTTGATATCTAGCTTTGTTAAACCCTCCTCTTATGGGGCAACTCCTTTTAAAATGTCCTGTTTGTTCACAATCATAGCATGTTTTTGGCCTGGCATCTAAAGCCTGTTGTACTGCAGCTGCCAAGACTTGCCCTTGTTCATTAATATCTCTACATAATTTAATATATGTGTTTAAATCTTCATGTCTCCATGGTCTAATAACCTCTCTGCAGCAACGATTTGCTTGGTCATAAGCCAGTTGTTTTATTAATGGCATTGCTTGTTCCGTATCCCCAAATATTTTGGCAGCCGTTTGAATTAGCCTATCTACAAAGTCAGCATAAGGTTCATTAGCTCTCTGTATTACCTTAGATAGCTGACCTTGTAAATCTCCATGTCCTTGTAAAGTCTTCCATGCCCTAACTGCGTCTGCAGCAATTTGTGCATATATAGCAGGATCATATTCAATTTGTTGCCGCTGACCCTCATAAGGTCCTTTCCCTAGCAACATTTCTAGATTTCTTTGAGGGTAACCGGCCGCTGCATTTCGCCTAGCTGTCTCTGCACAAAATTCCTCATTGGCAACCTTCTATAACAAATATTGTCCTCCATTTAGCACAGATTTACACATGCTAGCCCAATCTGCTGGCGTCATGTCCAAGTTAGTAATGGACTCGACCATGCTCACCGTGAAGGGAGCTTGGGGACCATAGGTTGTTACAGCCTCCTTTAACTGCTTCACTGTTTTAAAATCTAAAGCACGGTGAATTCGCTGCCCTCCTGCCTGCTCAAGTACAGGGCATGCTAATCTTCGAGGTCCTGTCTCAGTATCCCAATTATCAACTACGGGGTTTGAGGGCCACTCAGCTATCTCTATCGGTGGGGCTGTTGGTTGAATTAAACCCTCTTGTGATAAAACGGAGTTAGTAACAGCCTCCTGTTGTGGCCTTTTTCCTAACAACCCCTTTTCCTTTAAATTTTCTTCCTCTGTCTGACTAGCTCGAGAGACGTTCTCTTTTGCTTGACCTAAAATGCCTTTCTCCATGTTCTGAACCTCTAACAATTTACTTAACATCTTTTCAGTTTGTTTTAATCTACTATAAAGATAACGCAACCCAATAAGATAACACAAAACAAAACCGAAACTGAATGAAGGAAAAACAGAATAAAAAATCGTTGTATCAATTTTCTCTTCCTCAGGGCCGACAAACTTCAAACCTTTAGTCAACCATTTTTTCCAGTTTGCCTGAGAAATTTCTAGGGATAGGCAGCTTGAAACAAAAACAAAATAAATCAAAAGGAGAACACATTGTTTTTTGAAATGGTCACCCATTCTCTCGCCTTCCCTCAGGGGCGAGCAATTTCACTTACCCCCAAGCTTCAGGCGTTCTGCGTAGGAGCCACCAGATGCCGCAGTCTCTGGCTGGGCATAAATCACGAGTCTCCACACAGCTTGTAGATTCAAACAGCAATTCTTTATTTCCGAACTCACAACGGCCTTCTACAAACAAGTTCTGGGGGAATCCACGTTCTCTGCCCAAATCCACTTCTGCCCAAATCCACTACTCTGCCCAAATCCACTCCGCATGAGCTTCTGTCTCCCAAAATATACTGTCTGACCCTAAGAACTCAAGAGGAACTCAGCAGCAGGATACGCCCTATTCTAAAGGGGAACACCCTAATCTCCTATTATGCTAAACTGCCCTATTCTAAAGGGGGAACACCCTAATCTCCTATTATGCTAAACTGCCCTAGTCCTTGAGCAAGGTCACCTTTCAGAAGTCCTTCCACTAGACAGCATGGGAGTAAGCTGGCAAGGAGATTGTCATACCTACTTGGCTGATGGCTCCCAGCAACACATAGCAGTCATATCAAATATAGGCGAGGAGTGCAGAAGTACTCCAAGTACAGAGATACTCCAATGCCAAGAAGGTGGTGGGGTAGGAGCATCATTGGGGATCACCTTGGAGACTAGTTACTCTGCTTACATTTTCTAGTGTTATTATAAATGGTTTTTTATTATATATTTAAATTGGTCATTGCTGGGATATAGAAACATTATTGGGTTTTGTATGCTTTTTTTTTTTTTTATACTGGGGATTGAACCCAGGGATGCTTTACTGTTTATATCCATGAGTTACATACCCACCCCTTTTTATTTTTGTATTTTGAGACAGGGTCTGCTAAGTTACTTAGGCCTCACTAAGCTGCTGAGACTGGCTTCAAGTTTGCCATTCTTGTGCTTCAGCCTCCCAGGTCACTGGGATTGTAGGCATGCACCACCATGCCCATTATTGTATGTTGATTTTTTTTTAACATCAACTTGCTAGACTCTTAGTTTCATTGTAGATTGTCTCAGATTTCCTGTATAGCCTATCATACTGTTACATAGAAATATGTATTTCTTTATTTCCAATTATGCTCTTCTTATTTCTTGCTTTATCACATTGTCTAGAAGTATCAATACAACATTGAATATAAGCAAAATTAATGAGAATGGCTATTCAGCTCCTGATCTTAATTTTTTTTAAAAAAGACTTTAAAGTTTCACCATTAAGTATGATTTTTTTCTTGTAAAGCTTCAACAAATTAATTTTATAAGATAAAATATGTTCTATTTCTTGTTTGATAATTCTTAAGAGATTATATATTGTCAGAAGCTATTTCTGCGTCTATTTAGATGAATGAACCACAGGACTAAAGTTTTACTTTAGACCTTATGGTTTTTTCTTTAACTTTCCAGTAGTGTGGCATATTGGTATTTATACATTAGTAGACTTTTTTAAAAATATATTTCTACGTTCCCATCTATCTCTCACTGTTTGTACTTTTGTATTTCCCCATGAGATTGCTGCCCTTTTTTCTCTATTGAGCAGAGTCAGTCATCTGACTTTCCTACAAGGAGTTCTGGAACTTTCCAGGAATGGCCAGACCTCCCTTTCTCTGCATATTAGAGCTGTGGCACCAGTTTTGGGGACCCTGGGCACAGTTATAAAGCCTTGATTATTAATGAGGACTTGAGCAAGCTTCAGTATGTGGAACCTACTTTACAGGAAGTAGGATTTCCTCATAGAAGACCTTAGCAGGTGGGGGTCTGAACCCAGAGAGGGAAGCAGACTGGCAAGGGAGGTTAGATGCCAGTCTGTTCCTCTACCCTTTCTTTTTTAGGTATTTTATGATACTGGAGATTGAATCCAGGCACATGCTACTACTGACCTACATTCCCAGCCTTTTTATTTTACTTCGACACAGGTTCTCACTAAGTTGCTGAGGCTGGCCTTGAACTTGCAATCCTCCTCCTTCTTGAGTCGCTGGAACTGCAGGCATGGCTACCATACCCAGCATCAGTAGACATTTTTTAAAAAGTTGAACCGTCCTTTACATTCTGAAATAAATTCTACTGAATCAAAATGTATTTTTTAGACCCTTCTGAATTTTACTTACGAATGATTTTCATAGTTTCTCCTCAGAGCTCAGCACAGTTCTGTAGCATCAGAGACTTCAGTAAATATTTTACAGAAGTTTGTCTGCAGAACCTTGGCGGGCAGAGCTCTTGGGTTCTCTTTCACTCTGGTGCTTTCTTTCTGCCACAGCTAGTGTTACTACTTCACTTAGTTATAACACCTTGAATAATTTATCTATGCAGGAAAAACTGAAAAATAAAAAGTAAGCTTGATCTATGTATTAGTCAGCTCTGTATCACTGTGAACAAAATACCCCCCCCAAAAAAAAAAAAAACAACTTAGAAGGGGAAAAGTTTACTTTGGCTCACAGTTTCAGAAGTTCAGTCCATCACGGTCCATTGATGGAAGGGTGTGGTGGAGGAACACGGAGACGCAGAGAGACAGGAAGGGACAACCCACCTCCTCCACCTGCCTACAGTTACCACCCAGTTAGTCCATTCAAATTAGGATGGACTAATTAGCTTGAATTTCTTATCAACCAATCATTTGACCTCAGAATATTCCTGCATTGACACAGGAGCTTGTGAGGAACACCTCATATTCAAATGATAACAAACTATATAGTGTAACCAGTAGCAAGTACTCAGAGACTGTGAATTTTTTACTCCTTCTCAGGGACAGGGGCTAAATATCTGCAACAGTAGCAATTAACATGACTAAAGATTTAAACCCACATGATATTCAATATTAGGAAAATCAAGAACTGGCAAGTCTTGGTTTGACGGGTATGTGTGTTGTTTGGTTTAAATTTGGGGTATTTACATAGGCACACCCAGCTATTCAGTGGTGTCTATTATAAGATAATAGAGTGCCCTCCTACTATAGGATACATTATAGACTGAGATCATTCTATCCGGTTAAAGAATAACTAAACAGGAAACAAATATTATATGTTAGGCATGAAGTATTAGGCTATTTAAGACATAATACGTAAATGAGATAGAAGTAGCCTCTGCCCTCATGAAATGAGGAAAGACTTTTAAGCCTCAGTAATCATGAACGAGTTGATTAAAAGGGGAAGTTTAGGATGCTACAGGAACCTATAGCAAGGGAACATAGCCTGATCCCAGGACTCAGGAAGAGTGTCCTAGGAAAATCATAATGAAGCCCTATTATAATGAAGACATGAAGGATGATTGGAAATTATTCTTATTCTTTACAGTGGGAAGTGTGTTCCAGGTTGAGGGATAGGTCCAGAAGCTGTAAGAAAAAAGCCAGTAGGGAATATACAAGGAAGTAGAAGTCCATCTGCCTGACATATAGTGTACCATATGCTTAGGAAGATAGGCAAGGGACAGAACTACCAACGGCTAAGGATTTTGGATCTCATACTAAGGGCATTTTCCATGACACCTTAAAAGAACTTGTTAAAGTAAATGTATTCAATGATACTTGTTAGAGCATGGTAAATAAGACTTTATTCGGGATTATCACAATAGATACAGATGCCACTGCAACAGGGTCATGCAATGAGGGAGAGAGAAAGGGCTCACCCTGAATACAGCATAGGTGAGTGAGAATTTATAGCCGAGGAGCTGGGTGGGGTCAGTGGATGGAAATTTACTAAGGGGAAATATCAGGGGTGAGGGGGATTCTGACCAAACCAACCTAAGAGGATTCTGGCTCAAGACAGGTCAGATGATCAGAAATCATCTGAAGATGAGGAACCAGGGCAGATGTCAGGATGGGAGGGTCTGGATAAACTGACTTATCAGGGTTCTTTTTCTTTAACTGGATTTTTTAAAGGAAGTACACCAATGGGCCTCGTAGAAAGATCAGAAGCCTAAATTTGGACAAGCAAAGAATCCTTTGTCAGGCTCCTTGCTCACGGGTGGAAACCAATGTTTATTGAATGATTCCAAACAAAAGTCAAATGGATGTCTTTCTCTCTTATGTGTCTCCTCAGCCAGTGGAAAACTCCAAACACTGCTTCTCTACTAGCTGTGGGTGGTACCGACTCCAGAATCCCCACACAAACAGATGTTGAGGACTATGGCCTGGGGGGGGGGAGTACGGGAAGACTGGCCTCAGAGCGGTGCTCACACCACAGGCCACAGCTTCTCCTGAGACTGTGTGTTTATTTGGGAGGCCATGGAAGGGGTGTGGGTACTGATTATGAAGAGAGGTCCCAATAGTTTGGTATAGCTGCACCAAACCCACTGTGCCTTGTTCCTGGCTGCAGCCTTTTGTGCAAATTTGGCTCTTGCTCAACCCTCCCAGCTAATCAACTTAACCTCTATCTAATCTATTACAAAAGGTAATATTTACAACAATACATACAACAGTAATGTTATCCTTATGGTGATGGTAATGTATATTAATGAACTATCTTTTCAGGTAGAAATCTTTTATGGCAGTTTTAACAAAATGTTTTTAAAAAGTGCAAGGGAAAGAATCAAAAAATGTGTGTTACGTTTTTAAATTTTTTGATTTGTTCTAATTAGTAGAATGTATTTTAATACATTGTACACAAATGAAGCACAACTTGTCATTCCCCGAGCCGAACATGGTGCAGAGTCACACTGGTCATGTAATCATACACATACCTAGGGTAATAAGGTTCGTCTCTTTCCACCATCTTTCCCACCCCCACACCTCCTTCTCTCCCTTCACTCCCTCTGCCTGATCCAAAGTTCCTCCATTCTTCCCTACCCCCTTCCATTATGGATCAACATCTGCTTATCACAGAAAACATTCAAACTTTGTTTTGGGGGGTTTGGCTTATTTTGCTTAGCATGTTAATCTCTAGATCCATCTGTTTACTGGCAAATGCCATAATTTCATTCTTCTTTTAGGCTGAATAATATTTAATTGTGTATATACACCACTTATTTTTTATCCATTCATCTGTTGAAGGAGTGTGTTATTATTAACAAATAAAAACCACCCAAAAAGTTGAGGATCATCTTAATCTAATGTAAACTATACCCCAAGATTGGACAGGCCAATAATTGGAATGCAGCATGTTAATTAATCTATTACTTTCTACCCATTTTTCAAGAAAAGGTAAAATCTTTGCAGGGGCAAATAATTTTCCTTTAATATAACTCTATGAAGGAGTAGTTCTAGGATTGTTACTAGATTCAAGTTCATGACAGATGGAGATGCCTTACCAGTAGGTCTAGAAAATTCCCTGGAAATGGGGGACTAGAGCTTCTGGGGTTTTGATGTCACTCTGAGAAGCAGTTTGGGAAGGGTTTCGGGTGGAGAGATGAAGTTCTTGTGAAGAAAACAGAATATAGGCATTAGGGGCAAATGTGTCGGGGTAGAGTCAGGTTTTAGAGGAGCAGCACAGATTTCAAGGGAAGATGACCCAATTTCCTTAAGTGACCCCTAATTTATCCTCCCTCACTTTGCCCCCTGCCTTCCTCTGCTCCTGCCCCGCTGCTTTTTCTTTCAAAGTGAAAAAAAAAAATCCCAGCAGGACTTATGGCTCCTTGGTTCCCCTGAATAGTGAAATAAGTACTCAGCAACAGGCATTAAGTACTTAAACCTTTGTTAATTGGTTAAGAAAAACAATTGTCACCATGGCCTTGCTCCCCTAGAGGCTGGGGAGAGAAACAATGGGGTTTCTTTCACCCTCCCACAGAAGCCCCTCAGGAGACCTCTTTGGAGAGCATAAGATTCTTTCCAGAACCTAGCCAAGTGTCCCTTGCCTCTGCTTTGGCCGCCCCTGTCCCTGGACTACTGCTACACTGAGTCCATGCCCTGTATCCTCAGGGATACAGGGATACTTCATTGGACTTTAATTTTTTTAAGAGTATGGGTTGTACGCGTACGCGTGCCTCACACCTGCATCCCTTAACACACTGAGTCATCTTGAGAGCAGGGACCTACGCTAGTTCTCCTCTGACCTGAGGGCTGATGCAGAGCAGGTGCTCAGGGAAGAGATCTCAACCTCCCTCACCTGCTCTCTAGGCAGAGGTTGGGCCCCTTCTGGCTGAGCCTTCTCCTCCAGGCCTTTGGGAACACTTTTTCATTTCTGAGTTTGTCTCTGCCATTCCATTGGCCACAAAGTCTCCATGAGAGATGGGGATGTCAGGTCAAGGCCAGAGAATAGTTTTTCTAAATTTCCATTTTGCCTGAGGCCACTTGCCTCAATGCAGCTGTGAGCCCAAGCCTTTGCACTAAGGGACTCATTTATACTAGCATTGTGTTTCTCAGTAGAAAAATCCATACTGGGGCTAGAATTGTTCATGCATGGTAAATAACAGCAATAATAACACATATTTCTTGAGCATTTTACTCTGTTCCTGCACCTGGGTTAAGTTGGTTTTTGTTGTTATTATTATTTTGTTTTGTTTTGTTTTATGCAATATCGTATTTAATCCTAACAACATCCTAGTAAGTCGGTACCATTCGTATTCCTTGATGAGGACACAGGTTTACCACCTTGCCCACACATAGCTGGCCTGCAGATCAGCTGACTTCATGATGATGTTGGAGGCAGAAATAAGTTTTCTATCCTGAAGATGTTGTTTTTCGTATATAGCAGTAATCTTTGGAAAAAACTAATTCTCAGCAATCAAAATAATTTACAAAAGACCTTTTCTATTTTCGAGGTATCCTGGCAAAGAGCTGGGATTTGACCTCTCCTGTCCCCGTCTTGTTTTCTTCTCCTCTTCCTATAGTTATGCCAAACTAATGGATCAAAACAAAAACCTGGTAACACACAGAGTTAGAAAATCTTATATACATGCTACTAGGCATCTAGCTAATTAAATAAATCTGAATTTTTTATTTGATTTTTAAACTTTTCATCCAGGATTGTGGTCTGTCTGTAGGGCTCTATGTTTATAGCTTATCTCCCTCAAAAAAAAAAAAAAAAGTAAAATATTTTAAAATCGAATTGGATGAGTTATAAGCATCTGTACTAAAGCTATTTATCTAGCTTCCCCTCACCCCTTGCCTCCCATCCCCCCCACCCTGCTTTAAAAAGGGAAAAACAGAATCTGTACACCCGTCACCATTTTCATAAAGTATTTATTTACCAATTAGTCAGCACTGTGAACTGGTTGATTTAATGATCTCTCATATGATTTATGCATAACTTTTATTAATTGAGCCTGTGGAGATGAAGGGCAGATATAAATTAAAGTGGAAAATGTATCACTTGTGATTCCTTTAAGGAAATTCAGTTCTCTTCAACCATCTGTGCCCTTTTGGTGGCGGTGGTAGATTTTTTCCCCCATACAAGGGTTTCCTGGATTTCAGGTAACAGGGTTATGTAAGTACCAGAGAATACCCACACAGGGTGGGCATTAGTTTGGACCTTTCCCACTTGTTAATATAATTAAAAAGAACTTTTATTGACCTGTAACTTGATTCTTGATAGTTACAGTATTTTAAAGAGAGAAAGCAATAAGCTTAAAAGGCAGCTTAGAATCTCCAGCCTTGCCATCAGCCAGGCAAACTGCTGCTATTTTTAGGCCATATCTGCCTTTGATTCAGACCCTTAGGAGGAAAACTGAAATAAGTTCTCAGCAGACATTAGGTCGTTACCCTACATATCTAGAACTCTTCAATAAATGATCCTACCTGAAACTGCTTCCACCCTTCTGCACTCAGCTCCTGAGACCAAGGTCTGTAGTACTGACAAATTAGTCCTCCATGCCGTGGTTCTTAACCTTGGCTGGCTGCACATTGAAGTTGCCAAGGGAGCTGTAAAAAAAATAAAAATAAAAAATAAAAAAAAAAAGTTGATCTGCTTGGGTCTCACTTCCAGAGACCCTGAGTAATTGTTCTGGGGTGTGGCCTGGCCATTGGGATTATTTTAAGGTTTCCCAGATGACTCTAATGTATAGCCAAGGTTGAAAATGACTGCTCTAGGGACAAGCACAAAGAAGAAAACTGGTAATAAATCACACAAATAAATTCCAACATGTCCTCCATTTTCAAATATTTCTACTAGCCTGAATAATGTATCCCAGGTGAATAATGTATTCCTAGTGATTCTTTGTTTCAGGAATCCCTTGAGCTTGTGTTTCTCTTATGGTGGGGGAAGGGGGGACCAAAAGAATATCTGTTTCTACCCTGGCTCACGTCTGAAAAACCAGAACATCGTGGGAGGCTGAGTGGCCTATCACCTCTGAGCCCTGCCTATAGGATGGAGCCTGAGAACTCACAGAGCAATGTTCATGTTTTAGTCAGCTTTTTCCCTGCTCTGATTAAAAGATCCAACCAGAACAGCTGTAGAAGAGGAAAAGTTTATTTGAGGGCTCACAATTTCAGAGGTCTTAGTCCACAGAAAGCCGGCTCCATTCCTTGGGGCTCAAAGTGAGGCAGAACATCATGGTGGAAGAGTGTGGCAGAGGGAAGCAGCTCACATGGTGATCAGCAAAGAGAGAGACTCCATTCTCCAAATACAAAAATATATCCCATAGCCAAGCCCCCAATGAACCACTTTCTCCAACCACATCCCACCTGCTTCCAGTTACCTTTCAATTAATCCCATCAGGGAATTAACCACTGATTAAGTTAAAGCTATTACCCGATCATTTCTCCTCCAAATCTTCTGGCATTCTCTCACACCTGAGCTTTTGGGGGCCACCACAACCAAACCACAACACCTCAGTAGTGCACACCCCTTTGTGATTTTCCAGGAATGAACATGGAGTCACACTGGTACTTCTCAGGCTAACCCCCTTGTAACATCTGTGAGATAACCAGCCAGCAACAGGAGCACCATTTGTGGGCAATGGAACAGTCCAGGTGCCACAGTTTGAGTGTATCCCCTCAGCGTTCATGTGCTGGAAACTTAATCCATTGGAGATAGAACTTATGGGAGGTTATTACAAATAGATAAAGTCATAAGGGAGGGACCCAGTGATGACTTTATAAGAAAAGGAAGCTTTATAAGTAAAGAAAGCAACTCCTGAGCTTAGAATTCTTTCTCTGTCTCACTGTGTGATACCTTATCAGGTGCCAAGCAGAAGCTGGCACCACACTTAGACTTCCCAACCTCTAGGACTGTGAGCCAAATAAACTATCTTTATATATTACCCTGCCTCGAGTACTTTGTTATAGCAACAGAAAATAGACTAAGACACCAGGGGATCAGAAAAATTTAGAGCTGAAAGAAATAAGTAGTCACACCTCTTGGAGTTGGGAATCACATCAAGAAACTACACAGTGTTTGTTCAAGAAGAAAAGGTTTTATTGTCCTCAGTTAGATAAGTGGCTCCTTTGGGGAAGTGAGTTTTCTAACCAGTGAACTGAAAACTAGCAACTAGAATACAAGTCATCTTCTAGTAAAGGCACTATTTTTACCCAGAGGCACATCTCTACCCCTGTGTTTGGACTTATGTTGTGGCCTGTAGCCACCTGTGTTGGTTGCCTTACCTTGTGACCTAAAGTTCACAGACCTAGTCCTTTTGCAATTCCTCTGCACCAGACTCAACAGAAACACAAGGCTGAGAGCAATAATTTTCACAGCAGCCTGGGCCTCGCCAACGTGATTTATGTGTTTTGACTTGGAGACTATATTTTAATGCTGAGATTTTTCTGATTATCTTTTTGTGTGCACCCGCTCACCACATGGGCTCTTAATTTAGAAAATATTCAGCAATTACATGTGGAATTGATACTTTACATAAAAGCAAAAACGGTGCCTCTTATGTATGTAACTGAAAAAATTTTGATGTCTTTTATTTTTCTGGCAACAGAGATACGTGACCCAAAGAAATGGCTCGTTATTTTTCCTTTTCTGTGAGATGAAATGTTCTTAATTCCAAAGTGGATCTGCCCCCTGAATGAAGGGCACATGGTGAAAGTTTGGGGTTCAGCTGTCCTGAAACCTTAATTGATGAAATTCCATTACTGATGGCTCTGAATCAAATCTGAATCAGACTTAAACTAAATCTAAAATTTTGTGAAATTAATTTTGATGTCAAAATCAGATATCTTGGCAGCTTCATAGAGCATGATTCTTCCAGGAACCGCTACCTTGACAATTGATTACCTAAATATTTAGCAGTTTGTATAAACAACACTCTAGTAAAATCATTTGGATGGATTTAAAAAAAAATGAATGGGTATGTTGATTTCTTCTCTTGCCAAGTTTGTCTGATGCCAACAAAGCAAGAATTTTGGCATTTTTGCTAAACGGCCACTTTGTGATACAGAAAAGTAATGTCAACCAACTATAACAGAAAGGGTCGATATAACTTTTTACATCTGCCTTTGCAACTGTATACAACCTGGGTTTTTAGGAGTGTTGTGTTGAATTCCCACTAACACAGGTATAGGAAAGAAAACAATATTCTCAAACATGAAACCATGGGGAATTTACGTCTTTATGAGCTTGGTCAAAATATATCTCAAACTTGTCACTTTCAATAGTTAATTTTTTTTAATACAACCATTGTCCAAATTATGTACATACACATGTTCATATATAATAGGTATATATTCAAAGTCATTTACTTCCAATGTCCTTTGTGTGTGTATATTTTATGTGTGCTTAACAAAAATTAGAAATACATGTGTATGTGTGAACGTATATACAGATATATACGCACTGTTTTATGGGCTGCTAGAAGAAAAAAGGTCATGACACCACATTTGTTCTCCACATTTAAAAGTGAACTCTATCAAACTTGGCCTTTGGATACTTTATTACTTCTCCCTCCCTATTTGGAATCTTTTTTTTTTCCAGTAGCCTCAGGCATAGATAATTTTTTCTTTCCTTAGGAAAATCTATTGACATAATTATTAATTTAGGTTTTTGATTGCTCTCCTTTGAGCACCACCAGACTCCTGTGGACTTAAGAGCTTGTACAGTATCAATATGTGCCTGCAATTTTAGACCTTCACAGAGGCTCATCTCACTCCCAGGAAGCCTAGAACTCTTGAGTCCTGTGTTAAAGGTACAGGGGGCTCGTATTTCTCATGGTTGTGCTAAATGAGTTCAAACCACTTTCTCTGAGATCAAAAATTTTAAAAATCAAAGCAATGCCAGGGTTGTAAACCACACCCTTTCATATTTCAGTGGAAGACAGAGATTTTCTATGAAAACATGAGGTTAGTTATAACAAAGGGTGGATAACGTATTTGTCATTTGTCAGGCCTGATGTGGCACTGGAAGGAGAGGCAGAGCATAACAAAGATATTCTCTCTCTCTCTCTCTCTCTCTCTCTCTCTCTCTCTCTGTGTGTGTGTGTGTGTGTGTGTGTGTATCATGGGGAATTGAACCCAGTGACTTGCACATGCTAGGCAAGCTTTCCACCACTAAGCCAAAAATCCAACTCTATTTTTTTTCTTTTGACAAATTCTCCCTCAGATATTCTGACCCAGAATCATAGAACTTGAGGATTTAAAGAGATGTCTTAGAGACCATTTAGTTCAGCCCTCTTGTTCTGCAGGTGAGCAACTAAAGCCCAGAGCATGCATTTGGCCCCAGGCCATCATACTTGGTGGTTAACTTTCTTCAGGTCTCTTCCCCAGCGTTCTTCTAGAACATAACTACAAAATGCACCAATAGTTATGTGTTGGAGTCTTTAAAAATACTTGAGCCTGATGGTAGAAATCTGGAACCAGCTGCAGGTGATTTTCTTTGTCACGTCTACTATTTGCAATGAGCATGCAGTTATCTTTCAACTCAAGGCATATGATCTCTAATGTATGTGGTAAAACTGCCCTTATATGTGTCCTTCTGTTGATAGAAGTGCTTTCTGAAGATGTTTCAGATGGGACAAGGGAACTATCCCTAATATGCTTCATAATGGATTGATGGTGTAGGGTCAGCTTGGCAGGAATACTGAGATTCTCTTTAACAAGCCCATTCCCCATGCCCTAGGTGACAAGGGGTGGGAACCAAAAATCTGCAGAATTTTAGACAAAGAGGGAACATTAAAAAGTCTCTCCAAACCCCTAAATCAACCCACAAGAACAATGAGGTTCAGAGGAATGAAAAGGCAGACCATCGTTTCTGCAATTTTAGAATTGCAGAAAATTTATAATTTTAGGTCAAGGTAAGTGTTTTAGTTCATTTAAGCTGTTATCACAGAGTATCTTGGGCTTGGTATAATTTACTTGGTAATTTATAATAGACAGTAATTTATTGTTCACAGTTCTGGAGGCCAGGAAGTTCAAGATAAGGCATCAGCAGATCTGGTATCCCATGATAACCTGTTCCTCATAAATGGCAGTTTCTGTGTGTCCTCACATGGCAGAAGGGTTAAAAGGGGTGGGGTGGGGACAGTCCTCAAGATCTTTCATGAGGGCACTAATCCTGTTTTCATGATATCATCACCTCCTGACCTAATCACCTCCCAAGAGTTCCTCTCTTGACATCATCACCTTGGGCATTAGGTGTCAAAGGGACACAAACATTCAGATTATAGAAATGAGTGAATGAATTGGCAGAGAAAGAAAAGAGAAGGCAAGGGCTGGGGTTGTGGCTCAGTGGTAGAGCACTTGCCTCACATGTGTGAGGTAAAGGTTCAGTTCTCAGCACCACATGTAAATAAATGAATAAGATTAAGATCCATCAACAACTAAAAAATTTTTAAAGAAAGAAAAGGGAAGGCAATTTACATTCATTGAGCACTGCCTGAGTACTTGGCTCTGGGCCAGGTGCTTTTTGACTATCTTATCCTTTCACCGGTCTCCCTCACAGACCATAAGGGTCACAAGGGTAGGATCATGTCCACACTGTTTCATGTTGCATCCTTGGTGGCTGTCCCACAGCCGTGGCAGATGCTCAGTATGTCTGACTGTTTGAATACATTGAATGAGTGAATCCCTCACCAGCTTTCAGGAGAGTTAGCATCTTAGCATCTCCACTTTGGAAATGATAAAACTGAGGTGCAGTGACCCAAAGAGCTTAATCAGGATCACAGAGTTTACCAAAGTCATCTGGCTCCAAACCCCACAACCCTTTGTACCCATCAGTACAGAAAAGGTACTTCACTAATCAGATCCTGAATTCTGACTTTTACTGACTCGTTCTCATCTCTTTGCAAGAACTGGAAAATAGTGACTTGAGTGAGATCTGTCATTCCTAACACATTATTATTCTCACAGAACATACTGAGATCCACTTACAGTATGCTGTGAAGTATCATAAGTAATTAAAAGAGAACTGCACATCTTAAAATAAATGAGCTCCATACACTTGAACGTGATGCACCCTTGGCTTTCCCTTGCTTTGTCTCCAGCTGTCTCTGATGTGCACCCTGGTAGTCATTAGTCAAGAGCATCTGTAAGATTTTCCTCTATCGTGAAACATCTGACCCTTTTTCGTAGAGAATCCTTATTGTTTCATGGAGCTCAGTGATGTTGTACAACCCGATGTGCACAGTGATACTGTCATGAGATTCTGATAGGGCTCGCAGGCAAACTACACTGAACCCTGGCCTGCTCCATCAGAATCATTTATTCCCCTGGTCTCTGTGGTCGGGGGGTGGAGTAAATACCTCATGTGGCCTATCTGAGGTTTATATATGACTCCCTCTCATCCCATCCCCACCCAAACCACATCCTCCTGCCCTACCACAGCCACGGCCACCTCCACAGCCAGAGAAAGAGAAAGGCTGTAGAGAGCACACTGTAGATAGACAGCATGGCTAATGTGCAGGGAGGGAAGAGCTGAGAGACAGGGAGAGGAGAGATGGTGGGGTACAGGGATGCAGGAGAGGGGAAACCCAGGCTACATGGTTTTAGTCCCTAGAGTACCTGAGGCCAGATTCGCAGATTGCTGAACCAGATTTGCATACCTTCATCTGTCACTTTGTTGTCTACTTTCCTGAAGGCCACGTAGTATTGGGCAGTGATGGTGATTATTAAATCCTTATTGGCTGCACACGGCCTAGCTAAGAGGGTGCTGTGGAGCCAGCCTAAAGACCCGGTCATATCGCAGGTTCCACAGAACCTGTACAGGAGAACGACCCAGAAAGGACAGAGGCTCTGTCGTAGACTAGCCATGAGATGTTAGGCAAGTCCCTCATCCTCCCAGAATCTAAGTTTCAGTCTCTGCAAAGTAGGAAAAATAACCATCATTTTGTGGTTGTGGTGCAGAGTAAAGATAGTGTATGCCATTCATAAGGACAGTCCTTTACATGCAGAACACTTCCAAAAAAAACAGTAGTAGTTCTTTCCTGACAGCCTTAACTAAAGATGGCCAGATGGTTAGAGGGGGAAATCTTACGGCCACTAGGGAGATGAATTGCCTGGTACAACTTTGGGACAGGCAAGACTAAATTATGATGAGGTAGAAGCCATTACATCTCTGCCACCTCTTAATTTTGTCCCTCTGCTCCTTATGTATTATTCCTAAGTGTTAAGGGTGTTCCCTGATATCCAGGGCCCCCATTGCCAAAGAGCATGCCGTCTGAGCCTTTGTAGGGTTCCCTTCTTACTCTTATCTTAACCCATCCTGTAAATCACTCCACTAATCCAGATAATGAATGAGGCTTCTATAGTCATTTTTGCTTTGAATCCATTTCTAATACAACTACATATTATTAGGGGACTTTTGCAGTCAAAATGCCTGAATCTAGATGTTTCCCACACTTTTACCACCTATAAGACCTTTATTCTTCTTGCAGATGCTGCATTTTGACACTTAAATCTTTTCCCAAGATTATAATTATTTTGTTCTAATTAGCCTGATTGTGAATCTGGATGGATTTGTTGGGATATTACAAATAATCCCAGAAGCCTTATCACAATCTTTTGGAAGGGCAACCCTCCACTAAGCACTCCAAATGCTGTCATTTCCGGTACCAGGCCTGAGAGAGGGATGGCCCATGAGCCCCTCACATCTCATTCTGTGGGGCCTTCTGTTCACATTTCCCATTCCCAGTCCCTCTGCCTTCTCTTACTCCAGCAGGCATTTACCTAAGTTCAGCTGGCCTCTGAGTACAACGTAAATCGTGCAGAACGGCGTTTTTAAGTGTTCCACATACCTAAGCATTACCACACATTCCTAATTGGACTTGATTTGGCCATGAAATTCCTTAATTCTGACTGTATGTTTTCCCCTGCCCATAAGGTTCATAGGGGGAGGTACACTTTTGAATAAGCATCTGTTCCTCTATTTTTTTTTCCATCCTCTGCCCCCACCACCACTACCCCACACACCTCACTACCCTCCAGGGTCCAGAGCAGGCCCTGGGAAGGCGTAAGGCAAACTGCGTGCTGATTAGGCTTGGGAAGCCAAGGATCTCACTGCACACAGGCCTACAAACTTAGAGTCCTTCAGAACCAAGTCCCTTCTCTTGCTGGTTCCTGCTAACTAGGTGCTGGGCACTACTTCACCTCCCTTGACCTGCCTGGGGTTGGTTTACTGTCTGCATATTTTTCTGCTTAGTCAGGAAAACATGGCTGAGCCAGGGGCTCCCTTTTAAGAGTGTGGCAGAGGATCTTTGGCATTCCCATGCCTCACTTTCAGCCATCCCGTCTCTCTCAGGGATCTCCTCACGGTCCAGGTGGGATGTAGAGGCCATCCATCTCTCTTCTACTACAGAGTCACCTCTGCCATGCTGCTTCTCCTCCCAGATTCATAAGCCAAACCAGGAAGGACCTGAGGAGGTTAGAGCACAGCAGTGGGCAGGCCTGTCTTGGTTACCTGACCTTCCAGAGTGCCCCTGGATCCGGTCTGTTGTCCATACTGGGTTCTCTACCATCAATCCTGTGAGTCCCTGATTCCCTCCCTTGAGTTCCCTTATTATTTAAGATGATCCCAGTTGGTTTCTGGTGACTACAACCAAGAACCTTCACTGATTCTAGTATCAACATCCAGGTGAATGAACTTCTGGCCAAGTAGATATAATAGCATCTATTACTGGTGGTTCTCCAGCCAACACTTCCAGTTCTGTTGTTCAGCTGTTTGTAGCTCGTGTAACTAAAAGATTGCATTCTAACACAGTGAATTAGAATAAGATGGCCAGAGAAATATCAGGACAACATTGGATCAGGGAACAAACAATTCTAAACGGGTCCAGTTGTGCAACCTATTTCTTAACATAGCATCTAAAAATTGTAATCGTAACATTTGGGGACATCTAAAATGACTGATTTTGCAGAAAATATTTGTTGTTTAATTACAGGATCATATGGGTCTTTTGGCAACCAACAGATGCCAAAACAGACTTTAAGCACCATCTTGAGAAACTTGTGATTTGCTTAGTGTGCTTTTAATTTAAAGCATATGGTTCCACATTCAACTGCAGTGTCCAAAATGAAGACATTAGCAATGAATCACTCTATTGGAGAAAACACAGCGCTCCTGGACCAGGTCTTCTGGTCTGTGTACTCAAATGGTTCTGTTTAGAGGGATAAACACAAAGCTGCTCTCCCTGCCTCAACCCCGTGTTCCTGGGATGCATGTGACATCAAAGGGCCTCACGAATAAATTCTCCTGCAATGTACAGTGCTTGGCACCACAGCCCCCTCCATCTGAATAAACAGAGCGCAGTCTGGTCACTGGAAAGTAGGATTAGAGTGATCAGAAGGCTGAAAACATCATTTATTTTGTGACAGCTCTTCCTTTTTCAGTCTCTTGGTCCCCTAGTCTAGCCTGATGCTTCACGGCCCCAGGAGAACCAGCCATCCTATGTGGAACTCTGAACTGCAGTCTTTTGGCTGAAATACACACTCGTGGCTGCAGGCTGTGGGCCTGGGTCCCTCGAGGCCACATGGAGTGTGCCTGCTGACAAGGGATGCCCAGTGAGTACAGCGGTGTGGTTAAGGATATGAGCCCTGGAGTTAAATGGCCCAAATTTTAATCACTCAGCCGTTTCCTAGCTATGTAAACATGGGTAAAGTGGTCTTGAGCCTCAGTTTCTGGATGTGTAAAATGGGAATTATACAAATCTTCCAGAATTACTGTGGGAATTCAATGAAATTACCAATGTTCAGAGCTGAACTGATAAGCCAGCTATGCTGCTCCATTTTACTATTGTGTTATTAAATACAGGACCCATTCCACCTCCACCTCTTGGCCTCAAGGGTTTTCATGCCTCTTTTTAAACTCAGTGACATTTACTCAAGTGCCAACTGTAGTTCAGGTTCTAGTTGATAAATGCTTTTAAGCCCCAGTGTGTTGAGGGACTACAAAAATAGCTTTCATATTTCTCTCTTCTTTTTATTCTACATCCTGCCTGTACAAGATCACTGTAAAGACATTTCTCCTCACACCCTGGTCATATCTTAGCCACCCTCTGTCTCCTCACTACCCAGGAGACTGGCCTAGATCAAACGAAGGCACAGAATTCTATAAGGACTGGTACCACCTGTTTGGCCATTCTCTGGGCAGCTACATCAAAGGAGACAAGAATTCCAGAAAAGAGCTCTGGTAGAAAATCTCCTCTCCTCTCAATGATTTGTGAGCTCTTTACATATTAGACATGGTGTTCTGTTGTTTCATGTGACTCTTACAAATATTTTTTTCACTTCATCACTTGCCTTTTAACTTTGTTTTTAGGTTCTTTTTGTTGTTGTTTGCATGCTTGTTTGCACTGTTAAAGGGGTGTTTGGGTTTGGGATGTGTTTTTTTTTTTTTTTTTTAATTTTAATGTAGTCAGCTCCACATTTTAAAGTGTCTACCTTTGGTCTCATGCTTAGAGAGTTCATTCCTGCCCCTACAATTTTATGTATAACTGTATTTCTTTTCTATTTATTTATTTTTGAAATGCTGGGGATCAAATCTTTTTATCATTTTAAAACTGTTTTTCATGTTGAAATTGAATAATCCTTGAAATGTATATCATGAAGTGATTTAGAATGTCCTTGCTCATATTATAAACTTCGTAAGTCAAGAATCATTGTTGATTATTGTCCCCACTTGGAGGTCTTGAGTGCCGCTTTGCCACAGGCATGGCTCGTGGAAGTCACCAGTAACCATGCGTGAAGACTGTCCCTTGAACGCAAGCCACCAGGGAATCCTGAAGACAATCTCTTAGTTATATATAGTTGAATGACTTGTTGCAATTCACTTTAATGGTTTAGCCTTTTAATTTGGCTCTTCTGTTGCATTTCTAACAAAATTTGGATAGAGTGAATCACTGCTGGTTAATGGGATTTGTCTTACTTCTCAAGGGCGTTAGGGCAGAAGAAAGGTCAAATTCACTCTCGGGTCTTTTCCACTGTTTCTGCTGTTCCCACTCCAGCCAGCAATTTCATCGTCTCAACCTGGACCACGGCAATGTCCTTTCTGGTCCTCTCCCTTTTACTGCTTCTCTAATTTATTCTACATGCCACTGTCAATTTCTATATGCCATTCTTCTGATCAGAGGCCTCAATGACTCCCCAGGGCCCCTGGGATAAAAGACAATATCTTTAAAAATTCACATTCACATTTTATTTCATCTCCAGCATAACGTTACCACCTCCCCTGGTACACATGTACCTGTGGCTAGCCAGTGCTCAAGCCTCTGATTTTTATGGGTAGCTTCTAGGGAAACTTAGTCACCTCCAGGATTTTTCATCGTCTCTCCTTAATAATTAATTCAGGCTTCTCCTTTTTTCCTCCTCTTCTCTTAGCCTCTTCTTAGCCGTATTTTAAAGCACTTTGAGACTGTACCTACTGTCTATATTTCCTCTCCTGAAGAATCTTCTTAGCACCCCTCACTCCTGAAACACATTGTCAGGGTCACTATAGATCTCCAGGTTGCCAGATCCACCAGCTTTCTCTATCCTTTTCTTATTCCACCTGTCAGCAGCATGTGAGGAGGCTGACCTCTGTGGTCTTTTTAAACTGCATTCTTTTCTCATCTTCTATGGAGACTCACCCTGCTGGCTCCCCACAAAATATCATAGCTTCCCCCTATTTTCTATCAAATCCTCTAAACCCTGGAATTCTCCAGACATCAGAGAACCTTGTTTCCTACACCCCCATCCTCACCCCATCAACTCCCCAAACCTGAAGTTCCCTTGATGTGCTGATGACTCCCCAGTGCATGTACGCAGCCAGCTGGGTTCCCTGAATTCCAGAACTGCCCAGGGAATGTCCCACCCCACATCTCTTCTCAGATGTTTCCCAGGCATCCACACTTTGCTTGTCCAGAGCTGAACACAATCTCCTCACCATCTCAGGAAACTCAATCCTCCCTTGGTCTTTCCTGTTTCAGTAAATAGCATCACCATCAACCAGGAATCCAAGCCAGAATTCTGGAAGTCTTTCTTCTTATTTTTTAATCTTTTTTTATATGTTCTTTTTAGATATGTATGACAGTAGAGTGTATTTTGACAAACACCTAGGTATACTTTGACACATGTATTTTATACATACATGGAGTATAACTTCTACCTTCTAATTAGGATCCCATTCTTGTGGTTGTGCGTGATGTGGAATTACACTATTCGTACGTTCATATATGAACATAGGATAGTTATGTCCAATTTATTATACTATCTTTCCTATTCCCATCCCCCTCTCTCTCTCCTCCATTCCCCTTTGTCTAATTAATGAACTTCTATTCTCCCCACCCCCAACTTGTTGTGTGTTGACATCCATAAATCATTTGGCCTTTGGCTTTTTGGGATTGGCTTATTTCACTTAGCCTGATAGTCTCCATATCCATCCATTTACTAGTAAAAGTTATAAAGTCATTCTTTTTTTGGCTGAGTAATACTCCATTGGGTATATGTACCACATTTTCTTTATCCATTCATCTGTTGAAGGGCACCTAGGTTGGTTCCATAGCTTAGCTATTACGAGTTGAGCTGCTATAAACACTGATGTGGCTGTGTCACTGTAGTATGCTGATTTTAAGTCCTTTAGGAATACGCCAAGGAGTGGGATAACTGGGTCAAATGGTGGTTCCATTCCAAGTTTTCTGAGGAATCTCCATACTGCTTTCCAGAGTGGTAGTACCAATTTGCAGCCCCACCGGCAATGTATGAGCGTACTTTTTCCCCACATCCTCAACAACATTTATTGTTACTTGTATTCTTGTTAATTGCCATTCTGACTGGAGTGAGATGGAATCTCAATTTAACCCCTATCTCTCAAACTGCACAAAACTCATCTCAAAGAGGATCAAGGTCCTAGACATTAGACCAGAGACCCTGAGCTCACTAGAAGAAAATGTAGGCCCAACTTTCCATCATGTTAGCTTAGGAACCTACTTCCTCAACACAACTCCTAAAGTGCAAGAAGTAAAATCAAGAATCAATAAATGGGATAGAATCAAACTAAAAAGTTCTTCACAGCAAAGGAAACAATCAAGTACACAAAGAGAGAGCCTACAGAATGGGAGAAAATCTTTGCCACCTGCACCTCAGAGCATTAATCTCCAGGATAGATAAACAACTCAAAAAACTTAACACCAAAAAATAAAATAAAATAATCAATAAATGGACAAAGGAACTGAACAGGCACTTCACAGAAGAAGAAATACAATCAGTCAACAAATATATGAAGAAATGTTCAATATCTCTAGCTGTTAGAGAAGTGGAAATCATTCCTGATCGTTCCCTTCCCCTCACCTTGCACATCCAATCCATCAAGTTTTGTTTTGACCTTCTTCACACATCTTGATTTTGTTCACCTCTCTGCACTCTCACCACCCTGGTCCAGATGACCATCGCCTCTAACCTGCAGTCACCTCCTCACTCGACTCACTTCTATTCTTGTTCACTGCATCTGTGGGATTCCCATCAGACAGAGTGATCTGCGTTTAAAAAACAAATTAACTCCTTTATGGCTTATTTTTCCTCTTCTCCTTCAATAGCTTCCCATGGACTTAAAATAAAATCCAAAGCCAGGCACAGTGGTGCATGCCTGTAATCCCAGCAGCTTGGGAGGCTGAGACAGGAGAATCGCAAGTTCAAATCCAACAAAAGCAAGATGCTAAGGCATTCAGTGAGACCCTGTCTCTAAATAAAATACAAAATAGGGCTGGGGATATGGCTCAGTGGTAGAGTGCTCCTGAGTTCAATCCCCAGTACCCCCCCCCCAATAATTAATTAATTAATTAAATCTAAACTTCCTGTGTGGCTCTTAGAGCCCTAAGTGACAATGTCCATAACCTTTCTCATGACTTCCTTATTCACTACAGCCCAACAGCACTGCTCAGGCCTGATCTTCCTCAATGTCATAGAAGTGCTATGTGCACTCTCTGTTCCTTCAGCCTGGAATGCACCTATATGCCCATGTCTGCCTCTCTTTATGTGACCAGATTTATCTCCTACCACCGTTTCCTTTAGTTCCCTTTGCTCTATAATTCTGACTTAAAACAACCTATTTGTTTCCTTTTCTGTGTAAATGTCATAATTTGTAATGATTGACCTGCTTATTATTGAACTCCATTCAACACTAGGATGATTGAAATCTCTCTGAAGGTCTGAGTCATGTGTGTCTTGCTCCCAGAGCAGCTCTAGAATATGACTCATGGAAGACAAGCTATGATGAGTACGGCTCTGGGCTTAGTAGTGTGGGGCTGGGGTTGGGGGGTGTTTTACAGAAGATTACTCTTCTGTAATCTTCCGTAAAAAAAAAAAAAAATATATATATATATATATATATATATATATATATATATATATAAAATATTTTTATATATATAAAAGTCATAGTAAATATTCTTTTCTCTTAATAAGCAATTATAAGCTGGGAAGGAAAAGTGTTCGTGAGTAGAAATTTATATTCCTACTTTTCTCAATTATAATAAGTTGAATTATATGATATTGTTGCTTTTAGTTTGTTACTATCCAATAATAATTTCTAGGTGCAAACTAAAAACTAGTTCAAGAAAGTCTAAACATATAGTTGAAGCTACTGTCTCAGAATAAATACGATGATAATGCAGAAACAATGCCCACAACTCACTGGCTTAAAACCATAAAGGTCTCTTTCTCCCTAGTGCTACAGTTTGTGGGCTGGCTATGGCTCTGCTCTGTCACCTTCCCTCCCGGTCCCAGCTCTGTTGGAGCAGTTTCTAGCCATATCCTCACTATGGCCAAGACTTGGCTAATAATATTCTAGTTTTTGCCTAGAAATGCCTACACCCTTTCACTGACTAAAGGAAGTCACATGAGCTCAGAGCTCAACAGGGTGGGGATGTGAATTTTTCTTCTGGGAGAAGCCCTTGGGGAGGAGAACAGATATATTTAGTGTAGCCAAGCATGGTAGTGGTGCATACCTGTAATCCCAGTAACTCAGGAACCTGAGGCAGGAGGATCTAAGTTCTAAGTTCAAGGTCACCTGGGCAACTTAGCAATTCCCTCAACTGTCTCAAAATAAAAAATAAAAAGGGCTGGGGATGTAGCTCAGTGCTAAAGCACCCCTGGGTTCAATCTCCCCAAAAAGGAAGGAAGAAATATTTAGTGTAAAAGGAAGAATAAAGTCTATCCTAGTTATCTTGAACAGCTACTGCTTTCACCCAATAGTAGTAGCTATGTACATTTCAAATCTGTGTCCCAGCATACACAGGACTAGGCTTATGCCATTTAGCCTATTTATATGTCAATATTATAAAAATATCAACATATGTTCTGACCTGTATTTAACATTTTATAAGTAATTGTAGGCTTTTAGGAAGCTCTAGTAAACAAAAAATATAGAAATCAGGAATTCTATAAAGTGACATATTTCTCTGCTGATTCAAAATATTTGTTTTGTAAAGAGTAAATAATATCTTTAAAGGTCACTGACTTTGGGTGTTCTGTTTCAAACTTGTTTACTTTTAAAGTTACCTAGAGTTAAAATTCAAGGATGATTGAGGTTGCCTAAAATTTAGGGATCAGGGCATTTCTAGAGGATTACTATTCTACAAAGCTAATCTTATGAGGTAAAGAGTAATCACAGATGTTAGGGGGGTTTGGGTACATATGGATTCTGGGCTAATTTCATCATTTATTTGCTTAACGTACTTTATCTTTCTATGAGATACTGATACTTATAATGTATAAGCATCATAGGCTTCTCAGTACAGTTAAAGACCACAAAAGAATTGGCAATCAGTTAATAGACAGGAAAAGGGTAGCATTTTGTAAATTTTACTTTGACTTTCTAATGGGATCCAAAACCCACCAAGAGAAGGTCCATCACTGCCAAACAGCATTTCTCATACCATCTCCTTTGCTTCTCCAGAATCAGTCTTCAGATCCTTATTGTCAAAATGTCCTTTAAGTGGAAGCTTTCAGACATAACTCATAGTGAACAGCACAAAACTTTCCTTTTGGTCCCAGTGTGTTCCAACTGGCTCATTCAAGCCTGAAGTATGTGTGTGTGTGTGTGTGTGTGTGTGTGTGTGTGAGAGAGAGAGAGAGAGAGAGAGAGAGATTTTTTCAAGCATTGCTAGGCTCTCATGAAATTAACCATTGATCTAAAAGTCAGAGATGCAAATCCTGAGAAAACTGGAAGCATTCCAGGGCCCACAATGAAAAGTTAATTACCTAAGGAAAACTACAAGAAAGACTTTTGTTTTCCACCAAAATCTCCTCCCCAGGCTGTTAGCTATGTCGTACATGGGCCCAATCGATATATAAGCGCTTGAGAACCAAAGTCCCTTGGAATAAATTAATCTGTCAGGGAAAGAAATAAACAAAGAACAAATTAACATGTTTTAAGACATTGCTTAAATTTTCATAAATATAGACCTTGAGATGGGATGATGAGTTCCCAGGAGTCAGAGCTAATATTTGGTTGTAATTAAGAGTTGCTCTTTCATGTTTCCTCTGATGTAGGTGGGAAATCACCCACGTGTTTGCTGAGTTCCTGGCTCATGCTTCCTCACAAATGCCACTGTTTACTTCCTTAATATTAAAACAATGAAACGCTGCACACATACACATACCATACAAACAGATCCTCCTTCAGGAACCTCATACCTTACCTTATTAGTGGCTCAAAAGGACCAAATGACCTAATATGTTATAGACTAGCCCACTCTAAGGGGCATTGCTGACAAAGGTCTCTGGCATGCCCCATACCACACTCCACAGTGTGCATGTATGGAGTGTCATCGCTGATGGTTAGTAAGAAGGGCAATAATGATGGAAGTTACTCATTTTGTAAGGATGCATTTAGAAACAAGAACCAGAAACCCATCTCAAACTAGCTTAAGCCAAAATGCAATTGGGGAGGGCTCCAGCAACATTGCTAGGCTGCCATCTTGCTCTCTCCTCATCATTCAGCACTGACTCTCAGCACCTGGCATCTTGAATGCTTATCAAGTAGCCCCCAAGAGCCCTGAGCCCAAACCACAAGGTAGAACTCAAGATCCCAAAGAGCAAGGGGTCCTCTCTATTTTAGTGTGCTGGGCCCTCTGCCCACTCCTGAGCTAACCACTTGCAGGCCAGGAACAGGGCCAGGCCTGGGCGCTGTGTTAAGACTGACTTATGGGGAGCAGAGGGAAGGATCGGCCATATCCAAATACCAAATCCCTTTGGTAAAGAGGAGACTCTCTTACAACAGCCGAGGGATGGAGAGGTTAGGCCAAAACAGCAACATCCACCTGAAAAACTTATTTCCAGCATATCCATTGTACTCAACTTCTGAGTGCAGCCAATTCATGGAAGGGGAGGCCGAGACAGTGGCCTGGTGCACACAGCCAATCCAACTTGGTTGACAAAATTGATCCCCTCTATCAGGTGGTCGAGTAATTTTCTATTAAGGTCTAAACATACACTCCCTGTGGGTCTTGAATAGCAAAACTAAGAGGCCTAGTACATTCCTTCCCCCAGCTTTGGTAGCACTCTCAAATCCAAACAACTTCCTTCCACTTTCCACTACTTTCTACTTTGTGGAATGCATTTGTGCTCAATATCTTATCACTTGCTATTACGAAGACATACTCAGGAAAAATAAACAGAGCACAGTACTTCTTATCAGTTGAGAACTTTTAAAATGCTAATTTCTGTGTTTGAACAATTTCATCACTCAGCACTCTGGAGAACGGTGCATCTGATGAGTGGATAAAATCTGAATTGCATATTTTGATGTGAGATGCATGTTCTAATTAATGAGCAATTTATATATTGTGGAGTGGGGTTATAGATCTTTCACTATGTGAGACAGAGCTGAAAACATACTCTCTGAAGCTATATTATCACAGAAAAGAGACTCAAGTCTCTGAACCAAAAAGGGGTGGATCTGGGAGGCCCGAGGAGTTCCTGAGTCTCTCAGCTTTGTGTGGTAGCCCATACATGCATGGCTTGTGCTTTATAAACCTCCATGGAAGATTGCAGATCCACCCCAAGTAACAGCATGGCAAATTCATCAGGACTACAAACAAACCATGTTCTGGAATGGATAGAATTAGCAGGCTAGCCTGAGGCAACTGGAAGGGTACCACCTAGATCCTTAGCAGGCAGAGATTTGGCTGATTAAAAACACTCCACTCATAATTACTTACATGACACTGCATAGAAGAAGTGCATTTAACCCATGGCTGGGATAACCTGTTTCAATAGAGATTCTGTCAGCAAGTGATAAGTTTTGAATGATACGAGGGGTTCATTCATTTATTTGTTTTAGAGCAAGGACCAGAGTCATTTAGCAAATTGATATCCCCAATAATGTGCCCCTAAAATAATGCTTATTGCAGCAACTTATAAGAAATGTATGTGAAAATAAAAACTGCACAAAACAGGGATATTGGAGAACAAAATGGAACCTCTGGGAACTTTACATGGGATTAGGAATAGTTCTCTATTTTTTTCCTTAAAGGTTAAATTCCTGGGGATAGGAGAGGACAAGGCAGGAGAATTCAAAAGCCTCCTCCTGCTGCATTTGATAAAATAAATAAAAGACAGCATGTGTAAGAGACTAGCAATAATATAAGACAAATCTTCGAAAATCGCAATCACAGGTATAGCACATTTAATTTCCATAACCCACCCCTTGTTCATAGGATGGCAAGTCCTCCCTCCCTGCAGCTTCAAGGAGGGGTTTACAGATTTATTTTCCTGTGCTACAGAGAACATGCAGACCGAATTGGGGCTTCCCTCCTGTGTGTGGAGCCTCGATCAAATGTGTGAATTTCATAAATCAATCTTTGAATCCACTACCTCCTTGGCCCAAGAATTCTTTTGGAAAAGTCTAAAATATGCTTAGCATCCTAGTGGGTCTCTAGGCCAGCTTTTAAGGACACTGGGTCTCACTGGTGCAGCAGCAGAGGGCTGCTGGGTCTCACCACCACTCTACACCTGGGCGGGACAGGAGAGCCTGGGCTGGGCCCTTTTTCCTACGAAGCTGCACTTGTGCCCATCAGCATGAAGAAATGCATTGTCTTGTCTGCCGCCCGCTTTGATCCAGCCCCCATGAACCTAAATGTTTTCCAGAGAAGAACATAGGACTGTCCAGGCCCAGCTGGTGGAGCAAGGGCCACACCTGGCATATGTTTGCAGCAAAGGGTTTGTGTCAATGTCCCCAGGCCTTGAGAAGGAAATCCAGCAGTGCTGGTGCTCAGCACCTTAGGGACAGTGCGGCTAGTCCCGGTGCCCTGCCCCACTCTTCTTCCTTTTTTTTTTTTCCTTTTTTCAAATCATCTCCATTGCTTTCTAACTTATTAAATTTCACATGTATTTTCCCTATTGTTTATTGTATCCCGCCCCTCTGGCTGGTAAAGTTGTTAAGGGCAGAGACCTTTGCTCACCGCCACATCCCCAGTGTGTAGAACGAGGCCTGGTTCAGAGAAGCACTGAATAAAATCCAATACACAATAAGGGACAGATGGTACCATCAGAAAGAAAAGGAGTCTGTGGCACTGACCCATACACTGCCATGGAGCCAGGGAGGCTCCGCTCTGGGTACGATGGGCTGGTCCCACGTCACCCAGCCTGGGGTAGATCAGGGGTAGCAGGGGAGGAAGAGCCATGTTGGTGAAGCAGGCAAGAGGCCTTGTTAACCTCCTCAACGCCCCAGGCCACCAGCAGCCTTCCTCAGCAGAGCAGGACACAAGGCAGAATTCTTATCACTTTAACAAAAAACTCAAACACCATCTTTTTAAGGACAGTTAGCCTCCATGGGCTGGAGCATCAGAAGGGACGTATCCTCTGGATGGGGAGAGGCCCAGGAAGAGCGGTTGGGACGAGGTCAGTTCTAGCCTAGTGGACTGACCAGCAGAGCAGGTGACTCTGGCAGTGGGGAAAAAAGGCTACAAACCAGCATCTGCCCTTCTACCTGGACCCCTTCAGTCACTTCCCAGCTGCCCTCCAACTCTCAGTACTAGTCTAGACACCAAAACCAGATGGTCTCTATTAACCCCGTCCCACCTTTTGGTTTGGAGCACTGAACACCATCCAGCCCGCTAGGTCCTGGCTCCCACACCAGCTGGGGATCTGAGTTCACACTGGCTCAGAGGGTCTCCCAGCAGAGGTGGTTCCACTGGATACTTTAAGCAACCTTCAACTCCACCACTCACCTCAGGCCTTCCACTTGCTACCCAGAACACCAAGCTCAGGTTAATCCTTCCTCCTCTTCTCCTGCCCCAGAGCTCCTACAAGCTGTGGCTAAAAAACATATCAGTGCAGGGCTGGGGCTGGAGCTCAGTGGTAGAGCACTTGCCTGGTATGTGTGAGGCACTGGGTTCGATTCTCAGCACTGCATATAAGTGAATAAAATAAAGGTCTATCAACAACTATATATATATATATACACACATATATATTTATATTATGTATATATACATATATTATATATATACACATTATATACATATGGTGTATATATGCATATGTATATGTATACATATGTTAACAAGGCCTCTTGCCTGCTTCACCAACATATGATATATATATATACATATGTGTATATATATATTATATATATATATAATATATGTATATATACTAATCTATTGCCTATATGTGTGTTTATATATGTGTATGTGTGTGTATGTCCAACAGTGCAGATGGACACCACTCAAAATGATCACCTCCCGTCCCAGCTGGCCTGTCGCACCTTCCCAAGAGCTAGTCCCAAGTATCTCCCCCATTCCCCTTGGCATTGATTTTAACCTTCTTCATATTAATGTTCTAGCTTGTTTTTGTGGACGTTACATTTGAGAAACTCTGGTCCAGAGCCCAGAGAAGTGCTGGTGGGATGAGGGGGTGAAGCTCCTCTGTGAAAATGGGAGGGGCAGCTCCCCTTTTCAATCCTCTTTCTTTTCCACTTCTCCTACCCTGGTTGTGCAAGGGAAATAATAGAGCATAAAAAAAGGGGTGGGCTTTGGTAGCAAATGAATCATGGCTTCTGCTCTGTGCTTCTTAGTTGAGTAAACCTGAGTGGTTTATCCTCTCTACAAAATGAGGATGATCTCATTCTCACCTTGTTGGAGGACTAAACGAGATCATTTGCACAAGATGGGATATCCCACCTGAGATGGCAGCTTGGTACCCAACAGCTTGTACTTGGTGCTCTTCATCAGGGCCAGCCGACTTGCTGTCCTCCTATATTCTCTTTGTAGTGAAGAGAGGTCACTAGGCAGGATCCCCACTTGCTTCCTGCAGGGATTTCTAGCTGTTCGGTCCAGCTGCACCCATCATGAGCTGCCCCTCCCATTTTCACAGAGGAGCTGCACCCCCTCATCCCACCAGCACTTCTTTGGGCTCTAAACCAGAGTTTCTCAAATGTAATGTCCACAAAAACAAGCTAGAACATTAATATGCAGATTCTGGTTCATGGTGTGCCAGACAGAGTGTGCCAGACTGAGATTCCCCATTCCCAACAAGCTTCCAGGTAATGCCGATGCTTCTGGTTCACGGCTTATGTTTTAAGTAGAAGATTCCATATTGTATTCCCTCCTGATGCACAGGGGAGACTCGGGCTCAGTCTCATACCTTTACAAGGTCCCCTCCCAACACCAGCCCTTCACCTGTTTGTTCTCGTCCCTGCTCCTCAAAGCCAACCTCCTTGGCAAAGTTGCTCATGCTCCCGGCCCTTGTTCACCTCCTACTCACTCCTTTTCTCACCCATTTGGCTTTGTCTCCCACACACTCTTGAAACTGCCGTTAGTAAATATCACAGTCCCTTTCTGGTCTTCGACTTGCCTCTGCCTCTCTGCAGCATTCACGGCTATGGAGCTTTTCTTTCATTTTGAATCCCACCCTCCCCTCACCACTTTTTTCTGTACTCCCACCTCAAAGATCCCATTCACACTTGTTTCTGAACTTGCAACTCCCACAGGAACCCAAATCCAGAAATCCTGTTCCTGACTCATCTCCTTCCCTTCCCCACACATAAATGTTTACTCAGTGCTTGCAAGATGCCACACACAGTTCTAGACAATGTGGGGGCAAGTTGTGAACCAAACAGGCAAAAATCCCTGCCCCTGGGGAGCTGACAGTGGAGGGAGGGAGACAGAAAATAAAATAACTTGTATATGAGAAGGTGGAAAATTATGCCACAAATCAGGAACACCAGACAGGGTGTGCCAAAAGCACAAAGATATCTGAGGGAAGAGCTTTCTATGAAGAGGGAATAGCCAGTGCAAAGGTCCTGAGGTGAGAACAAAGCTGTTACATTCAAGAAACAGCAGGGGAGTCAGTATAGACTAAGGGAAGTGAATAAGGAGAGGAATATTGAATACGTTATACCAAACCTTACTGGTTTAAAACAGAGCATATTTATTATATCAGTTTCTGTTTTGAGAATCTGGGAACAGCCTAGCTGGGTACTTCTGGCTCATGGTCATGAGGTTGCAGCCAAGCTGCTGGCCACAGCTGAAGTCTTATCTAAAGTCTCACTGGAGGAGCTGGGACCCCCTCCAAAGCAAACTTCCAATGCATCCTCTCACCAGCACGGGCCTCTTCACAGCTGATTTACAAAATGTGTAGCCACAGCTAAACTGCTGTGGCTAGCTGTCCTTCCCCAGAGAGGGAGAGAGAAAGCACACAAGGCAGAAACCACAGTCTTTTTGATACCTAATCTCTGCCCATCACTTCTGCCATGTCCTATTCATTAGAAATAGGATGCTGGGAGAGAGAATTTGCATGACACGAGGAAGTGGGACTCATTAGAGAGCCTCCTTAAAGGCTGTCCCCAGAATAGGAGGTGAGGCTTCCAAGGACTCTCTTGTTTTCTCCAAGTGAAATGAGAAATCTCTGGAGAGCTTCAAACAACCACACAATATGGTTTTTTTTCTTTTGCTTTTGCCAAACCAAAGAGCAATTCTTCATAAGAATTTCATGCCAACACCTCATTCTAACATTCAGGCAAGACCCCAGTTTGCTTCTCTGGACTGTACGTCTGTGATCCCACCACACATGACTCAGGCGGAGGCTGATTCATTATAACTCATTCTAGAGCTAGCATCTGAGTTGGAGTCTCAGCTCCTCTTCCCTTCATGAACTCTGTGAGGCAAGCCACCAAACTTCTCTCTGCCCGTTTCTCTCCCTGTAAGATGGGAACTGCAAAGGGTCTGAGATTTGTCCTGCTTACAGGCTAACAAATCAGCCTGCCATATTTTCTTAGAAATTGGCAAATGCCATGAAACTCCTAGGTCAGAGACTAAGGACTTTATTACTAAGGACACCAGAGCATCACCACTTCATGATCATGCTCCTTCCCCTTGTCCCAAGTCCCATGTAGTAGATGGGGAATGGCCCAGGCGGATATCATGCACACACAGGTGGGTTTCGTCATGGGGAAGGCACTCTGAGCTTTAAAATGCCCAAGCTCATAAAGAAATGCTGGCAAACCTCCCCTACCTTTGGCCTAGAGGGACACACTTTCTTGATTACCCTAGTCAAGAAATAACTCTGCACTAGAGGAAACACATCTCTGTTCTTGCAGGGTGTTTGCCATACAAATAGTTTTGAAAAGATAATCACCAAAAGTTGTCACCAATGGGTAGAAAGTCAAGGAGAACTGCTCCCAGGTAAGTTACTTCAATAAAGGGCTGGGGTGGAGCTCAGTAGTAGAACATGTGCTTAGCATGCCTGAAGCCCTGGGTTTGTTCCCTAGCACACACACAAAGAAGCATTACATAAGTTAATCTGTGTTGAGTATTTGGTACATAATAAGAGTTCAATACTCATTTTTTTTTCTTGTACTGGGGATTAAATCCAGAGGCTCTTTACCACTGAGCCACATCCCCAGCCCTTTTATTATTTTCATTTTGAGACAAGGTCTCACTAAGTTGCTTAGGGCTTCGCTAAACTGCTGTGGCTAGCCTTGAACTTACCATCCTCATTCCTCAACCTCCCGAGTTGCCAGGATTACAGGCAAGTACCCTTCTGGTATAACACCTTCTCTCAGTCGAGGGTTTGACTTACAAGTTGCCTGTTTCTCCCATCTTGTATACATCCTTCAAGCTCCATCTTAAAATCACCTCTTATGTGAAACCTTTACTGATTCACTTACTAGAATTGACCTTTCTCACCTGAATCTTGTACCTATCTTGAGGTACACACCACATTATGCCTTCTATTATTTATTTACTTATGCCACCCATTCCCTAGATTTCAAATTCCTTGTATTTGCATTCAGCTGACCCTCAGGAAGTAGTCTTGGAATTGAAATGGATAGACCTTGGTCTTAATTCCAAAAACCAACTAGGCCAATATTTCTAACTTTAAATTGGTCCTATACTTTTGAATACCCATATTCTGATTTTCATTTTCTTTCCTTGCATAGTTTTCAAAAGAAAAATGCCCACATTTCAACTTTCATATAAGAAAGCTTAAACTATTTAATGTTCAGAAAATCAGTAATTTTCAGTGTTGCAGTGATAACTGATAAGGTTTCTGATCCTAATCTATCCTTATAATCCAGAGGCTAAAGATGATGCCTTAGTCCTTATAAAGTGACTTACTTTAAAATATCCTCAATTAATGTTTAATTGAATTAGAAAAGAATCAACATGCCTTTTTTGGCCTGAAAAGAATCATTTTTTTAAACATATAATTAACTTATTTTTATCATGTAATCGTTTTATTAGTACTATAATTAATGTTTTTTCTTTTATTTTTATTTTTTATTTTTTTATTGTTATTTTTAGTTATACATGACAGTAGGCTTCATTTTGATATAATTGTACAAGCATGGAACATAGAATCACTTTTAAGTATCATGTACAGTGTGGCTGGGGACATAGCTCAGGGGTAGAGCCCTTGCTCAGCATGTGCAAGGACCTGGGTTTGATTCCCAGCACCACAGAGAGGAAAAAAGTCAGTATCATGTACAGTGATATATGTACATGTGTAAAAAGCAAACAAAAATCTCAAATTAAACAAAAAAAAAAAGGAATACAGTGAAAACTACAATTCTTTCACAAGCCTTCCCCAAGCCCCTATTAACAGTTTCTTGTACTGTTAATACACAAGAAAATACACATCTATATTCATGTATCCCTGTAAATCACATCCGAAGATTATAAAATCTATAGTCACTGCAGGTATTAAAGCCACCCTAGAAGTTCCTTTTACCAATGATCATCCACACGAACAGAAATCTTCAAATTTGGATATTTTTATTAAACATCATAGTGAATACAAAATAAACAAGGAACCCCTTAACTCTAATCATTGGTGGGTTTCCGTTACTTAAAACTCATATTCATATAGTCCTATTTATATCCCAGGGTAACTGAAAGTTTCCATGAGAACCATGAAAAAGAGAGGAAACCTCAAGGGCAGAATCTGTGCCTTTTATTATGGCCACAGTGTTCCCTCCCTGGGACTTGGCATGTCTCTTTAAACAAGCTCTGTTCTTTATAACTGGACCTTTAATTAATATGCTACCTCTGACAGGCTGGCCAATTATGGATATAAATTGGGAAACAGTGAGCATAGGATGATTAAAAATGATCCAACTTCAACCCTCAGAATCTTGGGTTTCTGCTGGTTTGCAGCTACCTTGAGCACTCCGCCAAGCAGGGCCCCAGTACCAGTGGATCAGCAGCCAGTATCGCCTGACCCAACCTCTCTGGGATCCTGTATCTCAGGATAGTGTCCATAGCCTTTCCTGTTACTCCTTCCCTATCCCAGCCATCTAGAACCTTCCTAAAGTTTCCTAAGGGTAATCACAGCAATATCAGAAAAGTACTTTCCCATCTAAAAACAAATACAGTCTGGAGTCCTCTCCCTTACTCTGGCTGCTTTCATATCAGAACAAGAGACACACGGGAGACTAATGTTAAACCACGCTACAAGGAACTGGAATGCAAATTCTTTTTATGAGTTCAACTATAATATTAGTTATTCTCACAATGAGGTTAGAAGCTTGTCTAAATAAGCTGTGTAATATTAGCTTAAGGATCACCTTATAAGTCATTTCCATTCTCGGTCTATGACAAAGAAATAAAATCCTGTGTTTTAATACCTTTTTTGCTTTCCTACATGTTTATAGATAATAGGAATGGGAGAGGAGACCCAAAAGTCTAAAAGAAAAAAGAGAAAGCACTGGGGGTGATGGCACACGCTTATAATCCCAGTGATCTGGGAGACTGAGGCAGGAAGATTGCAAGTTCAAGGCCAGCCTCAGCAACTTAAGTGAAGTTCTAAGAAATTTAGCAAGACCCCATTTCAAAATAAAAAGGACAAGGGATGTGGTTCAGTGGTAATGGTAAAGCAGCTCTGGGTTCCATCACCAGTGCCAAAAAGAAAAGAAAAAAGAGAAAGCAATTTAATCAGTAATGTAAACCAAGCCCATGACCAGATACACGTGACATGCGACACCCTGACTACCATCTCTTCATACAGATCACCTTGGATCTACCTGAGGAAATGAACAGCTTCTTGCTTGTTTTGAAATTTTCACTGCATCAAAAATGACAACTTAAATGATCCACTTGGACACAGCCTAAGGAAAGTTGTCTGGCTTTGTTCTTTTTAGTCCCAATGGTATTGTTGTGTGGGCATAGTTAAGTATGTTTCTTTGTAGGAGCCCTGCCCACACTTCAGTCCTCACACATGCAGGTTACCTGGGTATTCAGTGTGTGTGTTATGACCACTAACCACCAACACTAGCCACTAGCAAAGACTTAGGAGTTTCCTGACCAAACACTTGGTCCTGGGCTGGTCCTAACCCAGGTGCCAGTAACTGGTCTATCGTGGCCTGGGACTGACTTGAAAATGTGGCTGACTGTCCCTACTCTGGGTGCACACCTGTAATCCCAGCAGCTCGGGAGTCTGAGGCAGGAGGATCGGGAGTTCAAAGCCAGCCTCAGAAAAAATGAGACCCTGTCTCTAAATAAAATACAAAACAGGGCTGGGGATGTGGCTCAGTGGTCGAGTGTCCCTGAGTTCAATCCCCAGTACCCCCTTTCCCCAAGTACCCCCCTTCCCCAAAAAATAAACCACTCTGAAAATAATTTAACTTTCAGTGAAGGACTTGAATTGGAAATGACAAGTGCTCATGTTTATATCTCCACACAGGGGCTTCCATGAACTCCTTTTTATGGTTTTTTTTTTTTTTTCCCTCTCTCTCTTAAGCCAGTGTCCATCCTCCAGATGGTGCCTGGAATTGAGCCTGTCAGAGACCCTTAGTCTCCTGCTGCCTTTTAATGCTGGTCCTTGATTGCTAGTGACCCATGGCTGGACTGGCTCCTCAACCCACTTAACCCCTCCCTGCTGGGTCCCTCTCTCACACAGGATGAGGCTGTAAGAACTGGAGGTGAGACGCTGCCAAGTCAGCCAGGGCTTCCCACCCCGTCAGAGCTGGTGGCCCATTTCCCAGTGCTGTCACTGATGTCGCTGCAGTGGAGAGCTCTTGTGAAAACAATTTTCTCTTTATTGTCAGATAAATGATACCAGGCTTCTGGTTGTTAATACTTTATTTGACAAAGTCAAGACAAACTAGTCCCTAAGAGAATGTTTCCTTTGGAATCAGGGCCACTCTTTTGAACCTCCTGAAATAGGTTCCTTTGGAAACCTTAAATTGCACTGGAACTGTCTTTGAATCTGGTCAAACTTAGCGACCAGAGCATTTCATGGAGTGTCCATATATAAAGTCAGGGCAAAGAAGCCTGAGGGAAGGCAATGATTAATGTCCTTGTCAAGGGCTACATTACTTGTCTAACACAGGAGATACCCAAGTACCCAAGTACACAGAGACTGGTAACAGCTGCAGTATTTCCTATGGTTAAGCTTGGCTTGTTTTGGGAGACAAAAACAGTGGAACATGCTTATAACTATATTGATCAGGTAAATGACTCAGAGAATGGGAATTTAAAAGGAGAAAAAGGTTGATGACATTCATTTGTTGAGAATATTGAGTCGAGGGGAGAGGCTCAGGACTCACTAACTTCCTCAGTACACGGAGGTCAGGGAGGCCAGGTTTTTGTGCGTTGCTTCCATGATGATTTTCATTAACTTCATATCAGATGGTGAGAGAAAGATGCAAAGGAATTTAGGAGGTCAGTGTGACCCTGAAGAAATGAAGTCTAAATTCTTCGTTGGAGCAGAGAACTAAATGATCTGTACCCACTCTTTAAATGTTTACCAGAGAGTTGGACAAAATTGAATTTTATAATGTACTGAGGAAATTTGTCCCAACAGTAAGCCCAAGATAGGAAAATAATCCAACAACTATTTTCTATTTAACTCCCCCACCATCCAAAGACAATTTTCTTGGCTTTGAGATTAAGACTGAGAGAAGTACAATAATGGGACTTTTCACTCCCAATTTTTTTTTAATGATTTCACTTGTGCATCTCATTTATGCAAAATGAAAAGCACACCTGTGATTCCATTTGGGTCTATCAGTCACATTCTTTTCTATTTCAGATCAAGTACTCTTTCTCTCTCTCTTTTTCACACACACACACACACACACACACACACACACACACACACCTGCTAGTCATTTGTGTGCATAACCTCCCCCAAGCCCTCATTCATACTAATGACTGCCCTTCCTTATGTGTGAAATAGTTAAGAATTTATGGACCTGGGTGGGTGTTTGTACAGCTGTGAGGTATTAACCTGTACACAGCAGTCTTTGCTCACAGCTGGGCAAAGGCTGAGTAGGTAAGATTATCATGAGTACTTTTAGTCCATCAGTAACCAAATGACCTGGAAAGGGGTTCAGAGGAGCCCACTTTGTGCAGTGTGCTCGATGAATGAGTGACTCATGTTAGAAGGATATTCTGTTGTATTTATGGAGAACATTTCCTTCTGAAGCCTGAACAAAGTTTGATTCATTGTCTTTAAATTCCAGCAAGCTGAGGGTCAAAAGCATTGATGTCGGTTTCACAGATGGGGCCCCACAAAGGTTAAGTAGCTATTACTGTGCAGTTACAGTTGGAAGGGACTTTTTAAAAGCCTCTCGGCTAATGGTTCTCTCCCTTTTCCCACCTTCACACACTTCCAGCAACAGACCTCCACCAGACGTGCCTCTCAAAGCTCACAGACACTCACACACCAAGACGGAGCACGACTCCAATGAGAACAGCTTAGGATCTCCAGATGAGAATGTGTAATTTGCCACATCACCATCCTTTGTTAAAAAAATCACTATACCACCAGTTCAGCTCCCCTTGTTTTGCAGGCAACCCATGAGGAGTAAGGGATTTGCCCGAAGTCATATACCAGTAAATGCCAAAACATGAACTTGTATACTCAGGTCTTCTGACCACCCCCTCCACCCTGCCACCACGGCCTATGCTTTCACAACAGCTCACCAGGCTTTGCACGCTATCAGCAGGAACCCAAACCAGGACAGTGAGGCAGAGCTGGGAATGAGGGCCCCAGAGTCCCCAGCCTTGGGGAATCAAAGACCCAGGCACAATTAGTTTAGTAAAACCAGCACTATCTAGTGTTCCATACCCGCAAGCATTTAAAATGTCATTCCAGCCTTCAAAGAGATTCTTTCATTCCATTTTTATCAGCTTTTACCCAGGACATTGTTTCCCAGCTCCTCCATAGTTCACTAGGTGATTTGCATCTCATTAGGAGATCTAGAAATGACACCTCCCAGACTGCTGCCTATTATGGGTCCACTAAGCATCAGACTCAGGTCTCAGAGTTTTCATGTTGACATTTTTCAAAAAGCTGAGTTAATGCTCTTTTCCTGCTGGGCACAGTTCGGGCTCCTTTTTCTCCTTAAATCCTGCCCTTCCTGTGACTGAGGTTAGGGAAGGCACAGATGATGTCGGTCATCACCAAGTGGAAGCACCTGATATAAGGGAACGTGGCAAGGAAGGTCTCAGAATAAGCAATTTAAAAACTCCTAAAATGAAAGGTGTGACATGATGCAAATATTCTGAGTGCTATGCAAAAACACAAAGAAAGAGGACCCAAAGCAAAACATGGCTGGCACTCTGATTCTGATTGTCTTTTAAAACTTAGCTGGTTCTAACCTTCCTGAGACCCTCGACTTTTGCCCTAAGTTTATATGTCACTGTGAAGAGTCTTTCTAAGTCAGAATGACTTTTCAGCTTTGTTCTGATTCACTACTACAACTTCCAGAAGAGCACCCTGGGAGGGGGAACAGATAAGGAAAATGTCCGTTGAAACCTAATCAAGCAAAACTAATACGGTAATCTGAGATGAGGAAATAAGGGAAGAGGATACAGATCTTGCCTTGAAAGGTACTGCTGATTCTCCTCAGGACCCACCCCACCATATCTCTTTGCTTTTGAAACTATAATGGGTGTTAAGTCCCACAGGCCCCAAAAGCAAGGTTTAAAGCGTGACCTAAAAGGAATTGAGCTGCACTTCAAAATAACTACAATGTTTTTCCAATTTATACCAACAGAAATCCAGAGAACATGTGTGGAAATGGACAATAAGGATGTGGCATAATGGTGGAAGGAATATAGAGTTGGCTTGGGTTGAATTTATTGATATGGGGCCATGAAGCAGAGATTCTAGATTCAATGCTGCAACTCAAAAGATTAGAAAGGGCTCTAACAGTCAGGTTGGTTGGCTGAAACATGGGCAAAAAGGTAGACTAAATAAAGGTGAAATGCCAACACTGCTTTGGTGTTCTATGGAGAAAAGTATCCATAGGCTTCGGATGTTAAGCTGGATTTATCACATGAAGCCTGTAAGAAATAGACAAATTTGTGATGGGAACAAACCCAACATCCTTGAAGAGCTCTGTAGTCTGTCTCTATAGATCAGGGACTACAGTGGAAACTGCTGTCATCAAACTGAGATTCGGAAGAGCAATCAGATAATTAGATCCCAGGGGGCAAGATCAAGTGATAGCGTTTAATCATCAAAGACACAATGGGTGTGGTTACCATGAGACTGAAGAGTCAAACAGTAATAAGAATAGTCTGGCTCATAGAGATCTGGAACACTGGCTAGAATGATCAAGATGTCCCTAGATCTTCTTTAAAAAGCACAGAACCACCAGGCATGGTGGCATACTTCTGTAATCCCAGTAGCTCTGGAAGCTAAGACAGGAGGATTGGCAGGTTTGAAGCTAGCCTCAACAAGTTAGCGAGGCTATAGGCAATTTAGCTAGACCCTTTCTCAAAATTAAAAACAAAAAAGGCTAGAAATATGGCTCAGTGATAAAGTGCCCCTGGGTTCATTCCCTAGTACCCCTCCCCCCCACACACACACACAAAAAAAAAAAAAAAAAAAAAGGAAGAAGAAGCCCAGAACTTTCTACAGGAATATTACATAGGCACAGTGATATTGTTTTGTTTTCATTTTATTTACTGTGTGCTTGACTTCTAACTATGGCAAATGACTGAGGTGAATTTATAGAGATACATAAAGTTTCATTTTAAAAGAAGCATATTTAAAGAGGAAATTAGCTGGTATCAAAAATAATAAAGACAATAATAATAATATAGGGAATGTTGAATAAAGTAAAAATCTGTTTGAGAGGTAGATTGATGATAGTGTACTCACCTACAACATGCTAATTTTTAAAATATCAATACCAGTTAGCCAAGGGGGCCACTCATCCACCATCCCACCACACAGGCAATGACCTGTTCCACCCACAGCCAACACTTAGGAAGTTTGCTGCTGCTTGCTCCTAGCTTCAGAGGAACCCTAGATCACAAATGGTTAATAAATGTGATGGGCAAGGAATATTCAGCCTCTCAAGTCATCAATGAAAAGCAAATAAAAATATAAACGTGTTGCTATTTTTGCAGCTACTGAATTACTAGATTTCTTTATATAGATCTGTCCCATGCTGGTGAGGACTGTCAAAACAGGTCATCTTAAAAGCAAGAGGCAGAATAATATTTTGCTACATACTTTCTGGATGACAAATGGAAAAACAAATCAAAAGTTTTAAATATCTGCATCTTTCTTGGTCAAAATAGTTTTGCTTTTAGAAATTTATCTTAAGAAAGAATACAGGTTTGTCAAAGATCAAACTATAAATACATTCCTCAAAGCATTGTTTATTTTAGAAAAATATTGGAAACAACTTCTATACCCAAAACAGGAAATTATATAAATCAATTATGATTCATCCATTAAATGAAATACCAATGAACCATTAGAAATTATGACATTTAAACTCTTTCTAGAAGATGTGAGAAACTTGTACCAGCAGTTGTTACTATTTTGAAAAGAGAATCAGAGGGTCGAAAAAAATTGGACTTTTCATACTTCATTTATTTGAACATCATGTTCATTTATTACGGTAAAAAATAAAACTCTAAAAGATACTATTTTAAAGTAGGCTAATAGCATGGAAAAATATTCATGACTTTATCATTAAGTGGGGACAAAAGTTGTAACCCAGATTAAATGGACGGCTGATTTTTTGGGTTCAAAATTGAAAACATAGTCCAGAAAAATACCAAACAGACCCTTTTAAAAAGAAATACTAAAGATTTTTGCTTTTAAAAGGCTGATTTCATTTCCCTCTTTGGTATACTGCAAGTTCCTAAGGTGTCCCAGAATAGGAAAGGCCCTTTTCCTATTAGAAGCCTTGACAACAACATCCTGATTAAGAATCTGGGAATCAAAGGGTAGGCTGCAATAAGTGGAAGAGATCTAAAGAAAAACAGGGAATAGTCACCATTCATTCATTCATTCATTCAATCATTCTTTGTTGAATGGGTACCAAGCCCTGAGCTATGAAACGGTTTTCAGAGAAAGTTCTTGCCACCTCCCTAACTAATAAGTAGAAAATTCCACATTGACAGTTTATAACTCCAACATCTTCCACAGGCACTAATTTAAACTCAGGATTGTTTTCTTTGTAGCAATGCTGCAATTTTGAAGAAGATTGTTCATGACATAACATGGCAACTGGGAAAATTTGTAGCTTTCCTTTCATCTTAGAAAGCAAGATCTGAATTACATGCACCCCAAGAGAAAATCTGTCTTTCTGGTTGTGTGTGTATGTGTGTGTGTGTGTGTGTGTTTTCTAGAAGCCCATTGAACAAACTCCTTAGTCCCCTGTGAAGTTAGACTTGGTGAGGTGAAAACTTCTGAGGAAGTCTCAGTAAAACAATATGCATTATAACAGAGGCATAGATCAGAGTTCTGAATCAGGAATCGTGAGCTCTAGCCCTGTCTTTGATGGGAGAAATGGAGGGACCTAAGCTTCCTAGTCCTCTTGTCCCTCCACCATGAAAGCAAGGGGCCAAACCCCAGAGGCTTATTCTCCCTATGTCATGACTTAAATTTAGAAATCTGATAATTCCCCCTCATCCTCCCTGTGAAGGCTCTGAAATAGCCCATGCCTCAAGGCCTATCAGAAACAAGTCGTGTTGCAACACATTGGAAAGATCCTTCCTTAGACTGCATTTGTAAAGTAGTATAGATTAGCACTGACTTTCTGCCAATGTGGTACTTATTGGGAAGGAGAGATTTAATATGGTTAAGTACTGCGATTCTCAACTCTGGTTGCCCATTTGAAGCACCAAAAGAGATTTTTTAATATAAAAATGTTGTTGTCCAAGCTTTGATCTGGGCATTGGTATGTTAAAAGTTGAGTAACTGGTATAGTATAAAAGAAATCCTCCATTCAGATATTGAGAAACCTGAATTCCTAGTTGAGCTTTGCCTCTAACTTCTGTTTAATCTCTCAATCTCCTTATGCCTCTGTTATCTCAGGTTATTTGTCCTTCCTGAAATGAGATGAAGTAAAGAAAAAGATTCTTTACAAAACATGATTTGCTACCTCCAGACAAAATGATAGGGGAAAGAGGTACAGAGCCAGAAAAGACAGATCATCTGGAAGCTACTGGTGGAATCCTCTGGAGAACCATGTAGCATGGGCTGCTTTGGGGGGGGGGGGGGGGCATGGGGGAGCCCTTCAAAGGGGGAGCCCTTCAAATGCCCTGAGAACCAGGGTCAGAGAAATGATGCACCTCCCTTTATGCAGAATCGGCAGAGCTCTGTAAATCAATTGTGTAACACTAATCCCATTTAATGCCCCAGGAGTATATCTGGTAACCCCTTATGGGATTTGCCATATGTAAATCTAGAACACTGAACACTGTTTGCTTCAAGGAGTTGTTTTGCTTGGCAGGTGACCCTGGGAATGCCTCATCCACAAAGTGGCAATCAGATCAGCAGTTATACTATCCAGAAGATATCCATGCCGATTGAGGACCCACAGGGGGTGCCAGGGATGGTAGCCCTCCCACGGGTTCTCTCCTGCATCCCAGGACTCCTATTCACTACCTACTCATTTCTCAGAGACCAAGAACCCATACCGTCCCACCAAGCCAGGGAATGTTGGGCTGCATGTCCCATCCTGCTCGCCCTTATGACCTCTTGTACCTGCAATCTTGCTAGGAAACTTACCAAAACTGGTATATCTGTGCCAAGTAAAACATTCAGTTTTAGAGGACAGTGTAGGGGAGAGTACCTGTAGCCAAAATAGTTGTAACTCGCAGTCAAAATGGAGCAGTGGAAGTCATTTTCTTAGGATCGTAGGAGAGAACAAAAAGCCTGATTTGTGGTTTAAAATTGTGCCTTTCAAGGTGCCAAATTTCTAGGTCTGAACCTTAGAAAAACAACCAATCCTTTTTTTTTTAACATAAGTATATCTCAAATATGGCATGGGACATATTAAGATTATTAAAAAAAAGCATCGTTTGCTACCAAATTTAACTGGGTGTCCTGTGCTTTAAGTGGCAACTCTAGCTTGGATCTACCTGCATGTCCAATACAGAGAAAAGAAATATGGAAGTTCCAAACCCATTGTTTGAAGTTATAAAACAAATTGACTGAATTCAGTTATTTATCTCTCAACAAGGCTTAGACAAGAGTGCAGTCACACAGTGTGAGGATTTGGGGTTCCGGAGTAGGGAGTATTGAGTTTCCCAGTGCTCTGAAATGCTGTTCAGATTTTTTTTTTTTTTTTGCTTTTCTGGAAGTTTAGCTTTAGTTTATTGTAAAAATCTATAACTCAGAAAAGAAGGATATGTTGAAGATTTCAAATATGAACTCAAAAGGCACAGGGATTCTTGAAAAAAGAAATAGACCTATGTTAAGTACAAACTGAGATTCGTGACATAATAAACTTTAAAAAGCTCAGTAGGGATGCAGCAACCTATGTATTACAAACTGGAGAGTTTGTTTTGGCTGAAAGACACTTATGAGAGATGGACAAGTTGCTTAGCTCTTGATATTTGTTGTGAAGTGTCACTTGAGGAGGGATGAAATCTGTGAATTCATGACTCACTGTTTACTGAGACCCCTCCCACATTGTCTTTTGAACTTTGGAGTCATTAATAGAGAAGTAGTTGTAATTGTTTTCATTCAATTCTTTGTTGGGGTCACTGAACATCATTCAGTATCTCATTTCCTAACTATAACTCAACATACAGTCCCCATTCCTTGGCATCTGTGGGGGATTTCACTAAGACCCAACAAAGACTAAGTTCTGAAGATGTTCAAGTCATTTATATAAAATGCCATAGTATTTGCATATAACCTATGCAAGTCTTCCCATACACCTTAAAGCATCTCTAGATTACTTATAACACCTAATCCAACATTAACTGCTTCGTAAATAGTTGTTATGCCATTTAGAAATTACTGCCAAGAAAAAAGTCTGTAAATGTTTAGTAGAGACATAATCTTTTTTTTCAAATGTTTTTGAGGTTTGGGGTATAGCTCAGTGGTAGAGCCTATGATCAAGTGTGTGCTTAGCATACACAGGATCCTGGATTCAATCCCAAGTACCAAATATATGTCATATTATGTATATGGTATGTATTATATATTTCATATATAATATAATATATTATGTGTTGTCCGTATTATATTTGGTTCTGGGAATTGAACCCAGGGCCACATACACACACACACACACACACACACACACACACACACACATATATTTGTGATTCATGGATATAAAATCTGCAGATACAGAGATGATTATAAATGTTTCTCTGTCTCTCTCTTTTTTCAGACCATCTATATTATGGATTTAGACTTTTCTGGGTATTTATTTTAATTGTTTTTATGTTTCTGTTGCATTTCCTTTTATTTTAGTTGTACAAGTGTTCATCATCTGGATTATTTGACTTTATATAATTGAACCTAACCTTATCACTAATATCTCCTTCCACAGTGGAAATAAACAGTCTTTCTTTCTTTCTAAAGTTTGTATGGGAATGTCTAAAATGTTTAACTGTAGAGCTTATCTGAATTTTTTTGCAGCATGTAAAAATCAAGAGGTTCGATAAGAAAAATAAAGATTTACAATTTTTTAAACAACTAATTTGTGTTCAGCAGCACTAGCTGCTACCTTCTCAAGACTCATGGTCCTCTACTAGAGTGAAAGCGGGTACTTTGTCTTATTTCCCTTTGTCTTCCCCCACGATATTCAGCAAAGTACCTTGCATATAGGATTAAGTGTTATCATATCTGAATTTATGTATTTTTCATACCAATATCAAATTGTTCCAACAGTATTTACTGTTTTAATTAATTTATTTTAATTTTATTTATTTATTTATTTATCTATTTATTTTTGGTACTTTACTACTGAGCCACATCCCCGGCACTTTTTATATTTTTATTTTGAGACAGGGTCTCACTAAGTTACTTAGGACTTCATTGAGTTGCTGAGGCTGGCCTTAAGCTTGCAGTCCTCCTGCTTCAACCTCCCAGGTCGCTGGGATTATAGGTATGCACCACCAAGCCCAGCCCAACAGTATTTATTAAATAATAACTTTTTCCCAAATATTTATTTGGTTGCTTAAAATTGGTCATGTATCAGTGACATTTGGATTTTTTCCCCAATGGCAAAGTACCTAGAAGTTGCAGCACTCCTTGCAGATTGTCATGCCATGGAGATATTGAACTTAAAAAAAATTAAAATTAAAATCCAGTGCTAAACTAGGCAATCAGTTTTGCCAGATTCTAGTATAGTGTAAATGCCATATGATCACAACAGTTCTTTTTAATGTATGTAAGATATCTTAGAATTGATAAAATTCTAGCCAATAACTTAATTCCTTCCAACAATCAGGAGAATACCAGCCCGTGGGAAGAGTAAAGTCATTCAGAGCAAAAGTCGAGAACCACATCTTATATTAAACTTTGCCACTTGAAAGAATATAAATAAAAGCCTCTGATCAAGTGTAAACATTATATAAAGTCCAGCTGAACTGGGCTGAACTCCAGCTGAACCCAAAAACTATTTTAGATCAGTCTTTTGAATTATCATGGATAGAATTCCAGCAATATTGGAAGGTCTAAGAAAGAGCAGATGTCAGACCTCTAGTGCCTGTTCACACCAGCAACCCTACCTCTGGAGACTTCTGTTCATTAATCTATAAATCAGAAAGGAAACGACACAAGGGTTCTCACACCTACCCCCACACTACCACCCTTCAGAATATGGATGTTGCAAAGCTAACAGGAAGTGGGTGTGTTGGAACTATTAAAAGGAACCCATATTAATTCTGACAAAGACTGCAACAGACCGGGCTCTGCACCATGTTCCTGAAGACAGGAATGTTTGTGAAAGCTGTGGAAACTCTGGGAAAGCAAGGGGGGTTTGCTATGTTAATTAATATGTTTTCATGGAGCTTCTGTTTAGACTTTTGGCTTTAAAAGTTTCTTGTAAGACAATATGCTGAGGTTAAACACACACACACACACACACACACACACACACACAAACACACACATACACGAGGTGTAAGAGATCTAGGGTTGGGTCTTCACCTTGCCACTTGATCTAAAATGAGTCATTCAACATTTATGAGCCTCAGTCTTTCTGTTGAAAAAAAAAAAAAAAGAATAGTCAGATGAACAGCTTTTAAAATCTGTTGTCTTTTCCAAACACAGATATGTTCAAATTCAAGAAAATAAAGGATTAATGTTGTCCAAATATATATATAATTATGTATATTATATATAATTGTATGTTCATTACACACACACACACACACACACACTTATACAATTCAAGAAAAATCAAGATACAAAACTTTATACTAACTAGGCATGGTAGTGCATGTCTGTAATCCCTGTGGCTTGGGAGGCTGAGGCAGGAGGACCACAAGTTCAAAGCCAGCCTCAGCAATAGCAAGGTGCTAAGCAACTCAGTGAGACTCTGTCTCTAAATAAAATACAAAATAGGGCTGGGGATGTGGCTCAGGCTCAGTGATTGAGTGCCTCTGAGTTTAATCCCCAACCTGCCCCCCCGCCAAAAAAAAAAAAAAACAACTTCAAACACTTAGAAAACAGATAATTTGCTATTTCCTATGGTCCTTGCCTAATAGCTCTCTATTTTAAAAATTCCCCCAAACATGAAAACAATGCTTCAGGACAGTGGAATGTGCAATGATTTTTTTGAATAAAACTCTAGGAAGAAAAAAAAAAAAAAGCAAAAATAGACAAATGAGATTAAGCAAACTAAAAAGCTACAGTTCAGCAAAGGAAACAATCAGCCAAGAAAAGATACCACCTACAGAATGGGAGAAAATACTTGCAAGCAAACTATACATCTGACAAGGGATTAGTGTCTGAAATATATAAGGAACTCAAAACACTCAATAGCAAAAACAAACAAACAAACAAACAAAAAACCCACAAACCCAATTTCAAAATGGGCAATAGACTCAAATAGACATTTCTCAAAAGAAGATATAGAAAAGGTCACCAGGTATATAAAAAACTAAATCAACATTACCAATAATAAGAGAAATGCAAATTAAAACCACAATGAGATATCACTTCATTCAAGTAAGAATGGTTATTCTTTGAGACTTTTGTTATGTTTTGGTTTGGGGTTTGGGTTTTTTGGCAATACTGAGATTGAGCCCAGGGGTGCTCTAACACTGAGTACACATCCATAGCCCTTTTTATATTTTTTATTTTTTAAGCAAGGTCTCACTAAGTTGCTGAATCTGACCTTGAACTTGTGATCCTCCTGCTTCAAGCCTCCCCAAACTCTGGGATTACAAGCATGTGTTTCTGCCCTGCCAAGAATGGCTCTTCCTAAAAAGGCAAAAAGATAACAAGTGCTGTTGAGGATGTGGAAAGAAAGAAACACTTATACATTGTTTGTAGGAATATAAATTAATGGGTCAGTTTGGAAAAGAGTATGGAGTTTTCTCAAAAAATTAAAAACAGAACTACCATGTGATTCAGTAATCCTATTATTTACCCAAAAGAAGTGAAATGAGTATGTTGAAGAGACATCTACCCTCCCATGTTCATGGAAACACTATTCATTAAGCCGAGAAACGGAAACAACCTTAGCATCTTACCAACTGATGACTAGATAAAGAAGATGTGGAGGCCAGGTGCCAGGTCTCATAATTAAAATCCCAGCAACTCAGGAGGCCGAGGCAGGAGGATTGCAAATTCAAGATCAGAGAACAACTTAGACCCTGTCACAAAATGAAAAAGGGCTGCAAATGTAGCTCAGTAGTAGAGCAGTTACCTAGTATGTGAAAGGCCCTTTGTTCAATCTCCAAGAAAAGAAGGGATGAAAGGAAGAGGAAGGAGTGGTACATAGTCACCTTGGAATACTATTTAGTCATAACAAAGAATGAAATTCTGTCATTTGCAACAACACAGATGCAACTGGAGATAATTGTGCTAAGTGAAATAAGTCAGGAAGAGAAAGACAGGTACTGCATGATCTCACTCATAGCAAAATATAAAAATGTTGATCTCATGGAAGCTGAGAGTAGAATTTTGGTTACCAGAGGCTGGGAAGAATAGCAGGGAGTCAAAGATGGTAAAAGGTTGATCAATGGGTACTGAGTTATAGTTAGGAGTAAGATGTTCTGATTGGCCATCCCACAGTTGGAGGACTATAGGTAATAGTAATCTACTGTACATTTCATAAAGCTAGAAGAAACAAAGTTGACTCTTTACACCATAAAGAAAAAGAAATGATAAATGAAGAGATAGATATGTTTAACCTGATGGAAACATTACATGGTGTATATGCAAGTACGGAAACAGCCCATGGTACCCCATTAATATGTAAAATTTAATGTGTTTTTTTTTGTAACTATTAAAAATAAATTTAAATTAAAATTCCAAAACAGAGTATGTAAAATGTACAGGGAAAAGAATCCCCCAGAATTTCCTTCAGTAATGAAAATCTCTATTGAAGCTTAAGAGAAGATTCAAAATACAGATCTCTAACTCTTTTTGATGAACAATTAGTTCATCATAAACACCCTGTTCAGGAAACACTCTCTTCCTCACAGCGCTGGGATTCCCGCAGACAATGTTCTGTGACTGTGACTGTATCTGTGAGTGTGAGTGTTGGCGAGCCGTTAGAACTGCTGGATCTGGATTCAGATATACGACCAAAAGGGCAGCAGAGTCCACAAAACTCATTCCCTTGGGAGGGGAACGAATCAGAAGTTCATCTGACACGTGGTTTCCTAATCTCCAGTGCACTCTTGGTCCAGGGTTCTTAAATCAAGACTAACAGAGAGAGGGCTGCTCCATGACATGGGATCACCCTCCTTCCCCTCCTAGACACATTCTACAGAAACTGCATGGATCAGTGGTAGTGTTCAAAGCACTTTGGTAAATACTAGCTCAAGCTATTTTCCCCCAAAGTGTATCCCACCAAAAGATTTGCTTCTCATCTTCCCAAGAGTATGTGTGCTCCAGATGTCTTTGAACTCTCACTGTAGGATGTGGTGCAAACAATCCCAGATTGCCTTGGTCGTCCTAATGGAGTTATTGCACCGAAGGCGCTCTCCTTGGCAGAGGCTGACCACCAACCTCTCCCTCACCAGTAAGGACACACCAATTTGCTTTCTGTCACGCCAGACTGCTGATTCAGATCAGAAATATGAAGGCAAAGTTACAGACCGCAGCCTGTGTTTACACTTAGCGATTCCTGAGCGTGTGCTTTTCGGATGACATTTCTCCTAGTTGCTGCAAAGCTCCCCGCGCCCATTAAAACAGGTCGCGGCTCCTCCTGAGTGCATTTGTGTGAAAAGCCATTTTTCACTTAATTCCCCCCACACCTGGGACGGCTTACAGTCAAGTGTTGCTGTCTGGTTGCAGGTTCAGAAGATGGTCTTGCACAGAAGCAGCGAACACCTCGCCGACGCTGTCAGCAGCCCAAAATGTTGAGTAGCCCTGAGGACACCATGTACTATAACCAGTTAAATGTGAGTTCAAAGTGGCCATAAAGCTGCTTCGCTGGCTTTGTTTCCAGTTAATAATTCTGTTATTAATACCTGTTCCAGCCCCTCCAGCCCCACCCCCACTCTCTTATGCTCTCCTCGTGAACATGTGCTTAGGCTCTTTATCTGTTGCTTTCATGTCAGGATGTCTGCCTTCACGGTGAATAATTGATGTGGTTTATCAAAGACGAGCAAGATGCATGCTTCATCAGGCTCACTTGAGCCCTTTGATCAAAAAAATTATGCTGTGACTTCTGATATTATCAGCATCTGCTTGCATTCAACACAAAATCACTTTGAATTAAAAATTAACGACTTGCTGCTTTGCTTTGACTGTGTGTTCTTGGCCCTCTCCACAGGGAACTCTAGAATATCAAGGGAGCAAGAGGAAGCCAAGAAAACTTGGGTAAATATCTGTCTTCTTAGTTCTAAGCAACTGTAAACAGAAGGGGTCCTTTGTGATATTACAGAAAAGGCAAAACTTTCCAGAGAGGCTTCTAAAAATATTCAATCCGGATATTGCCACTGTTATTGACATTGGAAACGACTTTTCACAGTAGCAAGTATACAAAACTTGAATCTATTTTGTCCGGAAAGGCTGAGATTGTCACCTAAGGGCAAATGTTATTTCTCCTAATTATTCTAGGGAATTGTACTTTCTTCATAATTGAAGACAGGTAGCGGGTTGTATTCAATTCTCTTTCCACAAATAAGAGGATTCTTCTGAGTGCAAATGGGCTGCTTCCTGCTCGCATTATCCTACCCTGGGCCTTAAAACATGCACAAAAGAAAATTTCCCCCAATGGAGAAAGAGAGGACAGTAAGAAGTTAGCTTGTAGCTCATCTGTTGTTAGCATCTCTACTGAGAACAGCAGGGAAGTAGATAATCGGTACTGTTTTGAGAACTGGGGGAGATCAGGAGGAGAATTTTTTCATCTACAAGAAACCAGATGGAAATAAGCAATTTAATTACATAAATCAAGTTTCAAGATGATCCCAACATCTAGATAATACTAAAATGGACCCCTTGTCAGTATGTGACGGAGCCCCCTACCTCTCTGTGCTGTGAACCCTTGTGATACCTAAGTGCCCTCCCCTCCAGTGTTGGAACCCAATCCCATTCCAACTTCTCACATAACTTTGCTGCCTCCGGGAAGACTATGCTATTTGTTTGCTTTTTCTGATGAAAAATCCTCTTCGTTTCTTTGTTGCAGCCATCTCAAAGTGCTGGATGGGGAAGACGAATACTACAAGTCTCTGTCCCCGGTGGCTGGTATCCCTGAGAACATCGCAGCCCACCTTTTCTTTTTTTCTTCATCCTCAAAGGGAAATTCTTTTGCTCAACACTGAGTTGCACTTCCTGGCCCCAAATCTGCCCAAGGTAAAAAGAGTCAATAATTTATTGTTCCTGAACATGAAGGCTTCTTTGGATGCACGGTCTGTGCTGAGCCTCGCTGAACCATTCACATTCCTAAATATCTTCTTCTGTCTTTATTGTTCTCTCACATCTGTTGTACAGCCTGAGCTGGGCAGTCCCTCCTTTTCTCATCCCACGGGTCCCTGTGGGATGCTGTGAACACTTGCACCACAGTAATGACAGTTCATGTCCCCAGCATCTAAGAAGGTAGCAAAATCTCAAAGTAGGCCGATCATGCAGATTAGCTGCCTTTGATTTCCCACCAAGTCACCTTTCAATCCATGTAGAATCCGCCCCTGTAGAGGTCTAGGAGTCCCCTGCCTGCTCCTGTCTCTACCCGCCGCCCCCAAGGGGCTTTTCTACTCCTCCTGCCTCCCTGGGATCAGGGCTCCACTTCTGAGGGCCCCACATCCTGGAGGAGTTCCCTGAGGTCTCCTAGCGCAGAATAATTTTCTGTGTTTCAGCACAAAGGCCTAAATCAGATTCTTTCTACAAGGTAAATGAATACCTCTCTTGCTAATTGCTATGTTGAAAAGCCTTCGACTCTCTATTCCTCAACGCCAAGACACCTCCATCACTCAAATAGTGAAAAGGAAAGAAAACTTAGACCTGTCCAAGTCCGGGGCACATCATTTTGTAACTCCACTCACTGGTCGGCTGTCTCCACTTGGCTGGAGTGGCTGCCGAGGGAGGGATCTTGTCCATCTTTGTGGGCATAGGAACCCAGCACAGTGTCTGGCAGAATAGACACCAGTGCATACAGAATAGATGGAGAGACTTCATTTGGTCACACAAACACATCTGACAGAACAGTTACTTTCAATTATATGATTTATGTGATTGATCAGTCTTACATCATAAGCTGTTCTTTTCACTCAAGGTTGAGCTAGTCCTATTAAAATGATATCATATGATATATTCTAATACTTAATATGATTCAGTATGACATGCTTTTTTGACCTCCTCTATGTGAAATAATATATAAGGTTGCTGTGTGATATAAAACCAAACAAAAACCTATAGGATCCTTTCTCAGAACAGAGGTTCTTAGCTCTAAAATACTTAGCAGATAGTATGCATTGGAGTATCTAGATTTTGAGGGGAAAAAAAGAAACCTGAGAGACATAGAAAAATTGTTATCAGAGTTTTTAAAGAGAGGGTATTAATAAACATTTTATGAACAGAAATAGTGAAATGCCTTTTAAAGATCTCAGATATTATAGTTTTAAAAGGAGAAGTTACAGTCAATTTTTCAATAGCTAAATTTTACATTTAAAAGATGAATCTTGGATTTTTTTTCAGCTCTACCCAAAAGGCAATGTTTATAAGACATGCAAGTAAAGCAAAAAAAACAAAACTAACTTTATTTTATTGTTTAAGAAATAATGCCTCAGGCAGGATAATTAATGAATGCTTTTGAAAATTCCACTTTTAGCATTGATTAGTCTATTTGTGGGTGGTACTGGGGGTTGAACTCAGGGCACTTAACCACTGAGCCATAGTCCCAGGCTCCTCCCCTGCCCCTTCATTTTTTTGTATTTTATTTAGAGATAGGGTCTCACCAAGTTGCTTAAGGCCTCACTAAATTGGTAAGGCTGACTTTGAACTTGCATCCTTCTGCCTCAGCCTCCCAAGTCACTGGAATAAAGTGTGCACCACCATGCCTGGTGACTGATTAGTCTACTTTCAATTTGATAAAACTAGTTGTTTTTCAGATGTTCATAACTTTCCACTTGTCTGTGTACAATGTAACTGTAAACCTGCCTTGTTTCTAATTAAAATGTCTCTATAAATAAAGTTAAGAAGAAAGTAATTATAAGAAAGTAATTATAAAATCATAATTGAGAAGCTCTATAATAATTAAGCAGTGATACAGCTATAATTCCTGTGAGTAATTTGGAAACAGTGGTCACTATCGGCTGCAGCACAGATAAGACAGACTATAGACATTATTCTTGGGTTATTCATAATGCCACAAACTCAAAATTCAAGTAGATGAGAATAATACATCCTGGAAGCTCATAACTGTCTTACTAGATTTATCAAAGTAATACACACAAAAAGCAAAGGAAATAGTGGAAAGCAGTCTTCTTCACATTCCTCACCAGAAGCCACCATTTAAAAAATCATTTCTAATTCTAGTTTTTCTAATGGTTTCTACCATATCTCTAAATGCAGTTATGTGCCGTGTAATGACATTTTGATCAACAATGGACTGTGCACATCCCTGTGGAACAATAGGCTATACCATAGAGCCTGGGTGTGCAGTAGGCTAGATCATCTAGGTTTGTATAAACACACTCAATGACATTCACACAACAAAATCAACTTATGACACATTTCTAAGAATATATCCCATTGTAAAATGACATGCAACTGTAATTTGCTTCTACTTGCTTGTTTCATCATTTAAATAACATTAATTCCCCTTCTTATGAAAAATGTAGATTTTATTTCAGCCCCCGCCTTATTTCTCCCAGTACTAATAATTTTAAATTGTTTTTGACTTTGACCTTTTAAACTTTAACTATATAATTAAAATTTACGTTTTTGTGCTGTCAACTTTCAATGGTATCTCTGTGAGGATACCTAACATGAAGAAAGTCACCAGGCTGCAAGACCATGTCAGGACACACAAATAATTCTGGACATAGAACATTTTTTAAAAGCTTCACTACAGACCCTTTGATACTCATGTTCTGAGCTACTCTTTTGTCCATTTGGCTCATCTGTAGATACACTTCCATCCACTTTCATCTAAGTTTCTTTTAAAATATAATAAATATAACAAAAAAGGGTGGGGGGCACAAATCCTAAGATTTGGCTCCATGAATTATTATAGTGTGAGCATCTGTGTAACGGCCCCTCCAGTCTAGAATAGACCACTCTGAGCATGCTAGAAGTCTCCCTGTTGATTTTTCCCAAACATTATTCCCACACCTCCCTCAAGGTAACCATTCTCCTAGCTTTAAGTGTAAACACTTCCTTGATTTTTCACACATAATGCAGCTCTAAATACTATTTAGGTTTTGCCTCTTATGTTAGGTTTTCAGGACTTTAGACAAATGAAATCATGCAGTGAGAGATTTTGTTAGTTCTTCTTTCTTTCATTCCACGTACTATTGGTGAAGTTCATCTATGTTGTGAAATGTAAATGTATGGACTCATTCATTTTCTTGACTATGTAATGTTCTAGACTATGAATATGAAAATTGATTTAGCTATTCTGTTTTTTTAAATAATTTTACCTCTTTTTCTTTGGTTTTTAATGCAGATCTCTGCAGTACAGCGTAATTTTTCCTTTTCTTTATTTTTATTTTGTTCTCTTTTTAATTAGCTATTCTGCTTTTAATAAGGAAATGGTAATTGGTTCCAATTTGGGGCTATTTTGGAAATTACTTCCATAAGCATTATGTTTGTCTCTTAGTATTGGCATGGTTTTCTGTTGGCTACATACCTGGAATTAGAGTTGCCGAATATAAGGTATATGTTTCCCTACTTCAGTAAATAATGTCAAATTGTGTTCCAAGGTAACCCCACCAATGTATAATCCCACCAGTTCTATAAGAGTCCAATCACTGATCCGCTTTCTCCCCAATTCTTGCTATGACAAGTCCTTTTAATCAAAGCACTCCGATGAGTATTTAGTCAAATCTCACTGATTCTAGCTTACATATCCCTCATTAAGAGTGATATTGAGGGCATTTCATGGCCAGTTCAGATTACTTCTTTTGTCACATGTCTATTTTTAATTGGATTGACAATTTTTTTCTTTTAATTAGAAGCAAGTATTTTATATTCTCAGTTATGCATATTGCAAATATTGTCTCTACTAGATAGACTGCCCTTTCAGTTTCTTAAAAAGTGTCATTGATTTAAAAAAAAGTGTGTGTGATTTTAAAATAATGCAATTTATCAATCATCTCCTTTTTGATTAGTGCTTTTTTTATGGCCAGTTAAGAAATCTTGTTCTACCCCAACATCACAAAGATATTTTCCATTTCCAGAAGATCCTAAAGGAAAATATCTTTGGGATCTTCAACTTACCCAGACTGGTTTTGTGAATGGTGTGCAGTAAGGGTCAATTTTCATATTTTTTATATTCAACTATTCAGCCCCACTTAATGAGATTAATGTGATTTTATTCTACTGTTCTAAAATTCCATCATTATATAAATCAAGTGTTCATTCTCAATTCTCTATTTTATTCTGTTCTCAATTTAATCTATTCTCAATTCTCCATTTTATTCCACTGATTTCTTTTTTTATCCTTGACTTAATTGCTATGCCCTTGTAATATAGGCCTCGGAATATGGCACAGCAAATGCCCCATCATTTTTGTTTTTGTTTTCTTCTCTAAGAAAGAGACTTTAAATATTATAGAATCAAAATAATGAAAAAAAAAAGCTGTTGGAATTTCTTTGGTATTATCATTCCAGTAATGCCTGGAAAGTCCATGAATATGGTATACCCTTCCATTTGTTTACTCCTTCTCTTCTCCCAAAAATGATTTATAAATTGAAGAGATTCTGTTAGTTTCATTCCATGAACCACATGTAATTTGATGTTATTTAAAATGTTTTTTAAAGACTTTTATTTTCTCTTTTTTGCTGTTAATATGGAAATGCAATTGATATTTTCCATTTGAGATCCAGCACTTTTGCTAAATTAATTAATTAATTAATTCAAATAATATATCCATAGAAAATGTTAGAGTTATATATATATATATATACAATTATGCCATATTCAGTAACTATGGATTTTTTCTTCCTTTCCAATCTTTATACCTGTTTCTTCTTCCTCCTCCTCCTCCTCCTCTTCTTCTTCTTCTTCTTCTTCTTCCTCTTCTTCTTTTTGGTACTGGGGATCTAACTCAGGGCCTTGTGTATGCAAGGCAAGCACTCTACCAACTGAGCTATATCCCCAGACTATACCTGTTTCTTCTTGACTTACTGCCTGTATCAGTTAGCTATTGTTGCTGGGTTGGATGAGTATTTCTGCTAATTTTAGCTAATATAGCCAAGGCTCACTTTTGTGTGTGCAATTAGGTCAGCTCTGCTGCTTTGCTGACTCTAGCTGATTCCTCTCATGTCTGGGGCCACAGCAGAGATAACTTAGCTAACTTGATTCTATTCTACTTGGTCTTATCCTCCAACTTGCTCTTTTCCCCCATGAATATAATTTGTCTTTTCCCCTAGCTTTCAAGGTTTTGTTTTTAGTAGTTTGACTACACTGTCATTCTCTCTTGTGTGTTTTCATTCCCTTGGCAGAATCTCCTCAAGAAAAGGGGTGGGGTGGAGAGGGAGAGAAGAGTTGTCTCATGAGGATCAGAGCTGATACATTGTCAATTCTAGTACATTCTTTATTTAATTTTTAAATATTTTTTTAGATCTTGATGGGCCTTCTTTATTTGACTGATTTATTTTTATGTGGTGCTGAGAATGCCTGACACATTCTAGTCAAGTGCTCTACCAGTGAGCCATAACCCCAGCCCTCTAGTACATTCTTTAACCAAAGCAAATCACAAAGCCAGCCCAGATTCAAGAGGTGGACAAATAGAAGTCATCTGTTGAGGGGAGGAAATGCAAAGTGCAGGAATACAGGGAAAGATACAGAATTGGGACCATCATTGTAATCAATCTTCCACACTTACCTGGGTCTGATTTCCAGTACACTGTTGATTAGAAAGGCTAATAGTACACACTTTTGTCTTTTTCCCAGTCTAAAAGGAAAAATTTTCAGTATTGTACTAATAATTATGATATTTGTTTTTGTTTCTGATTCTTAAGAGGGTTTTCTCCTTAAGAGCCATTGAATTTATGAAATATTGTTCTCTATATATTCAAATAATCCTATTATTTTCTCATTTATTTTGTTAATGTAGTGAGTACATTAAACCAACCTTGCATTCTTGCAATATATCCAACTTTTTCATATTTTATTATCCCTTTATATATCATTGGAGTTAATTTGTTAGTTTAAAAAATAAATAATCTATGCTCATGATGAGATTAACATATAAATTTATTTAATCTCTTATTCCAACTCATATCTCAATTTGTCTTTTGCTGGAAGAGTTTTTATAAAAGTGACATTAATTCTTTCATAGATGTTTTTAATTACTTGGGGAGTGATATGTGACTTCTTTTTTAAAAAGGAAATGTTTTAATTATGATTAATAAATAAGTTAAGATTCAATGTTCAGATTTCATCTTAATAAGATTTCATGTTTACTATTTCTTCCTCTATTTGCTTTGATAGGCTTATTTTTTCTAGAAATGTTTCCATTTCTTCTACATTTTCAAGTTTGGTTAGAATCATTTGAAATATCTCTTGTGATATTTTTAATATTGTAGAACCTATAGTAAGATGCCCTTTTTAATTTGTGATGCTGATTATCTCTTATCTTTTTGTTGTTCAGGTCTACCTTAAATATCTACAGCCAGAAAACAAACTCAATATGATTTTAAGCATTTGAAATTTGTTGAGATGACACAGCAAATCATATAATAAATTTTGTAAATATTCCATACATAGTTAAAAAAATAATTGTATTCTTCAGTCTTCTATAATATGCAGTTGGTCAAGTTTATTGTCATCTCTATGCTTACTAGTTTTTGGTTGCTTTTTCTATCAATGTCTTATTAAGAGAAGCATTTTGTTGTTGTTTGTATTTTTTGTGGTCCTGAGGATCAAACCCAGGGTTTCACACAGGCTAAATAGGTGCTTCACTGCTAAGCTAAATCCCTAGCCCAAGAGAGGTTGTTTAAATTTCTAATAGTGATTATAAATATGTCTATTTCTCCTTTTAGTTCTGTCAGTTTCTGTTTCATATATTTTAAGGCTATATTATTAGATATGTACTTTTATCATTCTCTCATAGCTATACAAGAAATTACAATGTGTATGCTTGAAATTTTAATATTAGTTGGTACTTTTACTTTCTTGATAAACAATTCAAGAATTCAAGAGCCTTAAAGTACTATCTGAATCTATTTCTATGTTTACATGTGTGTGTGTGTGTGTGTGTGTGTGTGTGTATTCCTCCTTGATTATGTTGCCATTATTGTGGTGTATTGTGTGTGTGTGTGTGTGTGTGTGTGTGTGTGGTGCTGGGAATTGAATCCAGGGCCTTGCACATGTGAGGCAAGCACTCTACCAACTGAGCTATATCCCCAGCCAATTGTGTTGTGTTTTAATTTTATACAGATTTTAAATTTCACAAGAAATTATGATTACAATTTTCATTGTTCCTCATTTCTTCTTTTCTTCCTACATCTCTGACCTCCTTTTCTGGGATCTGTTTTCTTCTGCCTACACAGTGCTCTTTAGTGTTTCCTTTAGCATGGGTATGCTGCTTTAAGTTTTTGTTTAATGAAAATATCTTTATTCAACCTGAATTCTTGAAAGATATTTTTGATTGGTACAGAATTCTATATTGGCAGTTATTTATCTTAGAAGTCAAAGGTAGTACTTCATTATCTACTGGCTCTCATTATTTCTGTTGGAAGATGAGTTGTAAGTCAACTTGTTATGTCTTTGAATATAATTTGTCTTTTTCCCTGGCTTTTAAGGTTTTGTTTTTAGTAGTTTGACTACATTGTCGTTTTCTCTCGTGTCTTTTCATTCCCTTGGTTATTTATTTATTGCATGTGGCAATTATATCTGCAAAATTATTTGTAAAAAAAATAATAATTGGAGGCCCAGGACAACAGTCCTTTTCTCCATAAAACAGTTATATATGCCAGGGGCATAAGTAAGTGGGACCACTTTCATCCAGTGTCAGAGCTGGTGATGGGTTGAAATTGGCCTGCAGGGCCTGGGGCTGGGGCTCAGTGGTAGGCACTTGCCTAGCATAAGTGAGGTACTGGGTTCAATTCTCAGCACCACATACATACATACATAATTATTGTGTCCATCTACAGCTAAAAAATATAAGGAAGGAAAGGAGGAAGGGAGAGAGGGAGGGAGGGTGGGAGGGAGGGAGGAAGGAAGGAAGGAAGGAAGGAAGGAAGGAAGGAAGGAAGAAAGGAAGGAAGGAAGGAAAGAGTAAATTGGCCTGCAGTGCCTGTTAGGGCAGTCTGTGTTTGGTTCACTTTCTCTCAGAGAGCAGCACTTCATGATCCCTAGTCAGAGTGTGTGTGTGTGTGTGTGTGTGTGTGTGTGTGTGTTGAGAGACAGGTGTGTAAAACTCTCATATTTGTTTCCTCAGCCCTATATGTCTCAGCCTCACAGCTTCTCAATGATCTCTTAGTTTTGGCTGGATGAAAAGTTGTTGCAAATGCTAAATTCTCCTCTCTGAATTCAGACCTTCTCTTTGACCTTGGTCTCATGTGTTTCTTTACTCTCTCATAGCTCTCCAGTGCCTTCAATCAGGCAAGTTTAATTTTTATCCTAATTTCCTATTTTAGCATAAGGGGAGGGCAGTTTGAATTACCCGAAGCGATTATCTTCTTCCATCGTGTTTTATCTTCCAGAAATATGTTAAAATCTCTCCTTCCTTATTGATTCCCTCTTGTAGTTTCATTGCCACTGAGCCTACTCTCTTTAATCTTTTTTTACTGTCATTTAAATAAGTTTTTAGGAAATAGTAGAAACAAATGCGAGTGTGTTATATCTCGTCTTTGTAGCAGGTCCTGCCTAAAATTATTTTTAAATAAATCATTTACAAATACAAGCATTTGAACTATTATTTTATAATAGTTTTATTGAGGTATAATTCACATACCATACAATTCCCCTTTTTAAACTGAATAAGTCAATGTACTTGAACTATAATAAAAAGTCAATTATTTGTGCCACACCTGATGACAAATCTCCAGATACCACTGATTTAAGATACTGTTGTTGGGCTCCTCTTGAGCTGACAACATTGAAGGGGAGAAGTGAGACATAGGTCGATTTTTACAATAGGAAGTGCAAAGTAAGATCAGAGGAGGGCACAGGAAGGAATGTTCCATGAAAACATTAGTATTTAACCAAAATCTTGAATGGTCAGTAGAGTGGAAATGGATTGAGATAGGACAAACTGACAGCCTACCATGTGGGTGGCAGGACTGTTGGTGTCATGCTAGACACAGGGCCCTTGGTATGGTTTAGAGATAGTGCCCCTTCCCCCACATTTCAAGCACCCTGGTGCAACCAGGCAACCAAAAGTGTTCTGATGAGCCCAATCAGATTGAAGCAGAAAATTCTGGCCCTGTTCTGGTTTTATTGAAGGTAAAACTGGAGAAGTAGATTGTGGAGGAGTTTTAATTCTGTGCTAAGGAGTTGGGACTCTGCAGCAGGCAATGAGAAACCTCTAGGATTTTGTACAGAGGCTTACCATGAACAGAGCTGGGATTCAGAAAGAGCCTGTTGGCAATAGTGTAAAGGAGAGAAGCAAGAGGCCAGGAAAATGACTGGAAGACTCACGTGTTAGTGAAGCAAAAGGTAAGGAAACGCTGAACTGGAGTGAAAGAACAGAAGGGGGCACAAAGCCAATGCATCCTGGGAAAATATCCTTTACACATCAGGGTGCCGGGGCTGGGGAAGGGAGGTGGATGAAGGGCACATTAGGGTTGTCCCAGGCAAAAGAAACGGGTTAAGATCTGGCTCCACATTTTATTAACTGGTGTTTGGCTCAGTCACTTCAGTTTCCTACAGCAGAAGACTACTGCTCCAGAAATTTGGAGGTAAAAGAAAGGAAAGGGGTAGAAAGGCAATCCAAGGGGGTAGAAAGGCAATCCAAGGGGGTTGCAGGATTGGCCACATTTTTAGGATGGAAATGAACAGAGATTAAAGAAAAGGATCAGGATTAAGATTTAAACTGCAAACTGGGTGCCATGGCGCACACCTGTAATCCCAGCAGCTCTGGAAGCTGAGGCAGGAGGATCACAAGTGCCAGGCCAGCCTCTGCCGCTTAGTAAGGCCCCATCTCAAGATAAAAAAGACTTTGAGAATGAGAGGAACTAATTTTTTTTTTCTATTTTTAATGAAGTAGATAGCATTCAAAAGTGAAAAATTAGTCTACTAGCTGGGCATTGGATTCTTGTTAATCATTAGTCATTGAAAGGTGGCTTGCTCAGGGCCATGTTTGCTAATGTTGATTCGTGGGATATCGTAAGGTATTTATTACCAGTTTCCTAGTGACCGTTAACATAACCTCCAATAGAAAAGGACTGTCATATCACCTACACCATTTTATAGACATTTCAAAGTTCAGAGACTATTCCTAAAGTAAATGTTTGGGGACTTCTTTTTTTTATTTATATAGGGTACCCCCTTTCTGTGTAGAATAGACAGAATTATATTAGTTTTTTATCCTAAATTAAATTCTATGTAAAGTGGAAATGTTAAAAGGTTGTTGAGATTTTCTCCTAATTTTTTTCTTGTCTGTATCATGACTCACGCACCATAACCTATCTACTCACACCCAGTAGTTTGAGTCATTTGATTAATTGAGGACCTCTCAATAATGCCACCGAGTAGTTATTGACCAAGTCAGTTAGTTGAATGACTGAATAGGTCATCAGCTCAAGATTGTCAAAACCTTGGGACTGTTTGTCCTGCAGTCCCAGCCAGCTCGGGGGTTTGGGATGCTCATGTTGAAAATAGAGAAGGGTTTTGTGCATTTACCTTGACCTACATAAACCAGTGATAAGCAATGAATTCAAGGTAACTTGGAAGGATCTTCTACTTGCTTATCTGGGTAGGGTTTCCCACTTATAAGAACTTCTGGTATTCGCTGTTCTCCACACTAGTCCCTTGAACAATGACAGCCAAGAATGTTGGTCTTTTGAGTCGCACAGGGTATTCTCTTCATTCACACATCTTGGGGTTTTTTCTGGGCCAAGTACCATTCAAAACAAAAGGAGCAGAACAAAAACAACAACAAAACTCTTATTGCTACTCACCCCACAGTGTTTAAAGCAAAGAAAATACTTCTACCAATTAACCTTCCTTTGACAACACTGGATGGTTGGATGTCACTTGCCAGATCAGCTTAGGGATATAAATAATGGCACTGTCCTGAACTCATAAAAATAATGGCACTGTCCTGAACTCAAAAGAGATTATATTTTAGAATACTGATAACCTTTGGGAAACAGCTGGCCCAATCTACTCTTTACAGAGGACAAGACAGGGGCCCAGTGACTTGCCCCAGGGCCATGCAATGAGTGAGTAACAGAGTCAAGGCGAGACTTGAGGTCAGTTCATTCTGCATTCTGGGTTCCCTGTACCAACCTACCAGATTCCCCGGTGACCTCATGCTATCCAGAACCAGCCTTGTCTCTACACAGAGAAGACATCAAACTGGTAGAGAAAGGAGATGTTCTTCTGTCCAAAACTATTTTCCAAATTCTTCTATTATGTATTGATACCAAGCCTACTACCTTGCAAGAACTTCCCAGATACTTATAGATATAATCTGAGGACATCTAAAGCCATTATTAGAAGTGAAATGTTTAACAAAAATGGGCAATTTGGGGGCTGGGGTTGTGGCTCAGTGGCAGACTGCTTGCCTACCATGTATGAGGCACTGGGTTCAATCCTTAGCACCACATAAAAATAAACAAATAAAATAAAGGTATGCTGTCCATCTACAACTACCAAAAAAAATTTTAAATGGACAATTTCTCTGGTACTCTCTCCTGTACTGTTCCCACCAGCTATGCTAAGTAGGCAAAAATACAGATGGTCAGCTCAGAATGGTCATGTTACTGACCACACACAGCAAGCTGGCAGAGAGGAGCAAGTATACAAATCCAGGTATGTCAGTGTCCTACACCTTGCTCTTTCCAGGAGCTAGTAGCCTGCATTTCAGTATCTTTAATGGATGCTGATAGTGGACTGAAGTCTCCCTGGGGCCAGAGTGACCAAAATGTAGTTCAATATAAAACATGTTGATGCTTTCATCTAATTTTTATCTGAGAATGGTAACAATTAACATGAATTAAGTACTTATTGTGTGCCAAGGCCTGGCTTTTTCTCATTGATCCAGTTAATCTCCACAGTAACCTGTTGGATAAATGCCATCATGATTAGTACCATTTTTATAGGAAACTGAGGTGGGAGTCGTTCAGTAACTCATCCAAAAACGCCCCCCTCCAGTTTGGAGTGAGGATTTGAGTCTGTGCAGTTGGGCTCCAGAGCTTTCTGGGAAATGACTCTAGGCTCTGCAGGTCTGCTGTGGGGGTGTAGAATGCCTCCATCAAGAAAATTGTGGGGAGTCCAGAATGGATTACCAGAAGCTCCATGGAGGCAGAATTAGAAATGAACTTCAAGTTTCCAGAGTATTGGTTTATGAAATATGAAATGACTGGAGGTTTTGAGGCAGTGTGCAAGAATCTAGATGGGTTTGCAAAGAAATTTCTGACTCTTGGTGACAGTGAACAAAACAACAGGGAATGCAGGGTGAATACTCTGGGTCTCTCTGAGTTCTTATTATTTAGCATCTTTAGTTTCTATGCGTAGAGCATGTCTGTGTGATTTAATAACTTTTCTTAGCCAATTCACATCTTTTCCCCAATACTAACACATACAAGTTATGATAAGAAACCATTTTCTCAAGCACCACAAGATCCCCAATTTCTCAAAGACCTCAGCAGATATTCTTAACAACTAACACAGACACTTGTATGATTTTGGAGCAGCCAATCATTGTGCTTGCAACTCAGTGCTTATAGATTCTTTCCAATCATGTGACCAAATATCAATCCAACCGAGAGTTTAAAAACTGTCAGAGCTCTCTTAAGAATTGTGATAGACATTATCTGTGTATCTCATATGTTTATATTATATAGCTTGAAATGGAGCTTGGATCTGTTAAAAAAATTCATTTACTCAATAAGTATATATAGAATGCCTATGTCTATGCCAGAGATTGGGTTAAACTCATATCTCCGTTACACATGGAACCCTTATATTATTTTATGTTTCTTTTCTTTCTGCATTCTTGCTATAAATAAGCCACACTAGGCAAGTTCTCCAATTCTGCTGATAAATGCTGAGCTGTCCACTTGATAAGGTTTTCACACAAAGATCACAGGGAAAAATCACTTCCTGCAAGGACCTCAGGGGCATTACCCACTTTCTCTTGATGGTTTTGGCTCCAGGGGGTCATATTGTCACGTCACATTTAACCAATCCCATTTTCTCAGTGGTAGTGCCCACTTTTTCCCATTCCATTTTTAGCTGGAAAGGAGCCTGCTATTTTCAGCTTTTAGGATATACACGAAAAAACCAAAGGGGTTGAGGTCACAGAAGTCTGTCTGTCCCACTCAATTCCATAGGGCTGAGAGAGGTCTTGGTGGCAAGAGCCACCTCCTCTTCTTCAAAAGATGAGACAGGTGAAAGAAGATTCTGAGGCCTGCCCCAGCCCAGGACAGGTCAAGATAGTGACTGCTAAACCAGTGTTTATCCAAGAGCCTCCTCATGGTATACCAGAGCCACCAGTCCTGCTTGGTGGAGACCTTTTCCCAGCCTGCCATACATCGTTGGCAATCAGAGCTCAGGAGGTAGGTAAGGGATCACCCCTCTCTTAGTGATTCCCTTGCACAACAGGTTTGAGAACTTCTGTTGCAAATCTTCATGGATAAATTTACACATTTTTAACTTTTAATGGACTAAAACATTGATTTAAGTAGTGTGGGAAACATTGGGGTGGAGTTTATTAAAACTCAAGACCTTAAACTATCATGTTGAGTGCCAAAAATTTACCTTGGGGTGGGTCTCTAAATTTCTCTTTTCCCAAACTCTTCTCTCCAGCTCCCCTTTCTCTGGACAAAGGAATGGTCCCTTAGGGCTAAAAATTAATAGCAGCAGCAGTAAAGACTGCAGGTTAGCTGCAGAGCAGGACTAGGCATTAGCTCTAAGAAACTGTCCCTGAAAAGATCAAAGCAGAAGGCAAAATATTTAGGTTTCTGTTGTAAACATTTCCTCTCTATCTATCTATCTAAATCACCTATAATCTGTAGAGATTAACAAAACTGGAAACTTAGCCCTGAAATAAGAATTTCCTTCTAAGTTGTTCTGAAGTTAAGCTTCTTTATTTTTATTTATTTATTTTTATACTACTAGAGATTGAATCCTTTTATTTTTTTATTTATTATTTTGAGACAGGGTCTCACTAAATTGCCCAGGTTGGTCTTGAACTTGCAATCCTTCTGCCTCAGCCTCCCAAATCACTGAGATTACACAGTTGCATCACTGAACACTCCTAAACATCTTGTGGAGACTTACAGATATGGCTGCTGTTTTCCCTATTACAAGAAGTAGGATTTTTCCTCAGACTCTCTCTGCCACTTCTGGGAGCTGCCTAAACAGATTGACACTCAGTGTTCTCTTTTCTTCTCCTCTAGCCTTTTGTCCCATATTAGCGACCCCACCATCATTGGCCAGGCTTACTAGCTTACCTCTGATCCCCACGCTCCTTCCATACCCTCCAGCTTCCTTGCCCTCCAGCTTCTTGCCATCTGCAGGGGACAGCAGTTAAAGACATCTAAACCCCCTGTTTAGTTCCAGTGGGGTCCTCTTGGCCATGCCTCAACGCCTTCTCTTTCTCCTCTCTGCCCACCGTGAACTCTGCAGTTTTTTCCTGGGCCCTTTACTGTTTTCTGGGCACTATTTTTCCCACATATTACTGAAAACATTTTGCAAAGGAGAAAGAGCTTCTTTGGTGGGGCATTAGATTAAAGAAAAGACATTTGATAAAGAAATCCTTTTAAATAAAATTTTAAACTATGTACAAGTTTTACTTCGACTTTGAAGAAAAAATATTGTTGGCTTCATGGTATTATTTTGAAGTAACTAAGGTAGCTTTTAAATTACACAAAAATAAAGGGGAGGACTAGGTACAATAGCACATGCCTGTAATCCCAGTGGCTCCAGAGGCTGAGGCAGGAGGATTGCGAGTTCAAAGCAGCCTCAGCAAAAGTAAGACACTAAGTAATTCAGTGAGACCCTGTCTCTAAATAAAATGCAAAAGAGTGCTGGGGATATGGCTCAGTGGTCAAGTGCCCCTGAATTTAATTCCTGGTACCAAAAAACTAAAAATACAAAAGGGGAGAGATAAATAAGAGAACAATGTTATAGTAGATATTTACCTCTCTCTGTTTTCTGGCACCAAACAGCTAAAGCACAGTTTTACCTAGTTTCCTCCTGTACTAGAAAATACATGTTTGTGTTAAACCAGTTATATACATGTATATAAGTATAGTAAAGTAAGAAAATTAAGTAGAGATTATGCAGGAACTAATTGAGCATGAGCTATTGGTTAATATCTGAGAGGGGAAATATTAGGAAGAAAATGAAATTAGACCATGCAGGAAAGCTATCTTTAATTAATGTTTTAACTCATTCCCACCCCCAAAAAAACTACATAAAAAAATATTAAAATGTAAATAGAGAATTTTGCCTACTGAAAAGAGAAAACAGCCCTCCAGATGGACAGAAAGGGCATACAGGGCCTAAACATGGTACACTACTCCAGAGTAAATCAGTCCCCTTTTACTATCCTTATGAAGGAAAATAGCAACACCATTTCTGCTGATGTGGTCAGAGTGGCCACACCAAAAAACAGTCTCAGTGTGAGACCTCGGAATATATTTGAGTCATTTATTTTATTTATTTTGTTCTAGGGAGTGAACCCAGGGGCACTTTACCACTGAACTAAATCTATAGTCCTTTTTATTTTAATTCTGAGACAGGATCTTACTAAACTCCATAGGGCCTTGCTAAGTTGCTGAGGCTGGCCTCAAACTTGCCATCCTTCTGCCTTAGCCTCCTGGTCACTGAAATTACACATGTAGCTAAGTCATTCATTTTAACAAGGATAGGTGATCTGTCCTGGAAATTCCCCAGATTTTAAACCAGATCATCAATTAACCAGGAAATATTTAACATGTTGTTGCTATGTGTGGAACACGTAACACAGTGCCTTGGCATGGCAAAGACTTGACACTCTACACGTAATTTAGAACATTCCATCACATTTATCATCATTTCCAAAATGATTTTTTTCCTCTTAGTCATTCAATGCCATTCATTTTTTAGAGGTATCTAGTCCTACAACAACAGTAGATTTTATGTCCAATCTATGAGCAGGCACTGGTTTAAAAAGCCATAGCACTAAGACATCTATAGAATCAGATAGGTTGCAAATGAGTCAGATTCAGTATGCCCTAGTCCTTGAGCTTTCCCTTTGATTGGTTTATTATTATAGTGAAGACATAGAGGCACATACTAACTGTTCAGGACTTCAAAAGTATCAGAATGAAAAGTAAAAGATTTAACCCATTATTGTCTCTTGAACTCCAGACTGGCTTTTTCCAAATAATGTCCACAGGTCCCCCAAGTATTGGGAGGACAGAGGAAGCAAACAGACCTCTACCAGTTAATCTTATGTGTCATAACTTAACACCATAACTCAGAGAAAAGAGGAAAAAGCCTTTAGTAAATAAGATAAATCCTGTTAAACTAGAACTCTTTAATTAGACAGAGCACATAAGACTTTCAGTGGTTTAAATAAAATTCCCTCTGAATCGTTATGATCAATTCATGTGATGCTGGGTGGGTAGCTCAACGGCAGAGCACTTGCCTGGCAAAAGCAAGGCCTGGTCCTCAGCAACACACACACACACACACACACACACACACACACACACACACAATCTTATTCGTGAAGTCTGATAAACTTTCTCAGCTTTTCCAAATTAAGTTGTCAAGAAAACAAGACCTGCCCTCAGAGACTGAGTCTAGCAATTCATTCTCATAAATGGGTATATTTACTAGTTTGTAATTTAAGCCTACTATGAACTAAAACATTTTTATTAATCACTTAACTTTTTACTAGTGTTCATTTTATATCAGATGATATAATTTTGATTAAATAAAGTATGCTTTTCTTTTTAAAAATTATATCATTTGCCAGGTGCTATGGCACATACCTGTAATCCCAGCAGCTCAGGAAACTGAGGCAGGAGGACTGCAAATTCAAAGCCAGCCCTAAGGGCCTTAGTAAGGCCCTAAGCCACTCACTGAGACCCTGTCATACCCCTGAGTTCAATCTCTAGTACCCCCCCAAAAAAAAACATAAAAATAAAAAGTATATTACTTAGGCCTTAAACAATGTCAGATTAACTGTCCACAGAGCACATACACACATTCTAAAATAATGGACTTCAACTAACCAGCATCATTATAAAAGGTAGTACAAAATAACACAGGTGTTTTAGCATGTATTTCATTAAAATCTGTCCATGGAAGATCTGAGAAAAAAAGAAAATGGGTGTCTGTCCCTAATTCCCAACAGTGAGTGTCCTTCCTTTTGGATCTGTCTGTGTTATTAGATGAGAAGAGAGAGACCAAGGTGAAAATAACAAGGAGTAGTACCATCAAGGATGAAATGACAGAAAGTTTGCCAACCACCTGCCAGGTGGGAAAATCCTGACAGTTCATCCACTTCCGAAATGCCCAAGGTATTCTTTGCACAGAGACATACACAGAAGTTGTACATAGATGATAAATTGCCTGAGTCTCTGATTCACAAAATCTCTACGACCACCTAATGCTATTTTTAAAAATGTATGAATACATACATCTCCATTTTTACTTTATAATCTGAGCTAGAGAAAATTTGCTGCAGCATTATCATCCAGGCCTCATTACCTCATGGTTAATTAGCTAACATTTGTAAAGCGCTTTGAAGATGAAAAGCATCATATAAATGCTAAGAATTATTAAATAATATGAGAGGAAAATCATAAAATAGATACATTGTTAACATTAATTTGTATTTTATCTTTGCTTATTATCTTTCCCCTAGTATCTGTCATTTAGGGCTGAACTATATATAAAGGCCGGGGGGAGTTTCCCTGTCTGTCTCAGTTGTGACTCAGTATTGTGCTGACCCCAAATTAATACTTGCCAAAAAACAAGTTTTCAGACTGAAACAAATTAACTGTCCACAGAGATCCCCACTTATACTGGTAAAAATGTTAAATTAGTTAAACAATTCACTCCCCCCCCCCCACACACACACATACAGATAAAAGATGTATCAATTCAGAAGCAATTAACAAGCATTTCTGTTTTGTTCAAGACACTGCAAAATACACTAGCAAGATTAGCTGAATCATTTGGGTGAGAAACATATGATTCTACTTTGCTCCCACAGTATGGTTGCAGATCCGGCTGCTGAATAGGTTAGGACAGTATATTATGTAGTGTTGACTGTTCCCTACATTTTGCTGTCATCAAAGCAAGTTAAACAAACTTTTCTGAAGCCCTGTCATCCCGCCTCCTCCTCCCCCAATCCTAAGTGGACAGAAGGACAGACAAGCAAACCTGCTTAAAAAAAAAAAAAAAATATTTGGCAGCTTGCCAGGGATAACACAGAGAAGAGAAGAAAAGGCAGTTGTAAAATATTCTTAAAATATGTTCATGATGAAGTCTTTCAATGAAACAGGAAATAACAGATCAAGTGCATTCAAAGTATTTGCAAACTGTTTAATTGGGTAAAGGCAAGTCACCCTTTTCTGATCACAGCAATGTCTTTATTGTGAAGCGCTCTTCAGCGAAACTAAAGTTAATCCCAAGTCCTGTTACAGGAAACTCATCCTTATTAAAGTAACATTAAGTGCTCCTTTTTTATTGATCTTCCCCTTCAGTTTAATGATAGAAACTTACTGATGTTTTAATAATAACCTCACAAGCTTTATCTCATTTTACTTTGCCTTGGTACTAAAAGATGCAGTGGAAACTAACTTAGCATAAACATTTTGCAGATGTCTTTAAAGGCCAGGGGGAGGTGGGGGGAAAAGATTCAATTGAGCTGCGTGTTAACAAAGATGGCTGAAAAACTAAAAGATAAAAGGGAGGCTCCAGTGTGAACATCAAAGAATTGTTAATGACAAGAAATACCATTAGGGTTAGCATCTCTTTTGTTTCAACCCTTTCACACCTGCAGCGTGTGGTGAGCTAAGCCTTTGTTCCAAAATCTGAATTACCTCCATTAGCACTTATAGAAAAAAAAAATGGTTGCAAAACAACAGAAACGTACTTTTGGCTCTCCCCTTTGGCTTGAAAAGTCAAAAATTAGTTAGGTATCTGTGGATTTCCTTCTAGTCACTGGTGTAACTATAGAGATTATAGAAGGGTAAGGTAATAGGTTGCAAATGAGTCAGGTTGAAATGTGAGAATAGCTTTGTAACTCAAAAAAGAGAGGTAATGTAAGCAATGTGGAGAAGCATGCATAAGAAGCTCCAACATTAGCAATAGCAAAATCAGAGCGTGAAATTCAGATTAGCCCTCCCCAGGCTGTGAGAGGAAGGGGGTATCACAAGACTTGGCATGGCGAAAGGTGTAACCTGTTTTATTTGGCCCCTGAAAAATTTTAACAGATGGTAGGACCAGCTGTCTTTTTCAGCCATTTAATAAACTCTTCGGTGGTAACAGTTTGGAAAGTGGGGGTTTTTCGTTTTAGGCCAGAGGAGAAAATAAAGAAATCTGTCCCAAGTTGTGTTTGCCAAGTAGTAAGGCCTGGAAACGTTAGGAAAAGTTAAAGGGGGAAGAATCTAGTCGACTAAATTATCATCATGTCTTTTTAGGGAGCAGCAACAAAAACAAATCCCTCCCCGCCAAATGAGGTGACTAACTACTGGCAAAACGTGTTTTGTCTCACCATTTTATCGGGGATTTTAATTTTGGTCTTTCAAAAAGAGATGCCTGGTTATTTGTTTAATGCTCATTGACAAAGCACTGTAAGGCAGCAGTTACAAAAGGAAACAAACTAAAGCTTCATTAGAATTTGGTACTCACAGAAGGGAAATACTTTGTTATAAAGAATGAAAGGGTAAATTCCTTCCAATTTACATAATTAGTCTAAAATGGCATAGAACCTTCCTAATCATGTCCTGTAAATTACAGAGCTCTGCTCCAGACCTCAGGGAATGGGGGAAATGCTCATGTCAAGTTATTTTCAGAAGAGGATCTAAGAGGTTTTGCTTTTGTGCCTAAAATGTTTCATAAAATTGGCAATGTTTTCCCACCAGTAAAATGGCAACCCTTGGTTATGGGAGAAAGAGATTATTTGCAAAAATTCTCCCCATGGCTACAAACACAACTCTTCCTTTTGACAATGCCCTGGATTCCTGGTTGAGTGATAGCCACTTTCCTTTGACAAAGCTTTGTTCTGTCCACAGGCCCATTGTAGATATCAGATCTGTATCACTGCAAGTAAATTACAATACTAATATGTAAACTCTTTTTAAATTAGATTAGACCATCTTTTTAGAGAACTAAAGCATATGCAGCTTTATTATATCTCGTTAATCCCCCCCCCTTTTTTTTTCCTTAGTTCTAGCCTCCCTCCTTTCTGGACTGTTGGTAATGTTTTGGCTCCTTAAAAAGGTAGCAAAGAAGCCAGGCACTGTGGCACATGCCTGTAATCCCAACAACTCAGAAGGATTGTAGGTTCAAAGTCAGCCTCTGCAACCTGGGAAGGCCCTGAACAGTTTAGTAAGACCCTGTCTCAAAATAAAATATTTTTAAAAAAGGGCTGGGGATGGGACTCAGTGGTTCAGAACCCCAGGGTTAAATCCCTGGTACCAGAAAAATAAAAATAAAAAAGACAACAAAGTGTAGGTGGTCATAGAAGCATAAGGAATAATTCTACCTGGATTAAGTTAGTTCAGTCATCAAGGCTAGTTACCAAAATTAACAGAATGCCATTTCTAATTCTTTAATTACTATGATTTGTGACATGCCTTAGACAAATTACAGTCCTTCCTTCAGGGTATTTTCTCCAGTCTGTAACAAGGGAACACCATTCATTCAACATGTCCTTAATGAGTACCTACTCCACTCCAAGTACTGTGCCAAGAGCTGGAATAGCAAAGGGATAAAGACACGAGATCCCTATTCCTTTGGAGCTTATATAGCCTCACATTGTCACTGGATAAACATTAGAGAAAGTTTACAAACATAAAACATCCACAGCAGAATGTTTAAGCTCCATCTATGCAACTTCAAAATTACCCACATGATGCAGATGGCTTTGGCAATTCAATCTGGGGCAAGGGGACTTCCATGATCAAGAATAAGGAAGCAACTTCAAAATTCATCCTGGCAACCCTTGGCAAAGAGTTGTGTTTTTCTGATGTGAATGTTTCTTTTCCAGTCACTGGTTTCAGAGATCACAAGCTCCTCACTAAAATGTGATTATCTAGAAGTTAAATGTATCTAGAAATTACATGTATTTTTCTCACACATGACAAAGTACTTTACTAAATTTGGAGAATAAATAGTTTGATTAGAAAATCAAGAAGACATGGAGCCTGACTTTATAGAAAGAGAAGTATTAAAACTATCTGAAAACTAGGTTTATCTTGTGCATGGAAGATAGAAACTTTCAACTAAGTCTAGTCCCACCTCCAATATTTCAATACTTTCATTTCTGTATGAAGCACTTTCAGATTACCCGAGTCAAATTAAATCCTGACACAAATTCTGTCCAATTTTCCAGAATGTAAAAGTACAGTTCACCCTGAATACAAGAGAGAAATTAGAAATTCATGCAAAACCCAGATGAAACTGGGCCAGGTAATTCATTGTTTCTCTACAGAGTAGTAGGCCACTCTTAGGGGTGAAACTGGTGATTTCACCTTCCCAGCCAAGGCCCCTGCCCAAGCAGTGACCAACTAAATAGCTCTCAGGGAAGGGCACCAAAAGCAGAAGCCCCTAGGAATAAAGTCAGTGATACTTAAGTATAGTTGTGGCAGAAGTCCAAACATGTATGCTGCTTCCTAATACACCCTCATAAAAAATGCTAAATTTGACTTTTTGTTGTTGTTTTACTAGACTCCCCTTATACAGTGAACTGCAACATTCCTAGCAAAGACAAAACACTAGTTTACGCTCATGAAAATAAGGAGTGATGAAATAGTAAAGACCATAAAAAGGTGACAAATATTGACCTGTAAATCACCTTAGGATTATTGGGAAATATTACTTTCAGAATTCTCCAAATATCCAGGAGACTCTGAAATAAGAGAAATGGTATAAGAACCCTCATATCAGGCATTTTCTAATAGGATAAATTTTTTTTTTATCCAAGTGTATTTCATCTCTGAGCTATATCCCAGCCCTTTTTTTTTTTTTTTTTTTTTTTTTTTTTTTTTTTTTTGAGACAGCTTGCTAAGTTGCTAAGGCTAGCCTCTGAATTGCACTTCTCCTACTTCAGCCTCCCTAGTCACTGGAATTATAGGCATGTGCCATCACACCTGACTAAATTATTTTCTTAAATTTGTAGCGCATGAGAAATCAAATTATTTCCAGTTTCATTGCTATAATGAATATAATTGCAAACATTGAAAAGGAACTATTTCTCAATCTCATTAATATCACTCAAAAGATATTTATTGGATGTTCACTATGTGCCAGATACCTTTCTTCTGATGCAAAGAGCCCCAAAATATTACAGGGACAGGAAGAGGGGAAAAAAGAAGAAATAAGGTAAAGGAAAATAAAGAAGAAACTATTTACTGGATGTTAAAATGTACTATAAAATTATATATATTACTATCTCCAGAGTAGACAAATAGAAAAAAAATAGAATATCAAAAAAGATACAAAATAAACACAAGTATATCTAAGTTTTTCTCTTATTTTTCATTTTAAATTGTAATTTTGTCTTTTTTCAAAATACCTTCATTTTATTTATTTATTTATTTGGTGTTGAGTATAAAACCCAGTGTCTCACATGTGCTAGGCAAGCACTCAACCACTGAGTTACACCCCTAGCCCCCATATCTAAGTGTTTAGGTGAAATTTCAAATCAGTCAAGAAATGATTCGAAAATTAATTGAATTTTTGGAAAAAAAAATTCAGTGTCATTCTCAAGATCTATGAACTACCTGCTTGCAAACCCCCAAGTTTGTCTGCCATTGGCTCACAGCAGAAGGCACAAAGTTCCTGGGTCCCAGACCACCGCAGCAGCAGTAGTAGCCAGAGAGTCAGCATTTGCACCTTTCTTCCAATCTCCCATTCCCACAGACTGAAGCTGGGGGCCAGCTGCTGCATGCATGCAGTGCCGGGGATACAGGAGAGGTACCCCAAGCTTAAGAAATCTAGTCTTTTTGTAATGGGCAGTAAGCCTGCTTGATCTTTGCCCCAGATGGAGGTATTATCTTTATTAATATTGCACAACCAAAAACCTGCCCTCTGCTCTTAAGGGGACATTGTCTCTACTTTCCAAGTCTGTTCACCACATAAACATCCTTGAAAAGTTAGCCGAGGATAATGGCAGTCTGCTCATGAGACATGCAGCAACATGACAGATATAAGGAGAATGGTCTCCCAACAGGCATTAACTTTTGCTTGATTTTTAAAGAAATCTGGATAAAGAAAGGAATCAATGTAAAAAAAGAAAGAAAGAAAGAAAAAAAAGAAAACAAGAAGAAATTATAACAAAGTAAGAGAAAATATATACGAATATTTCCATACTTTTTAGGTAGGGAGACCTTTCCACACATAATGTTAAAGACAACCTAATGGAAAAAGAATAATGGATTTACAATTTTTGTAGTTTTATGTATCAGTTAAAAATTACATTTAATTTTTAAAAGATGGGTGTCACTACTTACAATTTTAAATTATAATCAAATTGCACTGGGGAAATAAAGTTATTTTCCATATGTACTGAATTTCTGTTTGGGAAGATGGTAAGGAGGTGGGTGGTGGAGGTGGACGGTGGCAATGGTTACACAACAACGTAAGTGTATTGAATGACAATGAATTGTACAGCTAAAAATGTTTAAATGGTAAATTTTGTTATGTATATTTTAAAATATTAGGTTGCAAATATAATCTGAAAGATGACATTTGTGGCATAAAAACAATATTTTCACTTAATCCGTATGTATTGACTTCTATGATGCACTAAGAATACATGAAGATCAAGATGTTACAGTCTTATCTTCATGGAGAGTAGTGAGTTCCTACAAACTATTAAGAAAAAGAAAATCATCCCAATAAAGACAGACAGCTCACACAAGTTGATAAATTATGAAAAAGTGTTGACCTCACTAATAATAAACTAGAAATTATAAATAGAGTATCATTTTTTACTTTCAGAATGGCAATGTTTTCTTAATCAAAATGTTATTTGTGAGCATATTAGAAAATGGGTACTCTCAAACTCTGCTCGTAGGGATATACATTGGCATCAAATCCCTGCCTGCAATTCCAGATATATCAGGAGCCTTAAAATTATGCTTACTTTTTGCTCAGCTGTTCCCCCAAAAGGGATATATCCTGAGAGACCAGTCTGAGATATGTACAAAATATTGTTCTTTGCAGCATTGTATGTAATAGCAAAAACAATGAAACAAAACCCCATTGGAAGTCATTTAAATATTCACAAGTACGGCATTGCAGTGTAACCATATAATGGAATACTATCTAGTCTTAAAATAGCTCAAAAAGGAGGAAAAAGAAGCCTGGTTATAAAAAAGTGCAAAAACAAATTTATAGTATACTTAAAAACAGTATAAATACTATTTTCAATTTTCAAACAGGCCTATGTAACCATGAAAAATATTAGGAATACTTATACTAAAAGGTTAGCAATGTTGGTATTCCAGCATTGAATATTTAGTAGTCATTATTAGGTAAGAAATATTAAAGGGAAGAGAATAGCTGACCCTTTTCCTTTCATTAGATGTATATTATTTATATTTGAAGAAACCTAACTATAATTTAATTCATTCTTGAATGTAGAATACTTTTCCATGTAATCTTTTTAACAGTATCTAATCCTGTTTTAAATCTTTCTGTTTCTTGTTAAAAGGTTCTAGGAATGGACTTGCCACCAATCCTCCTGAGGAAAGGCCTTACAAACTGCATTTCTAGTCAATGAATAAATTTTGTCACATCATAATAATGGATTATTGTGTAACTGTTAGAAATTAAGATTTCGTTAACTATGTAAAACCAGGGAGAAATCTTTATGGTAAAAAATATAAAAGGCAGTGCGTAATGTACACTCTGGTTTCCATAGTTCAAGGACAGGTGTGGAGAGTGTCAGGTAATAGATAGATTTCCCACGGCGAGAAGATGGATTCCAACTCTTCTGTTTTCATTGGACCTTCTGAAAATTACAAAAAACAAGGGCTGTGTGAGACTTGAGAGTGGACTGATGTGAGAGAGAAGCAAGAAGATTTAGACCAGAATACATGGGGGCCTGTGCCTTTGTAGGGTCACCACCTACCCACAGTGCAGCCTCAGCCTGGCACGCTTCAGGACTCAATTTCTTCAGCCCATCATGTGATGTTCTGGCTCTGGAGGATTGATCAGTGCAATCTAAAAGTTTTCATCATGTTTTAAGTCAAGATCTTTTTCTTCTTGTGAAGTGTGAGGAAAGCCCGGGAGAAAGTCTGTGAAACAGTTCTGCAGGGCCGAGCTGCTCCCATGGATTCTTCAACCTCTGATCCCTGAGACACCTCTGCTGCCCTCCTGAGTTTTTAGGAGAGCTGAAACCTCTCTTTCTAATCTTTCAGATGATGAACGAATAAAACAGAAAGGGAATTTATTGTCAGTAGGAAAATCTAAGCACACTCCAAGTTAGGATGAGTGTTTGGAGAGGCTGAAGTCCATGAGGTAGAGGAGCCACAGGAAGGTTCTCAGAGTTCTGGCTGGGAGGCTGTGCATTACAGCCACCCAGGCCATGCATGGAAAGGTTGAGTCCCAAGCCATTAGCCATGCTGACCGATCAGTGATCAAGGTGGGCGCAGGCCTCTGCACTCTCAATGGGCCCTGTCTGAAGTGAGCCAGTGTGCAGTTAGGATAACTGGGCATCATCTCCATTGGCGGCTCTCTGCCCAGGGGAGTTTTCCTGAAGACAGAGAAAACCCTGCCTCAGTCAGGCCAGCTGAGCATCATCTGCCCATGACTGACAAATACTCCATCCTTCAAAATTCTTGCCCATTCTCTACCTCCATCACCACAATCCTCTGACCTTACAACAGTGTCTTAGGAAAAGCAAAACACCACTAATTAGAATACTGTTCATCCTAGTTAGTCTTATCAGTCACATTTGCAAATCATTTCTTATGGCAGTTTGAGAAACTTCCAAAGATATACAACCATTTCATAAATATTTATATTTCAATTTCAGAGGAACTTACTTTCTTATTATGTTCCCAATTTTGCCTATATGCTCTACTTGAGTTCTGAAAATCTCTATATATTAATAAAAATCAATAAAGTCAAAATTGAACTGCTCCTGGGCATGGTGACACATGCTTGTAGTCCCAGCAGCTTGAGAGGATCACAAGTTCAAAGCCAGCCTCAGCAACGGAAGGTGCTAAGCAATTCAGTGAGACCCTGTCTCTAAATAAAATACAAAATAGGGCTGGGGATGTGGCTCACTGGTCAAATGCCTCTGAGTTCAATCCTTAGTACTCCGTCCCCCCCCACCACCACCACCACCGCAAAAAAAAAGAGATTGAATTCCTAATAGAAAACAAGAATAAAATACTTCAAAATTCCTTTCTTTTCTGGTATTCTCTTTTCTAACTCACATCAAAACTTCTAAGGAAAGGTAATGACCATGGTACTGATTTTTTATTTTGCTTCTGACAGTTAAATTCAGGGCCTAAAATTTTGCATTAATTACATTATTCTTTTGATAATAAAAGAGATGCGGCTGATTCTTTGAAACAGTTGTGGCCAGATGGAAGTATAATGCGAATATGACAGTATCTATGAAAGTCATTGGATTGACTGCTCTGGGGACCAGAACTTGAGATTTCTCTGCAGAACAGAACATAAGCAAATGAAGGTTTTAGCTGTGGTTGCCCACACTCTGTCACTGAGCCTCAGCCCTGTCCTGCTGGGGCCACCAGCACCAGGTGGAAGAGCAATTTGGTCTCCTCTCGACTTAATCCGCGCCTGTCTGTGGAGACCTCACCGAGGTGCCAACTGTAAGGATGGCTCTGGGTTTCAAACACCTGTCCACTAGGAGCTGGACTTCTACCCCCAACTTCCTTTCAAGCAGCCACAAGGCAGACATCAGATGGTGGCAACTTCTGGTCCCTCCTGAGAGGATTGGTTCCATGGTGTCCCACGGCTCCTTGCTACAGCTTTATCATTTTCTGGGTATTTATTCGAGTGTGTAATTTTGAATGTAGACTAAAAGTGCGAGCGAAATCTTCTTTGGAAAGCCATACAGAATCATATGGACTACAGGGCTGCGCTTTCCTTCTGTCTGATTCCCACAGCCATCCTAAATAACCTCTTGTATTTGGGTGTTTTTTTTCTTTAATTTGATTAATATTAATTCAGTGCATCATCCTAAATATTTATGAACAATTTTAATCCTCATAATCCTAGAAAGTAAGTACTGTGATTACACACATCTTAGAGATGAAAAAATGAGGTATGGGGAGGTTAAGTGTCCAAAGTCACAAAGTAGTAAGTGGAGCAGCTGGGAGCCAGGCATTCTGACCCCAGAATCTGGGCCAAAGATATTCTTTTTTCACATTTTCCAGATAAATACTCCAAGGGGCGAGAAAGTACTTGGTCTACCACTTCACACTCTTGTCTCTTCTAATTGTGAGTCCTAATTTATTCGCTTTTACAGACTTCAGGATGGCATGTTGCTGCCCTTGTTTGCATCCTCCCAGCCTGTGGTATCTTACTCAGATGGAGCTGAGCAAGCTCCTGAGGAAACTAAAGGCCTTGAAACTCCCAGCAGAAGCAAGTCAGGGACTGACCCCGGGCTCCACCTTCTGCAGAGGCATCCTGAATAAGCAGCAGATCAGGACCTCCCCAGGGACTTACCAGGCTTTAAATCCTTTCCTGCTACTCACACTACCAGGACTCTGGTTCATTCATTTGTTCAACATATATTTAATGAAGACTGAAAAGTACCATGCTAGGTACCAGAGATGCAGAAGCAAGCAAGACACCAAGCCCCTGCCTTTAAGGAGCTCTCAAGTATAAACAGATGGAGTCAAACATATAAAAAGGCAATTCCAATGTCCAGGAGAACTGGCATAACAGTAATGGGCATAACGGGCAACCTAGCGTGTTGAGGAGCATAGGGAGGGGGCAAAACCAGTAGAAGGTTTTCAGGAGAAAGTGCCACCCATCCTTAGACCTTAGCACCATAGTAAGTCATCAACACAAGTTCATGTAGGCTTATGTGTAGGATCTGAGACATCCATTGTAATAGTCATTGAGGAGTTTTAAGCCAAGAATTTGCAATATCCAGTGTGATAATAAGCACCAATTTATTGAGCTGTGTATTAATCCTCTACATATCTTATGCATTCATTACATAATACATGTTAAAACACTGTGAGGTTGGTGTCAGTGCCCCATTTTATAGATGAGATACTGAGGCATAGTAAGGTTAAGCCATTAAGTGGCAGGGCCAGGATTTGAATCCAGGCAGCCTGACTCTGGCATCTGTGTTCTTATGCATTCTGATATGCCGCAGTCCGGCTGCAGCAAAATAACGGGGGGGTGACGAGCAACTTGTGTAGATTGATACAGCAGGAGTGGGAGCCGTTTATTGTAGGACAGGAGGGGTATATATACATTGCACACAGCTTATCTTAATTAACATAAACTAGATAGAGCAGTCAACCAACAAGGAATCTCCACACTTAATGGCTGGCACCACCTCACAAATCACTCCCCCTGGCAAAATGCCAGGCGCCATCCCTACTTGTTTACAGACCCTAACACTGATACACAACCACCAACCTTGTCACAAAGAGGATTTAATAAATAGTTGAGACATTTGGTAGCCACTTTTTTATTTTCCCCTAGTCCAAGGGTTGCTAGCCTTGATTCTCATGAGAGTCACCTAGGAAGCTTTTATAAAAGTGAAATAAATGAAAAAAAAAAATACACACACACATACACACACACACACATACAAAGTACAAATATTTACAGAGACCTAATTTTAATAGCACCACACTGGAAATAATCAAAAAGTCCTTTATTGGGTGAATCAATAAATAATGGTGTTTCCATACAATGGAATGCTAAGCAGCAATAAAAAGGAGCAACTGATACACACAACAATTTGAATGGCTCTCAAGGGGATTATTTTGAGTGGAAAAAAAAAAGCCAGTGTCAAAAGTTTACATACTATACAATTTCATTTCCGTAACATTATCAAAATGATAAAATTGGAGAGATGAACAGATTAATGATTGCTAGGGGTTGGTGACAGAACGTGAAGTGTAAATTTGACTATAAAGGGGTAATAGGAAAGAGTCTTGCAATAAAGCAATATTTCTGTGTCTTTATTTCAGCAGTGGTTACAAAAATCTACACATGTGATAAAATGACCTAGACTATACACATATATTAATGTCAATTTCATGATTTTGATATTCAACTATAGTTAGATGTGATCATTGGGGGACGCTGGATGAAGGGTACGTGGGACATGTCTGTATTTTATAACTTCCTGTGTATCTGTAATTACTTTAATGTAAGAGGTTGTTTTTGTGTTTGTGGTGCTGGGGATCAAACCTGGGGTCTTTGCATATTAAACTTACACTCTACCACAAAGGAAACCTCCCAGACCTTCAATGTAAAAGTTTTAAAAGAAAAGAAAAGAAAAAAAAAAAAGCAGTGCCTAGGCCTCACAGATTGTGATTTTCTTAGTATAAATGAGGCCTGGATTATTGATATGTTTGAAATCTCCTCAGTGATTTTCACCTGCAGCCAGATCTAAGCACCTCTGAGCCAGTGCCCAGAATCCCTAGGGTTGGAGGCACTCTTGGAGAGCCCTAGCTGCCAACTGGCAGAGGACAGGTCCCTGAGAGGCCAGGACACCAGACATATCCTCTACTTACGGACAGTGGGAACTGATCTTAGGTATTTGTTCAACAAACAGCAGCTTAAATTCTCGAGTTGCTTGCTTCATTGGGCTCCTCGCAGGTTTTACTTCTGGAATGCTGGGCCCATTTGCCCACAGATGGATTCCAGCTCCTGCCTGAGGACATATTTCCCTTCTGGAGGGCCAAGTTACTAGGTCCAGTTTCAGGGCATATTTATTTCATCTTTTACCATGGCCTCATTGGAAGGGTAGCTGAATCCCAGATGGTCAACAACAATTTACCCTGGCTGGATAAACTGTCCCCAGGACAGGTCTCATACAGAAAGGTGCCAAGAATGTTTTTAACACCTTGCACCCCAGTGTACATTTCCAAGCGAGTTATTAAATCGATATCAATTAAGAGCAGGTCAAGAGTATTCTGCTCATACCTAGCAGTTGGCAGCTCATGTTTCAGCTGAGAGTCCCCAAAACCTCCGGAAAGGTTTCAGATCAAGGAAGGAAATAGCAATTGGGTGACTGAAGTCCTCCAGTTTCCCTGGGACCACTAGCGAGATGGGAGCCATGTGTGCCCCTAAGTTAACACAGTGGCCACCCATGGAGCCTCTGGGCAGGCAGGGAGCAAGCCCTGGAATGTATTTTCTAGTAGCTGTGCCGGCTAAGTGGCAGACTTCCTGGTTGCGCCTCCCTCTCTCCCCCTCTCTCTCTCTTTCTCTCTGTAGCTTTCTGGCTGTCAGTATGCAGAGATGTTCTGGCAGCTGGGGACCTGCCTTTGGGGTCAGAGTCCTGACGAACAGCTTTGTTCTCTTAAACACTATTGTCATCTGACTCACCTATTACTGTGAATAATTTGCTAATTTTGGCCATAAAAACAAGTTCTTAGACAATCTGCAGTAATGTGTCTTTTTATGTGGATCAGGGGAGTATTTTTCTGCCTCCTCTTTGTTTGATATGGAAATGAGGCTGATAGCTTTATAGCCAGCCAGGAATTGGAGCATGGGAGAAAAAGAAAATTGTGTCCACCATAAAGGTGGCTTAGCTCTCTTCGATAAGTCTTTGAAGAATTAGTTCTTGGAAAACAAAGTCTCTCGAAATAAATGAACATCAAATTAGAGTTCCCGTGGGTGGCAGGAATACATTCTGGGTGCCTATAAAACATACACATTATGTAATGTTTTGCCTGATACCACTATTAATGAATCATCTGAGACAAAACTTCTGGTGTAAGAAAAAATTAACTGGGTTGAGAAAGTAAAATTATCATAAATCATGAGACTGTAGGAATTCACAGTCAGACTGTTCTGGTCAAGGCAGATTAACCACCAAATACCCAAGTCCACAACTGCAGACAAATGAGGCCAAGATTAAGCAGAAGAGCACATGCATGGATCCCTCTTCAGGGTTTCCTTCCTGCTTCTTTTCTCTTCTGAGTGAGTATCACCCCTTATAGCCACCCCAGCAACCCAAGTGTTCTATCCCAAACAAGAAAGTTCCTGATGAAATTGCATCACACTTTGTCAGAGTGTTGATTATGGTTTAATGGGCCAGAGTGTCAATCTGTTTCCGCAAGGAGGCATTTGCAAGCTAGGATTTTTCTCTGGGTGGCCTTAATGTCTTTGACCTATTTTCAGGTATGCCAAGCATCTGTGGACAGGTGAGGGGAATCACTGAGAACTCCATGATTTCTTCACTAAACTTAGTGGAAGAGGTGGGCATGAAAAATACTTGATTTAGCTCCTACAGGGTGGAGTTATTTGCATGTTTTTATTCACTAGCACCTTTCAAAGCCTGGTTCCTCCACCAAGGCTCAGTTCTCAGTGCCTGACCTGCCTTTCTCCTCCTGTGTCACCTTCCCCTTCCCCATACTATTCTTCCATCCCTCCACCCCCACCTCAACATCCCACACCCCAACCCCAGCTGGGTCTGCCCTGCATTCCAGGTCCATGTGTCCTGCAGCCAAAGCTGTTTCCCATCTACCTCTTGTTATTTAAACCCGATGACTCTTCTTAGAATTCTCCTGATGCAGCCCCAGCACTTCCTGTGGTAGAGGACTTGCACTTCCCAGAACCTGGGCTCTGACCCAGACTCCTCACCAACCTGCAGGATGAGCTCCTGTGAGTCACTTACCTTCTTTGGGCTTCAACCTCCAAGTGTGAAAATAATAGATTGGATTTCAAGGCCTGATCTATCCTAAAACGTTACAATCCTAGCTACCTTCAGGAATAAGTTTTCTTTTCCTTTTTTTTCCTTTCTCTTTTTTTCCTTCTTTCCTTCCTTCCTTAGAGTCATCACTTCAGCCTTAAAAAGGAAGGAGATTCTTACTTATGCTACTTCGTGGATGAACCTTAAAGACATTATGGTCTGTGAAAGTAAGCCAGACACAAAAGAATAAATATGCATGATTCCATATATATGAGAGATCTGGCAAAATGTTGCTTGCCAGGGACTGGGGTTGAGGGAAAATAGGGAAATATGATTTAATGAGAGTTTCAGTTTTGCAAGATGTGAAGATTATACAATACTGTGAATATACTTAACCACTACTCAAATGGTTAATATGGTCAATTTCATTCTTTACCAAAATTAAAATTTTTTTAAAAGGAGAAAAAAACCTTCTCCAATGTAACATATCAAAAACAAACAAAAAAGCATTGTTACTGTGTTGTTGGAATACAGAAAGGAAAAAAAAAAGAGAGAGAGAGAGAATTAGTTCCTTGAGTGAAGAAAATTAGACCCAGAATGGTTAAGAACCTTGCCTATAGTCCACACAGGTATGACTGTGTACATGCACAGACTGGGTTCCTTAATGTTTGGATAATTAAAAATAGGAACATGGGTAGGGGGTGAGCTCAGTAGTAGAACACAAGTTTAACATGTGCCAGGCCTTGGGTTCAATCCCCAGCATCAAAAAAGAGGTAAATAAATAAATAGAGGAGAGTAATTTTAAAACTCTGTAGTTTCCCTATACTACTTGTAGAATAAAATTGTGTAACCCTTCATGTTTTGCCCAGAGAGCAGAGCAACTTATATTTTTGTCAATTATTAATTAGACTAATAAAGAATACTATACGTAGATATTTTACATAGATTCATATGTAAGCCATCATATTCAAGTTGTTGGAGTCTGAAGAGTGATGTTGTCATTAAGGCATATGACATAGACAGATATCAAAACACTCTCTTGTTCCTGGGATGAGAGTCCAGGGCACCACTGACTTGGCAGAGACTCCCAGGTAAAGACAGACAATGAAGGCACCCTGAGAAGGCACAAGGGGGCCTGGCGGTAGATTGGGGGCTATGGCTGACCTGCTTGAGCTACACTGAGATGCCCCAGGCTCGGACTTTGCCTCAGCCCCAAAAGCATTTCACTAAAATGCTTCATAATAATGATGAGACTTGAAAACACCTTTCTAAAATATCAAGAAAAGTTAATGCTGTTTGCATCTTAAAACTCATTTAGGATTAGGTTTGTGGCTCAGTGGTAGAGTGTTTGCCTAGAATGTGTGAGGCACTGTGTTCGACTCTCAGCACCACATATAAATAATAAATAAATAAAATAAAGGTCCATCAGTGTCTAAAATATATATATTATTTTTTTAAAAAACACTCATTCTAACTAAATAAGGACCAGATGTTGCCCTTGTGATTGAAATGATAATTATTCTAAAGGGACAGCTGGGCTGAGGATGTAGCTCAGTGGTAGAGCTTGGCTTAGCATGCTTGAGGCCCTGGGTTCAATCCCCAGCACTCCAAAAAGAAAAAAAAAAAAAAAAGTATCTAAAGGGACAGCTAAGTTAGGCATGTAGCCCAAAATTATTCAAAAGTCATTGACTCTAAAACCAAAGTGCAATGCCCTAATTTTCAGCATTTCTTCCAGAAAAAGGTAAACAGATTCCCATTTATCATTGTCAAAACTGTCAAATAAGAGCAAAGTTATTGAGTAACTGAAAAGCGGCTTTTGGTACAGAGTCCAGTAATTTATGTTTAAAATAGTATGTTTAGATTAAATAAGTATTAACCTCAAAAATGTCTCATTTTAATAGGAGTTTCACTCTCGTTAAGAGTGAAGGGAAATGATAACAATAAACACTGTAACAGGAACATGGTGTCATATAGAAACATCATCAAAAGGCACCTCTTTTATGAGGCTTGTAGAAGGCTGTGTCTGTGATTTACATGCCTAATAACTGTGCTTTACTATACAAGTAAAATTTAGATGGTTAACGCTAGAATGATTAATTTTCCCCCTCTCATCCCTCTCTCTGTCTACACACACACGCACACACACACACACACACAGACACACACACAACAAAGTAGTCTTGTAACATACTACATGATTTTAGAGCTTAGTTTCATGTCTTTTACTTACATAAACTTGATAATTTAAAGATAAATAATACCCTTTTCTTAAATTGGACATTTAAGAAAAACGTCAGTTCAATAATGGACTATCCCCATGTCCTGCTTGGTCAGAGGAGGGACAGTGAGGACAATGGACATTGAGAAGAAAATTCCTCCTTAGCTTGATGCCACGTCAAGTTGGCAGGTGTTAAGATGTCATGACAACTAGGCAAAACTTGGCCTACTTTGAGAGAGTCAGTCTCTCTCTCTCTCTCTCTCTCTCTCTCTCTCTCTCTCTCTCTCTCTCTGTCATCCCTAAAATAGCAACTAGAGAAAACAGGAAAGTCTACACTGGATGCCCTTCTCAAAAGACCTTCCTCCCAAATCATTAGTCAGTTGAGACCTAGCTTTCCTGGGAGAATATATTTTAGTGGAAAGATTCTAAGAGGTCATTTAATTCCTTAATACAGAGACTCCTCATTGCTTCCCGGCAACTTAATAAGTGTTGGAGCCACCTACAAATTACCAAGCAACACACCAAGAGAGTAGAAAGCCAAGATGCAGCTGTAATTTTACGACATTGGGCTATTATGAACTTCAACTTATCATTCAGATCAAAATTGCTAAAAAGGCAATTTTAAAGTTGTGTGGAAGAGATTAATTGAAAAGGGAAAGCACAAAAGACAGTGCTGTCCAGGGTGATGTGACTTCTCAGTCTGGTAATGTGGCCAGTGACACTGAGGAACTAAATTTTCAATTTAAATAGCCACATGTGGATCCTGGCCACTGGCTACCACACCCTCATTAAGGGGTACTAGCTGGCTACTAGCAGAGTCTTGGAGTGTTTGTGGAAGTTCATGGAGGTAGGAAAGTGTCACTTATCACCAGGTAAAAATCTATTAACTCATAAGATTGAAATGAAAGGTGAGTAGTGAGTGGAAGTGAAAGATAAGGTAGAAGGATTCAAGATGAGGCATCTTGAATGCAAATCTGAAGAAGATACAACTGATTCCATGCTCCCTGGGGAGTCATTTAAGGTTTCTGAGCAGGGTGAAAATATGAGTGGCTTGGGTTTTGGAAAGGGAGTCATTAGATAATAGGCAACATAGGTGTGGGGGCTGTTTTGATTCCCTCTAGCTATATAACAAACCATCCTACACTTAGGGTAGGAAAATCGGAGTTCTTTTATTGTACTCAAGGATGTTCTGGGTCAAGGGTTTGGACACAGCATAGAGAGGATAGCTCATCTCAGCTCCATGATGTCTGGCACCTCAGCCAGAGTGTCTCAAACAGCTGGAAGTAGAATCACTTCAAGGCTTCTTTGCTCACATGTTGGCTCCTGGGCTAGGATAGCTTGAAGGTTGAGTTCTGTTGGGACTCTTGGCCAAAGCACTGACAGATAGCCTCTTATGTGGCTTGGGTTTCTCCCACTAGATTCCAAGACAGAGTGTCCCCGGGAGAGCATCTGGAGAGTAAGCATTCCAGGAACACCAGGTAGAAAAGCCACTTGCCTTTACTGCCTCCAAAGTCACCTCTGCTGCATTGTATTGATTAGAAATGAGTCACTGAAGCTAGGCTAATTATGGGATGGGAGATTCTATGGTCATTCCTGGGAAATACAGTCTGCCACAGGACCTTGAAATGGGAGCTGAGAGATAACGCAGGTTTCCACCACGAAAATGGAAGTAGGGGAACAAAGAAGCAAGAACTGAACAATCGCACGGAAGTAGAACTAGCAGTGATGGAAGTAGAGAGGGAAGAAGGAGGAAGCTCAGAGAAGTTTACCCTGAGCCAAGTTAAAAACATCAATCATAAACCTGGAGGAAATGAGGTGGTTTGGGAAATGGGAAAAGGGAACATGTTTCCTGGGATTGTACATGTTTTGTTTTGTTTCTTTGGGTTTTTGTTTGTTTGGAGGATACTGGGGATTGAACCCCGGGGCACTTTACCACTGAGCTACATCCAACGTCCTATTTATTAATTGATTAATTAATTTTATTTTGAGATGAGAACTAGCTAAATTGCTCACTGAATTGCTAAGGATGGCCTCAAACTTTCAATCCCCCTGCCTCAGTCTCCTGACTGGGATTACAGTTATGCGCCACTGTACCTGCTGGGATGTACATATTTTGAAGATTTGATGCGGGTGTCCTGAGGCCATATCAGGGAGCTAGTAATTCAGGGAGCTAGAGAAGGGTCAAGGTTAAAACCCGAAGCAACCTATGACCAAGGGGATGCACATGGTAGAAACTCAATAAAACATTGATTGGGTGGCACAACCCCACTGAGGCTAGGTATATTAGAGTGTTATCACTGCAACCAAAATACCTGACTGCAACCAAAATACCTGGGGCTGTAGCTCAATGGTAGAGCACTTGCCTAGCACATGTGAGGCACTGGATTTGATCCTTAGCACCACATAAAAATAAATAAATAAAATAAAGGCATACAGTCCATCTATAACTACAAAAAAAAAATTTTAAATACCTGACAAAAACAACTTATGGAAAAAATATTTACTTTGGCTCACAGTTTCAGAGATTCAGACCATGGTGGTTCAACTCCACTGCAGAAACATCATGGCAGAAGGATATGATGAAGGAAAGTTGTTTAGCCAGCTCATGGCAACCAGGAAGGAAAGAGAGAGACAAACAGACACACAGACAGACTAGGAAAAGATACACTCTTCCAGGGCATGCCCCCAGTGACCTACTTCCTCCATCGAGGTCACAACTCCCAGTAGTCTATTGAATGAATTAATCCACTGAGAAGGTCAGATCTAATCACCTTACCTCCTAATATTGCTGCATTGCCTAACACATGAGTTTGGGGGGAATATTACAAATCTAAACCATAACACTGAACCATGATTTTTGTAATGAAAAGGAAGAACAGTTGGTTCTTGGGCAACTCCTTGGAGAAGTAGGAATGGAAGCTAGGAATTAAAGTGAGCAACTGCATAGTCAGAAAACATAGCAGATACTTGGATTGGCTCATTTAATCACTATTTCAAACTCTAGGGCTTTTCTCTTTCTTTTCTAGAAAGCTAAAAATTATTTCCCAGATTCACTTGCAGCTAGGATTCCAGATATATGATTAGATTGTCCCCATCAGACATAGCATACCAAATCTGGAAGGCAGAAGTAAATGCAGGAATTCTTCATTTGCTGTTCCTACTAATAATCATGGTGGTGGTATTCTTTGTATGACCACTATAACAGAAGTCCAAGTTCCTGCCCAATAGTCATAGTTATCAAGAGACCAGATACAGATCATGGTAGAGGTGGCATGATTCTGAAGCTGGGCAGCTGTCAACGTGGCTTTCCAACAGGCAGGCAGCTCTGTTACTCCACAGCTCCTGATCTTGGCAGGGGCAGTGGCCCCTTGTCATCCTAGGTCTATGGCATGACTTGAGCAGTCATTTCCAAAAGCTCAGTTGAGACTGTTTCTTCAGTCATTCGCCAGGAGATTGAATAACTTGTAATGGATCCCTTTTTACTTCAATTGGGTAGAGTGAATCCTGTTCACTGTAACTGAATGCTAATGGAGATCCTGATGTAGATCTTGGGGACTTTTGTATCAGCCACCTAGAAGAACTTTTAAAAAATTACAAATGAGCAAGATGTAAAGGGGGAGAACAATTAAAGAGGGGGGATGGATGGTGGTACCCTGAAAGGGAGGACAAAATCTGAGTGATTTTGCAGAGAAAGATGCAGACTAAAGAAAACAGGTCTAACTCGAAACTAAACCATAATACTGGACCCAAATAAAAGGATCATGGCTTCCTCAAGACCAAAAGGCCCAAGGGTGAACTCTTGCCCATTCTAGAGGAAGTAGAGATGAACTTTTAAATGGAAAAGGGGACAGATAAAGACCTGATGCTTATATTAATCTGTCCCCAGTGTACCCCCAAAAGTACTGAACTAATACTTACCTATCTCCTTAAAATTGGTACCTTAAAACTTTCAAGGTAAATACTGTAGCTGATTCTGTGTGCCCCCTGGTGGCATGGGGCAGGGGTAAAGAGGAAAAAGAAGGCCCCAGAAATGAAAGGAAAAGTCATGGATTGAGACTATAATCTTTGAGGTCAAGACCCATATTTCCCCTTGGGTAAATCCAGACAACTCACGTGGGGCTGACATTTTTACCACCCAGCAAAATAATAACCTGTAATGTGGCCAATTCATCACCCCAGACTCCCTATTTAATAGTGTTGCATCACACACATGAAATTGTTTTTCCCATAATAGGAAGAAATTTGCATTCACCCAGGGAGGCATTCTACTGTGATGGTTAAAAAGTGCCTCTGGAGTAACGTTACCTGGACTTGATCCAAATAACACAACAACGTGGAACCTTGTCAAATTTACGTAACCACTCTGTGCTACACTTTCCCCCATCTACAAAACAGAGTAGAAGAGAAGATTCTGCAAGATCCCACCTTGTTGTGATGGGCAGTAACATCATGGCCCTCCAGCCACATGGTCACATAAGCACATCATGTGTGAAAGTTCCTGTGTGCAAACCCAGAGAGTATAAGTGTGGCCACCCAGCAGATTACTACCAGAAACCAGAGAAAACCATGACCTCACCAGCACCTCTTTCCCCAACCTGATTTAGCCAACTCCACCCCTCCCACCCAGGGGTGCTCAGCTTAAAGGGTTACAAACGGAGGACTTGGAATTTATTTGTATTTCTTGACACATGGACAGAATGTTTTTCATTAAAGGTTTATTAGGCTTGTACCCAAAGTAATTTTCCTACATATTAATGCATGTTTTTATTTTATTGCTATATCCAGACCAAGTTTCAAGAAATTTTTTTTTTTTTTATCTGTAAAGTCATTACTTAGCTTCAAAGAACGACTAATCACTTTCATCTCTTTTCAGGGAATAAATGCCACCACAAATGGGTAATAGGACATGGAGAATCTTTTCCTTGATAAGGAACAAGATTTCCTTTATCAGCATTAGAAAAGCGTTGTATTTATAACTCAGTTCTTTGTGCTTGGTAATTTCAGGAAGCCTCCTCACTTCTTTGGGTCTCAGTTTGTTACTCAATCAAAGATGATTGGCAAGGCCCTTCCCACCCTCAGTATTCTTCTCATGATCCTAGGTTCCAATGGCTCCCTACAACCTCAATTTTCCTCAGGTCTGGATTATTAATTCTGAGGGCAGGATGTGTCCCCTCTTTATCCCGGACTCTGCAGTGCTCAATGGGCATATCCACACTGTACCCAGGAAAGATTTGGTTCCTTGCACCAAGACAGACAGAAGCGAGAACCACACAGTGATGACACTTTGAGCTTCTGCAGTCTCCTGCCATGACCTCCAGTCTGTGGATTTCTCAGTGCCTTTATTTCTTCTGGCATCACATGACACTTGGCACAAGGTTACTTTACTTACATGGTAGTTGTTGACTAAACTAAGTAGAAAATGATATGCTTAACATAAGAACTTTGGTACCATCTTTTCCTGAGGTACGTCTTTTGGAACGTGGCCTTAGATGTTTCTAAAGATTGTTCATATCCATAGCAGTGCTGTTGAAAGTACTTTCAACACCTGCATGGGGCGGGAGGTAGCATCCCAGGGCTCTTCCCCCTGCCACACCTCACTGCCTCACAGCAGAACATTAATGCTGCCCCTCTCCTGGCCTTTTTGTCTAAGGGAACCAAATGGCAGCAAAGTGGAATAGAAGACAGGACTTACATGCAAATGCCATCGACTTCAACAGCAAAGGAAAAATTTAACTTAAGTAGGCATAAGCATCCTCATCTGCCACCAGCTTCCTACCTTTTTTTTTCTTTACTCTATCTCTCTCTCCCTCTCCCTCTTTCTTTTTCTTTTGAGACTGAGTGTCCCTAAATTGCAGAGGTTTGCCTTGAACTTGCAGCCTCCTGCCTCAGCCTCCCCAAGAGTAGTGGGGATTACAGCTGATGTGCTTCTCCTTTTAATATGTGGCCACCTATTTCACTCTCAGCAGTGACTGTACCTCATACTACACTTAGGATGACTAATGTTAAGGATTTATATATAATACAGTGTTCCTTAGAGGAAACAATTTTACTTCCTAAGAAACATTCACTTCTGACATCTCAGTTCCTGATTTCAATGGCTGTACACTGTGTACCTCTGTGTCACACTTAGGACAAGTAAAGTACATGTCAAGTAACACAGTAATAACAGAAGATGTGTTCACATCCTTTGCTGAGAGGCATGGTGGGCCACTCTCCCCACAGAGAACATTCTTGGCACTGGTGGCTAATGTACTGTCACTATTAGAAGCACCAGTAAGAGGGATATACCTTGAAGACAACTTGGCTTTCAATTTCTGAATATTGGTAAGTGGTAAGAGAAAAATTAGAAACTCAGCAAAACAACACGGGAGAAGCTGCCTATTCAGGTACGCAAAGCCAACTTCATGGTTATTTTGGCGCCTGCAAAATACAGAATGAATCAACTGCTCCCTTTCTGTTATTTCCTTTTTACTACAGCCTAAAACACACACAACAAAACTTTCTTCCTTTCCCCTCCTATCTGTTCTTGCTTCTGTTTAAACTCCAGATTCGCCTTCTGTTCCCACTTCACTTCTGAAGGTGGCTGCTCAAAGCTCCCTGCTGAGGCAAACTTACTCTTCCTGTTTGTCAAAGCCTGGGACCTCTCACCCTGAGACCCTCCCCAGCCTTGGACAAGCCGGTGGCCTTGTTTGCTCCCCCCTCACTTCCACTTTGTTTTCTCCTGCCTCTCTTTTCCTTTTGTTGTTTTGATGGCTCATCTTCCTCTGTTTATCTTCTACTTATGGTTTTCCTGCAAATTCTGTTGGAGCTTTTCTCTACCTGCATGATCTCCACTCACTCCTAGGAGCCCACTTATTATTCAGCATCCCTACTTAGTGAAAGTTCAGAATTCTCTCTAGCCCTATCCTTTGCATGCGTTGCCTATTCCCCACATTCTCAGCTTTCTGCAGGCATCTCCCCATAAGCAGCCAGGCATAATCTCTGACTCAATAGTCCAAACCGAATTCAGCCTTCTCTTTAACGCTAAACAGTCTCCTTTCCTTATTCTCCCACTTTTAAAAAAATATATATTTTTAGTTATAGGTGGTCACAATATCTTTATTCCATTTTTTAAATTTTTTATTTGTTTTAATTAGTTATACTCTTTATTTCATTTTTATTTGGTGCTGAGGATCAAACCCAGTGCCTCACGCATGCTAGGTGAGCACTCTACCTCTGAGCCACAATCCCAGCCCCTTGTTCTCCCACTTTTGTCAGCAACTGAGTTGTTTATTCTTGTGCCTCCGGCCAAAACCTAAGGGTCCTTTTGATATTTTAAATAACAGCTTTATTGAGATATAATCACATATCATACAATTAATGCATTCCAAGTGTATGGTTCAGTGTTTTTTAGTACATTCACAGTTATGCAACTATCATCCCAATTTGAGAAAAATGTTTATCTCTACCAAAAAGCCTTTGAATGTCAATTCGTTTTACTCTCCGCAGTGACTATGCCTTATACTTTCCAATGCATAAAAAGCTTCCCCTTGAGCTTTGTTTGGCATCTCCCAAGTCAGAAGTTCTCTCTGAAAGAGACTCCCCTCCTCACTAAATACCCACAGCTCCTTGCCCCGGTATCACAAATAGGTATGAGCATTCTCATCTGCCCTCTTTTTTCAGACATTTTTAAGTGCCTGGTAACCACTAAAGTACTTTGTCTCTGGATCTTTCCATGCTCAACATTTTATGTAAGTAGAAACACATGTGATCTTTTGTGATGAGCTTCCTTCACTTAGCACAGGGTTTTAAGGGCTCATCATGTTATAGTTGTATTAAGACTTTGTTCTTTTTTATGGATAAATAATATTCCATTGCATAGAAATATCACATTTGATCTGTTCATCATTTGATGGACATTTAGGTTGTTTCTATCCTTTGGCTATTATGAATAATGCTGCTATTGAACATTCATGTAAAAACTTTTGTGCAGATGTATGTTTTCACTGTTCTTTGGTATACATCTCAGAGTGGAATTATAATTCTATGTTTAAATATCATTTTGAGGAATTGCCAAATTGTTTTCCAAAAAGGCTATACCATTTTACTTTCCCACCAGCACTGCATGAGGGTTTCCATTTCTCCACATTCTATCCAATGCTTGTTATTATATTTTTTTTAATCTAGCCATCCTAGTAGGTATGAAGTCTTTCCTCATTGTGCATTTCAGGGGTACCTAATGATGTGGAGCATTTTCTCATGTGCCTATTGGCCGGCCACCTACATATCTTCTTTAGAGAAATGACTACTTAAATCCTTTGTCCCTTTTTAAATTGAGTATTTTGTCTTTTGTTGAGCTGTAAGACTTCTTTATGTACATGAATACAAGTCCCTTTAGTAATTTGCCAATTATTTTTCCCATTCTGTGAATTGTGTTTTTTCGTTTTCTTAATGTCATCCATTGAAACACAAAAGTTGTAAATTTTGGCAAAATTCAATGTGTATATTTTTCTTCTGTCATTTAAGCTTTTGGTGTCTGTTTTAGTCAGCTTTTTCTGTTGCTGTGACATAAAGACCCAACAGTACAATTGTAAAGGAGGAAAAGTTTATTAAAGGGCTTATAGTTTCAGAGGCCTTAATTCATAGAAAGGGGTTGCATTCTTCAGGGCCCAAGGTGAGGTTGAGCATCACGGTGGGAGAGTATAGTGGAGGGAAGCAGCTCACATCATGCTGATCAAGAAGCAGAGAGAGAGAGACTCTGCTTGCCAGATACAAATATATACTCCAAAGCCATGCCTCAATTTCCACCACTCCAGCCACACCCTCCACTTCAGTTACCATTCAATTAATCCCATCAGAGATTTGTTCACTTTAAGTTAAGACTCACAACCCAATTGTTTCTCCTCTGAAACTTCTTGCATTGTCTCACACTTGAGCTTTTGGGGGACACCTCATATCCAAATCATAACAGTGTCATACCTAAGGAGTCTTTGTCTAATCTAAGGTCCTAAAGATTGACTTCTAAGAGTTTTAGAGTTTGACTCATATTAAGAACTATGATCAATTTGTGGTTAATTTTTTCTGTGTAAGGAAAAGGTCTCACCTTATCCTTTCTTTAAGCTTATAAATGAGAGAAAATTTTAAATTGATAGTCATTGTATTTATTTAGGTACTGAGCATTGAACCCAGGGCCACTTTACCACTGAATTACTGAGTTACATTCAGTCCTTTTTTTTTTTTTTTTTTTCCTTGAGACAGGATCTCACTAAATTGTTGAGGATTTTGCTAAGTTGATGACGCTGGCTTTGAACTTGTGATCTTCCTGCCTCAGTCTCCCAAGCCTCTGGAATTACAAGCATGAGTAATTTATGAGGCACAGTGTGATATTTTGATATATGTATATGGTATGTAATGACCAAGCCAGAATAAGTAACATATTCATCATCTCATTTATTATTTCTTTGTTTTGGGAACATCCAAGGTCTTCGAGGTATTTTGAGATATACAATAAATTATTGTTGACTATAGTCACTCTACTGTGCTACAGAACAAGGGCTTATTCCTTCTCTAACTGTAATTTTATACCCATTAACCAACCTCTCTTTATTCTCCCTCCACCCTACCCTTCACAGCTTCTGATAACTCTCTGAATCTATGAAATCCACTTTTTAGCTTCCACAGATGGGAAAGGATATGAGGTATTAGTGTGCTCTGTGGCACCAATCGTGATACAAGTGACATTGGAACACACAATTCCACTCTACCACCCACTACCAGTAAGCATTTATTGAATATCAACTGAAGTTCACAGCACAAAATCATGCAAATGCTTTTTCCCCTTGCCATCAAATGAAGTAGAATTTGACGAGATAATGCAGCCCTCCTAGTTTTATGTCACTTACATAGTGATCATTTCAGCTTAAGCTTACAGTGAACTCAAGGTTTCTAGTTGGGGAAATATTCCCCTTTCCTTGGAAGAAAAAGTTTCCAAGGGAAAACTTGATTGCCAAGCCAGGTTCCCAGTGTGACAACTGCCTGCCACTGAATTCTCCATCGTATTAATGTTAAAGAGCCCCCACGTCAGTCACAGGCTTTGGGGCATCTGTGATTTGGTCTGCAGCTTAAACAGGGAGACAGCTCTAAATCCTCCAAGTTAACTTAGTATCAGATTGCAATCCCTCCACCCAACCGCCATTTAAAAGAAAAAAAAAAAAAATCTTTCAAATTGAAGAGGCAAAGTTTGATCCCTTCCATGTTGAGAGCTGAGAACAATAGAAGCTTTCTGCTATAGCACGACTTCAAAAGGCTGCCGAGGGACTGCTCTGAGAACGCTTGGTTGTAGATGACTAAAGAACGCATAGGCATCCCCCGGCGGCTCAGAGCCCCATTAATGCACGAAGAAAAATCTTTCCCCTTCCCTCCCAGCACCATTAATAAAGCAAGGACTGGTACTAACTAGGCAGATACAGGCAATTGGAAAGCTGGTAGGAGGGGGCCAGAACACTGCTGTCTGTAAAAGGCCAGTGAGTGAAGACTTTGTTGAGATAACCTAAATAATGTACAGATTGTTAAAAAATCAAGTAGAGTGTATGGTTGGAGGTGTGGGTGTCCAGTTGCTGAAAGGAAACGCTCGAGGCAAAGTACCAGGCTTGGGCTCGAAGTAGCACCCACAGAGGTGATCCCACAGGGGATCCTACAGCGAGTAGAACAGGGCCGCCCCTTACACAAGTGCCCAGGCACAAGCGCCCCTGCAGGTTCACCTACCCGCCTCTTTTCCCAGATTGCACCTGGTCGGCTCTTGCCGCCTGCCTGCCTGCGGAGAAACTGAGATGCAAACTTCCCAGCCTCGGAACCCCACTGCTTGGAGAGCTGCTTGGAGAGCCGCTCCGCTGTGCCCGAGGCCGCCGGGAGACTGGTATTCAACCTCCCCGCCCCCGCCGCTGCGAAAGTTTGCTGCGGATTCGCTGCTCCCCCACCTCCGCCCCTAGGCGGGAGGACCGCATAGGAGTTCCTGGGTCCGCGGTGCACAAATACACCCACCAACAAAGGAAAGCCCATTAAATCTTCCCTCCTGTGAACTCACGCCCCAGCGGATACCTCTTTGAACTGACCCCCGCCCCCGCAGCCTCCGCGCTGTTTGGGGCTCTCCTAGCCCTCCCGGGCTCGCTCCCTCCCTCCCGGCTGCGCACTTTTGCAGCGCGCTTGGTCTTTGATGTCTCTTTACATTATGGCAGAGCAGCCACACGCTCTTCCCCTGCGCCGGGCTTTGTGTAACGGAACTGACATTTGGCCTTGATACCTGTATCTCTTGGTGATTGCAACAAATTTCTAAAATAAATATTGTACTTTGATCTCCCAGCATTGCATTTTTAATGGACGCTCCAAACATTACTTCATTAGGAAGAAGTTTTTCTGGAGCTCCGAGGGCGAAGGGAGGGAGGTTAAACAGCAGTTCAGCAAAATCTCTCTCCAAACTTCAGTTAGGGCCTGGGAGGGCTGGATTCCCCCGAGAGTTTTCATGAAGAAGAGCAACGACTGCGAACGCTCCAGAATGGTCCTACTGTGAGCCTGGGCACTGTCCTAAAGATACAGTGACTCTTTTAAGCTCACAATTACTCCACAGAGGCAGCACATTTACAGATGGGTAAACTGAGGCACTATAAGACTTATTAACATTAAGATCTCCAACTAGAAAGTGGCAAGGTGGGGAAAACCTGGCTTCAGACTCTGAGCTTTCAATCATCTAGCCACCGCCCTTTCACCACTAATGGTGACTTAATTGTCTAATGGGGTATCTTGGAAGAAAAGTTAACAGCTATAACTAAGGAGATGTGAATTGGTTCTTCTAGCCTTTTTGGTAAAATAGCTAACAGAAAGCTTGCTTAGCCCAACCTACCTACTTCCTGGAAAAGGTGAGTTCCAACAGTTCCAAGGAACCAGAGAAGAAAAAAACTAAAGAATCAAACCGACTTCGAGGGTGGTCTGTAAAAGGCCAGTGAGTGAAGACTTTGTTGATAACCTAAATAATGTACAGATTTGAAAAACAAAAAAAAGTAAAGTGTATGATTGGAGGTGTGGGTGTCCAGTTGCTGAAAGGAAACGCTCCAGGCAAAGTATCAGGCTTGGGCGTGAAGTAGCAACCACAGAGAGCCAGTGTGGGTGCGCATCACAGGGCTCCCTGACCTCTGGCTTGCAGCCTATAAAGGGCTTCCACGGGTACCAGGTTTCTCAGGGACCGGATACCTTTCTTGGCCTGACTTGTGAAGGAAGGGGAAGGCCTGCCAGCCCCAGGGCAAAACCACTAAGCCCTCTCCCCTTCCGTTTCCAGAGCACCCCGATATCATGTTCAGGAGGAGCAAGGCCGCGTTTCCGAGCTTAGAGTGATTGCTCAGTTTCAGAAATGAGGTCTCCTTGGGGGAAAGGAGAAGAGGGTTCATAGTATTCGGGCCACAAAAGGCAGTCAGATCGCTCTAGTTCCCTGGCTCTCTGGGCGTGGGGGAATGTGGGCTTTCCTGATGGCATAGAGTCTACACACTTGATGGAACTGTGAAGGGTACCAATATACAGTCCAGACTCCGAAACCCTTGGAGTTAAGCTAACCTCTGGCACTGCACGGGGAGTAAGGCTAGTTGGTCCTCGAAGGCCAGGCCTGGTCACACTGTGGTCCCCAGAGGACAACACGCAGAAAGGCCGGGTGCCAGCTGCTCTGGTTCGGGTTTTCCCCAGGAGCTGGAGACTTTGGGGAGAGGAAACTGCCCTCCAGCTGGAGGATCAGGATATGCCAAAGCCCAGGCGGCCCACGTTGTTGTGCAGGCACGTGAAACGTGGCTCCGAGGCTTCAGAGGCGGTTCCTGGCGCCCAATAACACCACTGCGGCGAGGACCCCGCAGGACCCCGCCAGCCTCTTCCTCTTTTGGCTTTCCGCGACCCCAATGTGTCGGATCTGGGTGTCCAACCCAGTAAGATGCACCCTGCGCCCCAAGGGAGGCAGACAGCCCGCCAATTGTACCTCCCTTGCCGGACCTCAGTAGGTAGAAACGTTGGGCGGGGGGGGCGGGGGGGGGCGGGAGATGTCCCAAAGAGCGCTTCTCTGCACCAGGGAGAAGCACGCCCCGCACCTGAAAACTTTCTTTTTTCCCATAGATGGTAGGAACAAGAGTTTGTATTGACTTTTCTTTCCCCTCCAGGGGTGTCCCTTGTATGATCTGTGATTTTTCGAACCACCACCACCACAACAAAAAGGCTTTCTTGGCTGTGCCTTTTTCCGAGTACTTGATCTCCTTAGTCTGTCCGGCTTTCGACAACGTGCACTCTCTTGGAGAAGCACGGGGAGAAATTGCTAGCATTGCTGGGGACTCAGGGTGGGGCCTAATAACGGTCCCATGCCTGCCTGGCCCTCCTCAGCATCCAGAGCAGCCTGCCTGGAGAGAGCGGGGTGGTAAAGCGGGGTTGGTCTGGAGTGCTGCCAAACCCAGCTCTGCTAGTAAAGCGCGCGGCGGATTTTTTTTTCCCAAGCTCACTCTTTGCAAAAGTTGTGGCCTGAGGAAAACTTCCAGGTCGCCAGCAGTAACGTCATGAGAGAGCAAGTCTGGCTGGCGGCCCTGGAGCGTGCGCGCCACCCACTGCCGCCCTCGGCAGCTGCCTGGCCCCGCCCCGGGTCACGGCCCTGCCTGCGGCGGTCTCGGGGACACGCGGCCGACCGAGTGCGGTCGGTCCCACGCCCTGCCCCGGCAGTTCGCTCGGGTCCGCGGCCGGCGCGGGCGGGTGAGTGTGTTGTGCCGGTTCGGGGTAATTACCAGGAAGAGTTATCCTCATCCCGGTCTCAGAGTCCCGCGCCTGAAAGTTGAAGGCAGATTTTTCTAGAGATAACAAAGACACTTTGTCACTTTGGGCGCTGCCTCGGTGCAAATCTTTAATTGCAAGTGGGGGGCGGGGTGATCGAGTGTCTAGAGCAACCCAAGCGCGAGTCTCCAGGCGGCAAGGCCCCCTTTGATCAGGAAAATCCAATTATTTGTGTATATACATTTCCCACATAGTGATTACTTCATTAATTGTCCCGCCTTTATCTCCTCCCTTCCCATCCCCCCTAATAATCAGTTCTTTTATCCAGACCAACAAACACACCATAGGAGCTTTGTGGATTCAAAGGATTTGCTTTCGCTTCTGAAAGAGCCGCTATTCTTTGATGATTGGGTAGCGGCAAACTTCAAAGCCATAAATCTTCCCTCTGACTGGCTGGCGGCCCAGCAAAGTCCTTATCAAATTCTTGGAGGTGATCCTGAAGCGCTCAGACCGCGCGCGGGGCGAGCGAGCTGGCGCGGGCGGGGAGGGCCCGGGCACGCAAAGCGGACGCCGGGGAGGCACGCTGGGCGGCCGTTCGTCCTCGCCTTCGGGTGTCCATGCCTCGGCGGTGGCGCCCCGCTCCACAGCGAGTGGCCTCCAAGCTGTAGCCATGGCCGCTGTGGCTGTCCTCCGGAACGACTCGCTGCAGGCCTTCCTCCAGGTCAGGGACGGGCCGGGAGAGGGCGGGGACAGGTGGGAAGTGCCTTGCCCACCTTTCTGGATATTCTGTGCACCCTGAATCTCAAAGGGAGTCCCATCGGCGGGTGCACCTGGAGTCAGACCTAGAGATGCCCACATCAACTTCACACCTAACCTGGTGTCAAGAATGTGGCCGGGGGGGGGGGGGGGGCGGGAGGCACGTGAATCTAGGGGTTCGGAGGTGCGCGAGTGACAGAGAACTGGGCCTCAGTTCACCCTGCTGGGCCCTCCTGCTGATTTCAGCCTGGGGCGGGCAGAGGAGGAGCGCCAGGGTAGCGCCAAAAAGAAAGCTCAAAAGATGCGAGGGCGGGAGGATGGGCCGCCGGACTGTGGGTGTTCCCAGACTCTTACTGACCCAGGAGCCGGGAGCCGCCCGTCGGATCCCTCCGCCTCCTTATTTGCGCCTTCCTTAAAGGCTGGATGGCGTCTCTTTGCACCAAGTAGTTTAGCAGGAAGCGCTCGCGCGCCCCGCGTTCAGGTAGCGCAGGCACTAAAAGTTTCCCGGGACCGGTGGGTGTGCGCGTAAGGTACGGGGGAGGGTCGGCCGGGCGGAGGAGGGGCGGAGGTATAATAGCCGGGGTGGGGGTGGCGGGCCGGCCCAGAGTCCAGCGCTAGGAGCGTTAACCTTTTGTCTCTTCTCTGCCCTCCCCCGCCGCCGCCGCCCATGCAGGACCGCACCCCCAGCGCCTCCCCGGACCTGGGCAAGCACTCGCCCCTGGCGCTGCTGGCAGCCACCTGTAGCCGGATCGGCCAGCCAGGCACGGCAGCGGCCCCGGACTTCCTGCAGGTGCCCTACGACCCAGCGCTGGGCTCACCCTCCAGGCTCTTCCACCCCTGGACCGCGGACATGCCGGCGCACTCACCGGGCGCGCTGCCTCCCCCGCATCCCAGCCTGGGGCTGACGCCACAGAAAACGCACCTGCAGCCTTCTTTTGGGGCTGCACACGAGCTACCACTCACACCCCCAGCTGACCCCTCGTATCCCTACGAGTTCTCGCCGGTCAAGATGCTGCCCTCGAGCATGGCAGGTCTGCCTGCCAGCTGTGCACCGGCCTACGTGCCCTACGCTACTCAGGCTGCCCTACCGCCGGGGTACTCCAACCTCCTACCCCCGCCGCCGCCACCGCCTCCGCCGCCCACCTGCCGCCAGTTGTCCCCCAACCCGGCCCCCGACGACCTCCCGTGGTGGAGCATTCCTCAGTCGGGCGCTGGGCCAGGGGCCTCCGCGGTTCCGGGGGGCGGCCTCTCCAGCGCCTGTGCCGGGCCCCCCCATGCTCCGCGCTTCCCTTCCTCTGCTGCCGCTGCGGCTGCTGCGGCCGCCGCCTTGCAACGGGGCCTGGTGTTAGGCCCGTCGGACTTTGCGCAGTACCAGAGCCAGATCGCAGCGTTGTTGCAGACCAAGGCCCCCCTGGCGGCCACGGCCAGGAGGTGCCGCCGCTGCCGTTGCCCCAACTGCCAGGCGGCGGGCGGCGCCCCTGAGGCGGAGCCGGGCAAAAAGAAGCAACACGTGTGCCACGTGCCGGGCTGTGGCAAGGTGTACGGGAAGACGTCGCACCTGAAAGCGCATCTGCGTTGGCACACGGGTGAACGGCCCTTCGTGTGCAACTGGCTTTTTTGCGGCAAGAGCTTTACGCGCTCAGACGAGTTGCAGCGGCACCTGCGGACTCACACCGGCGAGAAACGCTTCGCCTGTCCCGAGTGTGGCAAGCGCTTCATGCGGAGCGACCACCTTGCCAAGCACGTCAAGACGCACCAAAATAAGAAGCTCAAAGTTGCTGAGACCGGGGTTAAGCGGGAGAACCCGCGGGACCTGTGAGCCCATCCTGGGGTGCCCCGAGGTCACTCCCGCCTCAGACCCCCTTCCCAGTACCTCTTGCGGAGGTCCCGGGGTCTGTGGGCGCAAGAGACTTAGTAGATGAACTTCAGTTGTCCGCCTCCCGAAGTAGAGCCGGGCTCCCACTTTCCTTAGCCCTAGAAC